>NW_024543069.1:7425000-8625000 GCF_018167655.1 Microtus oregoni
TTGAAATCTACTAATGAGAAGGGTCACGTAGCTTATAAACGCAAGCCCATGAGAAAAATAAAATCATCTAAAGACAGTAGTACATGGAAATATATATTCCAAACTCTGTACGACACCTTGCAGTCCAAGCTATTACATTAAGCAAAATGTTATGTATTAACAGTAAGTGATAAATCACATTTTTCATGATAAAATAGGCTGAAAAAATATGATATTAGATACCAGAAGGAATATTTCAATATGAAGAGGAGAAACAAAAATAAGTTGCCACAGAGATAAATGAGTAATCAAAATAGGTCTCAAAATCACAAAATCCACAAAGTGAAAGGAATTAAGGCACAAATTTAAATAATAACTCTGAATATAATAATCTCAATTTCCCAAGAAAATGAGACAAACTAGTAGATTGGACTGAAATATAATATCCATTACTGGGCTTCATTCAGAAAATAACACCTCTTCACCAAAGGTGAACACCACCTTGATGTGGGATTCCCCTCTGTATGCTGTGAATACCATTGGTGAATAAAAAAATCTGCCTTGGCCCATAGTAAGGTAGAACTTAGTTAGGTGGGGGAAACTTATCTGAAGTCTGGGAGAAAGCAGGCAGAGTTTAGGAGAAGCCATGGAGCCACTGCTGGAGACAGACACACTGAAACTTTGCTGGCATGCCATAACCTTGTGGTGATGCAGAGACTAATGGAAATGGGTTAAATTAAGGTGTAAGAGTTAGAAAATAAGAAGCTAGAGCTAATGGGCAAAGCAGTGATTTAAATAATATGGTTTCTGTGTGATCATTTATTTAGGGGCTGAGCAGCCAGAAACAAAATAGTGGCCTCCTTACAATACCATCTCAGGGCAAAGGATGGAAAAACTCATTTCTGAGTTAAATAAATAAGAGATGTTGGTGAAGTTTAGATCCCAGTGATTGCTCTCAATAATGAGGCCCTGTGTAATCAGAACTCCTGAACTTTCTGAACAGACTCAAACCTACAATTTCAATATACATTTACTAAGTTTGAAAGTATAGGTGGCCAAGTGCACAGTGGTGGGGGGAATATGAAAAAAGGCATGAAACACATGCAATTAAATATTTTCTGTCATAAAAAAGAAATCCTAACATGTTCTACAATATTGATGGATATAAAGGACAGTACTCATTGAAATAAAACAGTCAAAATGAAGAATATATATGATCCCACTTATAAGATGTATCAGAGAGCAAGACTGGAACGGCACTGCCAGAAGTTGGAGGAGAAAGGCATGTTTAATGAGTAGAGTCTCCGTTCTGCATGATGAAATGTTAGCAGACGAATTATGTTGACTTTAGCACAATGCAGGTGCAGGTAATGTCACTGAACTCTATGGTTAAAATGGCCCAGGTGATAAGTTTTAGTTATTGTGTATTTTATCACAATAAAAAAAGTTGCAAACAGAAAAAAAAAGCACAAGCTTAAATCAAGATCAGGTAAGCAATTTAAACGGACCTTTGGCCTAGTGACATAGATGCAGTGAAATTGTCTTGCAACCAAAATATGTCTAAGTCCAGATGGTTTTACTTCAAAATTCTGGCAGATTCTCAAAGGAGTATTGATATCAACACTCCTCAAAGTATTTTTTAACATAGAAATTGAAGAAACATCAATAATTCTATTTTTTTAATTTTATAGTTATCCTGATAAGTAAACCAAATAAAGACCCAACAAAGAAAGAGAATTGCACAATGATTTCCCTTATGAAAACAGATGCAAAATTTTTCAATAAAATACTTTCAAACTGAATCCAAGAACACATCAAAAGATCATCCACAGTGATTGAATAATCTCCATCCAAGAGACTTAGGAATGGTGCAACATACATAAACTGATGAGTGTTATCAACCATAGAAACAGTCTGAAAGACAAAAAGTATATGATCATCTCATTAGATACAGAAAAACACTTTGACAAAATTTAACACTTCTTCCTGATTAAAGTCCTGAACTGACTGTGTGTTCAGTGGAATACCACAAAATAATCAAGACAACTTCCATTAAGGGCACAGACTACATCAACCCCAATGCTGAGAAACTCAAAGCATTTCTGCTAAATTGAGGAATAAGACAAGGTCATCCAGACCAGCCATTTCTATTCAATATACTTGGAACCTTACCTACAGCAATAAAGCAAATGAAGGAGATCAAATGGATGCACATAATAAGGGGATGATTCAAAGTATATTCATTTGCAGATAATATAATTTTATCCAAAGTGACCCAAAAATTAAACCAGAAAATGCCTATAGCTGATGAACACTTTCAGAAAAATAACAGGATACAAAAATATTATGCAAAAGATCAATTGCCCTCCTATAAATAGATGACAGATGAACTGGGAGAGAAATTGGTAAAACAATACCTTTCATAATGGCCTTGAAACACCTTTAGTAATGTGGCAGGATACAAGATCAACTCCAAAAAATCAGTGGCCTTCCTATACACTAAGGATAAGGAAACAGAGAGGGAAATTAGAGAAGCATCACCTTTCACGATAGCCACAAATAGCATAAAATATCTTGGGGTAACTCTGACCAAGGATGTGAAAGATCTATTTGACAAGAACTTTAAGTCTTTGAAGAAAGAAATTGAAGAGGACACCAGAAAAATGGAAAGATCTTCCTTGCTCCTGGATTGGGAGAATCAACATAGTAAAAATGGCAATTCTACCAAAAGCAATCTATAGATTCAATGCAATCCCCATTAAAATCCCATCAAAATTCTTCACAGATCTGGAGAAGACAATAATCAACTTTATATGGAAAAACAAAAAACCCAGGATAGCCAAAACAATCTTATACAACAAAGGAGCGTCTGGAGGCATTATCATCCCTGACTTCAAACTCTACTACAGAGCTACAGTATTGAAAACAGCTTGGTATTGGCATAAAAACAGAGAAGTCGACCAATGGAATCGAATAGAAGACCCTGATATTAACCCACAAACCTATGAACACCTGATTTTCGATAAAGGAGCTAAAAGTATACAATGGAAAAAAGAGAGCATCTTCAACAAATTGTGCTGGCAAAACTGGATGTCAACCTGTAGAAGAATGAAAATCGATCCATACCTATCACCATGCACAAAACTCAAGTCCAAATGGATTAAAGACCTCAATATCAGTCCGAACACACTGAACCTGATAGAAGAGAAAGTGGAAAGTACTCTGCAACACATGGGCACAGGAGACCACTTCTTACGTATAACCCCAGCAGCACAGACATTAAGCACCTCATTGAATAAATGGGACCTCCTGAGACTGAGTAGATTCTGTAAAGCAAAGGACACTGTCGCTAAGACACAAAGGCAACCCACTAACTGGGAGAAGATCTTCACCAACCCCGCAACTGACAAAGGTCTGATCTCCAAAATATATAAAGATCTCAAGAAACTAGACCGTAAAAGGCTAACCAATCCAATTATAAAATGAGGCATTGAGCTGAACAGAGAATTCTCAACAGAAGAACTTCAAATGGCCAAAAGACACTTAAGGTCATGCTCAACTTCCTTAGCGATCAGGGAAATGCAAATCAAGACAACTTTAAGATACCATCTTACACCTGTCAGAATGGCTAAAATAAAAAACACCAATGATAGCCTTTGTTGGAGAGGTTGTGGAGAAAGGGGTATACTCATGCATTGCTGGTGGGAATGCAAACTTGTGCAACCACTTTGGAAAGCAGTGTGGCGGTTTCTCAGGAAATTCGGGATCAACTTACCCCTGGACCCAGCAATACCACTCTTGGGAATATACCCAAGAGAGGCCTTATCATACAACAAAAGTATATGCTCTACGATGTTCATAGCAGCATTGTTTGTGATAGCCAGAACCTGGAAACAACCTAGATGCCCTTCAATGGAGCAATGGATGAAGAAAATATGGAATATATAGATATTAGAATACTACTCAGCAATAAAAAACAAGGACTTCTTGAATTTTGCATGCAAATGGATGGAAATAGGAAACACTATCCTGAGTGAGGTAAGCCAGACCCAAAAAGAGGAACATGGGATGTACTCACTCATATTTGGTTTCTAGCCATAAACCAAGGACGTTGAGCCTATAATTAGTGATCCTAGAGAAGCTAAATAAGGAGAACCCAAAGAAAAACATATAGGCATCCTCCTGAATATTAACCTTCAGCAAGCGATGAAAGGAGACAGAGACAGAGACCCACATTGGAGCACAGGACTGAAATCTCAAGGTCCAAATCAGGAGCAGAAGGAGAGAGAGCACGACCAAGGAACTCAGGACCGCGAGGGGTGCCTCCACACACTGAGACAATGGGGATGTTCTACTGGGAACTCACCAAGACCAGCTGGCCTGGGTCTGGAAAAGCCTGGGATAAAACCGGACTCTCTGAACATAACGGACAATGAGGACTACTGAGAACTCAAGAACAATGGCAATGTTTTTCTGATCCTACTGCACGCACTGGCTTTGTGGGAGCCTAGGCAGTTTGGATGCTCAACTTACTAGATCTGGATGGAGGTGGGGGTTCCTTGGACTTCCCACAGGACAGGGAACCCTGATTGCTTTTCGGGCTGAGGGGGGGGGCTTAATTGGGGGAGGGGGCGGGAAATGGGAGGCGGTGGCGGGGAAGAGACAGAAATCTTTAATAAATAAATAAATTAAAAAAAAAGACTACTAGAGGAGAAAGGTAAACACCAGTCGAGATACAAACCTTTTCATCTACAATGATGATGTGTCTGTAATATATGCTAGCGCCATAATTGTACAATTTTGTAGGAATAATCAACAAAAATTTGACGGGATTTTGTTCTATTCCATGAGTTGTAAAGCATCTCTGACAATCCTATGCTGGCCAAGAACTTCAGGCTAGATAGACAAGAGTCCTAGTGCACAACAAAATACTACTGTTCTGCTAAAGGACTGCAACAATAAAACGACTCCTAATGGTATTTTCCTATGCACATAGATTAGTGCCTTGCTCCGACATCATCAGAGAAACTTCCTCCTGCAGTAGAAAGGGAGGAATACAAAGACCCACAGTCAGAAAATGTGCAGAGAATGAAAAACTCAGTCCTAAATGAGATGTTTCCTTTAAACACCTCCTCTCGGGGATGCGGGGAACACTGAAGAAGAGGAAACAGAAAGATTGTTAGAGCCGGTGTTTTCTTTAACTGATCTATGTTATAGAAAACAAGTTTTAAAATATAAATCTGTAGATGAAAACAGAAGAGCATATCAAAATGCTGGGTTCCCCTTCCCATGAATCATGGTAGATTCATGCACATCTGCTTACAGACTCATACACATAAAAAGGAATACACAATCGTAGACTACAAATGCCTGAGAATATATAGACACACACACACACACACACACACGGGTTCGTATTTGCCATATCTTTTTCACCATATACATTTGTAAGATGCTATTTTACATTCCATGCATCTGAAAATTCTCTCCAAATAAATGTGTTAACAGAAGCTTCTTTTTGCCAAACTCTTTCTCGGAAGTCTATGATTAATATCACAAACAAGACATAATTGGACAGCTTAAAAACAGAGACCTGTTGTGATGAGGAAGTAATTAACAAGAAATTTTTTTCCTTGCTCATATAAAATTACCAGGGAACGATTAGATTCAAATGCAGAATTATGTGATTATGCATAAAATGTGTTTTCCCAAAGAAGGTCCAAATTACCCTCCAATATTACAGGGAATCAGTTTCTGACTGAGCAAGACTCCAGGGCTTATATTGCTCATATTATACAGCAAAAGCTTCTTTGACCTGTGGTCAACTTCCCACAAACTGATATAGGTGTCATTCTTCTCTCCATATTTTCACTATAGAGAGAACTTGAGCACAGTATCCTTGGCTTTGCTGTGAACGCTGAGGCTGACACTCCACCCCCACATGAAGCAAGCTTTTTTGCTAAAACCTTCTAATGTGAAGCTTTTCAGGGCTAAGGCTGTGATCTTTTTACCACTTTTCAAAAAAAAAAACTTTGAAAATGCTTTTATAAAATCTTTTTATGTCATATGAAAGATATTTATTCCAATTTGAAAGTGTTCCCACTTACTTTCATGTGTGTTTATTCTAAATATGAAAGTACTGTGCACGATCAAAGAAAGGGTGGGTTAGTGCTAAATATTATACAGCGTTGTAGATTTGTACATTGTGGTCACTTTCACAGCTGAAGGGGGAAAGTTGTACATAGGTGTCTCCTTTGTGCAATTAATAATATTTACTATTACAATGGCCATTACTGTGGTCATTTAGTCTAATAATGATAATTAAACATAAATATTTATTAGCTTGACAGTTCCACAGAAGAAACTACAAAGTGATAGACATCTACAAGGGTTATTAATATTTCCATAATTATGTGTTAGTGTTTGTTTGCAAACACTTCATAAAGTAGATTTTATACAAATTAAATAAAAGTTACCACTTCTTAAAATAAATAATTAAATTTAATAAATTGTAAATTATTTAAACACTTTCATTTTATAGAACTAACCTGTTGTTTTTCCCATTCATAGCATCCTTGGTAGCAATAATAGAAGGGGAGCTTATGGATATTACTGGGAACCTTTAGACAGCTTAATGATAGTTAGAGGATATCTTGATACATTAACATTAGCTTTAATATTTATTGTCCTTGATAACCACTTTTTTCCACTTGTAGCATTCTATACATTTAAGGGGGAATTACTATTAAACAACAAAAAAAAACATTTTCTCCCCAGTTACTTAATTTAGCAATATTACAAACAAAAGCTAAGCTCTTTGGATCTGTGTTTCAGCTTATCAAAGAAGGTTCTGAGGTAACAGCTCTTTTGAGTATGGGAAGGGCTGTAGAGAACTATACCATGTCTTGTTTGCAAGCAAGATAAATGAAGAATTCAGCTTTATTAAGATCCATGTTACCATAATGTAATTAAAATTCTGAGAGTCAGCACTAAGACTGAGAAACTAGATTTGGAAATTACATAAAATTGAGTTACTCCAGAATGAAAGAAGGAATTCTAGCACGATGCTATAATTCATACCTTGTTTTGGAAATCT
The DNA here is from genome assembly GCF_018167655.1 of Microtus oregoni. Lineage (NCBI taxonomy): Eukaryota > Metazoa > Chordata > Mammalia > Rodentia > Cricetidae > Microtus > Microtus oregoni. The sequence goes on from NW_024543069.1 coordinate 7,432,076, forward strand.
GATTTTCACCCTCCTCTCGAGATGATCTAGAGACTAGCTGAAGAGGCCTTCACTTTGATGATATTAAGACGGAACAAAAATAGTACCCGGGAAATGTTCAGTTTCTCATCGAGTCATCACTGCACGAGGAGGCCTGGAAAGGTAGACTTCTGATAGAGGTAGGTAAAGCAAGTAAGCATCATGGTAGGTATACAATTCCTGAACACTAAGTACTACATGTTCTCATGCTGTAAGCCTAGTGCCTGCTCTGATTACTCAAACTACACAACATTACTTACAATTAATGATATGCACAGGCTCCAGGAATAGCGATGCACACACAAAACCCCAGCACTTCAAAAGTTGAGGCAGGAGAATCAAGAGTTGAGCTAAACTCAGCTACACAACACGATCAAGACAATTTCTAGCTGCTCACCATGGGGATGCTAGTCTGTCCAGGATCAGATTTTCTGACTTAGTATAAATGCAGATATTTTGAAAGATAGAGCTGAGTGAGTATTTTCGTGTTTAATCCCTCCTTTGCAGTGAAATCCAGCACTTAAAAATGCCTTCTGTTTATGTATAGCTTTGGATTTGCTCTTTTTCTTTGAAATTTGTATTTTGAAAGGTATCATCAATCAAAGTTTCAAAATCAACTCAGGCTTTCTTTTAAATCAATAAATGAATAAATAAGAATGAAAATAAAATAAAAATAAAATTCATCCCTGTTGTGATTTGGGAGGGCAGGTACATTTAAAATAATCAATGGGAAGTCTGGTTTTGTTATTACTAAAATCAGTTAACATAACTCCATTACAGATGATCTGTGGTGGTCGGGTTTGATTGTATGCACCTGTGGTCTTGGTTGCCAAGCCAGAGGCAGGAGAATGGCTGGAGTTCAGGATTACAAACCACACCTGATAACAACAAACCAAGGATCTCTGCTCTGATTTGGCTTAATAGCATGTGGTGGCCAGCTACTGGGGCTGTTTCCGAGGTTATAAAGGGTTAAATTAAGCCTTCAGAAGTACATTGCTAAAGGCTGACTTTAGGAGTCTGTGTAAGATGCTTACTGTCAGGACTTTTGTCATTTTCAAAGAACAATAACTTATACAGCCCATTGCGAAAATGATGAAATATGTTAAGATCTTCTGTTGGACAACACAAGTTATTTTTTTTAATTCCTGAGTAGTATATTATGGTTTGCCTTATTAAATATGGTAATTTTCCATTGTATACCCTAGTGTTATATTCCTTTTCTCCCCCCTCTTGTCTTCTATCCTGTTCTTATTTGGTTTGGGATTTACAAAACCAAACAAATAACAAAATCAATCTTATGAAGTAACAAGTTTCCATATGGGATTTCCATACATATTTTCCTTTAGGCTTCTTGCCTTGCCCCTCCCCCTTTCATCAGTGTACAACATTCTCCCAGTTTACTCGTTCCAATCTATTCTACTGTCTTTCCCGTATTTTATGTTATATTCTGTTCTGGGGACCGTATCCAGGTCAAGAACTCTAATACTGATCCACACACTTAGGCCATACAGAGATATGGAAAAAAAATTAAAAAAAAAGAAGCTAAGTGTAATTTGTAGTTGCCTGGTAAGTAACACAAATCCAAATCAATGCTTGAGATACAGTATGAAGAATCAAAACAAACTGAGAGAAAAAAAAACTGCCTCTTTTCACATGGAAGTTGCTTTATGTTTATATGTCTCGGACATTTATTAGACTTACCATTTTGAAATGTGTGGAGATTTATACTACCAAGGTGGAAGAAATCTCTAATATTATGAATAAACTGTTTTCATTTTTAAGCCAAACATTTTATACTACTTAATGACTTCTGAGTTGCTTTAGTCTACAACACTCAGTCATCAATGATGGGAGACGTACACAAAATGCATTCTTAAATAAGGTAAATTTCATTTAAAAACAATAATTACAAAGAAACCCCCTGGCACAATTGTCTCTTAATCTTGAATACATATTTGAAATACATGCTTCATTATTTGATCAACCGTATTATCTTCTAGTATATTGAAACATTTTCCAAGTTTTTATAATATAGGTTCATTCTGTACATACATAGTAAAAGAGGCTTCATGTCTTTCAAATGTACCTTTTGAGAATACCATATCTAATTGGAGACATTCAAATAGCATCTTCCTGAATATCCAAAAGCAAGTTCATAGTCTATGTTTTTACCAGGATTAAATTAAACATCACAAAGAAGACATTCTAAGTGTCTGCTCTAAATGCAGAAGTCAGTTCTTGCTGTTAGATAAGATCCATAGCATCTCCTATAGTGGTTCATAATGCGGGCAGGATAAGAATAGACATTGTTCTTCCTTCACATAAATTAGAGCAATAAATAAGAACCACCCTGGCCCCATGGGAACTCTGCTTGAAGAGGTGACATTCTCTTCCATTGTGGTTTTGATAGGTGTCTTGCACTTCTTCATTATATAAAAGCTGGCATAACTGGCAGGTGGTGGAATCACTAAGAGATATGAGTTTACTGAGAGTGATCACTTTAAGGTGACTGGGGATACAGATACTGACCTCGTTTTTGTTGTTGTTTGTTTGTTTGTTGAACCTGACTTGATCAGTTAGCCACATAACACACTCTGTAATTTCCTGCCTCAGTTTTGGGCCAAAAGCAATAGGACAAAAACAATTGACTTCCCTTGGGAGAACTTACACTTTGGGAGGAATGGATTGAGTTTTGGCTGGAAGGAGGAGGTGGAAACAGGAGGAAGGGTGGAGGGGATAACTGTGGATGAAATGTAAAATGATATTAAAAATGTAATTAAATAAAAAATACCAAAATTTCAGAGAATATGTTAGTAATGGACTAGAAAAAATAAATATTTATATACAAAAATATATGCTGGAAGGAATTTGTTTATCTGTAATGTATATTAGTGTACTATTCCTGTGTAGTTGAGATACTGATGCAAAGGTATTTTATTCTTATACTTACTAAAAATTTAATGAATCTTATTATTTTGCAACATAAAAAAACAAAAAAACAAGCAAGCAAACAAAAACTTAGCTTCAAAAATTTTGACCTAAAATAATACTTTTATCTCAAGTTGATTCATCTCAGGAATTCACTTCACTAACAGAAGCTGTCTCAAACATGTGTCGTCGTTATAATAGGGCAAATTGTATTCTGAAAATTCGTCCGATATATATATCAAAGAATCCTAGCAAAATAAGCTTCTGTGCTTTCCCTAATCTGAAATGATATTATGCTATAGTAATATATTGTCCTTAGAGAATAAAAGAGAATAAGCATATACTTTATTTTATAAAAATACAGATAAGATTGTTGTATATATGAGTAATTAAAACATGCTCTGGCTTTCAGGTCTTTACAACCTCCATGAAGACACTTTGCCCAGAGCATGTGGGTACACATTAACAGAATCTCTGGGAGAATACTGCTTGGCTTCATTGCTTTGATCTCTCTCACGTATGAGAGACTTCACAGGAGTCCCAGCCTGGAGCCAGGTATGGTTTGCATGCCTGCCGTCAGAAGCACAGTATGGTAGTGTTCATATCACACCTGGGAAAGATGCTCAATGGGATAAGAGCATTGCTAGAATGTTGTTTTGTTTTAAAAGATATATTGAGCTCTCTGTTTATAGTTAACCTGAAAAACTGCATGTGATGTTCCCAAGTCCTGGTTATAAATCCCAGATCTTCTGTGAGTGTTAGGATATACTTAGACAATTAAAGTTATGAAACATTTGTTTGTTATTATCCCTGATTAAAAAAGTATATAGGAACACAAAGTGACTTCATTTTTATTTTGCAATTTTGATTATGCTAATATATCTACTGACAGTAATATAAAGATGATATGTCATCTCCATTTTTGTACCTTAATGCAATTATAATACTCATACCCACCTAGGGAAAACTCACAGTAGGCTGATTAGTAGCATTCTACTTTATATACAGTTCTGTGTACTTTGTGTTGGACACAAATCTATTCATACTAAACATGATGAGGAAAAAAAATCACACCCAATAAAAAAAAAGTTTTGCTTGGGGAAATATTTTCTATATAGTTATATAAGGGGCTTATTGATTTAGTCCGAGCCTGGACTACTATATTTGCAGAGAATGTTTTCAGAAAAAAATTTTCTTATCTCATTATTTGTGATATCATGCTCTTCTTCTACAGCACATTTATATTCATAACGTGAAGCATCCCACATGCTTCCATATCTATTCTTTGGTGCCTGTCCTTCTTTATTGCTTGCTTAATGAAATCATCCCAGAAGCAAGCCTAGCTGACTAAGTCAACAAAGGTTCACCATGAAAATGACTTGCAAATTCAATCTGTAGCCATGCCTGCAAGCCAGATGAATCTAATCATGCGTGCATCTGTGTTGGCAAAAGGTGGGAGTGCCTGTGGACTCATAGAATTAATTGCACAAAGAAGTCTGAAAATATTATACAATTCACTATAGAAGACAAGCAGACAAGCAGGGCTAAAGATTAGGGTTTGTACATAGAAAGTATTTCAATAGATTGTATAGATTTAGTTAAATTTATTTGGGTAAGAATCTTCTATATAGAATAAGGTATAAAATATATGGATACAGAATAAGCAATAAAGGTTCTATTCCTAAGCCTACTCCTAGAAACCAATGCTTAGAGACCTAATTTGGTCACTTACCAGTGAGTCTCCAGAATAAAATAATGATACAAAGATTAAGAGATTCTGGTTCCATTTTTAGTGCTTAATGCAGAAGAGTGACAGGAACACATGCCCATATGACACAGGAGAACTGTAATACCTCTGGCCAAGAGCTCTTCAGAAGGGTTGATGAAAATTGCTGGTAAGCACTGTAGAGAATAAAGGTGTTACAGGAGGAAATTATTATCACTAAATTTAAAGTAATTTCTGTGATGTGCTATAAAATTATGTACAATTCAGTTCAGTTTCACCCAGTTGACCTTTAACTAAGGAATATGAAAATCACTTCAGATAGAATGCTTTTGTAATCTTCCATACATGGAATATGGGAAAGAAGCACAAAGAGACATCTTTAATGCTCATTTATCTGAGATGCAATTATTGGAAAAGATTAGAGTCAGAAGATGTTGAAAATGATTTTATATGACTCTCATGTTGTCTCAGATTCAAAGAACTAAATATTAAAGTCTCCAAACAAGGGCTTTATCACAGATAACAATAACACTTTGGAAATAAAAATATAATTTAAGGGACATAGAGAGGCGTTGTGAGAAGCATATGGGCTAATTTGGGCATGAAAACACACATTTTAAAGAAGTAGTACAAACCCATGATTGTAACAAATCATTATTTATATTAGAAACATCAAAATTTACTCTGAAAAAATATTCATAAAGACATTGTCACACCTGAACAATAAATCTGCTACATTATAAAAACATTTTTGTAAGGTTAAAAATATTTTGTTGTATCCAGGCAGTGATGGTGCATGCCTTTAATCCCAGCACCTGAGAGGCAGAGGCAGGCAGATCTTTGTGGGTTAGAGGCCAGGCTGGTCTACAAGAGCTAGTTCCAGGACAGGCTCCAAACTACAGAGAAACCTTCCCACAGGAACACATTTTCTCTTTTCTCTAACAAGGCCATACCTCCTAATCCTTTCAAACAGTACTAGTCCCCGGTGACTAAGCATTTGAGTATATAGTTCATGAGGGCTATTCTTCTTTTTTTTTTTTAATTTATTTATTTATTAAGGATTTCTGCCTCGTCCCCACAACCGCTTCCCATTTCCCTCCCCCTCCCCCGATCAAGTCCCCCTCCCTCATCTGCTCGAAGAGCAATCAGGGTTCCCTGACCTGTGGGAAGCCCAAGGACTGCCCACCTCTATCCAGGTCTCTTAAGGTGAGCATTCAAACTGCCTAGGCTCCCACAAAGCCAGTACGTGCAGTAGTATCAAAAACCCACTGCAATTGTTCTTGAATTCTCAGTATTCCTCATTGTCCGCTATGTTCAGCTAGTCCGGATTTATCCCATGTTTTTTCAGACCTAGGCCAGCTGGCCTTGGTGAGATCCCAATAGAACATCCCCATTGTCTCAGTGTGTGGGTGCACCCCTCGTGGTCCTGAGTTCCTTGCTCGTGCTCCGTCTCCTTCTGCTCCTGATTTGGACCTTGAGATTTCTGTCCGGTGCTCCCGTGTGGGTCTCTGTCTCTGTCTCCTTTCATCGCCTGATGAAGGTTAATATTCCTGAGGATGCCTATGTGTTTGTCTTTGGATTCACCTTATTTAGCTTCTCTAGGAACATGAATTATAGGCTCAATGAGGGCTATTCTTGTTCAAACCAGCATAAGGCCTGAGGATGGTGCAGCTAGTGGTATATCAATTTTTAGCTCTTTGAGGAACCTCCACACTGATCTTCATAGAGATTGTAACATCTGCATTTCTACCAACACTATCTAACATGTGTTGTCATTTGTTTTAATAATCTTGGCCATTCTCCTGGGGTAAAATGTCATCTCAAGGTAGTTTGATTTCCCTTGATTTCTCAGGATGTTCAACATTTCTAAGTGTTTCTCAACCATGTATCTTTCATTACCAGGCCTCCTTAGCCTTATTACCCATGAAAAGGTGAGTGTGCTAACGGCCTCATTCCAAACACTTACAGTGCAGGACAATCAGACAAGATAGGAAGCCAAATCAAAGCAGGAACTCAGTTTATTACTGTGAGCATCAGCTTGGATAGGTAAAGCAACTTTGTGTGATGTGGGGGTACTTCCAGCCAATGAGAGACAGACAAGCCCTCCCTCTGGCTGGAGGGGCATCTACCTAGATTTTGCTGTCTCATCCTCACTTGGTAGCTTTGACTATCCTTCAAACTCAAGCCAGGCTTTTCTCTGTCCTACAAGCCTCAAGGTACAGACCCTGAGATAATGTTAGCCCAACATTTCATCTTTTAAGAATTTTCAGTTTACTTTAATTCTGTGCTTCATTTTTAAATTGGGTTATTCCTTTTGCTAAGTTTTTGTTGCCGTTGTGGCTGTTATTTGTTTTTTTAGTACTTTTATGTATTCTAGATAGTAGCACTAAATTATATGTATAATTCTGAATAAATTTTCTCTTATTTGGTAGTTTACCATTGTTCAATTAATACTTTTTTTCAGAGCCTTTTAAGATTTCTGATATTTCATTTTTTAGTTATTATCTTCAATGTCTTCCCCTTAGTGATACTTCCTAATGATCCATTCCTATGTCAATGAATTCAAAACTATTCCACATTTTCTCTTCTTTCAGACTCAAGGTGTCTGATTTTTGTTGATGTCCTTAATAACCATGTACTTGACTTTGATGCATTATAATGGATATTGATCTATATTTATTCTTTTATATGCAACTATCCAATTTAATCACATCACTGTTTCCTTACATCAGCATGTATTCAATATTACTGGAAATTTTCATGAGCTATAAGAATCTTGAAAAGTCTCTTCAGTATTATCAATGACTAAAGAGGAAACTACCTTTTTAAATATCAAAGAAGCTAAATATTGGACAAGGACAGTATCCTAGAAGTCTTTCTTTTATCTTATTGACCTTGACACTCTTGTTCTCTACAACAAATGGCAATTGTAATAGCAACTTTGGCTTTTACTTTTGCGTTTCATTCAGGTTTTGACAAGTATTATTGTATCATAGGGAGCAGAGTGGTGATGACTTAGTGTTTGTCATAGCATTTTTGCTTCTGAGCTGGTTATCTTATCAGGTCATTTCCCTTACATGCATCTTTAGGAAATCTATCAAATTACATTCCTTCTCTGCTTTCATTACCATCCATATAGCAACAGATACCCACTTAACGAAATGCCTAGTTGGATAGAGTTGTTGTTCAAATCCCTATAATTTCACCATTAGATTTTTAATTCATTTTTCCTATAAATGATATTTATAGCAACCACAATAAAGTTCATTAAATAGCCCCCCCATACTAGGTCTCTCTTGAACTACTGTTATTAATAGTTACCACAATGTTTTCTGTAATCACATGTGTGCATGGTTCATCTAGAATAGACAGCCCCCCTCCACACTGGCCGGTGTCTTCCTGTGCAATTATTCATTCTTATTTTTAATCAGCCATTACACATTTAAATGGTACCACTTTCAGAGGTGCTCTCATCCTTCACATCCTGCCTCTGTAATTAGAACTGCTCCCTCTCATCTACCAAATGCTAGGCCCCCTTAACCATTTCATCAAAATTCGGCACAATAGGAATTAGAGTTTAATGCAATCCATTATTTCTTTCAGTCTCTAATTTAACAAGGCAAATTGGGAAGAAAGAAAATCCCCAAGGTTTTTAATGAATGAAAAGTTCTAAAGTGGCTTTTATGCTGCCCAATAACCAAACTGTATATATGTGATCTACTGATTCCCCTGTGACCATAAGTATTATTTCACTTCTTGTTTTTTTCCCCATATTCCTTCCAACATTTACTATCCCATTTACTACATACTTTCCAAATGATTTTATTTATTTTAAAAACTGAAGTCTCTATTAAAGAACATCAGCCTACTCCAAAAACTACCTATAGTTTCAAGCCAACATCTGTAAAAAATAATGTAATTCTTGCCCTGCTAGAATGACGATGAATTATGTACCTATATATGTCCGTTATATGCTCTTAATTACCTACTCAGACACTTCACTAACATTTCTGCCCCCCTCCCATTTTACTAAAGTATTTTTTGTCTTTTCCATATATTATTTCAATAAGTATTGACACATTTAAACCAGGTCTTCTACTTTAAACAAAACATTTAGATCTTTCTTCTTTAACATTCCGGTTTGTTTTTGTGGAAAAACTTTGAGTAGTCTAATTATCTAAAGAACAATATAATTTTCATGTTCTTCTTCTAACTGCATATTTACTCTGACTTAACCAAAGAAGTTCTCCATAGTTCAAAAAGGTTATTCTTAGTTTTGCTAAATTCCATTAAATACATGTGCCATTTGGCAAAGTCATATATGCCTACTAGAGACATCCACTCCTTACTTGACAGTCTTCCATTTTAGATTTCCTCCAGAATAAAGATTGATCCAGTTTTGTCTTCATTGGTAATTTCCTTGTCAGTCAAGCATTTTCACTCGGCTGCTTTTTAGGGATATATGCAGTTGATAGCCTTTATTATTCTGTGTAATAATCTTATTCATGATGGCCATTGTAATCACACAAGACTATGCTGTCACCTCTGATTCATGTGGTTCAGATATACCACTCACAACATTCAGACAAAAATTTGTTTTGGGCCGGGAGGTGGTGACGCACGCCTTTAAACCCAGCACTCAGGAGGTAGAGGCAGGCGGATCTCTGTGAGTTCCAGGCCAGCCTGGTCTACAAGAGCTAGTGCCAGGACAGGCTCCAAAACTACAGAGAAACCCTGTCTCGAAAAACTAAAAAAAAAAGAAAAAAATTTGTCTTGGACAGATCTGGGAATACAACCCAAGGTCTCATGCATGCTAAGCATGTATTCACTGTTCCAGTGAGCTGTATCACCAAATCCTCATTGGATAGTTATTAAACTCTTCTTACTAGGGCAGAGAATAAGTTTGTAAGCTTCCCTATAAATACATTGATTCCTTTTGACAAGTAAATGCGATTTGATTGCAGAACACTTCTTATCTATCAAATTCTTTGAAAAAGATACACCATGCGTCAGATCTAGAATCCCATTATATGAACAATCTTTGAATGTATGTGAGTAGGTCAGGAAATACACAAATTATTTAATATTCTGAATAAAACATCAAATTTAATATCCTATTTAAAACTCAGCAACACACTTCATACATACCATTTAAAGCCCATTGATGCTCATTTTTCTAATTAGTTAATCACTGGTTCCACAGGGAGAGAGCATGGACGCTGTCTGTGGATCATTAATTTAGCCAGCATGACTCTTATTATAATTGAGATTGAAAATTTTTGCTTACAATTAATCAGTTATTTTTATAGACTGAATTCTCTAAGAGAACATATGCCTAGTATCCTAATACTAAGTTTGCAAAGGAAAAGAAGAGTTAAACTATGTCAAGAAAGATGCAAGGCCCCTCTTTTTTTATTTGACTACAGAAATAGAATCTGATTCTACAAAATTAGGGCATTGAATAGTGGTAAGGGGAAGTAAGGAGTGCTAAGGGCAGGGAGGTTAAGTGAATTTATCAGACACAAATGTTGCGATATTTAACCAAAGTGTTGTTAGATATGTTCTAGGATTTGACAGCACTGTCTCCTGCCCTAAGTGATAGAAAACAGAAGGGACCTGAAGCTAGACTGGAGGCATTTGAAGTCCAGGAAGATATGTTCTTGAAATGAAATTGGTGTTTAAAATGTTGAAGAGCAATTCATATTAATGTGTGCCTTTTCCTTAGTGGAATTGATCATGTAATGAATTAATAGTCTTTTATGAAGGGACGGATATTTATACAAGATACAGTGACCTCCACAGGGTTCATAGTATTCTTTAATTCATTGTTATGAGACGCAATATTATAACTCCATTATAAGAACAAAGTGAGCAACTACCAACACTTTATAGATCTACTGAAACAAAAGGCTACACTGTATACTAATTTAATATTCATCTGCATATCTTTTGCTTAATGAGAAAGATTTGACTTTGATATAATAAAAATTAATTCATGTTATAAAATTATCTAGGCAATAAATAGTAGACAAATTATTTACTTAACAAGTCTTGATGATCTCTTGCAAAAAAATAACTCACATAGTATAAAAGTTAATAAAATTCTGGGTGGTGGTGGTACATGCCTTTATTCCTAGTACTCAGGGGGCAGAGGCAGGCAGATCTCTGTGAGTTTGAGGACAGCCTGGCCATCTGATCTACAGAGAGAGTTGCAAGACAGACTCCAAACTTACAGAGACACTCTGGCTTGAAAAAAGTTTTCAATAAAATAACACATGAATTACAGGAACAGTAGTTGCTTAAATATTCTCAGTATTAAAGCATACAATGATAACAGAGAATAAATTATAATATACACTTGCATAGAAAAGTTCAGCAAGCCTTTAGTCTATTTCATTAAATTATGTCTGAGAAAAAATGCTTATGCCTAATTTTGGAAAGTTAAAAACAAAATGACATGCTTTTACAGTCATTGTGCATGACCCTAATTTGTGTCTAATACCTAGCATTATTCAAATTTCTATAAACAGTTTTAGGCTGTCAGCTTTCTCTTCAGTCTCCTCCTCTCTCTCTCTCTCTCTCTCTCTCTCTCTCTCTCTTTGATTTACTACCTTTACACATATACCCATCTCTTTCCCTTTCTATTTTCTTCTTACCATCAACAATTCTTGTTCCCTGAAAGAAGGAAATTTAATCTCTAGGTCTTTATCCTAAAATACCTATCACAATTGAAATTTTCTTAATTTAAAACAATAGCCATATTCCAAAAATCATATGATTTGTTATAATTAGTTTGACATTAAAGGGCTAATTTATTTTTAGAGATTTTATTTATATAACATTTTTTATGTTCTGTGATTTTCATGGTGAGATGTGAACGGATGCCTACCAAAGACAGCAAATTAGCAAATGACTGTAAAGAATCAATCCAAATTTAGCTTAGGCCTGGGATTAGTTACCAGAGCATAGTTGCTTTAAAGGGAGCTGTATCCTTGAAAAGTCAATACCAACAATAGTTACAATTCAAAAAAAACTCTCTCTGAAGGTTCTTACATTACCTGTGGGTAGATTAGTTTTTTTTGAAGAATTCCTGCCCCCAAAAATGGTTAACACATGTTTAACAGCATTGTAGATTTTGTAAGTTTGGGGAAACTACAAGTTTCAAGAAACTCACTGAGTCTTGATCTTTTTTGTTTTTTTGTTTTGTTTTGTTTTGTTTTTTGTTTTTGTTTTTCAAGACAGGGTTTCTTGTGCTTTGGAGCCTGTCCTGGAACTAGATCTGTAGACCAGGCTGGTCTCGAACTCACAGAGATCCGCCTGCCTCTGCCTCCCGAGTGCTGGGATTAAAGGCATGCACCACCATCGCCCGGCTCTGAGTCTTGATCTTTATTTTTAAACCCTTGTTATTGTTTATCTGTTATTTTTATCTTGTATAGATGAATTTGAAAACATAAACACATATCCAACAGGAAAATTGACAATCTTTGTCCAGTTAACCCCAATATTCTTTATTAACTATTTGTGGATCTGTGATTTTCCTGATGCAAACGAAAATGATGTATCCATATGACACACTATAGTTAAGAGGATTGTTTTACAGAGAAAACATGGGAAAACCCCATAACAGATATGTTCAGAATTTTCTCAAATGCATATCAAAGTTATCCATTTGTGAAAAGCATATTTCATTTAAATGAGGCAGGAAAGCAAATCAACAAAATTCTGGGAATGGAAAGGTGTCTTTCATCTCAGAGTCAGTTTGAAGACCAACCACCTAACAGTAAGGAAACCCAGTAAATTAACAACATATACTGTAAACCTTGCAGGCAAATAGTTATTAATATTTTCATATACAAATATTTTATATAAAAATAAAATGACCCAGGCTTATGGCTCTAATGTCTATGACCTTGAGTAGGGCCTCACTCATTCCTCTAAATATTCAGATTTCAACCCAGAATTTACATTAAACATATCCTGCCTCCGACATCTCTGTGGACCAGAGTTTTACCTAATTGATTGTAATTCCCTCAGGTTCCGTCATTGATAAAACAATAACATCAAACTCCACTGTAATCAAATATTGATAATATTGGTTTTTATTAGAACAATGAAGGGAGGTCTCTTCTGAGGAAAATGCACCCACACTTGAGTGTGTCTTACTTCCTGCAGAGCATTGTTTTCTTCTAACAATCCTTAAGATTAATCCTAAATTAAAATCCCATTAACAATATCTCCAACCGTACTTCAGGGACTGGCTAGGTTTGATAAATTTTCAGCACTGAGCTATGAATGAATCTTGATTCACTCTGAATTAAGGTTCCTAAGTCTCTGGGGGAAACTCCTCAAACTGCAGAAGAGAACACTAGGGAACTGTGTATCCTCTATGTGTGCCTCTGAATGAAAACAGCATCCCCTCTGGGTGCAGGGATGCTGCAGATTTACTTGGGTCCTTCTTTGTTCTGTCATGACAGGGGGAATTAAAAGAAATAAACTTAATATGAACAGACATAACAACCAGCTTCAGCCTCCACTAGAATGTGCTAATCCCTTCTCATATGATTCTGTTCCACAGACATCTGCTATTTCCCACTCAAGCTCAAAAGAAAAATGGAGATTACAAAGATGCTGATAGCATTGACACTCTATAAATTCATACTAGAAACAAATAGACCACGTAGAAAAGAGAAAGAAAAAATAATTCAAACAAAAGGAAAGAGACTGCCATGTGTTTCATTTCACGTGAAAAAACAGGGGAATCTTTTCCTGAACTTTTGGGCAGATGTAGTTCAGGTATTTGATGCTTTCTTGGGAACTCTGTGGAAAGTCCCTAGGTTTTGATAGAAGTCATCATAATGACACCAGAGGCTTAGATCCAGCTGAAGTGTCCAGATGGGGTGTAATAAGGGATGAATATCCTCACTGCCCTTTGCTCTTCTCTCAGCTTGTTTTTATCAAAGCTAAATGTGGTCCGGCTTCATATGGCTTTAAAGATTTCCAAACTGTATGTGTTTGTGCCATTCCTTGAAGTTATTTCAAACAGTCCTCTGAACCAAAGGTCTTTGCTCTGTATGGGAATCATGGAAAGAAGCATGTCCATTGCTTGTTAAATGTTTGTTTATTGATTGATTGATTGAGACTGTGTCTCTTCATGAGTCCTTCCTGTTCTGGACCTGCCAGTTTCCAAAGTGCCGAGATTACTGGAGTGAGTGTCATACCCCGACTATTACTTCCTCTTAATTTTAATGGCTAAAAGAAAATTACTGTTTGTGAAAATTTAAGCCTTAATACTTGAGTGGGAGGACTTAACTTCACACCAATAATGACCATTTATGTAATGAAAGACAACTTTCTCAAACACATTAAACTGCATCTAGACTTGTTGATGTTCATATGGAGATATTTATAGCTAATTTTGTGTTAAGTTGGCACAAGCTAGTATCTGATAAAAGGAACCCCAATTGAGAAAATGTCTCTGTAAGACTAGGCTGTACATAGAACGCTTTCTTAATGGAACAAGCGCCAACCCATTGTGTGGTACTACTTCTGGCTGGTGGTTCTGGGTTCTATCAGAAAGCAGGCTGAGCAAGCTATAGGGTGAAAAAGCCAGTAAACAGCACTCCACCATGGCAACTGCCTCCATCATGAATTCCTGCCTCCATTTCTGCCATTTTTGTTCCTGCCCCGACCCTGTTGGAAGTGGTAGCTGAAATATTTCCATTCCATCTCAAGTTGCTTGGGCCATGGTATTTCATCACAGCAATAGTAACCCCAGCCAAGACAGAGATTAAGAGCAAGGATGCATGTAGAATGAACAAACAACAAACAAACAAACAAACTATTCAACACAATAGTCAACCAATGCACATAGTAAATGTCTCCCAATAGAGGTAGCAATTTTCAAGCTTTGAGAATTACGGCATTTGCATTAAGATGGCAGGAGGAAGTCTCAGAAATTCTGAGAAAAGGCAATAGGAATCTTTTATGAGATTGAGGAAAACTTTACCCGTGTTTCTTGTCAGTAGATTTTGCTGTCTCATTGGTTTTATATGGTTTACAGATTTAATACCTTTAAATTGTCAGAAATTAACAATGGACTTAAAATATTTGATACATAGCGATGATTGCATTTGATACTCGTTTGTATCCAAAAAGAAAGAAAGAAAGGAAGAAAAAGATAAAGAGCTAGAAGGAAAAGATGAAAGTAAAAAGAAAACTAGCATAATGGAGAGAGACAGCACAAGTGGGTGGGAAGGGAGGGATGGGTTAGTAGGAGGGAAAGACTGGAAGGCAAATGCCTGTATCATCTCCTTAGTCTGGCCTCTTCACCATATGGACTATGTTAAACACACACATTCGCATCAATCCCACGGCTATAGCTATGTGCTGTGACTAAATGGAAGTTAGACACCCAGCTCCTAGCCTGTAGTCTTCTCTGAAGCACACACCCCATCATCTAGGACAACTCTCCTAAACAGGGTGCATAGAATCCTCTGTGCTTTAAATCATTTCGCTCTGGGTTTCTTCATCTCTAGGGACTCAGAACAACTTTTATCCCTTTGCTAAAGAAAGGCTTGCTTTGAATTTTATTTTTTTTTAAAGCATATAACCTTGCCTTCAAGAAAAGGCTATAGCACTTTTGTGTTCTTTTGTGCCTTTGGCTAAATTCAAATACAAAGTGCTTTACCACCACACAGCCTGTGGCCAGGAGTACAATTGCTTTGCCTACGGCTGTTCTTAAGAACTTACCTTACTTCACTTTTGGAATTTTCAGAGTCAAGCGGTGTAGCACTTCACTGGGAGCCAAGGTTCTCATTTCTACCCTCTATTTTTATTTGCGACTAATATAGGATCCTTGCCCATTTATTTTCACCCATGTCTGAAGAACAGGTTTACAGGATTGAAAATTTCTGCTATTTCAAAGGCTCTTCTGGTTGTGTCTAAGCCTGTGATTCGTCTTCCATTCGTTCTTTCTGCCTCTGTTTGCGAACAACCTCCTCCATACTTTTTTGCTGTGCTTCATTTATTGTGAAACCTAGGAAAAGAATCAATTTTTCAAACAAATCTTTTCTATCTTCCCCCCTAACTTCGATAATGCCACCCGAAGGATCCAATTTATCCACTTAATATCAATCCACATCACAAGATCAATCCATTGTTGTTTTATTTTCCTTCCCCAAAGAAGACTTCATCTTTTCTGAGACACACCTCATACTTCTAACCTCATAAATTTCCCTGTGGAACAGATAGGGAAGATTTTCCCTCCTAGATCAAACATTTGGATGTGTTTGTAATATAATATGGAGTAGTTTATGCTGAGAATGCCAATATTTTCTCAGCGAAGTGATATAATTTGGAAAAATCAAAGGTTTTCTTATAGTCAGGGAAGAAAGGCATAAGACAGATGTCAGAGAGAATCAGTGTATTTATTATCCACCATCTATAAAATAAAACACACAGTAGAGTTTCTTTATTAGTTCCAAGCTACAATGGATAAGTGTTTGTATACACTCTACACTGATATTTGAACTTTAAATATATTTTAATTACCATAATGCTTTAGGGCTTTTGTCTGCTTATATTTGTTAAAAAAAATCTACAGATCTCAACTTTTAAAAAATATGTAGTCCATAAGTATGTTTGTATGTACCTATTACATGAAAAAAATTATTTTCTTACTCTTTCTATAAAAAAGCATGTAGTTAGCATGTTTATAAGTATGCATGTTTACATGCATACATGTCTTTAGTCTACATATCTACAAACAGATGTTTTTCCAAGCTATCAGTGTAGCATGAATTAAAAGAAAACAAAACCCAGAGACAGATACTGGGGTTCAAGCTGAAGATCAGAAAAGAAAAGCAACCAACCACTGGAGCAAACTTTTACCTCTACCAAATCTTCAGATGGAAGAGAGATCCTGTCTCCATGAATCCTCAGACTTTACACTCCATGGATTTCCTGTCTCCTCTGCTTTAAATTTCTCTCTCTGCCCAGCCACCTTTCTTGTTTCTATCTACCTAGTGCTGGGATTAAAGGTGTGTGACTCCCAAACACTGGGATTAAAGGTGTGAGCCCCCACCACCTGAATCTGTTTCTGGATTGATTTTGTGTAGCCTAGGGTAGCTTTGAACTCTAGAAATCTGTCATCTTCTGTTTCCTGAATCCTGGAGTTGAAAGTGTGAGCCACCATTCCCTGGCCTCCAGTAGCTTAGTTTTGCAATATGATCTTTAGGCAAGTTTTATTTATTAAAATACAAATAAAATATCATTACATATCTGTTTTTGATTTGGCATCAGAGTTTACTTCAAATTCTTTCTATTTTATATTTTTTTGTAATGTATAGGTTTAAAATATATCTATATTGCCCAGAGATCCGAAATTCATGATTTTTGAAAAGCTGATCATGGGAATTTTTGCCTTTTCTGCTTCACCAGTGCCTAACTGATAACCAATGAAACTAATCATTAGAAATATGATTTGAGCCGGGCGGTGGTGGCGCACGCCTTTAATCCCAACACTCAGGAGGCAGAGGCAGGGGGATCTCTGTGAGTTCGAGGCCAGCCTGGTCTACAAGAACTAGTTCCAGGACAGGAACCAAAAAAGCTATAGAGAATCCAAAAAAAAAAAAAAAAAAAAAGAAAGAAAGAAAAAGAAACATGATTTGATGAATTTTTAAAAGCTGAATACATTTAATATATGTATCCATTGTGTTTATATGCATAGCAAACACCATTAGAAACATGGTAGAACCATTGCCATTACCCCAACAAGGCAGATTCTGCCCTGTGGAGTCAAAAGCCTCCGCTCACATATGAAGTAAGCATCCATGGTGGAGTTCAGTCTACTGCCTTTGGGTAATTGTCTCACTCACAAAAATGCAGAGATATTTTCTCTACCTGGAGGTGAGCTTTGAGGAAAAGAAGCCATGCTTTTTTTTAAAATCTTATTTCCTCTTTAATAACTTTTAATGGAAATGTGGCTGATTATATAGTAATGTTATTGTTTCAATATTAAAACATTTTTATTGATAAGTCATAGATAAAAACTATGAGCACAGTGTCTATTGGTACATGTGTATACATATGTTTATAATACTCAATAAAGAAAAATAGGCTATTGTAGTTCTTTGTTTTCACTGGTGTCTATTTCAAACTTCCTACATTGGGTTGCTTTACATTCTTGCAGAAAAAATTAAGACAAATTACATTGTTTAACTCCCTCTGGCTAAGATGCCGTGAACAATTTTAATTGACTTGTTCTTCCTACACAGTGTACTCCAGTTTTTAATGGTGTCTTAGTTAAGGTTTCTATTTCTGTGAAAGGACACCATGACAATTGTAACTTTTATAAAGAAAAACAATTAATTGGGGATCACTTACAGTTTCTCTAAGCATCCTTGAATGCCTTCATCAATACTGCATCATAAAAACAACTGCTTCTCACAGTGAAGATGGAGGAATCAATATGGGGTCTCACTCACTTTGCTTCACTCTTTCTCTATTTCTCTTTCCTGTCTTTCTCTTTTTTTTTCTTGATAGTTTTTTTTTGACAGTTTCAAGGTTCATATTCACCCCTCTCTACCCCTGGCCACCGCAAATTCCCCTGTATTCCTGCCCCCACCGCTACCCCACAGTACCTCCTTCCACCACATCCAGACTTGTGACCCTTTATTAGAACTTTCAAGACAAATTGTGCTCTCTTTCTAACACCGTCCCTTGTATGGTTCAGTCACTTGTAACCAATGCATCACAAACTTACATTTATATTAAGCGGGACATTTATTGATATCAGAAATCACTTGTGAATGGTTACTTACAATAGAAAGTATTAAATAAAATGTATTGCCTTATAATGTAAGTCAGACATTCAGGCCAGGGCAATTTATGATGATCATTACCTTTTCAGAATTTGTTTAGCTCCTTCCAGTTCAATTTTTTTGGTTCATGTTTCAAAGACCTTCCATACTGATTGGAGGAGTTCTCATGCTATCAGGGTTTTTGTAAAGGGGGAAAGAGCATGCGATGGCCTCTAGTTTTCAATGAAATTTTCAGTAAGTTTTTGACTAGGCCACGTGAGGCTATATGTCCAATCATTTGGTTATTCACTGATTTCGGCAAAAACTTGCAAAGTAAAGGGATAAAAGAGTCCTGGATATGCATGAATAACTTTTCACTTCCCCTTCCTCAATTATATTGACTACACATCATCCTTGGGACAGGTCGTCTTTTAACCTACTGATTTCATTTTTTGGCATATTCATGATAGCTTGACAGTTCTGCATTTAGCACTAACAGGTAGAATCACCAAGGTAGGTATGGCATGCCCTTTATTGTATCTCACTTCTTTGGCATGTTTTCTGTCTTACCATTTTTCCTCATTTGTGGAAGAATAAAAATTGTCTATTATCATGCATTTTTTAAAAAATGAGATTGTTAGCAATTTGCATTGTTATTAAATATATGACATATCCAGAAATTACATCTAACATTAGTAATGCTTTGTTCAGCTATTTTTTCACTGTTCTGTCATTTCAAATGGTGAGGATTAAATACCAATGGTTTCATTTTTTTGCTTTGTAAATCATAATGAATCTCTTTTTCATTACGACAGCTCCTTAAGCACATTAGTGGAATCTTGTCTCAATAGTTGCTGGGGCATTTATTTTTAATTCTAACTCTGAAGGAAACTGGGTTAAAAGGTAGTATATCTGCATGGAGTTTTCATGAATATTCTGCTGTTGCAACTGTTATTCTAGGGAAGCGCAAGGAAGAGCTGGGTATGGTGGCACAAACCTTTAATCCCTGCACTTGGGAGGCAGAGTTAGGCAGGCAGACCTCTATGAGTTCAAAGCCAACCTAGTCTACAAAGAAAGTTCCAGGACAGCTAGGGCAAAACAGAGAATCCCTGTCTTGGAAAATAAAAACAAAAATAAACACACACACACACACACACACACACACACACACAAGAATGGCAGCAGATGGAGAAGAAAACTGATTGCCTTTGAGTTTTTAATTTGACATCAATCGTTAATCAGATTCTTCGGGTAGCATGGTATTTCAGATTCACCATATGCCCATGATCAGCTATATTCCCATGAATATAGTGGACACAGGAGTGAGAGTTACTAATAATGTTGTGGCTGCTGATGTTCTTTCTGAACAGCGCTGTGTTCGTCTGATGGTCCTTTGGGAGACACTCTCAGGTATCACCAAACTGTGCCTTGACAGAAGCAACAGTAATGATATCACCCACCGAGTTTCTACCTGGTGAATTTGCTGGGATTTGGGGGTTTATGCAGGTCAATTCTAACAGAAAAGAATTTTTTTAAAAAAGAAAAAGAAAGAAAAGAAAAGTTAAACAGAAGACAAGATACAATGGGATGATGGCAGTACATTGTGATCATACACCTTGTAGAACAAAAGGACTAAATCAGACATATTCTTTGAAAATATCCTCTGGTGGGCTGGGAATGTGACTTTGTTGGTAAAGGCATATACTGACAAGAGAGAAGATATTATTTGCTGTGTACACACATGATAGAAAAAGAGAAACAACAGTTGCATGTTGTCCTGTGGTATGCCACACAGCCTTGTCATGAATACACACACACACACACACACACACACACACACACACATGCATGTGGACACAAAAAGACACACAGAGATAGAAATACAATATTTTAAGCCGACACTGGTTGCACTTTTAATTCCAGTTCTTGGGAGGCAAAGGCAGGCAGATCTCTGTGAGTTCGAGGCCCCCCTGGTCCACAGAGTTCTCCAAAAAGGCTCCAAAGCTACACAAAGAAACCCTGTTTTTTAAAAACAAAAATAAAAGAAATTCCATGTGTCTTAAATGTTCCTGTAGATAGACAGACACAGAAAATAACATCTTATTTTTATAAATCATATTGGTACATTTATGTTCTCTCTATTTGGCCTTAACTGGCTTTTTTAAGGATTTATAGTGATGGAGAACTGAAGCCATTAGACACTCTGTTTAGCAAATGGAAAATCATTTTAACAAATTCTTGAATTGACTTCAACTTGGCATTGCAAGGACATTTTGAAGTGAATCTCCACTATCTATACTGAAGGAGAGGATGAGGATGCAGGGTTTAGACTGTATGCTCATTTGTGGGCTAGTTCCTCATAGCCTCCACTCAGTAGCGTTTATGGGAAATGAGATGATTTGAGATTCTATGAATTTCTCTGGTGCAAAAGTGTTTTTGGAAAAAATAGCACTGTCCTATTTGATATATTTTCCTTTGAGGCATGAGTAATAAACACAGATATATGGAGAGAAGAATTTTATATCAAGTTTTAATGAAAGGTTAATTACTTCAGCATCAATAAGTCATTTACTCGGAAAGGTATTCTAATTCATAACTGCAGGATTTGATATGCCCTTCTTTTTATTAAAATGTAAGGAGAGAAAAGTCAATAAAATCAAACATAACATAGTTATTAATAGCTTGATGATTCTTGATGCTAAGAGAGTGCTGTCAAAACAGAATTTGATTTCAGATGACCTTGGTCAAAGTCAACGAGTATAGCAATTCAATTAACTGCTACATTAGAGTAGTAATGAGTCCACTTTATTACAGGGTGTAACATCCAGAAGAGACAAAACCCAAGGGTCCAGTTGCTAAGCTGTCACAGAAGCAGCCACCAAAGTACAAGAAATGCAAGCCCCTGAGAACTTGGTGTAACAGGTGTCTGATGTAGCCCTGAGTCCTTGCACCTTTACAGGAATCTTCGGAACACCTGAGAGGTAGGGATGATGCTAATAGTTTCTTTGTCCGTATAGTAAGACTGCGAGGCCATTTTGATGCACAGGACTAATTGTCAAATTTACTTATGCTTGCTTTCACTATTTTCTTTTCTATTTTTTCCTTTTTGCTTTTTGAGATAGGACGTTGCACTGCAGCGCCAGATAGTATGGAACTTTTAATGTAGCCCGTAATAGACTACATCAATTTGCAGTACTACTTGATCTAAGGAGTAAAGATTATTTTTTCCCATGTTTTTGCTTAGTGACATTTGTATAATGTGAAGGCTTGCTTTGTTTAATGAGCTTATAAGAGTCTTGGCATTTGCTGCCAAATGAATGAAACACAGTGATGTGCTTTAGCCACTTACAATGACCTTAATTACTTCCGGTCCTTACTTAGATGCTTGAAAATTTGTGTTTTTGTTTTTTGCATTTTTTTGAGGCAGTATCCCTTGTCTGTTTCTCAAACTGCTCTTGCACTTATATGTAGCAAAGGACCACCTTCAAACTTTGATCCTCTGACTTCCATGTCCCAAGTGCAGAAACTGACGCAAACACAGCTGTGTCCGATGTATGCAAAACTGAGGATTGAACACAGAGTTCTATGTATGCTAGGCCAACACTCTACCTTGTAGTGAAATTTTGTTTATGTTTTAGCAAATAAACCTTGCCTGCCAATCAGAGTCCTGAGCTAAACCTCTAGAGACCAGGCAGTGGTGGTACTCTCCTTTAATCCCAGGACTCAGGGGACAGAGGCAGATGGATCTCTTTTAAGTCAAGGCCACCCTGGGTTACACAAGACTGAATCTGTCTAAAAGAGAAATAGAGCATACACAATGGTGATCCTAGCACTTGGGACCCCATGCGTTAAATCTCAGCACAGAAGGCTGAGACAGGAGTGATATGGTTGGGTGGAGAGAGGAATGTAAGGCAGAAGGAGACAGGAACTCAATCCACTCTGAGGTTGGGTGGAGACAGCTACAGTCTGAGGTTTGGTGGAAGCAGCTGCAGACTGAGTTTTAGTGGAGACACCTGCAGTCTGAGGTTTGGTGGAGACAGTTGCAGGCTGAGGTTTGGTGGAGACAGCTACAGTCTGAGGTTTGGTGAAGACAGTTACAGTCTGAGGTTTGGTAGAGACAGCTACAGTCTGAAGCTCATCTCGGCAGCCAGAGGACAAAGTCCGAGGAGACTGTCCCTGGACAGGATTGCCTCTTCAGAGTGAGCATTGGCAGAGGTAAAAGGTCTCTCTAGAGGCTGGAGGAACTGATTCTCTGATCTTCAACATCAACCCCTATATCTGACTCTGGGATTTTATTATTAAGACCAGCTAGAATTTGTGCTACACTACAGGAATACATGCCTCTGTATAAAATAAAGAAGATCAGATTTGCCAGAGATAAAAAAAAAAACAAGTGAAGTAGGAATTCCAAAGATTTATCATGAAAAGCAAAATAAGAAAGAATTCACACAAACTCAGCAAAATCAGAGTTCATCAGCTATCCAGCTTGGATCTCTCTGCCTGCACTCAGTGTGGCCAAGGCCTCCAGGATGGCTTTGTCAGTGCTGACTCAGGGAGTTGTGAGCCATGCATTCTCCAGCAACAGGTAGTTGATATTATTGATACACTGTGTTAGAATAAGTCTTCCTCTTTTGTTCCCTGTGTTTGTTTATTACAACTAAAAGAAACAAATGCTTCCCTTTCCCTGTACACATCCAGATTTCACATGAATAGCTCAGGTGATATTTATAGTTAGTAACAACAGAACTAAACAAAGAAGGAAAATCATACCCCCATATCAACGCTTAGCTCATCAGATATAGAAAACTAGTCCTGCTGAAATATTTAATTTACTTCATTGTTTCATTGTTCTCTTACTCCAAAGGGAATAAAGTATCTTAGCATTCCCTGCTGTACCTCAGTTTCCCTCACAGCCTATACTAAAATACAATATAGGCAGAGAGTTGACTGCAGAATCCCATCTCCTCTATTTCTGCTTGGCCTTTGTTGGTCAGAGCCTTCCTGTCAGGGTACTCCTGTAAGCTTTCTGAATGAAGCCTATTTCCTTTTGAGATGAAGTCTGATAAAGATGCAAACTATTTCATTTATCACATATGATTCTTGATGAGTAATTCATGGTGTCTTGTCAACAGTCCTTGGTGACTCCACAGCATTTCAGAATGGTTTGTCAAATGCCATTCCCAACTCATTGCCCAGTTTGCTATATCCCATATATTCAGGGTACTGCAAAAATAATTCTCCAGGCATTTTCTGTTTTTGTCTTAGTAGTGACAAACCGAATACATGTTTAATTTATCAAAACGCTAACTACTTCATTTATGTACCTACATATATATGTACATATATGTCTATATAAAATGAATGCATACTTCAGTCATGCATTGCTTAAGATTTTCTTATTCTTAAAATAAATGCGCATAAGAAAGTAAGGAGATAATTTGCAAAATAAATAAATAGTATGAATTAATCTAAAAAGCCTACTATTGGGTGAGAAATATACGTTTCAGGTGAGGATGCCAACGCCGGTTTAATGGAAGAGTGAGAGGCACTCAGAGATACCGTGGGGATGCAGAAACTTTACGCACTGCAATGAGCATAGAGTTTAAGTACAGAATATGGAAGAAATAAGCTTAGTCCTGGGGGCTCTGAGGAAACACGGATCTGACAAGGGCAGTTAGTGGATACTGAAAGCGATGTCTGAATACAGATGAAGCAGTTCCCAGCACCAGGACTGGATTATTGGCTAGAGACAGTTGAGTCCAAGCTGAGAGTTTTAAATTATGTGATTTTTAATGCCTACCAGCAGATTTCTGTTCCTCACCTGTGAATAATGAGTATTTTCACCTTTAGAGTTGTTGTAAATTCTTCACATTTTACTTTATTTTAATGCAGCTTGTTTTCTTGCATGCATTTGAATTTAGGCTGACCAATTGGTACCGGATAGCCAATAGGGAGTTTCTTCACTGAGGAAAACTCTTCCCCTGCTGATGGAATTACTTTGTTGGTTGTAGTTCTTTTTAGAGTTGTGTCTCATCTGATTTACTCTTTCCACGTCGACAAGACTATTAGTATGTTTCTTGTTCAAATCTGAGGCAGACATGTTATTTGGACCATTACACAGACTTAACAGACTGTTGATATTTTTTATATATTCAGGAATATATATCAACAATGAAAAGTAAAGAGGCCAGAGGCTGTGTATCAGAGAGAGGGCATGTGGCAAAAACACATGGTAGGGTTTGGATGGAGGAGAAGAAAGGGGAAAATTGATTAATTATATAATAATCTTAAATTTTTAAAATGTAAACTATTCAATTTCTGAAATATTCTGTCTTCTAAAATTCTGACTCTGCTCACCTCACTCACTTCTGAACATCTGCCTCTTTCTTTCTGTATATGTGATATACATATATATGATGTGATATATATGTGATATATATGTGATATATATATATATATGCCTAGTTTTTAACAGCTGAGCCATCTCTCCAGCCCTATCTGTGTATATAGATTTTCAGTCCTTGAACATTTCTGTGTGCTGTCTCATGATCTATTTCTTCATTTAAATTCTATCTGTTCAAACATCAGATCTTTGGTTTATTCCTAACTCATTCTCTTCATTTAAAACAAAACCCTTCTTACTCTTTTCTCTCTCCTTGTTTTTATATCTCTCTACATTTCTTATTGAAACTTGTCATAGTCGCTTTTGCTCGTCAATTCTTAAGGAAATGCCTCCATCTGATTGTCCGTACACAAGTCTATGAAGAATCTTCGTAACTAAATGATTGATGGGGGAGGGTCTAGACAGTCCACTGTGTTTTGGAAGCATCTAAACAGTCCATTGTGTGTGGTGTGACTCCTGATCAGGTGAACTTAGCATATATAAGAAAACAAACTGAATTTTAGGAAGTCTTTCATTTCTCCATTTATTTTTTCCTTGACCCATTGGTGCTTTAGGTGAACATTGTTTAATTTCCATATGCCCCTTGACTGAAGGATGAATAAGGAAAATGTGGTATATTTACATAATACCACGACAGAAAAAAAATAATGACATTTTGAAATTTGCAGGCAATTGGATGGAGCTAGAAAACATCATATTGAGTGAAGTAACCCAGACCCAGAAAGACAATTATCATATTACTCACTCATAAAAGGTTTTTAAATAAAAAACAAAGAAAACCAGTCCAAAAATCACAATCCCAGAGAACCTAGACAACAATGAGGACTGTAAGAGAGACATACATGTATTTAATCTACATGGGAAGTAGAAAAAGACAAGATCTCCTCTGTAAATTAGGAGCATGGGAACCATGGGTGAGGGTTGAAGGGGAGAGGAGAGGATGGGAGGGGATCAGAGGAAAACGTATAGCTCAATAAAGTCAATTTAAAAAAAAAAGAAAACAAATTGATCAAGCTACACAAAGTCAGCAAGTAAGGAATGTTTCTTCAAGGCTTCTGCTTTAGACCTTGTCTCTAGATTTTTAGCCTTGAGATTGTGATCAAGTTTCCTTGATGATGAACAGTACTGTTGATCTATAATCTGAAATAGTCCCTTTCCGCCACAGGTTACTCTAGTCATAGTAATCACAGCAGTGGAAACCTAAGACCAGAGCCAGCATCAGATTGGGAATTTATGAGCTTTTTACCTTTGTCTCTGTGCTGGAAAATAAGAAGCAGTTGATTTTTATCTTCATTGTTCCTGTTGGTCACCACTTTAAATCCTTCCACATAGAAAATGCAGAATGGTGCCTCCTGAAGGGAAGGTGGGGATGCAGCCAAAAGACAAGAGTCTGGAAGCTGCAGGAACATGACAACAGGTGTCATTGAGGCCTGAGACAATGTCATCATAAGACTGGGACTGGATTAAGAAAACAAAGAATGGCTCCTCCACTGTCTTGCAGCTCCAGGTACAAAGTATTTGGTATTAGATAACCAATCCTTGCAATTGCTGTGCCCTTCCTTGGAGAAGACTGTTCCTTCAACTCCCAGTGTTCCTCAGTTGGCCTTCTTCCCCCATCCACTTTGATATAGCTATTGCTGTCAGCCTTGTTCAGCTCATTTTTAGGCAGTCATGTTGGTAAAATTTTATGGTTGTTCCTTCTGACATTCCTAGAAGACACAGTTTCACAACAAACCCCCTGATCTTCTTGCTCTTACAACTTTCTGCAGCCTCCTGTTTTCTGCCAGCACGTTCTCACTGCTAATGCCCATGCTAACATCTTGTTTCCCACATTCAGGATGTGGATAGTAGAAGTCAAAAATAAAAACTGCAGTGCATAGAAAGTATGCCACTAAAAAGAAGGACTAAATATGTTAAACATATGTAGTGAATATGCAGTTGGGGTATTAAGACTTAGTGTGATTAAATGATAATGTTATCTACTTCACATTTCACCCATAACAACATAAATGATTGCTATTTTCCTAAGGATCATTAGTACACTTTATTTCACATCTACAGGAGAAGCATTTGCTTTTGGTGTTTTGTGTAAACAATTATATGTAAATTTAGTTTAGTTATTCTGTCAGCTATCTATCCCTTTAAAAAAAATTAAAATAAAATTCTAAAAATCAACTTAAAAGAAAGACTTCTTTAGTTCACAGTGTCATTGCTTTGGGGCATAGTCAGTTGGCTTCATCACTTTGGGCTTGACAACACAGCGTGGCAAACACTGATGGCAAAAGAAAAACAAACAAGAAAAAACCAACTTGTTTAATTTGGCTAAGAAAAACAGAGAGAGGAAAGACTGGGATCCCAATTTCAATCAAGAAAGTGACCCCAATGACTCAACTTCATTCTACTTTTTCCTACCTCTTTCCGTAGAGCTGATAGCCAAGCCTTTATTAATACCTGGCTCTTGGGAGACATTCCACATCTATGAAATATCCATTATGCTTGCTGCAATAAGTGAAGATAACTGTATGATTAAGTAAATTTGAAGTTCAGTAAGTTTCTAATATGTGAATCTTCACCAATCCTGTGAAAACTAGTATTTCAAAACTAAAAGTTAAACTTCTTGAATTTACAATACTATTGTGTTTGAATTTCTTTTCCAGGATGCTTGAAAGCTTAAAATGTAACTTAAAATGAGTATTAATCTACCTGAAATTTTCTGGACTTTATCTGTCTATAAATGAGTAGCATAAACACTTGTTTCCCTTTTTCTGATTTTATTCTTATTTTAACATAAATTACAGAAAGTTATAGAAATTCAAATTAAACCCATGATTCACTCTTCCTGGGAATATTTATCCAATAATATTTATAGTCAATAATTATCATTACATATTCAGAATTGTTATGGATCCTCTGCCATCTGATTTCTAGTTAAAGTACTGGTAACCAATGGTTATAGCACAAGGACCAACCTCACGCCACGATCAGGACAACAGGCACAAGACAGTAATAGTGCCAGGGCTCAGAGTGTCTGCATTAGGGCATCTGCTGTCTTTTGCAAGCAAGATGAGGAGCACTGATGGCTCTGTCTTGGTCACAGACCTTTTCAGTCCCTCCTCTGACAACTTGGAAT
Organism: Microtus oregoni; assembly: GCF_018167655.1. Classification (NCBI taxonomy): domain Eukaryota; kingdom Metazoa; phylum Chordata; class Mammalia; order Rodentia; family Cricetidae; genus Microtus; species Microtus oregoni. Next base: position 7,460,080 of record NW_024543069.1, read on the forward strand.
TTGAGATAATGAATGTAGCTCTTGAAGCAGGAAGGAGAATGACAGTAGGGTTTGAATGAAAGTTATCAAGAACTGACAATAGGGACGAGAGACTCTGCATGCAGCTCTCTTTATAGCCTTTGCAGCCCTGGCAACTGAGATGGAAAATCTGCGTGGAAGAATGAGGCACCAGCATGCTACCTTACCGTCCTGTGGCTGCTCAAGATTGATGGCATTTTGTTCTTCTTGAACTGCACGTGGGATGGATGAAAAGGGTATGTGGTTTGCTTAATGCACTAGGTTAGTACCTTGATTTATGAGCCGCATAGAGCTTTCCATCAAAGTAACAGAAAAGGTTTTGCTGTTACTTAGAGTGGCATTCCGACTTTTGTCTAAGAACGAAATGTGATTTAAAGTGTATCGCCTTCTTGATGGGAAACACAAACCCCTCCCCACTGCCTATTTTACAACTTATTTCAAATAAGTCTCTCTAGTTGGTTTGTGGCAAGTATATTTTCAGATTTTAGAGATGTATTTTGGTTCAGACACTAACGTAGAAAAATAATGGCTGTGTTCTAAAAGAAAGGTACTTCCTTTTGCCTTTAGCAAGGTAACAGCTTAGCAAAGGGATAATCTTCAATAACTAAATGTCCACTCTGGTGGAGAGAAGCTAGCTCACATAGAGGAATTCAGCTGACAGACAGCATAGTGAATGTAAAAATCTAAAGAACGATAGTTTGAACATGATAGGTTACATTTTTAAAAAATGATTAATAATTAAGCGGGAAGATTTCTAAATCTTTTACATATAGCAAAGAGACCAAAAGACCACACACACACACACACACACACACACACACATTTAGAGATGATTGAGTTTGCACACTGTCATTCAGCAAAGTGGCATATACAAGCATACAAAATCAGTAGTTTTCTTATATAACAACGGCCACCATGCTATAAAATCATTAGGAATACAAGCCCATTCAAAATATTACACACACACACACACACACACACACACACACAAATATGTTGGAGTTAACCTAAGGAAACAACAGACATCCACAACAAAATGTTTAGAACACCAAGGAAAGCAGGTAAGGAAAACATAGAGATGGACAGACTTCCCATACTCTTTGATCAGGAGAGTAAAGATTACAAAAATACATCCTACCCAAAACAATCTGCATATTTAATGTAATATCAATCAAAGTTCAAGGTCCGTTCCTCACAGATATAAAAAAAAGGAATTTTCAATTGTACTTAGAAGTACAAAACACCAAGGATAACTTAAGCAATCCTGATCAGAAACATATTTTACATAAATATTTGAGTAAGAAATTCTTCTAACTCCTATTCTTGATAATTAATTATATTTTAAAGAAATAGACATCATGTAATCATAAAAGAAGCTTACCATATTAACATACTTTTTGCCTTTTAAAAAGACATTTATTTATTTATTTTTTATTTATTTATTTATCTGAAACTATTTTCCCTACAGTCAAGGAAGCAGGTAGGCTAACTGTACAGCATCACCTCTTTTTCCTCTCCTCCAAACCCATTTCCACACTCTCCGGCTCAGATCTGTAGCTGACCACCTGCTGCAGCCTCCCCTCCTGCTTTGCCCCCACCTCTAGTAGGTTCAAAGATCCTCCTTTCATACCTCTCTCCCCCACTCAGAGTTTTATCCCGGTCTGCTACTCCAGACAGCATTCCTTACTCCAGCTAGGTAGTTGGCCTGAAGACCCTCATCTCTTCTTTCCTCTAATTCCATCCCCAAAATCTCACCCCAATTCTGTAGTGTAGAACCTGCTGTGGCCTTCCCCTTCTCTTGGCCTCTGTCTCCAACGGGTCACACAGATCTCCTCCAAACTTCCTCCCCTGTCATCTGTATAACCGTATCTGGGAGGCGTTATCTAAGAACTTGCTAGTATGCTAGTATGCTCCTCACTCTCTGCACCTAGGGGACTAACCAAATCCTGGTGGAGAACCCTGCTTAGGACACTCCTGTAGATGTCCTCAACTTTGCTTTCATAACATCCGCCCCCAATACCTAAAATACCTGGTACTCCCATTGATCGCACCCGGAGGATCCCAGAATTCCCTATGCGAAGGGGCATAAATGACCGGCAAATAGGATTAACCAGGTTAGCTTTAACTTCAGCTTTAATAAGGGGAAGAAGGAGGGAGCTTACAAAACCAGGGTTCCAGCGATGAGCAGGAAATAAAAAGGGGCAAACAAGCACACATGGATGGTTTTATAGGCTATCTGGGGCCCCGGGGGCAAACATCCTCCCCCCAAACAAGGTGATTGGTTGAGATTTCCCATCACCTGTGGGCAACACACAGTCAGTACAGTCTCCTAAGAACCAGAGAGGGCCAAAGGAACCAAAAGACAAAATATCCACCCAACAAAGACAAAAACAGACATCCACACCTAGAATTACAATTTTCTCAAATTCAGGTGCCTAGACTCCAGCATAAAAACACTATAACAGCCATGACAATGGGAAAGAGCACAGAAACCCTACCACAGTCGGTTCTCAGTATTTCAACATAGCAGAAGCACAAAGCAAAAGCCTTAAAATAGCCTTTATGGATATAATAGAGGAAACATATGAAAACACACAAATAATGGAAGAAAATGAATAAAGCAACTCAAGATTTGAAATCTATATCATCAATAAAGGAAACCCTACTTCATAAAATATTGAAATGAAAATTTAAGAACCCTAACAGAACCCTCTGAAGAAAGCTTAATCAACAAAATACAAGAGATAGAAAAGAGAACCTAAAGCACTGAAGACAAGGTAGAAAAGGTAGATACTTCAGTCTAGTATGCTAATTTAGAATATGCTAAATCTAAATGAATTTTGGCCAAAATTAAAGGAATCAGTAAGAACTATGGATAAAGACAAGGAACCCAAACCCAAATGTATAACTACACGATAACAAAGGGGCACCATAACAGTTGTCTTAGGGTTTCTACTGCTTGTTGTGATGTAGTAACATGACCAGAAGCAAACTGGGGAGGAGAGAGTTTATTTGACTTACCCTCCCATATCACTGCTCATCATTGAATGAAGTCAGGATAGGAACACAAATAAGGCAGGAACCTTGAGGCAGGAGCAATGCAGAGGCCATGGAGTGTTGCTGCTTACTGTCTTCCTCACCATGGCTTTTCATCTTGCACGTTAATAGAACCCACAATGGTCTGGGCGCTCTTATATAAATCACTAATTAGGAAATGCCCTTACAGGCAGATCTTACAGGGGCATTGTCTTAATTGAGTTTTCCTCCTCTCAGATGCCTAGCTTGTGTCAAGCTGAAACAAAACGATCCATCACAACAAAAATTAAAATCAACTTTGTAAAGATAAATAATTATGAAGAAAATTTCATAATTACATTTAATTGTAGGAATAAAAGTGATTATATTTTTAAAGCTTTGCTGCTGAAAAAATTGTAGGAACACTATGAAGAGTCATTCAATTTTAAATTTAAAAAAACAGCTTAATAAAGACTAATCACAAAGAAGCTTCTTTGCTCCACTTTTTGTATCTCAATTTAAGCAAATATTTAAGGAAAACTATTTATAACCTCCCTATAAAACTATAAGTAGATAAAGACCCATCCCTACATTGTTTGATTCATAATCTGTCAATATTGCATTGGAGATGAGAGGAAAGCATCTCCTTTACTTTGTCAAATGTTTCTTTCCTACCATCTCCTCACAGATTCTCCCCGCATTCACCTCTCCACCTTATTTCTCTCTCAATTTAGAACACAAACAGGAAAATTAGAAAATAATAATAAAACCAGAATTTTCTCAAATGGAGTCTCATTGGGCTTGCATATAACACCTAAGTGCAGGGCCATGCCCAGCAAGGGATTCCCAACACATAATGAACTTAATAGTATTTTTGTAGCTTTTTTTCTTTTCACTGTTGATATTCTCAATGAAGTAGTTAAAAACATGCTGACATATTAAATAAAGATAAACTTAAAACTAAAATGAAACAAACTATCCTGCTTCCCTATCTCTATTTAATTTAGAGTTTTGTTTTGATTTTGAAATTATAGACTAACCCCTTATCTTAAAGCAGTTCATCTTCCTGTGTAAATTAGATAAGAAATTTTTATGGCTGTTAATTGTTACAATGACATTAGAAGAATGAATGCTACATTTAAGGGATAATCATAAGGAAACTCAGAAAGCTAATGGTGATTGTCACTATGCCTTAAACCCATCTTCTGTTTGTTTACACAGCTGTCGTTACAACAATCGCACAACACATCAAGATCATAATCAACTTACTCTTGTTCAGAGTGTTGCTAAAATACTGATACAGGTAGGGTGATACTATCCAGAAAATGATTGCCTTGACCTATTATTAAAAATAATTTCTTTGTGCAGTGGTAGATGACAGGTACCTTAAATAGTAAGTTATAAACTGCTGTTTGGTGTGATGCAGAACTTTGCAGATAATCCTGATTAATGCTGGAGGAACCCTTTGTGCTGAGTACTCAAATATTGTAAAACATCATTGTTAGCTACCTTATAATCCAGACGCTCATGGATTGAACACAAGGGCTTTGTGATGCAGGCAGAGGCTCCACTGCTTAGCTCTTGCAGCTCTGCTTTTGATTAGCTGTGTGCACAAAGCGAAGTACCTAATCCTAGCCACGGTTTTTTTTAAATGAATAAAATATGTTTCTTACATGATTTTTGCAATCATCAGAAAATAAGAAAACTTACTTTTGCAAGAGAAAAGATGATAGGTGCTCTAGAAATATGAATCAAGAGACTGAAAATCAGATTTAGGTTTATTTAGATATACGCATTTGTTTGTTCCTATTCATTATAATAAGCTAAGCTTAAAGGAACAGAGTGTGTGTTGAAGAAATTTATCCATCCAGTTTGCACTGTCTTAGAAACTTACTTGATTTGTTTGATGAAAATGCATATTGTCAGTAATTTTACTTCACCTTCAGAATAACTCAATCATGCTGTCTCTTCTAGCCAGCAGTATGCCGGCCGGCTTGCTGTTTCCACACTGTACTGTTTAACTTCGTTTTGTCATGCCCCAAACTTGTCCTTTCTTGTTGCCCAAGCTAAATTCATGATTTTACAAGTTCTTGGTCTGCCGCGCACCGCGCCCCCGTGTCTGTGCTCTGTGCGCTGGCTCCCAGTTACCGAGCTTCGGGCAAGGGGGCTGAAGGTTAAAATACACAAACACACACAGACAGAGAGAGAGAGTGGCATGGGTCATCCTTGAATTCCCCAAGAATGCCCCCTTTATTGTCTTCAGGGGCAGATTATATAGAGATAGCCACGCCCCAGCCAAGCCCACCAGAAACCACTCTCCTGCCATCAGCAACTTTTGAAGGTCTTGTGCTCAGAGCAGCTGTAGGCACTCAGATCAGGGGAATACAAGAAATTCAGGATCTGGGGTCTCACTGCTCCCAACATTGGTCTATACTAGAAGATGAAAGATGCCTTCAAGTAGGTGTTCACTTGTACACAGCATTAGCTTCCATAAACTATTCATTCAGAAACTTCACCCACCTAGCTCCTTGTTGATATGTGCAGAGTTACTTTCCTTCAGTGCCGTCCCGTCATCTCTGCACAACTACCACTTGTGAATACAGCACACTTCTCTCTCCTTATAGGTAAAGGAAGCCATGGATGAATGTCTGTGAATCTCAGTTTTGTATCTATCTCATCTTCCTATTTCTAGCAATTTTTCAATTTTCTGAGAAACCGCCATACTGAATTCCAAAGTAGTTGTACAAGGTTGCATTCCCACCAGCAATGGATGAGTGTTCTTCTTACTCCCAATAACAAAGTTCTAATAAATGTCTTCTTTTCATTAAAGAAGAGAGAACAACTCTTCTTTGCATTTTGGAAGGCTGACTTACCTCTGAGCAGACAGCTGAAGGAGGAGGCCAGCACCTTCAAACTTCTCCAGGGAGAAGCACCCTTACTCTGTCAGGTCTTCTATCTATCTGACATGAAACCTCACTCAGTGTCTAGCTATATGATATTAAGCAGCACTTGTTAACCCATATAATGAACACAGTCATCTGGAGATACATGTTTCACTGTAGGTCATGGATCATAATATTTTCCTTCAACTCCCTTAGCAAATGTGGTCTTCTCAAAAGTGTAATGAGGCTTTCATCAATTCAATATAGGCTACTTCCCAGTACTGAAAACTTAGCACATGGTCAAAGGATATAGATCAGCAGCAGAATGCTTGCTTCACAGGTATGAGTAACTGGATTCCATTCCTATCGGTCAAATCTAAAAGGAAAATACATAGCACTAGATGTCCACTGTTAGCATAATCTCAATGGACACCTGGTTCAAACAGTGTGTGACAAGATCTGTGATGCTAGCAGTAACACTACAACATGAACTGTATATATTAAAACATTTGCAATCTTAAAATGTAAAAATCACATAACATTAATCTTGTGTCAAAAATACTCAATTTTATAAAAATTGCTCAATCCGTTTTGAGCTATACAACCCTCCAAACTCATTTTTCATTTTCTCATTTATGAAATAGCTGATAATTAATAAATTTATTGAGTGTTATGATGCCCTTTAATTATGTCAACTCCTTTGACGTAGATTTCACACATTGCTGAAGGCATCCAGCCTGCGATGTCGCTTTGCTCAGAGTGATAGGTGCACTGAGTAATGTGGCTAAGATCATGACACGATTAGCATTCAAGATCTTTTTGTTGTTGTGTAGGCTACTCAATTACTTTCTTATTTTCTTTCTCTAACACATTCTCATTTCATAAGATGTATACTTATCAAATATATACATTATTATTTTGATTACATCACTCTGAACTATTCATAATGGGCCATCTGCTTTAAAAGCCCATTCTACCTAGGTACTAGCCTAGCATTTCTGACAGATGAAATGTCTGGAATTAGCTAAGAATTTTCCCTGCCCTCACAGAAAATGCCGAAGACAGCCTATCTTAATATCATAATGGTTGGATATGCATTTTCTGGAACCACGGCACATGAAAAGAGTATTGACAAGCATCAAGAAACTCAATACTCTCCTTTCCTGTGAACAGTATATGGCAAGGTTGTTAGATTTATAAAATTATATTACTTCACAGATGTTACAGGTTTATTGCTTATTTTCACTTGTACTTTAAGTAAAAATGAAAATTTATCACTGCAAATCCACATTAGATCCTTCTGGTCACTATCAACCTAGAAGTAGCAATTCCACAGACAGCGTCTACTTACTGTTCTCTATGTGAGGGAGAAAGGCTTTGTGTTTTACTTTGATGCTCCACTAATGATTGGAGTAGATGCCAAAGATAAATGTCCTTTGTTCTCAAAGAGAGAATAGTGGGTGCTAAATTTTATATAAAATTTTGAAGTACACATGATTGTTTCTACAACTTAGTTTAAAAATGTTTTATTAGAAATGTCCTATTCTTTAAATGGAATGGTTTTTAAAACCATTTGTAAGATGTAAAATTTGTCAGATATTATGTATCATGCTTTGATTAGCATTAAATAAAATAAACTGAAACTTGACACTAATTTCATTAAACTATCTTTTTCTTTTCATTTTTAGTATAATACTACATTTAATTATGTTCATCAGTTTGAACAACTTACTGGAATAAATGCTCTCTGAAAAAATTAAAACTACATTAATAAAATGAATCTTCTGAAAAATTTTATAAAGAACCATTATAATGGGTTTCAATAATGAAGCAACAGCAAAATGGAAAATTGCTAAATAGTGAAAAGGTTTAATGAACTGGTAGTAAAATGACTAAAAATGTCTGTTAAAAATAGAAAAATTATCTATTTCATTAATGCACTCAAATAATTGAAATTTCATTATGTAAACATAGTATTATAAGAATAGAATGCACTGACATTCACATTAGACTTCAGATAAAATTGTAGTTAAACTTCATAAAATATATATAATATATATATTTATATGCAAAGAATTTAAATATTTGTGGATTTTATCACATTATTTCAAAATGCAGAAAGTACCTTACATGGTAGAATGTACAGAAGTATTTAGTATAAACACTTACATGTTCTAATGTTAATTGATGTCAGAATGTAGATATTTTATAATGTATATACATTAATAAAATTTCATCATTATTTTACCATTAAAAATGTATTATACCAATCCTCCTGTTTCCCCAAGTCCCCCCTCCTTCCCTTCTACCTTTTCTCTCCCCATCTCACCCCACCCCCAAGATCCCAATTTCTCCCCGGCAATTTGGTCTATTTCCCTTAGCCAAGAGGATAACTATATGTTTTTCCTTGGGTTCACCTTCTTACTTAGCTCCTTTAGGTTCACCTATTGTAGACTCCGTGACCCTTATTTATGGCTAGAAACCAATTATGAGCTAGTACATCCCATATTCATCTTTTTGGGTCTGAGACACCTCACTCAGGATAGTGTTTTCTATTTCCATCCATTTGCATGCAAAATTCGAGAAGTCATTGTTTTTTACCGCAGCGTAGTACTCTAGTGTGTATATATTCCATACTTTCTTCATCCATTCTTCCATTGAAGGGCATCTAGGTTGTTTCCAGGTTCTGGCTATTACAAATAATACTGCTATGAACATAGTTGAACAAATTCTTTTGTCATATGATAGAGCATCTCTTGGGTATATTCCCAGGAGTGGTATTGCTGGGTCCAGGGGTAGGTTGATCCCGAATTTCCTGAGAAACCGAAACACTGACTTCCACAGTGGTTGCACAAGATTGCATTCCCACCAGCAATGGATGAGGTGCTAAGCTAATTTTTGTAGTAATATGAGTGGCCGGGCTGCGTCCACCGCACCCCAGCCACCCGCACGGCTAGCTTATGCCCGAAATAACAACACACAAACTGTATTCATTTAAACACTGCTTGGCCCATTCTCTTCTAGGCTAATTCTCACATATTAATTTAGCCCATTTCTAATCATCTGTGTATGGCACCCCAAGGTGCGCTTACCAGGAAGATTCTAGCCTAGTCCATCCTGGGTCGGAGCTTCATCCCAGGAGCGGGGCATGGTGTCTCTCTCAGGCGTCTGCTCCCGAGAGGAGAACTGTCGAGTCTGACCTCACTTCCTCTTCCTCCCAGCGTTCTGTTCTGTTTACTCCTCCCACCTATCCTCTAACCAATAAAATGGGCCAAGGCAGTTCCTTTATTAGCCAATGACCTTCCTCCATCAAATTTTCTTTTCTTTTTTTTTTTTTAAGAGAGGTTTTCTGTAACTTTGGAGTCTTTTCTGGAACTAGCTCTTGTAGACCAGATGGCCTCGAAGTCACAGAGATCTGGCTACCTCTGCCTCCCAAGTGCTGGGATTAAAGGTGTGTGCCACCTCGCTGGACTGTTAAGCTAATTTTGAAAATAAGGACAAAGATATTTATTTTGTTTACGTGAGAGATGCCAAGCAGGAAAGAAAAGCAGGAACCTGGAGGCAGGAACTGAAGGAGAGACTATGGAAGAATGTTGCTTACCAGCTTACTGGCTGGCTTCTCATGGCTTGTTCAACCTACTTTCTTATACCAGTCAGGACTAACTGCCCAGCACTAGTGCCACTATAGTAGATGTAGCTATCTTAATTACTAATCAAGAAACGGCACCCAGATACTTGCTCACAGGCAATCTTCTAGAGGCATTTCTTAGAGTTGATATTCCTCTTCCCAGGGACCCTAGCTTATTTCGGGAGGAAAAAACAAACCAACAAAAAGCAAGTGAAAACCCTTTTTATTCTAATAATAGTCTTCTTAATATTTACGCGGTTTATATTTAGAGAAACACTGAGGATAAATTGTACAAGTCCTATATAACATACTCCAATTTTTTTCAAGTGATGTTTTAGTAAAATATCCTGTGTGCATGCTAAATAAATTTTCCTGGAGCATACGTTGATATACTAGACAGTGCTACAAACCAGCACGGGGAAGCTGGAAGCGCAAGCTGTGCACTGAGACTTTAGAGGTAGCAAGAGGGGTGATCAGAGGACACACGTGCAAAGTGTGCAGTCAGAGAAATCGTGATGAGTGCCAGTTCATCTTATTAAAGAATATGTAGTTTCCTGCAGAGATGCTGACGTTACACGTAGCAATACCTAAAACAGCACCACCACGCAGAGATACAGGCATGGACATCATTTGTATCCAGCCAAAACTAAGAACAGTTTACATCAAATCAAGTGCGTTTTATGAATTCTAACGAATTACACCAAAATGAAATGAGAAATTTATTGTTGAGAAAATTGGCTGTGGAGTCTCTGAGAGGCCAGAGCGCTCTCTTCACATTTTTTTCTACAAGCCTAAAACTGTTCTAAAATAAAGCTACAGTGAAAAATTCTTTTTTTTCTGTTTTTGTTCAACTTGAGATCTGTTTATGAAATAGAAATACTATTTCTTGTCCTATAGCTTGAATTCTCTCTTTTTATCATGTTATTTCTTCTAATTTTTTTTATTTTTAGCTAGTTATTTCTTTTTATTGAGTTTATTGAGTTATACATTTTTCTCTGCTCCCCTCCTCTTCATCCCCCTCCCATGGTCCCCAAACTCCCAACTTACTCCAGAGATCTTGTATTTTTCTACTTCCCATGTAGATTAGATCCATTTATGTCTCTCTTGGGGTCCTCATTGTTGTCTATTATATGTACTCACTCATAAGTGGCTTTTAGACATAAAGCAAAGAAAACCAGGCTACAATTCACAATCTTAGAAAATATTGGTACCTTCTTAACGTTTCTATTCTCCTTAGAAACCATACCCTTCCTGACAGCATCTTCATGTATGCCCCTTTGGAACACAGCGCATATTTCCCTTTGCTTTTGACATTTATATAACTTTTTGTTGAAAGATGCCAGTAATTCCCATGTTGCTATCTCAATACTGAGTTCCCTGAAATGATATGGTCTCTTCCAGTTAAAAGGTTTCTACCATATATGTCTTAGACATAATATATTCTAATTATTTCCTAGATTATTAAAACAAGGTTTTAGTTCAATACTCAGATATTTTTCCATGTGAAAGCACATGAAAACATAATCTGCTCTGTTCGCATTTCTATCTATCTATCCCTCTATCTAGTCATTTATTCCCTCAGCAGAACCACCCAGGAACTCAAAACATTATAGAAAATTCCCTAACTTTTGAAATCCATCCTATAAACCAATTCCAAATTATAAATCATACTAACAGGTGTATTTAGAGCAATGATTCCATTTTGTTGGTATCTATATTCTGTTAATTCATCATGAGTTGTTATATTAAAATACCTAAGATAATCAAATTTACAAGAGGAAAATAATTATATGCTCATGGTTACAGAGATTTCATTCTGTTCTCTCATGGTCTCATTGCCTTTGAGTCTGTGTTAAGACAGAAAACACCAATGGAAGAATTCTGGGCCAGAGAAATCTATCCCATGCAGCACACGATGCTTGCCTCTAAGCACCTCCATACAGTTAGTGAATTGGGCAAGGGGCTGGAGGTTGAAACACACAAAGAGACAGAGAGAGACATGCATCATCCATGACGCCAGAATGCCCCAAGAATGCCCCCTTTATTGTGTTCAGGGGCAACTTATATAGAGCTAGAGAGACCCCAGCCAAATGCACCAGAAACCACTCTCCTGCCATCTGGGACTCCTGAAGGTCTCGTGCTCAGAGCAGGTGTAGGCACTCAGATCAGGGAAAAACAAGTTGTTTCAGGATCTGGGGGTTCACAGCTCCCAATAATCCCACTCATGAGAACCTGGGCAGCAAAGGTAGCGAAAACATGTCAGTCTATATCTCCCTCTAGAGCTTGCATCAGTGCCATAACTTCATTGTATAAAGTCTCACCACACACAAGTTCTATACTTCCAACAGTACCAAACCGAGGCCTGTGACTAACCCATGAGCCTCTGGAGATGGGGCGGAGGCATTCCAGTACCAGAAGTTCATGTCTGTTTTCAATAAAAGTACATTTTAGATGTAATAGCACAGAATTGTTCTATTTGCAAAAAAATAAAAATAAAAAATAATGTAACCCATCTCAGTGCAGCAATAGCGCCCTGAGTTTCATCCCATACCCGCAACTGGCCAGTTCTTCTAGTAGTCTTCCATGCTTTCAGATTTTGAGTTTTTTTGTTTGTTTTTCTTCTTCTAATTTTTTAGATGAAAGTTTCTCACTTTATGATTTCTCTTGAATTCTCTTAATATATCTATTGTACTTTAAAATTATTTGGTGTATCTTATAATTTAAATCATATGTAATTGTGATAGTCAATATTCATTGGGAACTTGACTGAATTTATGATTATCTAGGAGGTACATTCCTAGGTATATCTGTGAGTGCTCCAAGAGAGAGAGAGGCTTATCTGAGAGGATAAAGGCCCACTAAGAAAGTGTGCAGTACCTTCCAACTGGTAGCCCGGATGGAAAGACATGGATTTTCCAGCAGTTTCTGCCTGCTTCATTACTTCTGGAGCATGTGCATCCATTTCTTTCTGCCATTGTCACTGCCCTCTGGTGACATCAGATCCTGCTTCTCTGAAATGACAATACAGACTCAGTACCAGAGATTCACCCAACTGGTAACTTCCCGGTTTTCAGCATCAGATTGTAAATGTGGAGGTATCTAATTTAATAGCTGAATAGCTGCCTTTATATCACCTCAACAGTATTTTGGAACTTAAATTCTAGTAGGAACCTCAACGACTAGGATCATGTTCTCCTGGCACATTTTTTTTTTTTACAGTAACAACACTACAGGGCATCGTGTTTCTATTTAATAAGAAGGTCCACCCTATGTGAACAGTCCTGTTCTGTGGACCAGGTAGAAAAATCTCTGGAAATGGAGGTGAGGAGAGAGCATTCATCACTGATTCCTGATTTCAAATGCAATGGGACAAGTTCCCTTAAGATCCTGAGGTCATGCCTTCCTCATCATGATGGCCTGTGTACCCAAATAAACCCTTTCTTCCTCATATTATTTTTTGGGATGTGTTTTGTTGCAGCAGCAAAACAAGCAACTAATCCAATGGTTATTAAAATAAAAGGCATGAATCTATTCTAGAATAGTGTTATGCCACATGCAGTACATGGTGTTTTCACCAGAATATTACAATTTTTTTCCTCCACTACTTGTAACCCTGCTGCTTCTGTTTTACTTGCTTATATTCTATAATCACTCATGAAGCACAACCAATAAAACCTCAGAGACAGAAATTGGAGTTCTACCTGAAGACCAGAAAAACAAAGCAGCCAGCCATTGGCTCTTACCACAACCTGAGTCTGAAATGGTGATCCTGCTTCCAGGAATCTCAGAATTAGACTGACACTACGTCCCAGGTTTATAATACTCTCTAGGGTTGAGATTAAAGGTGTGCACCACTGGGATGAAAGGCATGCATCGCCCGGTTCTGTGATAAACTATTGTGACTACTGGAATTAAAGGTGTGTGTTACCACTACCTGGTGCTTAGGGCTGAATAGTGTAGCTGTTTTACTTTTCTGATAGTATTTATTGAAATAGGCAAGATTTATATATTAAAGTACAAATGAACTGTCACTACAATTCAATACGCTGGAACCTCTGTTACTTTAAACAAAGACTGTTCTTTTTGATATTATAAGAAAAAGTAAGCTATTTTACCTTACTGTACAGTATATTTTCTCTGATATAGTCTTTCAATCCAGTTTCTAACTTACATCACTTTAGTCTGCTTAAACTATTTCTATTAACATTTCTTGTCGATCAGATTTGCTAAACAATAATTCTGGTTTTGTTTCCTGCAAAATGATTCTTTCTTAACTCTCTCTGTAGGATCACTTTGCTAGGTTAAAAAAAAAAATCTAGAGTGATATTTATTTGTTTGTTTGATTTTACATCCCAATTACAGTTTCTCCTACCACTTCTTTTCCAAGTCCCCCCAACAGCCCTTCTCCCACCCTCTCCTATCTACTCTTTCTCTTTTTCTCTTCATAAAGGGCAGGCCTCCCATAGATACCAACCAGTCATGGTATATCAAGTTGCAATGAGAATACTCGAAATACCTCTGCTTATTTTCAGTTTTCTTAAATGGCTTTAGAGGAGAATATTGTACGACTAGTTTTCTCTGCTGTGTATTGGAAGCATTATGCCATGTTCATTTCACTTTGCTCCATCTTTGTTTTTTTGTATTTAGAAAATATGCCAGACATTTTCTTCATTATTGCGTCACTGTGATCCATCATGGAGGTGAACGCACGGTGAACAACTCTCTGACATAAGGTCCATGTGGTGAAGCTCCTCTACTACAGCAAGATGTAGAGAGTAAAGGCTTCACCATCTAGTCCCAGTGGCCTACGGCTACGAGGTAGAGCATCCACAACCTTGCCGGGCGATGATGGCGCACGCCTTTAATCCCAGCACTCGGGAGGCAGAGGCAGGCGGATCTCTGGGAGTTCAAGACCAGCCTGGTCTACAGAGCTAGTTCCAGGACAGGCTCCAAAGCCACAGAGAAACCCTGTCTCGAAAAACCAAAAAAAAAAAAAATCCACAACCTTATAGACCAGCAACAACAAACAAACGGTAGCCAAGTATACATACACATCCTGGGGGAAAGGCGTTTAGAATTTATTTCATTACAGAAGTGATAGGGACTAGTTTGTTTCTTCTGTTTACTTTTGTTTGTTTAGCTTTGTTAAAGTTTGGTATATATTCTGCTTGGTATTCTTGGGGCTTCTTCAGCCTGTGGTTTTATTTATATACTTCAACTATTATTCTTCTCCCCTCTATTCATGGTATTTCAACTGCATTTATATCATACAAAATGAAGTGTACTATTTCACTTGGATGGAAATTCCCCCTGCAAACTCAGCTCTCTACAGAATTTGAGAAGATTCAATGGTGTTCATTTTATCTAAAAATGTTGTAAGGATTCAAATCATGTCCTACAGACCCATTATACCCCAGAGTACCTGTTCATCTCTTGCCACAGGTTATTGCCTGCAGAGTTCAGTTCTTGTCAGTCTTTGTAGTTATTAACATACTTTTAGCATATTAATTATTCTGTGTTTTCAAATGCTGTTGTTAAATCAACTCAGAATTCTGTGTTCCAACTATCTATTGAATGAAAGTGTCCCAAATTAATAGTCACGAAGCATCCAATGCTGTGCTCATACAATAATATGATTGACACAACACCTGCTTTCTACATTCTTGATGAGTCATATAGTTCTCATGTAAGTAAAGTAAATCCTTATCTATAAAAGGAAATTTTATTGGCCTCTAGGAAGTAATTTTAATTCCAGAATAACTTTCTTCAAACTGATATGTGAAATCACTTTCACAAGAGATCAATCTTTGATACACAATGTGAAATTTTCAAATATCTCCTTGGAGAAGTAATAATAAGATGGCTTCAGTTCTTCTAACACAAAATTAAATATCAGATTCTTTAAAGGCAGTAAAAAACCTGAGAAAATGCGATGGATCAGGTAAACTGCAAAACAAAAATAAGCAAAAGTATAAACCTTCTCTGAAGAAACATTAAATGAGCACCATCTTTGATCTAAAACAACAAATCTATATCCTTAGAGAGGGAAGTAACTCATAATTAGAGAACAAGTCTACATATACTTCACAATGAAAGCAATTGCAAGCCAATACCTCGAGAAAATTCACTGAGCTAGTCCTGATAAAAAGTTAATTATTATTTCATTTTCACAAGCAGAAGCAGATTCAAATGGCAAGTGATCCGCCTGATACTACACAGGTACCAGAAACATGTCTGTAACTAAAGTAAAACTATATAAACTTTTATCTTAAGTCTTATTCTACAAAAATCACTTTGCTAATCTTTTATTTTCATAACAAGAATACGGGTCTTAAGTAATAAAAGCATAATTAGCAAAATTTGTTCTTCATTGTTTGAACTATGAAATTATGAGACTGGATCTGAATTCATAAATTGAATTATGGAATCTATACCACAAACTTTTATTTAGAGGTGACAAACTGAGCACATTACTTTGGTTATTTTCAAGAATGTGTTACTCATATGTAATATTTTAAACTTCTGCACATTTTTTAAATGCTAGAAATTTAATGTTTAGTAGAATAAAAATATTGAAGCCCAGATATGTGGAAAAGCAATGACATGTTACTAAATAATAATTGTGCATTAGCAAGAGTTTTAATAAAAGTTTTTATAAGTTAAACTAATTATAGAAGAGGTCTCCCAATTTAAACAGGCGCAAAATAGATAAAATATCTAAGAACACTTAAAACAAAGGTTTTTGATACAATGACCCTCGGAAAACAAAGGAGTGTGTTCACCGAGAACAGAAGAATCTAGATGATTACTTAAAGTGTAGTTTTCAACCCTTATTCAGTATGGAACAATTTTTTCTCCTTTTAATCGGTGATACTAAAACCAAATATGTACATATGCTAAGACAACTAGAATTCCCAGTTGAAAGGCATATGGGTGATTTTATTTTTTAAAATATAACATAGTTTTGGAACTACAGAGATGACGTAGCCCCGAAGTGCTTGTCCCTGAAGCATCCAGTTCTGCAGCACCCGAGGAAAAGCTTGGTGGGTGGTGTATCTGTAACACTAGTACCAGTACTAAGGAATTGAGATGGACATATCCCTGAAGATCACTGCCTAGACTCTCAAGTCTAATGAATAAAGCTTTGATTCATTGGGAGATTTCATCTCAATTTATAGTGCTGGGGAGCTATCAAGGAAAGACACCAAACATAGGCCTTTAGACTTAATATGTACACATCCACACTAGCAAGTACATGCAAAACTCATACACACTACACCACACACAATATATTATACATAACACACTCATAAAATTAAAATAAGTAATGAAGAAATGAATAGATACAACTAATATATAAGAGATCTGTTACCATGAAGCAAGGCAAACTCATCAGTTCTTCAGGGTAAAATAGAGTTGAAAGTATGAATAAATGAACATTAATCTGACCTAACTTCACATAGAAACTAAACGGAAATAAATACTAACATTTGTTAATTACCAAAACAAGAATATTTCTGGAAGTAAACATATCTAACAAATATTTATGATCAAAATTTTGCCAAATATATCATACAATGTCAGTTAATTTTTATTTTTTTATTGTTCATTGCACTATATATTTTTCTCCATGCCGCTTTATTCCTCCTCAGTTCCCTTCTACCCTCTCTTGTGACCCCCACATTCCCTATTTACTCAGGAGATGTTGTCATTTTCACCTTCCTATGTAGATACGTGTACATCTCTCTTAGGGTCCTCTTTGTTATCTAGTTTCTCTGGGGTTGTGGCCACAGTATCGATTATATAAATATGTAATTTATTACATAAAAGTAAAAACTCATAACTTGGAGTTTATTTCATTCCTTCCCCTGGCGTGCAACCACAGTTGGCTTAGAAGGCTCTCTCAAAGTTTATATAACTGAAAGAGCATGTAGGGTCAATGTATAGCTTGATATTAATTGCCTGTATGCCTACCCTCAGGACTGAGCATCATAAGTTTGAATACCGCCTAGGGTCTCTGAAAGACCTTCACAAATAAGGGTTTTCAAAAAAAACTGGTGCTGAGTGTAAAGATGCATGCTGTGGCTCCTGAAAATCATGAACTAATAATTGTGGAAACAAATGGGCACTTAGTTTCTGCTAAAACAGACTTTCTGAGCTTCGGCTAATATAGCTGCCCCAGATTCTGTTAGTTCATTACAGTTATAAACTTCCACAGAGCCTGTTATTGATGTTGAGACCTTGCTGCTTGGGCTCTGAATATCCATTTTTTTTCAAGAATGAGGAATGTTTCCTAAGCAGCAGTTAGAAAGTGAAATTTGGAGATAAAAGGGGGAGAAGAAAGCTTTGCTAACTAACCTATTTAAGCTGCTTTGCGTTTTCATTTATCTCTTGGACACAGTAAGTGGGAAAAGTCTCAAGAGCTGTAGTGTTCAAAAGGAGGCAGGGTTTCCCATGCTATGTTCCTATTTGCAGTAGTGAAATGAATACGTGTGTTGGGAAGGGAGAAAGGACAGTTTGCTAATCTGGACTAAAATGAAGAAAAGATGAAGCCTCACCAATGGCAACCAGACAGCCTAGTGCTGCAGGGCAATGAGATGCCAACTCTTAGTTTCTGTATATAAAAACAAAAATTTCAACGTGCACACCCAAGTGTCAAACACTATGTGACCAAGGAAGTGATAGAATCATACTGATATGAAGAAACTAATACTATGTAATCACTTTCTAAAAGTTGTTTAATATTGACTCAGAGTCCTAATGAACATGAGAGCATACATTAAATAACCCTCATACAAGGCTCCACCCTTCTATGATTGCTGAAATAGTAATAATTAGTCAGTCCCTTTGAGAGGACCTAAAATGCTATGCAATACCAAGTGACCAGTATTAAATAGAAATGAACACTAAATGTACTCAGAAGGTTGATTAATTTTTAATCTTCATCTATCATCTATCTGTCTCTTTGTCTATCTACCTAACTACCTTTCTATCTATATATATTCAATCTATCATCTATGTATATCTCTCAATCTATCATCGATCCATTCTTCTCTCTCCCTATGTGTTTATAACAACAATAATTAAAGAAATAATAATTTATAAAAAGAGGATATGATTTTGGGAGGAAATGGAGAGGTGATACAGGAGGACCCGGATGAAGATAAGAATATGCAGAATAATATTAACTATGACAGTTTATTTTTTTCATGATATTAAAAAAGGGTTAATGGCAAAACAATAAATTAAAATTAAAAAGAAAGTCCAGAATAAATTATGTAGGAAATTGGCAATCACTTATTCTTTCATTTTCAGGCTTTTAAAGGTTGAAATCTCTCTAACTGATGTCACTTGGCATAATAACTGTGAAGTGGGCTAGTCTTCCTTACAAAACTAAAACTGTTGAAGGCAGGCAGATTTCTATGAGTCTGAGGCCAACCTGGTCTACAAAGAGAGTTTCAGGACTGGCTCCATAGATACTAGGAAACCCTGTGTCGAAAAACAAACAACAACATAAAAAAAAAACCCAAGAAATAAATAAAGCTGTGTCGCAGCATTGAGTGTAAGTCTGAGTCAAAGAGCAGTTTGCTTAGGGAAACTACTGCAAGGCACTAGACATCTATGCTTGTATCTTTGCGAATTCCCAGTAGGAGAAATACTCACTGTGTTCTGTGATTGTAATTAGGGATTAAATGCAATACTGAGCCAAAAATTAGTAGTGTGCTCTTTGCTTTGCAATTCATAATACCTAAAGTATTTTAAGTTCGATATATTATCTAACAAGATATTATTACAGTTGATTACAAGAGTTTCACATTAAAATAATCTATTACAGTTTAATCAGAAATTATTTATTCATTGGGAGATGAAAATATTAACCTTTTATGATTCTGTAACATGAGGGAACTCTTTGGGAAACAGACCAGCTTGCAATACCAATAGAAAACAGGTATATCTCAATAAAGTTAAACAAGCTTAAAATAATACTTAATATATGATGCATTGAACAGTAGATTGCATATCTTTTATTTAAATTCTTGGTATAAATGTATATTGCCTCCCACGGGAATATAAATGTTTGCTCTTAAAATTGTTCACTGTTGAATTTCACAAGAATTAAAAAAACAGTTTTTGATATTGCTTTAATGAGACTATCAGTTTCTCTCTCTTGCCAGTGACATGTCTTTCTTCATATTCAGGACAGTTTCAAGACCTGACTGGGCTACAGCGTGAATTTAAAACCAATCTGTACAGCTTAGAGAGACTCATCTAGTAAAAATTTAAAGATGATCTATTCTGAATGCACTGGTGATAGAATGTGACTATAAAAGTTGACTGAAAATATGCAAGGCCCTACATTCTATCTCGGGAAACTGGTAAAAGAGAAGCAGGAAGGGAGAGAGAGAGGAAGATGAACGAGAGGAGGAGATGGAGAAGGAGAGGGAGAGAGCGAGAGAAAGCATGGAGACATTCTTCCTCAGATGTGATACCCTAAATGAATTTTGCAACATGAGGTCTCTGTTGCCCAGCTGCTTCATGTACCCCATTTACAAATCACAGATTTATGGACTAAAGAAACTTCTACCCTTAGGAAGATATCTCATTTGTTTCTGAATGGAAAACAGAATAAGACTATATTCATCTTCACACATTTTAATCTCAAGAAAATAACATGATTTTTAATGTCTCACAAATATGAATATTTCTACAACTACTAATAATTTGAAACTATTAATATTTTGAGAGAACTAAAAAAGTAACAGCATGCTGATTTTATAGGCAAAACATTCAGGGGAACAACTTTCTTTTAAAAAAACAGTGAATTTAAAGATACTTATTTCAAGATATACATCAAATCAAATGTTTCTTGATTTTTAAACATGTTGCTTCAAAATTTGTAACTGCATTGAACCTCTCAAACATGATGCTGTTTGTAAATTTTATTAGCAATATAAAAGAAGAGTATTGACCATTATTCCAGAAATAAGACTTTGTCTAAATGTATATTTATTGTTATCTTACACATGCTATCTCAAAAATAGATTATAATAAAAATTAGTTGTTTAAAATAATTAATTTATATAATTTTTAGTAGAAGGAATAGTGAAAATAATATGTGTGTGTTGCCTAAACAAAACCTAAATAAATCCTACATGAACTGAAAGCATTTAACTTAAAGATTAGACTAAGACATTCTGCGTTTTCTTATGATAGTTTTAGAGACACCATTGGAAACTGTAGTCATTATCATAGAAACAGCATCACCACAACTGAGGATTGTTTCTGAATTTTATCTTGAAATCACCAACTGAAAAGGTATTATCCATAAAGGAAAAACACCAAAAAAAGAAGTAAATTATTTAAACAATTATATAAAATCTTGAGATTTCTGAAATACCTTCTCTAAAGAAAATTATAAAGGTCAATTTGTCATTGAACAGTGTACTGAACAGCAGATAAATCTCCATGGTCATACAAAGGACAGTATTTTATAATTTGTTAGTATAAATTATTACTCTTATTTCTTAACTCAAGCATTCAGTATATAATTTTTGTCATTCCAGACAAGAAAAACATCAATATTATGACTTGAAGAAGAGTTCTAATGATTCATATTTAAGAATCAAGTTTGTTATAGGATACTGGTGACTTCCCTAATGTAACTGAGGCTCAAACACGGTCAAATCTTCTTGTCTTCATAATAATTTACAAGTGCATTTTCTTATTTCTTAATGTAATTGTTTGTTCTTTCATCTTTAACATAAGAGGTACATTATAACTCTTACATTTAACCAGAAATGTTTTCTCTGAAGGTCACAGTTAAATTTATCTTTGAGTCCTCTATTGTTTCTGTCCCCCACTGCTCATTTTCTGAGTTTTTACAGTTCCTTATGCATTGATGACCCACTGAGTTGGTGGTTCCCATGAGAGAGAATCGAGGGGTTTTCATTTCATGGATATTGGGTTTTGCCTCTGCTTAGCACCCAAATAGCTCCCACTTGAACTATTTAAAATTAATGTTCCTGTTTGGATTTTCATGGGTTTTAGCAAGAAATGGTCTCAAGGCCCACGTCACTATGGGCTCAAGCGTGTGTTTACTAATTCTTTTTAGAAAAATAATCTCTTTACAGAAACCTCTGCTGATAAATGGTGCTTTCTGTGTTGTACATGAAGGTTGCTTCCCTCAGAGGAGGGAATCATTCTCCCACATAGGCCATTTCTTCAGAAGTCTTTGACCTTGTTTGGGTGTCCAGAGAGAAAAGACTAGGTAGAACAGCTTTCTTTCTGTCCTTAACTCTTAGATGACAAACCCATGTGTTTGGTCACTCGTGTGATTCTTAGATCCCTAAACTATACACAACAGACAATAAGTGTAAATATACCTTTTCCCTTGATACAGTCCACTGGTTGGGGCTCCATTTTCATGGCTTGGAACTTTTCTTCTGAAACTAGCTCTCGTAGACCAGGCTGTCCTTGAACTCAGAGAGATCCACCTGCCTCTGCCTTCTAATTACTGGTCTTAAAGGCATGTGCTACCACCTCCCAAGCTATGTCTCAGTTTTTTTAGAAGGAATATATACAGTTTTCTCTTTTTGTTGTTTCTTTAGGTGGTTTTCCTATCATGGTAATACCAGCATCATAAAGTGAATTTGGGTAGCTTTTGGCCCCTTTCTATTTTATTCAACAATTTGAGAAATCTTAGTTTTGACACTGTCTTAAACTTCTGGATATCCATCGCCTTACTAATTTAGTAAATGGAATAATATTTATTTATTCTTTGTTATATACCTTATATAAACATGATTTAATTGTGGTTGTTATATGGTCATTTATTCAATTATCCATTTTTAGATTTCCTGTATTTGGAAATGTGAGATTTTGTACAATATCTACTAATTTTGTGAATTTCATGGGTATCTGGTGTATTGTAAACTTTAAATCTCTAATTTTATGAATTAGTGCTTCTCTTTCATTTGTTTAGTTTGACTAGGCATTTGTTTGATGGCAAAAATGTATTGTTTGTTTGATAAATGAATTACTTGTTTGATAATTCTCCAATTTTTCAATGTAAGCAGTAACTGCTATATATTTTTAGAATTAAAATCTTTATCATATACCAAAGTTTATGAAAAGTTGTATTTTCACTTGAATCAAGAAAACTGTGAAGTTTCTCCCAAGATTTGTTCAATGCCCAGCATTGCTTTATACATGCACTATTTAATCTCCAAGAATTTCTGTAGATCCTGTGTTTTATCTTTCTATTGATTTCCAGTTTCATTTAGTCAACATTTACTAAAATTTAAAAAGAAAAATATTTGGTTCTCTTGAATGTATTAAAAGTTTTCTGGCATTAAATATTATACACTCAAAAAGATTCCACAGAGTACTGAGAATAATGTATATTTGGTAGGTATTAGGTAGATTGTATGTACGTATCTATTAAAACTTAAATCTATGACTCACTATAATTTTGAAGTCAATACATTGCATTTTGGTCTCAATGGTCTCTATTTGTGAAAATTGTTTTTATAAACCACCCACACTTACTGTATTAGGAACTGTGTATTCTTAGATGTTCATAGTTGGGGTATTGTGTTGTTTATTTGTTTTCATTAAAATATAGAACACATACTTTTACACTTGTTATAATTTGACTGATTTTCTCCTTTTATTAGTATATAGATCTTCTGATGAATTTTAAAAGGAAGATTGATTTATTAGAAATAAATATATAACCTTAGTTCTTGCAGGCTTTTTATTTACTTCATAGATTGGCATTCATCTTTTCCTTTGGAGTCAATATAATTTTTTGCTAGTGAAGTGTTTTTCTATAGACTATAAAACATTGAATTGTGTTTTTTTCAATTTAGTCAACGAATTGGTGTTTATTCATTAGAATGGAGAATTATGAATATTTCCATTTAGGATTAGTACTGGGATGTTTGTAAATATCTATGGTATTACGGCTCATTTTTCTGGCTTAGTGGATTTCTTAGTTCAGTGTTACTATTAAGGTTTCAATCATTTGCTGTGATGGAAGTGTTGACAGATACCATCCTATCGCCTTTATGTTTATCCTTTCATCTGATACATTTGTTCTTCCCCGAGTCTTTGTGGTTATGGTTTTATTTTTCTTCATGTTAAGAGTTTCTGCATTTATCTTTTGCACTGCTGGGTTTTGGAAGGGTGTAATGATTAATTTCTTTACTTTGTACCTGCTATGAAATACCTTTATTTTCTCACGTTTTGAAAGATCATTATGCTGAATTTAGCAATCTTAGTTGAAAATTATTCATTTTAGTCATTATAAGAAAGGAAATACTTTTCTATTATATGTTTTAATAGAGTGTCTTTATTTAAAATTTGGATAGATTAACACTCACATGTTATTGAGAGTTTGTTCACTGGCTATTCCAACTAAGGATTCTCAGTGTCTCATAAACTTGTCTGTTTATTATTCTTGATTTTTGGAATTTCCTACAATAATTGAATTGCTGTATTTCTATGTGTTTAGCTTTTATCCCAGGTCTTTCTTCTTTCTCAATTTTTGATGTTTCTTCTTTCTCAATTATCAGATATTTGGGTGTTGCTCTTGATACTGTTGTTTCTTTTTGGATTTTGAATGTAGCATTGACTTAAATTTACCTGCCAAATTAGACACTTATTCTCCTGTCTTACCTACTCCACGGTAAGTCTATAGCTTTACACTGAATTTAGATTTTTTTAAACCTCATATTGCTGGAGGTTTTGGGAGTATATAACAAGTAACAACTAATATTCAACAGGTCAACCTACCAGATGAATAATTCTCTGATGGGGACCACATTTGAAAAAGACAGTGAGTTCACAGAGTGTAAATGACCGGTTGTTTCTGTCTATAGCTTTTCTTATGTTCCAATATGGGTACTTTTCCCATGCTTGTGTGTTTATTTCATGAAAATATTCTATCTACTGGGCACACATATAGCTGTGGATGGTTAGGAGGATGATTTGTCCATAAATGTATAATCTGTGAAGAAATATAACAGAGTAGAAAGAAGTGTATAGAAGAGAATTGTGTGGAGAAAAGACATATATCTGTATGTAAAGAGATGTAACTGTGTAGAGAGATTGCTAAGAAAGAAAGAAAGATTATTTAAGTTGAAGTAAAAAGAGATGGTTACCATTAAGAAAATGTGTGCTTGTTCCTTTTTTCTTAAGTTAATATTAGAAAATGTCTGTTTCCTTATTTACCCCTTAGATAGAATACTCCAACCCTAAGATTGAGAAGAGTTTTTTTCTAAAGCCTAACTACTCTGTTGGCCTTCAATTTGCTATGCTGGGTACAGTCCTGGGAGCTGGCCTCCCAGGTTATGGTGTCATATTTCTATTTTATCCCTTTTCTTGCTATAGTTCTCAATCATGATGCTGAGTTTATGCCATATGTTGTTGTATTGAATATCATTATCGTAATAATGTCACTATATCTTTAGATTTAGTGTTTTTTAGTGTTTTCATTTTTGTTCCTTCTTGAATTGATTGATTATTTGCAAAAGTGCAGTTTTTAATTATTTGTCTAGCAATTCCACTGCCAGTATCTTTGGAGTAAATACTTGAGACGTTACCTCATTATGTTCCCATGTCATGGCAGGCATATTTGTTTATTTTAAAATACCTTCAATATTTACACTGAGATTTTCTTAGTGAGTAGCCTCCTGATCAGCTTGATCAAAAACACTACACAATGAGGAGAGAACAAATTTCTACACTAAACTGAATAAGATACATAAATACACTTAAATTTGATTAGAACCCAATATCATACCACCAATGATCATAAAACAAAAATGTCAAAAATTGTAAAAATTGTAATATATAAATAGTAGTTGAATCAGTTAAAGGGGGTAAAAAAGGAAAGGGGAAACAGATTAAACAAGATTAAATATTATGTGGATTCTCTTCTGTATGCAATGAATAGGTTTTATTATAATTAGTTAATAAAGTAGCTGCTTTGGCTTTTGGCAGGGCAGAATATAAGTTGGCTGGAAAACAAAGCTGAATGTAGGGAGCAAGAAGGTGGAATCATGGAGATGCCATGTAGCTGCCAAAGGAGTATACCTGGGCCATTAGTCAAATAGTGTTTCAATTAATATAGTTTTGTGTGGTTATTCAGGTCTGGGTGGCCAGGAAATTAAAAATCAGTACCATTTACATAACTAAAAAAAGAATTGAAAAGGCTATTGGAATATAATGGTAGGGAAATCATAGCAATATATAAAATATAGATATATAAAAATAAATGAGACAGCTAGGATGATAGATCAACCAGTAAAGTCCTTGCCATGCAAAAAATATACCTCACTTTGAGCTTTAAAATCTATGTAAAAGAAGGGCAAGCCTTGTGGTGAGATATAATTCCAGCAATGGAGAGGTAGAAATAGGTGGATATCTAGAACTGCACAGGGCTGGGAACCCTGACTGCTCTTTGGACTGGAGAGGGAAGGGGAGAGGAGTGGGAGGAGGGGGAGAAGGGTGGGAGGAGTGTGAGGGAAATGGGAGGCTTGGTGAAGGTGGAAACTTTTTTTCCTTTTCTCAATAAAAAAAAAAAAAGGAATAGTAGCTATAGAGTACTCAGTTTCTGCAGCAGTAAACCTGGTGGGATATCAGGAACCAAAGTGTTAATCAAACACCTGCAGACTTGAAGTTGAGTTCTACCAGATGTTAAAGGTAATGGGAGGTGATAAGGTCTGCATTAAATCATATGGGAAGGGACTTGCTCCTCTTGTAAACCTCATGCCATATTTTTTTTTCTTTTAATTGACTTTTTCTTCTGCTCTTCGCCAATATATCTGGGACCTGTCTTTATATTGGCTTTAGAATTTCTAAAATGAATGCTTTGTTCTCAAGTCCTCATTTAACTCAGTTTGGAAGAGTAAGTTTCTGTTCAAAATGTCATCTTGCCACAACTTTCAGAGACATGGACTGTGATGTACTGACCTTTACATTCAGAGTATCATTGTCTCCTAAAATGTCCCAACTGGAATACAGCTTGCTTGCAAGGTGTGGGTATTTACTATTTGGATAAGATAAATATTGCTCACCAACGCCATCTGGTTTACCTTTTTCATGAGGCTTCTGCCTATCCTTCTTGGGTGTGATTCTCAGTTGAATCTTGTGCTGCTTAAATCTTTGTGTGCTTTGTTCTTTAGTTTCTTAGGCATTTTACAGCTGCTCTCTAACTCCCTATGAAATCTTAGATGTGATTTTTTTCTTTGTTGGGATAGTCTTTCTTTTGCTATCCTGTCAATTCTTTTTTTTTTCCATGAAAAAGAAAGTCTTTCCCATCCACAGTGCGCCTAAAAGTCTTTTCAAAGTTTGTATTCGTTTAATAGATGTAACAGGGCTGGTATGAGAACCATACTAACGCTATTTTAGTGAATCTTCGTAGACATTGATTTAACTTTTAGATTTTACTATTTTCTATTTCACTACTTTCAAGTCCATATGTCAAATTTCCTCCTGCATCTCAAACATGCCTATTTTATACTAATTTGGTGACTACATTAAAATGAAGACCTATATATGTTTTATTTCTACTTATGTTGATTTATGAACCTTAACTAAAATACACTTTCTTTTCTCCCCTACTTTCTTTTTTTGTTGCTGTTTTTGTTTTGTTTTGTTTGTTATGGTTTGTCATTTGTCTGTTTTTGAAGACAGGGTTCCTCTGTGTAATCTTGGTTGTCCTGGAATTTACTCTGTAGTCCAGGCTCTCCTCTAACACAGAGATTATCCTGCCTCTGCCTCCCAAGCGCTGGGATTAAGGGTAAACACCACATCTGCCCAGAAGAAAATATATCTTCAAATGAAGAAAAGAGCTTTGTTTCTCAATAAAATTTTTTTCACTATGTTTGTGTTTTCTATAGCTTTATATTGGATTTTACATACATGCAGTTCTACTCATAATTTTTATGTTAATTCTTAATTTGCTTATCCAATGTGGAATAATATATCTTACTGTTTCTTCTGTAACCTCCCTCTACTTTTTTTAAAATAAGAAATTGATTAAAAAATAAGAATTAAATAAAGGTAACATCTTT
The DNA here is from genome assembly GCF_018167655.1 of Microtus oregoni. NCBI lineage: Eukaryota > Metazoa > Chordata > Mammalia > Rodentia > Cricetidae > Microtus > Microtus oregoni. Next base: position 7,487,703 of record NW_024543069.1, read on the forward strand.
GTGCCTTTTGCTAATTGACAATATAAATTAGAAGTAAATTATTTATAGTTTGATATTTAGCATTGTTTTCAATAATTGAAACATCATTTTCTGAGTTGCTTCTGCTTATAAAGAATATTACTCAACTATTCAATGTCACATGCCATGCCCTTGAGGCATGAAAAAAGAAAGAGAAATAATGCAGTATGAACAGAGAGATTATGAAATCATAAAAGCATGTTTGGCTACATATTTGATTATTACTGATGCTTAGCCATGTATTTATCACTTTCAGTCATTTTTCATAAATTAAAATAATTCCCCAAAGCAGCACGAGCACAATGATATTTGCATGAACATCATTATTTAAATATGCTGTTGGACACCATCTCTGCATTCACTTAACTTCCATAGAAAACTTGTAAAATAACTATTATCATTATCTTACTTGACAGAGATGACAACATTTCTTCATAGGTGTTATAGTTAATTAAACTCTGTGTTCTTACTTTTTATCTAGATGTCAACACATCAGTTGAGATATAGGGAGAAAAAAACACAAGGAACAAGAAATGAAAAATATATACACTTGCATTATAGAGGTCAGTGACAAGCATAACAATTTGGTTTAGTATAAAATGACTTTTAAAACATAGCTTTTAGGTTTCGTATGTTTTCTTTATAGCCTTGTCTTGATTGAGGCTCTCAGTCAGATAGTATATTCTAATCCAAACAATTTGAACTGAAACAGATTTGTTAGAACATGCTAAATAGATTACGGAATTTTTATATTACTGAAGAAAAATGTCAAAATTGATATTCCAGAATTTGTTCTCAAATCTGCAATGAGTAACAAGGGTGGAAAAGGACTTGATTGCCCTGAAAATATTAGGATGGGCTAGTGAAATCAAGAGACTTCTGTTATTAAAGATGGAAATGGTGTGGATGCCTCAGTTCTGTGCAGCAGTGTTAACTATTTCCTGTTCACGAACAGTGCTATTCTTCAGTCATGAAACTGTCCCTGTGCCACAGTCTCACACCATGACCGTGTTCCTTTCAGCTGATTTCTGCGACGTAGTCTAAGCACCCACTTCTCTCACAAGTCATGCTAACAAAACGCATGTCCTGTTTCCTGTTCATTTCTAATTGACTTATGCTTTTCACATGATTACATATGATAAGAGACCTAAATCTTACCAATATCTTGAAGTAAAATGAACTGGAAAATTTTTTAATTTCGATTTAAATCTTTTCTAGGGTAGTGCATTCACATCAGGAGAAAATCTGAACGGATCTTATATGAGTAACACCCACAACTACACTAGACTTTATTACTCCTCTTTTCCTTTTTTATCATTTTTAATTGAAACAGCATTACATAATTGAGCCATCTTAGTACATAGCTTTAGAGGTTATACTACTCCAACAATGAAAAACTTAATTGTCTGTTCTAAAAATCAATGTGAAAACTAATCATTCATTTTGTATGAATACAATAGAAAAATGCATCATTTTGGTGTTCACTTCCTTTTTAAATCACTCTATATGACAAATATAGAGTTAAAGCTTTATACGAAATTCTTACACATCTGTGTGAATACATTAATGGTGGGGAATGTTAATCACATTTTATAAAATTAAACAACTTTGTATAACAAATTGTAAAAAAATGAGAAATTTTCATATTATTTAAATTGCCTTATAAATTCAACTTTTCAAGAAATGATGGATAATATACAAAATATTATAGTTACCATTACAGTTAAATAACTATAAGAGTCATATTCTTTTATTGACTTCTCATAGGCATGTAGATTAATACTCAGGAGAACTGTGTTTGAAATGAATTGCTATAACAGCTGTTTTTGAAAAATACCAACAAACAAAACCCATAAAATTTTATAGTTTGAACAAAAATTCTAGACTATGGTGTTATATAAAATGTAAAATTACACCCTCAATCACACTTATAAAATCGAACCATGACTAGAATTCTTTCTAAAATAGAAGGGCCTTACATGAGTGTATTACATGTGTGTGATTACAATAACACTCCTGGAATAACCAGCCTATACAGAAGGAAGGCTACTTTGACTCACAGTTTTGTGGCTTACAGAGCATGATTTATTTGTCACAGAATTTGAGCCTGTCACCCAAGGCCACAATGTGTGGCTCGGCACATTCCTGAAAAGATAGATGCTGTGGAAGACTTCCTTCCTCTTCACAAAATCAGCAGGTGAGAGAGGGCAGGGGGCCTCCCAGCTACCTTCAGTTCATCTATCTAAGTCCTATGGAGGCTCCACTGTCTCTCAGTAATGACACTCCATGAGCTATTGTTCTATGCTCTAAGAAAATACCATGGCCAAGACAGCTTAGAGAGGAAAGTTTATTTGGACTTATAGTTCCAGAGACTTAAAAATCTATGATAGCAAAACAAAGGCCTGGCAGGAGAAACAAGAGGCTGCTGGCTCACACAATGAATGTGAATCATGAATCAGAGAACAAACTGAAAATAGCACAAATCTTTAACCCTCCACATCCAATCTCAGAGGCATGCTTGCTTCCAAAACACCAAACTCCCTAAACCTACCAAAACAGTGTCACCAGCTTGGGACAAAGCACTCAGATTCTTAGAGTATTGCCTCATTTTAACATCCACAGTTGCCCTGGGGACCAAGTCATGATGTATGGAATTTTAGGAACAATAATGCCACAAAAAGTTCATCTGCCAGGCGGTGGTGGTGCACCCCTTTAATCCCAACACTCAGAAGGCAGAGGCAAGAAGATCTTTGTGAGTTCGAGGCCAACCTGGTCTACAAGAACTAGTTCCAGGAGAGGCTCCAAAGCTACAGAGAAACCCTGTCTTGAAACCCCCCCTTCCCAAAGAGTTCATCTGTTAAATGAATAATTGCTTATTTTATGAAGCATCTTTTTTTTCTTTCTATAAAGTGTATGGAAAATATTAAATAAATATATTATGAATAGGAAGTCATTAGTATGAATCTTGAAAAAGTATGCACTTAACAAATGTATTTACTTACCTTTTTTATGTGTTTGTTCCTAAATTTTTGAAACAATACATAGATTATATATACAGTTCTTTCTCTAGTGTGTATATCCCTGGTGGAGAATTCTGGTAGTTCTAATATCTATTTTTATAAAAGAGAAAAATGTTTAAAGATACAAGGTGTGAGGGAGGCAATCTGGCTGCGTCTTATGAAAAGTGAGCAAAGAAAGAGCATCAAGAGTGGGCTTTCTGAATTGCACTTAGAGTGGCTAACACTCCCACAGCAGCTGGATAGAAAACTGTAAAGCAGTCACTCTGTAAAATAATTTGCAGTGGGGCAGGCGATTGAAGAAACTCTTTGAAAAGTAATGAGAAATCATTATGGGGAAAATGGAGGAAAAAGAGAAATGAGCCAAAATGTGATAGAGCTGACACTACTTGGATTCTGTATTCTTGTAGTTTCAAAATCAATACCAATTGATGACCCTTTTCTGTTGTTGATCTGCCACCCTTATGTATTAAAACAGTTCCAACATTTAAAATTCTTGTATGCACAGAAGCACAACACAATGCCATTGGTTCCATATTAGGAAAATTCAACGATGTTAGAGAGATCTTTATTATAAAACTAAAATAGAAATGATCTCCGACATTGTGAAAAAGAATAAAATCCTAAAATATTACTAATATGAGAGTAAGCATGTGGTGATTTCTAAAGAGGCGCTGTCTTTTAAGAAACTCTTTAAAGGAAGAGAGAGAGAGAAGAATTAAAAATGTAAACAGATTATACATATGAGAATTTGCAAGGCAGAAAAATTAAATAAGCTTACCAGAAAACAGGGAGCATTCATTATCTCCCTAGACAACTTAGAACCAATTTAATGTGTCTGAAGTTTTTTATTTCTTTTTCATTTAAATTTCCTATTATAATATACTGCATTTGCATGATTCAAAATAAAACAATTAAACATGTAAATTGAGGAAAAACTTTTAGATCTTTCTATATCTAATATTTCTGTAACAAATGATTTCTTTTTCTGCTCTCCAATATAATCTTGTTAGTTTCCAGTAATAAGCATATTTGTACTCTTTAAAGGGTTTAAAACGTATTTCAGCCACTTCGTTGTTTTTAGTTGATTAGGGGAAGCAGATGAAACAGTCTCTGCTCTTCCACTTTGTTTTTTGCTGATGTATCCTTGTTTTGCTCCTGTCTGAATTCATCTTGTTTCATATAGCTCCTTTGTCCTCTCGTTTGGTTGTGTGATAACTTCCACCTCTGCTCCGTGTTTGTTCATTGTTCCATTTTGGAGGAAGGGTCCCAGTTAGTGCTGGTGAATTTTAGAGAAATTCCAAAGAGGTGCTGAGTAGACATAATATTCTATAAATATCTGTTAGGTCTATTTGTTTTATAATGTCTGTTAGCTCTAGTATTTCTCTGTTTAGATTTTGTGTGGTTTTTCTGGGCATTGGTGAGTGTGGGCTATTGAAGTCTCCCATTATCAGTGTGTGAGGGTCAATATGATTGAAGTTGTAGTACAGTTTCTTTACAAGGGTTAGTGTGCCTGTTTTTATAGCATAGATATTAGAATTGAAATGCTATATTGATGGATTTCTCCTTTGATTAATATGAAGTGTCCTTCCCCATGCTTTGTTTTATTAGATTTAGTGGAAATATGTTTTGTTAGATATTGAATAGCTACAGCAGTTTTCTTCTTAAGTCCATTTGCCTGGAATATCTTTTTGCAAGTCTTCACACTGAGATAATCCTATCCTTGATGTTGAGGTATGTTTCTTGGATGCAGCAACAGGATAGATACTATTTTCACATCAGTTCTGTTAGTTTGTGATTTTTGTTGAAGAATTCAGACTAATGATATGGAGACGTATCAATGACCAATAAATACTTATTCCTGTTATTTTGTTGTTGTTGGTGGTGGTGGTGGTGTGTGTGTGTGTATGAGTGAGTGTGTTTCCCTTCTATTTGTTGGAATAAGAATATTTACTTCCAGTGTTTACATAGGTAAAGTTAACCTCCTTAGTTTGGAGTTTTCCTTCTACAACTATCTATAGGGTTGGGTTTAGAAATAGATACTGCTTAAATTACACTTTATCATGAAATATCTGATTTTCTCCATCTATGGTGATGAAAATTTTTACTTGGTTTTTAATCTGTGTTGGTTTCTTGCAGTCCACATCACACCTGTCCAGGCACTTATGACTTTTACAGTTCCCATTGAGAAGTATGTTATAATTCTAACAGTCTGTATTTATTTGTTGCTTTATATTTTCCCCTTGAAGCTTTTAATATTCTTTCTTTGTTCTGTATATTTAGGGTTTTAATTAGGTTTTTTTTTTTTTTTTGGATTTTTCGAGACAGGGTTTCTCCGTAGCTTTTTTTTGGTTCCTGTCCTGGAACTAGCTCTTGTAGACCAGGCTGGCCTCAAACTCACAGAGATCCACCTGCCTCTGCCTCCCGAGTGCTGGGATTAAGGGTGTGCGCCACCACTGCCTGGCTGGGTTTTAATTAGTTTTGTCAAGGGGAATTTCTATTTGGTTACTATCTATTTGATATTATTAATTATTCGTATATCTTTATTGGCATCTCCTGTCTTAGGTTGGGAAAATTTTTTTCAACAATTTTGTTGAAATTATTTTCTAGACCTTTGAGTTGGGATTATTCTCCTTAATATATAGCTATTATTCTAAAATTTGGTCTTTTCATGATAATCAAATTTCCTGGATCTTTTGTGTCAGGGTTCTTTTATATTTAACATTTTAATTGACTGATATATAATTTCTTTTATAATGTCTTCAATACCTCTGATCTCTGTCCATCTCTTGGACTTTATTAGTGAAGCTTGCCTCTAGAGTTCCTGTTGAAATTCCTAATTTTTTCAAGAATTCCCTCAGGTTTTACTTTATTGCTTCTTGTTTCTAAAATTGTTCTGTCTTTCTTAGTGTTTTATTATTTTTGGATAGATTCCATGACATGGAGACTCAGAAGAAGGAAATACTTCAAAAGGCACTGACTTACATTTCAGAAGTTTTGTCTGTTCGTAGCATGGTGGGAATCATGACAACAAGCACGGCAGCATGCAAGCATCGAGACATGGTGCTTGAGAGGAGCTGCAAAGTCTACAAATGGATCGTAAAACAGCAGGGATAGAGAGTGATCCTGAGACTGACTTGAGCTTCTGAAACCTGAAAGCCTACCCCTGTGACATACTTCTTCTAACAAGGCCTGCAGAACTTGGGATGAGAATAGAGGACTCTATCTCCTAGAAGTGTTGGTCTGCTTTCAGCCTACTTGTCAGGGGTCTGAAGGATCCATGGGAGGTGTGGGGAGGAGTAAGGAAAACCTGAAGTTGATATTCTGTTGCCGCACTAGGGACAAGGCTGGGAAGTTGGCTCTGGAGGACTAGAGAAAGCACCTTACTACATTTATCTTCATACACAGAGATAAGTGTAGCTATCACTTCTGCTTATGTTTACAACAAATGGGAACCATAATAAAAACTCACAACATAACGCAATGAAAAGTTTAACAGACTACACAGAGCCAACCATATAGGATTCATCTAGATCACAGATCCTGCAACAGTAGCTAAAGGAACATCAAGAGAAAAGGGGGAGGAGGAGTGCAAGAACAAGAGGACCAAGAATTTGGCTCTAAAATAGCTGTATAAACAAGACAAGAATAATGGCAATATCAATAGACATGGAAAAGTGGAAGAAAGGAAACTACATGGAGTTCTAGAACTAAACAAAATCTATAGTTAACTAATGATTGCAGGAATGAGCTCCCATATTGGTATTCCATTATAAAATAGTCATCTCTGAACCCATACACACTTAAACAATAAATTGGATTTATCAGAGAGTATTTATAATTTGCACATACATGTATATATGTATATGCAACAATAACAACCAAAACATATGCTTATCAGTTTAAGGCTGAGAAGGTGTGAGAGAATACCAAAGTTTGGGAAGGAAGTGAAGTGGAAACTGATGAAATTCTATTTTAATTCATGTTTTTAAAAAATTGCAGTGAAATCATAGAGTTCATGTTCTCTCTAGAAAAGTAGAGTTGAATATGTTTATTCATGTGCATAGCCCTCATGGTCCTTTTTTTCTTCTTTTCACTTATTTATTTGTGTATTTTGTTTATGCAACATTAAAAATATACAGTTGTGTAGCAAATATTGCTCAAGAAACTATATCTGAAATCATGGTCCTTCTGAGTTAACACTATAGGATAATAGATGCCTATACATAGCATCAAGTAAAGGTTTAGAGAATTGGAAATGTGGTATAGTAGAGAGTTGCTAGTCATTTTGCATAAATACAAAGCTTGATGTATTTTGAGTGGCAAATATTTTTCAATCACACCTATTTTAAATTAATAAAAATAAGCATAAAGAATAGAGATTAATTTGGTTTTATGTAAATTAATTATTGATCAAAAAATATTTGAATATTTCTCTTTGTGTTAAAATGTTTATATTGCTATGATATAGACTTTGCTTTTTTTTAGAAAGAGGGTTTCATGTTTCCAAGGCTACCTTGAAACACAACATAGCTAACAACTCACTAAAGATGACATTTAGCTTCTTACCATTCTGACTCCTGAGAGCTGGTATCACAATGTGCCTACACTCTAGGCTCGATTATGTGGTGCTAGAATCTAACCCAGAGTTCTCATACACTTATCATAGGATATTTTTCTTTAGCTCTAAGAAGAGAGATAATTTATAGTAGAAATGGCCTTTTATATGGAAATAATTTTAAAGAAACTATAGGCAATGACTAATATTAATTTGTCCTGCTTCTTTCTCTTTTTTCTTTTTCTCTTTCTTTCTTTCTTTCTTCCTCTCTCCTGTCTTTTTTCTTTCCTTCCTTCTTTCTTTCTTTCTTTCTTTCTTTCTCTCTCTCTTTCTTTCCTTCTGCTTCATTTTGTTCAACAATTCTGTTACTGTCTCTCTTTGACAGTCCCTCTTCTCTGACTTTCTATTTTCTGATTTCCCCCTCCCTTTTCTTCTCCTTCTTTGTCATCTAGTATCTCTTCTCCATTCCAAATCCATCCCCTTTATTAGTGAGTTTAATTATAATCTTAGGACAAAGATTGACGACAGCTTTTCAGAAACATTCCCAAAGGGTGTTAATGAATAGCTTAAATTTGGAGCTTTCATTCCATCACCTGTGGACAAAGGCAGTAATAAATCATTCTGCAAACACTAGACTGAATAAAAGACAAATACAAATTCATCTAAGGTCAGTATGCTGGGGTTCTCTATGTGTCTTATAATTAGCAATTCAATATAATTCCTTTGCCATCTAAAATTAAACTTGCTTATCCAAAGGAAATAAAACAATGAAATATAGCTTATCATCTAATATTTACACCTATTCTTTGTTAAATATAAAAAGTTTGTGACATTTAGGTTACACAGTTGGTGACCACTTGAACTCTCAAGTGGCAGTTTCACAGCGCTGAAGTAAAGCCAGTCAGTGACTGTCAAGCTGCATTCTTCACTAGGACTCTGTCCTACCCGATTAACATAAATAACTCATTTTTCTCTTTCATCATTTGTCTTCTGCACACTGATTATTTCTACATTAAAAATTGTGCATTGTTTTTATTTAAATTTATGGGTGACTTGTTATTTAAATTTTTCATTGTAAAATGGTTCTTTCATATATTTCAACATTTACTGGGTACAATTGGTATCAAACTCATGCAGTAATAATTGATACTATTATTGTAAGCTCTGATTTCCCCAAATGCACTATATTTAATTAGTATCCATATTTTCCAAATATCTATTAAATACTTTTAGAAAGATCTATTCAGATAACATTAGCAAGATTTATAACTAGTTGATATATTACTATTTTGAAAATAATAGCTAACATAAATACACATGACAATAATCCTGATACTGTCTGTCAGGAAACAATTTCAATTTCACAGCCACAGAAATATACAGCTAAGGATCATTGCTACTCTCAGTGCGTAACTCTCTATTACGTTCTTTGGCATTATGCTTCTTCTCTCCCAGAAGAAACCAAAATTAGCAGCCTAACAACAACAACAAATGTTTAGTTACTTTTTTCCTTGGAAACTTTCTTATTTAAGACCAGGAATGCAGCTCAGTGTTAGGTTACATAAAGCTTTGAATTTATTTTATGCACAGACAAATAAAGTGGAAAGAAAAAGAAAAAGAACGGGAAAACTCTGTCAGTATTTAATAGTAAAATGAGGATATTGCTACACTGACTCCTAAATTGTTAGCTGCATAAATGTATGAACTTATTCTAACTTATGTATGTTCAGATATCTGATGTAAATCTTACTGTGACTATTTTAAATGAAGGAATTATCTCATATAATTAACTAATATCCAAGAAATGGTATGTTTGTCATAGGAAGTGTGATCATAAATATAGCAATGAAACCTGTAGATAAAGTCTTATTTTATTAATAGATCACATGCAATGTGTGATGCCAGAAATCATATGAGGTATTAGATAAACAACCAGATGAGCTGAATTGAAGGAAAGCATTGAAAACCAAAGACAAAACTGTTATAATGTGGAGAGGTCAGTTATAATTGATTAACTCAATAAGCCATAAATAAAATATCAAATTTTTGTTTTGATTTTATCTTTAAAATATTTATTCACCAAAAGCACAGGAACTAAGATGAACAATTAATACAAAAGGGAACTATATAAAACTGAAAGAACACCATTTTTAAGACAAAATGGCAGGATACTGAAAGAAAAAATTACCAACTTCATAAATGCTAGAGGGCTAATATCTAAAATTTATCAAAGAACACACACACCAAAAAGAAACTGGGATCAAGAAAACAACTCAATTAATCAAGGGGTTCAGATATAAAAGAGGAAACAGGGTTGAAAACACTAAACGAATGATTCAACATCCTATATAATGGAATATTGCAATAAAATGTTTTTCAGACTTCATCTTAAACTATTAGAATGTCAAAGAAAAATAAAACAAGTTACAGTTCAGCCTAGTGTGGATGTGAAGTAAGGGGAACTCTCATACATTGCTGGTGGGAGTGTAAACTTGTACAGTCTCTATAGAAATTATTCTGGAAGTTCCTCAGGATGCTGGAACTAGATCTACCTCAACATCCAGCTACATCACTCATGAGTTATACCCAAAAGATTTTACATCATATTACAGAGACACTTGTCCAAGCGTGTTCATTTCTGCTCTATTCCTAACAGCCAGAATTAGAAAGAGACTTTATTTCCATCAATGAATGAGTGAAGAAAAAAATGTAGTATGTTTACATCATGGGAAATTGTTCAGCTATTTAAAAAAGAAGAATCATGAAATTTTCTGGTAAAGAGATAGAACTAGACAGAATCATCTTGAATGAGGTAACCAGACCTGAAAAAGTGTGGTATATATTCACTTATGTGTGAATATTGGATGTTAAGTCTTTGATAAGAAATCTACAATTCGTATAACACAGGAGCTAAATATAGAATAATGGACTATGAAGAAGGGAAGAATCTTTCTAGAAAGGGGACATATAATCAGTAGTTATGGTGGGAGGTGGAGCAGGCACAGACTGGAACAGAAGAGCAGATGAAGAGGGGGATGCAACAAGGAATAAGGGAGGGTGTATGGTGATGGATAGCTATGGGGTGAAACAAAGACAATACAGTAGAATCTTTTTAAAACATATGGAATGAAAAAATATAAAGTGAATACCAAATAACAGAGGAGTCAAACCTCAACTGGACATGTCATGTTACAAGTAATACAGTTGTTGGCCAAAGGGGCTCCATGGAAATTCCAAACAACCCAAGCCATTGGTAAGGCTATTGGTTGCTCTCCACAAACTGATAATAAGCCCAATTGCTTGGGAAAAAAAAACAAAACAAAACTAACAACTGCATAAGGCATTGCACAAGGAGAAAGACAGCTGGTGCCTACCTAGAGCTTTCATCTCTACTGACTAGTGTTTATGGTAGTGGAAGGTACTCTGCACACTCCCAGGGGAAACTGGTAAACACCAACCCAGTTATATGTCCTTTGACCTACAAAGGTGTTCTGGCTTCAAGATACATTGGGGTAACAGTGGCAAAAATATTGTAGGTATAACTAACCATCATCTGGTAAGATTTAAGATCGATTCCATGAGATGGAACCCATGTTCAATATTGTTCAGATGACAAAGAACCTGCCTAGACTAGATAGGTTATGAATCTAGAGCAAAAGAAAGTATTATTGTTCTACTAAAGGAGCATATTAATAAAATACATTTCTAATAGTATTCTGCTATACTCATAGATCAATGATTTGCTCAACCATAATTAGAGAAGCCCACTGTATGCCTACTTATAGACATTGTAACACTCAGCCAAAATGATATAGTCCCATCCTATACCTCTCCTTAAGTAACAGGGAAACTTGCAGTAGAGACAGAGTGTAAGAGTCAGTAAGAATGGAAGACACACACACACACACACACACACACACACACACACACACACACACACGGTTTTCTAGAAGCAATGGAATTGATGCACATATAGATTCATAAAACACTGACAGCATTTAGAGAGAGGGTCTACAGAGGTCTAAACCAGGTGTAAGTTCTACCCAGCACTGAGTGACAAAGTCAAACCCCCATCCCTAAACCAGAAACTGTCTCCAATTGATAACTGTTCATGAAGGAAAAATTAGTTTTCTCCCATGGAGTCTCACTGGGTTTACCCAGGGACAGGCTCCATGCCCAGAAGTAAATGGCCAACACAAAACAAACTCTCTGGTATTTAAGACAGTTTTATTGTCTTTCGATGCTTTATCTGAGTATCTTCTTTCCTTCCTTCCTTCTTTCTTTGCTCTTCCCCCTCCTCACTTTACAGATCTTTGCATCATCTATATGGTTTTACAATATGTGTTGTTGTTGTTTTTTAATTTGTGGGTGTGTTTCTTGTGCTTTTCCTCTGGCTCTTTTACTTTCTTTTAATTTTTATTTTGTCCTGCTTAAGTTTGTTTTTATTTTATTCTTTTTTTTTCTTATTCCAAAAGAGATGTCTGCTTTTTTTCTCATTGGAGAGCAGGAAAAGGTATAAATTTGGGGAGTTAGAAAAGTGGGTATAATCTGACGTAGGACAGGTACAGAAAACTGTAATTGGAATCTAGAGTATAAAAAATTATTTTCTGCAAAAACCATAAAAATCAAGTAAAATGTTTATTCTCAACATGTCATGAAAGCTGCAAATGAACTATGCTTCTCAACAAAACTAAATTAATCAGTTCATTTTTCAAATCATTTCAATTTCCAGAGGTATATATATACTTTACAACACTTCAAATGGGTATGTTCATGTAGATGCTGTAAGACATCATTAAATAATAAGATTAGCAAAACAAAATATAGGATTAAAGACAAAATTCCTATAGTGCAGAGAGAAAAAAAAAAGTGATAAGAGTATACCCCAGCTGGGCGGTGGTGGCACACGCCTTTAATCCCAGCACTCGGGAGGCAGAGGCAGGCAGATCTCTGTGAGTTCGAGACCAGCCTGGTCTACAAGAGCTAGTTCCAGGACAGGCTCCAAAACCACAGAGAAACCCTGTCTCGAAAAACCAAAAAAAAAAAAAAAAAAAAAAAAAAAAAAAAAGAGTATACCCCGATGCACAATGGATAAGAAACAGCTAAAACTCCAGGCAACAGATAACTTCCTGTCCAGAAACCATTGCCATTCAGATTGAAACGTACTTAAAACAAACCAATCATTTTCTTCTTTCAAGCTAGTATGAGTACCTATTTTGGTTTATTTCGGGAATAGCAAAAAGTGGAACAAACATTGCTGAGAACTGTCACACAAGTTCCCAGGATGAATGATTGCTAAGTGAACCTCCAATGGGTGGTTAGTAGAGCAGAGTTACTATCGTCTGAATGTGATATTCCCTGAGAATTCTGTGCTTTTAATTTCACCGTCCAATACATCTAAGCAAACAACAAACTTCAAGTTTAAATCTTTGTAATGTGCTGACACTTACAATCTATAGTATGTTGCAAATTCTTTAAACACCAGCAAAACACACACACACACAGAAAGCAAATATCTTTGTGGACAGTGTACAGATCATGATTTCACGGTTTTCTGATTCACAGTGTGAAGCAACATTAATGCTAAGCAGGAAGAAGACTCAGTCTTGAGAATAAACTGAAGGCTGTTAATGATACAAGTAAATTTGTTCAACTTCAAAAAGCTTGCAGATATCAGAGGGTTTGCCCATTCATTATGTACCTCTGCATAGAAGTTATGTGTTCTACTGAAGAAACAATGATACAACATAGCAGGAATCAATGATAGACATGTGAATAAGACTGGGTGGAGAGAATAAAATAAATGTTTTTCCCATTCTCAGTTTGGTAAAAGCTTAGCAAATGGATATTGGCCATAGAGACCTGTTTCTAGGACAAACCTTGCACACATAAATATACACTCACTGTTACCTGGACAAGTTGAATGTCAGAAACTAAGTTTGAAATATTATTTTTGTTGATAACATTTTGTGATTCTTAAATATTTCTAATTTTCTCATGTGAAGTTTTCCTTTGAAATAGAAAAGGGGATGTTATTAAGATTTATAACAAGAAAATTTGGAGCCGATGAGATTAAAATGCATTATAATTTATAATTGAGTCATGGGTATAAAACAATAGTTTCAAGAAAAAAGTAGATATAAGTAAAGAAGCCACTATGGAGAATGTATGCTTATTTAGTATACCAATAAATACATGCATTATTTGGAAGACTTAGCTCCAATTAATGGCCTTAATTTAAGTAGTATTTACCAAGGTAAAAAATAATGGTGATAACATTTTGGTTAAACAGGTACAGGTACTTAAAATTAGTCCCCACCTTTCCCTGCTTTTTTCTTCCTTCAAAATGTTTATGTATGTGAAAATATACAAACGTGTATATATAAAGGTACACACATATACATATATATTTATATATAATGCTCAAACATCCTTACTTAAATAAACCATACATAAATCTATAGTGAAACATAACCATGTTTAGGTTCTTACATTTATAATTATGTGAGAGTTTACATGTGAATGTATGCGTGGATTCGTATGTATTCCATTAAAATAAGTGGTGAATAAAATGCAGTTTTGATTTAAATTCTGGTGCAAGTTCCTTACAGGACAATAGGGAGATTGATTGGTAGCAGATTGATTCGGACCTCTTATTTCGCAAAAGGCTTGAAAACATCTGAAAGGTGAGGAACAAAAGAAGAAGAAAAGCCTGCTTCATATAATTTGAAAGATTGGGTAGAGCTGGTAAAGATACAAAAGTAGATTGATCCCGAATTTCCTGAGAAACCGAAACACTGATTTCCAAAGTGGTTGCACAAGATTGCATTCCCACCAGCAAAGGATGAGGGAACCCCTTCCTCCACATCCGCTCCAGCAAAGGCTATCATTGATGTTTTTGATTTTAGCCATTCTGACAGGTGTAAGATATCTCAAAGTTGTTTTGATTTGCATTTCCCTGTTTGCTAAGGAGGTTGAGCATGACCTTAAGTGTCTTTTGGCCATTTGAACTTCCTCTGCTGAGAATTCTCTGTTCAGTTCCGTGCCCCATTTTTTAATTGGGTTAATTAGCATTTTAAAGTCTAGTTTCTTGAGTTCTCTATATATTTTGGAGATCAGACCTTTGTCTGTTGCGGGATTGGTGAAAATCTTCTCCCAGTCAGTAGGTTGCCTTTTTGTCTTAGTGACAGTGTCCTTTGCTTTACAGAAGCTTCTCAGTTTTAGTAGGTCCCATTTATTCAATGTTGCCCTTAATGTCTGTGCTGCTGGGGTTATACGTAGGACGCGATCTCCTGTGCCCATCTGTTGTAGGGTATTTCCCACTTACTCTTCTATCCTTTTCAGTGTGTTCGGGCTGATATTGAGGTCTTTAATTCATTTGGACTTGAGTTTTGTGCATGGTGATAGATATGGGTCTATTTTCATTCTTCTACAGGTTGACATCCAGTTGTGCCAGCACCATTTGTTGAAGATGCTTTCTTTCTTCCATTGTATACTTTTAGCTCCTTTATCGAAAATGAGGTGTTCATAGGTTTGTGAGTTAAAATCCGGGTTTTCTATATGATTCCATTGGTCGACTTCTCTGTTTTTATGCCAGTACCACACTGTTTTCATTACTGTAGCTCTGTAATAGAGTTTGAAGTCAGGGATGGTAATGCCTCCAGAAGATCCTTTATTGTAAAGGATTGTTTTGGCTATCCTGGGTTTTTTGTTTTTCCATATAAAGTTGATTATTATCCTCTGAAGATCTGTGAAGAATTTTAATGGGACCTTGATGGGGATTGCATTGAATCGATAGATTGCCTTTGGTAGAATTGCCATTTTTACTATGTTGATCCTCCCAATCCAAGAGCAAGGGAGGTCCTTCCATTTTCTGGTATCCTCTTCAATTTCTTTCTTCAATGCCTTAAAAAGTTCTTGTCAAATAGATCTTTCACTTCGTTGGTTAGAGTTACCCCAAGATATTTTATGCTATTTGTGGCTATCGTGAATGGTGATGCTTCTCTGATTTCCTCCTCTGCTTCCATATTCTTTGTGTATAAGAGGGCGAATGGGGAGAGAAAGGGGAGAAGGGAAGGAGGGGGGGAACTTGGGGAAACGGGATGATTGGGATAAAGGAAGGTTGGATAGGGGAGCACGGAAGCACAATTCTTAGTTAAGGGATCCACCTTAGGGCTGGCAAGAGACTTGAACCTAGAGTGGCTCCCAGGAGCCCAAGGCGATGTCCCCAGTTAGTTCCTTGGGCAGCTGAGGATAGGGAACTTGAAATGACCCTATCCTATAGCAATACTGATGAATATCTTGCATATCACCATAGAACCTTCATCTGGTGATGGATGGAGATAGAGACAGAGACCCACACTGGAGCACTGGACTGAGCTCCCAAGGTCCCAATGAGGAGCGGAAGGAGGGAGAACATGAGCAAGGAAGTCAGGACCACGAGGGGTGCATCCACCCACTGAGACAGTGTAGCTGATCTATGGGGAGCTCACCAAGGCCAGCTGGACTATGACTGAAAAAGCATGGGATAAAACCGGACTCTCTGAACATGGGGAGCAATGAGGGCTGATGAGAAGCCAAGGACAATGGCTCGGGGTTTTGATCCTACTTCATGTTCTGACTTTGTGGGAGCCTAGCCAGTTTAGATGTTCACCTTCCTAGACATGGACGGAGGGGGGGAGGACCTTGGACTTTTCACAGGGCAGGGAACCCTGATTGCTCTTTGGACTGTAGAGGGAGGGGGAGAGGAGGGGGGAAGGAGAAGAAGGGTGGGAGGACGGGGAGGGGAATGGGAGGCTGGGAGGAGGCTGAAACTTTTTTTCCTTTTCTCAATAAAATAAAAAAAATAAAAAAAGACAAAAAAAGTTACAAAAGTAGGGAATATAAATCAGTGTGGCTGAGGTAATAGATAAAGATAAATTTTAAGAACTTGAATTAGCTGAAAGTTATGAATAGAGCTAGCCAGTAATTAATTCAGAGGTTTTAATGTAAGCAGATTATACCTTTGGTTTAATAGTTATTTAATATAGCCTAGTTATTCAATGAACTTTATTTGATTGCATTGTGGAATGTTTTATATGCACTTGAAACTTTATGTGTATTCTGGTGTCAGATTGTGAAGATTTATTGGGTTAGTGTTCATGATAGGATAGCATTTCATCCTGTGGAGTTGTCCTCAAATTCAATGACTGAGCAGTTGATTAACCCTTAATAAATATACAAACTTGAGCAGGTAGGAACATCTTACCAGACAGGTTGATCTCAAAGTTCACAGAGTTCAGGTCTAGGTAACACCACAGACTTCTCATCCAACAGCGTGAAAAACATTGTCAGTCATGACAGAACTAGCCTACACAGAAGAGACTTCCATACTTACTCATATTTATAGCTCGTTTAACCTCACTAATTATAACATTTATATTATTTATTAATCTACTTATAAGTCACTTTTTCTCATTAAGTAATAAGTCACAATTCCCTGCTTCATAGAAGACTACTATATTCTTGTTGGACATCACACTAAATAAAACTTAGTGATTTCTTAGGTTTTTAATTTGTAATTATTTTTAAATGTATCAATTTTATAGATTAAGAATGTGACATTAATAATATATAAAACATATGAGACTATTAAAGGGTTACAGCATTATGGAGGTTGCGAATCACTTTTCTAGATACTTTCTTTTCCCTACTGTATTTCCTCTTAGGGTCAACATTAATTAATAAATCGATTATAAAAAGTGAAGATTTTCATAGAGTGATTGAAAGAGTTTCTCTGAACAGATTCCACTGAAGAAGTGTCTTCAAGAATGCTCTGAGCTAGACAATTAAGATAAAAGAAACAGTAAACCAACGCTGTGAGCCAGAACCACTCCTGATGCCTTGACAAGCAGATAATATGAAATACCTTCTTCAGTAATCCTCTTAAATCATTAGTTGCTGCACCTTCATGCTGTGGGATGTCTGTCTATGTGTGTGAAATACATTTTTCTGCTAAGAATGAAATTTATTTTTCGCTTGCCTAAATTGAAAATAGCCAAAGCTATGTGGAAAACTTGTATCTGCTGGATTAATTAAAACATTCCAATGCTATAAAACAGACCCTGACAGTTCTGTTTCTTGAATTCATTGACCAAGAAAGTTGGCTTAACCTTGTCACATAAAGTTTATCATGACTGTAGTCCTAGTGGAGAGAATTAGCCAGCTATCTATAGTGAGGAAGGCTTTACTTGTTTCATATTTGATTTTTCATATCACCTCAAATGAGAGAGAGAAGAAGAGAAGGAATATTTCTATTATGTGCCAATTGGAGATAAAGAAATTTTTACTGGAGGAATATCCCAGAAGCACCTTTCAAAATCACACACAGAATCCAATCATTGTAAGAAATATTAAGAATTGTCTGCTCAAAACAAGAAGACAAATTTGAAATGAGCTACTTAATCTTAGGGACAATGAACCACTATTGGAAATGCTATTAAATCACCATTTGAATTTTTCTGAAACTAACAATATTTTTCCAAGTATAATTATGTAATGAACAATTTATATTGGCTATTTCAGATTTTTTCTTTACTATTGTTATTCAATATCCATTCTAGAAAATTATATTATAAAATATTTATCTTAAGTAAAATTAAACCAAATAAATTATTTTATAAATTTACATGATTAATAGTCTCTATCTTTTATTATTGTAAACAAAGTCTTACTATTACTGTGTACATTTGATTTTGGTAGAACCAAATAGAGTAGGATGTAATAGCGGTAATATCTGACTTTGCAGATTATCACAACCTTTCCCAGTCGTGCTGTGTTTCTGTTGAGAGTTCCTGGATATCCTCTGCTGCAATAGACACTCAGAGAGTTTGTACCCAACTAAGTTTCTTTGTTCAAGTGCAGGTTTTGCCTATATGTAGACTGTATATCATAATTTTAGACCTATTATAGAGCAAGATAACAGCCCATGGCCCATCCTCAACTTAACTCAATATTAAGTATTTAATGATATGCTTTAAATGACATAAACAGATTTTATAAAAATCCCATTGGAAGTATTTTTTAATATGACACGTATTTTAATGAACATTTAATGAAAATCTTTATATTTAGGTTATATCTCTAAGAAATGCCCCAGGTCAAGCATGAAGTAATCTAACACTAAGTACTACATAGAGTTTTAAAAGTGAGTTTTCCAGTGAGTGATCACTCAGCTCCTAATAGTCCACCTGTGACTGTGGAAAAACTATATATTTATATATATGTGTGTGTGTGTGTGTGTGTGTGTGTGTGTGTATCTTTCTTATGAACAGCGGGCACCTAACTTATATGAACAGCCATTGTAGTATTAGAAACTGGGTACATTGTAAAATTAAAAGGTCGAGGATTTAACAAAATTTTGAAATTCCATTGTCCTTTTTGGTCATCATATTTTTATGTAGTTGGATTTCTCCACTTTTGAGTTTTACAACAAGAGTTTAGTAGAGACCTAGTCACTTTTTCTCATTGGTTAGAATTTACATAGTTAAATATTCAGTCTCATCACCCTCAAAGTCTACCTTGCACAAAACACTACAACAGCGATATTTAATTTTTATTTGTTTTTTTTTTTGTTTGTTTGTTTGTTTGTCTGTTTGTGTGAGACAGGTTTTTCTTTGTAGCCCTGGCTATCCTGGAAATTACTCTACAGTCCAGACTAATCTTGAACTCACAGCAATTGACTTGCCTCTGCCAACTGAGTGCTAGGATTAGAGACACATGCCACCACACCTTCCAGCCACATTTTAAACCAGAGTGATTCTAGGAATATTGTCAATCTTACAGCTTTTAATAGCATGTTCATTTTTTAGTTCATTCTCATCAAAACTCTCAAATTCCTATTAATATGTATTTGAATGCTTTTGTTTTTCTGAAGATGTGAGCTTTTTATTGGATACCTGTGCCTTTCTGAACCTTCATTAGAATCACCTTGAGAACACGCATCTGTGAATTTTTGCCTTTTTGTATAATGAATTTTAATTATCTGTTGAAATAAGAGCAGTGGGGCTGCGTCCCCGGCACCTGGCTGCCCCCACGGCTAGCTTTACTCGAAATAATTACACGGAAACTGTATTCTTTTAAACACTGTTTGGCCCATTTCTATCGAGCCTCTTCTCAGCTAACTCTCGCACCTGGACTAGCCCATTTCTAATCATCTATGTAGCACTGGTCTTACCGGGAAGATTCTAGCCTATATCCATCCTGGGTGGGAGCTTCATCGTGTACATATTCCCGGGAGCGGGGAGCATGGTGTCTCAGCTCCAGAGAGCAGAGCTGTCAGTCTGAGCTCACTTCCTCTTCCTCCCAGCGTTCTGTTCTGTTTACTCCACCCACCTAAGGGTGGGCCTATCAAATGGGCCTAGCAGTTTCTTCATTGCTTAACCAATGAAATCAACAGAATGATATATGACACTCCCCCATCACTTCCCCTTTTTCTGTTTAAACAAAAAAGAAAGGCTTTAACTTTAACATAGTAAAATCACATATAGCAAAACAGTTATTAAGCAAGAATCACAGTTACAATATTTAAATCTATTTTATCTTTTATCAAAACAATGGAAAACTATAACTACCTGTCCATTCTTCAACTCCATCAAAGACTCCATAAGGATATAATATTACCTAAGTAAACAAGAAATCCAAAGCTCTAGAAATGACAGAGACATCTCGCTGCCTGGACAGTCACCCAAAGTTCCTCTGTACCGTTGGGGCATCCATCCTCAGCCTTCAGACCCATAGTATCCAGCAGACATTTCCATGAAGCAGGCAATTTCAAAGACAGTTCAGTCACTTTCTGCTGTGTCCTGCAGAATGTCTCGCAGACTCTTTCATGAGTCATGAACCCCAAAAGACCGTCTCACCTTTAGGCAAGTTCAGCAGTCCTCTCTCTGTGGGTTCTCTGTGTCCATTTTATGCAACAGTCCAGGCAAGAGCAGTTTCTTGCCCAAATGGCTATCAAACTTCATAAGGATCCTCTTCGATGCCCATCTTCTTCTTGAAGTAGATTGGTGCTGCCAGGAGCAGAGTGTCTCATTGTCATGAAAAGTCCTAAGTTATTAAAATATTTTAAATGCCATATTCTGCAGCCTTTGAGAGATATGAAGAATGCCTATCTGAAATATTTCTCTATATATCCTTCCCACCATCTTCCCCTCCTTCCTTTATCTTCAGTAGCTAGGAATATAACTGGGTTCCACTTTGCCCATATTTTCCTCATTTTTGATATAATATTTAAAAATATAATAATTAAAATTTAATAATTATTAAAATGTTGGGTCCTGAGTAGAAAATGTATTATATTCTTCAGGGGTTTTGTATGCATTGGAAGAAATATGAGAGGATGTCTATATAGAGATACTGGTATAGATATAGTCAACAAAACATGAAGGAAGTTCTTTCCTCCAGAACTACTTGAAAAAAAATTATTGGAAATAAAAAGAAAATGCAGGTAAAGAGCACCCAGAGCTGTGGTCTCCCTTTGCTTTTTAGGATGTGCATGGGAAGGGATTTGGTGTATACAGAGATCATCATAGGTTAGCCATACAGGCTTCTTATGTCCATAAATTGTCTTGCAAAGAAAATATGCAGTCTGTATCAAAGTGCATTGTGCTGAGCTTCTTTGATGATCCAACTGTGAGTAAGAGTGTCTGAGATCACTACATGGCTCTACTTGTGTTATTGTTGGGAGAATGTGCATGGCAAGAAGAAAGACAACAGAATAATTAGCATAGGCACATTTTCTCCCAACTCATTGAGTGCAGAAAACTGGAATATCTTTATTCCATTGATTCAGTTATAGTATGATTATTTTTATGTGGATGAGTGCTTATTTGTACGTATGTGCACTGTATCTATACAGGACAAAAGAGGATGTCAAATCCCTTGAACTGGAGTGACAGATGTTCATGAACTGCTATGTGAGTGCTAGGAACAAAACCCAGGTCCTCTGCAAGAACACCAAGTGCTATTCGCTGCTGAGACATCTGTCAAGTCCCCAGGTTAGTGTTTTTTTATTATTTTAAAGAAAAATACCTCTATTAAAAACATTTCAAAACTACCAGAAAAGGAGAAACAACTAATTGCTTTCTTATCTTCTTTCCAGGAGATGCCCAGTTAGTGGATTCATCTCTTCATGTTGCCATCAATAGTGTTGGTCCGGTTTCCAGGGAAGTGTGAGACATTATTAATCAGTATATTTAATCATATTTATTTATAGAAGCTAAATGTGTAATTAACATGTCCAGAGGAGGTAAAGTAGGTGTTGGCTTGAGCCTATTAGTGTCACCTAATCCAATTCAAGAATTAATGCTCGCAGCAAGCAGAGTCTCCTGGGGATGGATTGGCTAAGGTGTGAAATGGAGAGACAGATACATTGGAAATCATTTCTGTACCAGATAATAGGCTTTCAGGTTGTTTCTCACTGTAGATAAGCCTAAAGGCACTTTGGATAATAAAAAGTAAAGAAATGGTAAATACACAGCCTTCTTGACCTCAATCATTATCTAATAATCTCCAATTTCACTATCATGACCCGCTTGCAATTATATCTACATGAAGGTGATCACATTACTGGATTTTGAAAATTATATTTAATTAGTATGTGTATGATTATTTATTTTGTAGCATCTCTCATTACTGATATCTGACACTGCTTATTGTAATCCTATAAATATAGTTCATCTTTAAGCTTGTGGGAGTATTCTTCCTTCAATTAGACATTTATGGTGGAGGAATACTAAAATGAAACTTTTCATTGAAAAGATCCTTAAATAACTCAATTTGTAAGTAAGCCTAAATGCTTCTTTCATAGCATGATTATGAGCACTAAAATTTTTTTTACAGATGTCTTATTTCTGAAATAAAACAGAAAACATATGGTTAAAATAAATTTTTCCTAACTTGAAGCACAGGAACCTTAGACTGAAGGTCATTTAGTTTTTCCCTGTATGACTTGGTAGCACAGTAGCTGACTTTGGTCTTCAGAAGCAACCTTTGTTCAGTGAGACAAATAAAGGAGCTAGAAATCTGTATAGGAAAGGTAACTACAAAATGCAGAGTTTTTAATTAATTCCAAGACAGACATCTGTACAAGTGTACAGCAACCACTGATCAAGAATAGGGTTTTCATCATATGCTGTTTCGGTTTGGACAGGTATGGTGTAGAAAGACTCATGTGTTTGAATGTTAGGCCCATGAGAAGTGGCACCATTAGGAGGTGTGGCCTTCTGGGAGTAGGTGTGGACTTGCTGGTGGAAGCGTATCACTGTGGGTGCAGGCTTTGAGGTCTCAGATATGCTTAAGCTACTAGTAAAGTCTCTCCGTCTGTTGTCTGTAGATCAAGATGAACTCTCAGCCTCTTTTCCAGCACCATGTCTGCCTGTATGCCACCATGTTTCCTCATGAAAGTAATGAACTAAACCTCTGAAATTGTAAGTCAGCCTCCATTGCATGTTTTCCTTGTAAGAGTTGTTGTGGTCTCTTCACAGTAATAGAAACCATGACAAAGACATATGTATAAGAAAATGATATCTGTAAATGATAATCAGGGTACAAAAATGTTTTTAACCTATCTGAAAATTTGTCTTCTACCTGAATTTTAGACAAAAGAAGAAAGTTCGTACCAGTAACAGATAAAGGTAGTGGATTAGTCTTTTTTTTTTTTTTTTTTGCTCTGAAAAAACAACTTTCTGACCAAATCAGCTTGATCTGGGAAGAGATTATTTTATCTTACACTTCCAGGTGAAAGTCCGTCACTGAGAGAAGTTATGATAGCAACTCAAGACAGAAACATAGAAGAAGTAGCTGAAGCAGAGAGCCTGGAGAAGTACTGCCCACTGGCTTGCTTTCTGGCTTATATTCACTGAGTTTCTTTCACAACGCAAGCCCACCTACCCAGGTGTGGTGCCACCCACAGTGGCCTGGCCTCCTCTCACATTGCTCATGAATCAAGGTAGACTCTAACAGATATGGAAACAAGCAGAAGCTTCTGGGTAACTCCTCAATTAAAGTTCCCTCTCTACAGGTGACTGTAATTCATCAATTGATGGAACCTGACCAGCAGAGGCATTGTTTCAACGTTTTTCATGCAGTAATCCTTACCTCTGTATTATGACTAAACTTACCTGTTCTGGCATGTTAGTGATTATTTTGAATGACATATATGATTATAAATCATTGGAATTAGACCATATTCTATATCTTAAACTGTAACTTTGGCTGCATATTCTACTTAATTCCTCAGACTTCTCCTGTAAAATCCTGTTCCAGCAAAATAATTCCAGTTATCTCTCATACCTACACAACAGTATCATTCTCCATGTTTTCAGCATATCTTGTGTTCCTATATACCGTATAAATCTTTGTATACTGTTCAATGCCTTTCAATTAAAGCCTAAGACTGTGATTTGAGCAAACAAACAAAACTATGTATTCCCTTTTTATAAGTTTATATATCCTGGCTCCTCTTCGTAAACATACTTGCTGCACATTTATGGTCTTTTATCATTAAATATCCATGTATTTTTGTAATGCATATTTTCAAACCACTATATGATTTTTATGTTTTTTGAAAGATGATTTCCCATGAATGTAGATTCTGAAGTTTATAAAATACATGCATGTTTTTTCTGTATTTGTTTCTACAAGCCCTATAAAATGACATTTTTATTTATGGAACCTCCATTATTTCTGATGAGTAGATAGAATCTTGTGATACTGTTTCTTGGTATACAGCATTTTCTTTTCTCAGATTTTTTCCAATTATCTTTGATTTCCAGTTGAATTTACCTGAATATGTGTTTTGATTCATTTCTCTCATGCTTAGGAAATTGTTCTCAATTACTTCTCAGAATGTTCAAACTTGTCCATAGGTTCACATTCTGGAACTCTTGTTCTACATAGACCAAATTGGTTCACTTTATCCCTCAATTTCCAACTGTTCAGTATATTTTTATTTCAACCTTAGTTTTCTCTGTTATTTATCTAGTATCATTTCTGTGAACAGAAAAACACAAACTTTTATTCCAGTTATTGTAAATGTCACTTCTAGAAGTTTCTCCATTTTGTAGACGTTACTACCATGTGTCATAAAATGAACTAGTAATTTTCAAGTGTTGGAAAATCCCTTTGTTTCTATGAACTGATAAATAGGCTTAAATCGGTTGTCTGCTATATCTAAGAGAGATATTTATAGTTTGATTTTTACTGATTTCTTATTTTATTAACTGTTAGTCACACCATACAATTTCTTTGCATACCTAATACTTTAAATTATTTTGTGATAAAAATTATGCATGAGGTATTGTAGAGTCTTAAGATAGTGCTGAATCCTGAAGCACAGTAATTTCTTCTTCCACAGCTTAATTTCTGGATGGTTACCTCATCCTCATAGAATTTTGCTAGCCTACTTTTGGATTGACTATGAAAAACTAAAGTGAATTTAGGTCCTTTATCCCTCCAGGTTCTATTGTGTGGCCTGTTCAGGAACTAATTCAAGATCTGCTGGGGTGGGTGGGGTAGGATGGATTGACTCTAACCTCCTTTTTCTAAATAATTTTTTATTATTTATATACCAATCCCAGTTCCCCCTCCCTCCTGTCCTCCTGCTCCCCCAGTTTTCTTCCACCCCACCCCCCATCCATTTCTCAGAGAGAGTGAGGCCTCCCATAGGGAGTCAACAAAGTCTGTCAAATCACTTGAGGCAGAACCAAGGCTCTCCCCACTGTATCTAGGATGGACAAGCTATCCCTCCATAAGGGATGGACTGAAAAAAAGCCAGTTCATGCACTAGGGATAAATACTAGTTCCACAGCCAGAGGCCCCACACACTGCACAAATCACACAACTATCATTAACATTCAGAGGGCCGAGCTCCATCTTATGCAGATTTTAAGTGAGTAAATGAATATCTCATTTGTGTTTTCAGTGTGTTAACAAAATCAGTCTAACATTTAACAGAGGACTTGACTTGTATTTTTTATTTCTTTTATTTAAAAAAAAACAATTATTTTTCATTTTACATACCAACCCCAGTTCCCACTCCTTCCCTTCTTGCCATTTCCTCCACCTCCCCATCCCACCCCACTCCCTATCCACTCCTCAGAGAGAGTGAGGCACATTGCTTTTGGGAAGATTCAAAGCCATCCCTACTATATCTAGGCTGAGCAAGGTATCCATCCAAAGAGAATGGGTTCCCCCAAAACAAGTACAAGCAGTAGGGATAAATCTTGGTGCCACTACCAGTGGCCTGACAGTCTGCCCCAGCCATACAACTGTCAGCCACATTCAGAGGGTCTACTTTGTACCTATACTGATTCCTTCCCTGTCCTGCTGGAGTTGCTGAGCTCCCATAAGCTCTGATAAACTGTTTCCGTGGGTGTCCCCATCATGGTCTGGAACCTTTACTCTAATTCTTCTTTCTCCCACTCCTCAGCTGGACTTTGAGAGCTAAGCCCAGTGCTCCAATGTGGGACTCCGCCTGTTACCATCAGTTGCTGGATGAAGGTTGTAGGGTAATGTTCAAGACATTCATTAATCTGACTACAGGGCAAGGCCAGTTTGGGCACCCCCTCCTCTATTGCTTAGGGTCTTAGCTCGGGTCATCCTTGTGGATTCCTGGGAATTTCTCTAGTGCCAGGTTTCTTGCTTACCCCATAATGGCTCCCTCAATCAACATATCTCTTTCATTGCTCTCATCCCTGTCCTTCCCTTAAGTTCTCCTCGCCCCTCCCCTTCTCTTCCCTTCCCTTCTGCCTTCCCAACTCCCCCACCCCTCCCATGCTCCCAATTTTGTCAGGCGATCCTGTCTATTTCCCATTTCCAGGTGGATCTATGTATGTTTTTCTTAGGGTTCACCTTGTTATTTAGCTTCTCTAGGATCACGAACTAGGCTCAGTTTCTGTTGCTTTACATCTAGTATTCACTTATGAGTGAGTACATACCATGTTCATCTTTCTGTGTCTCAGTCACCTCACTGATGGAGGAAGGTCATTGGCTAATAAAGGAACTGCCTTGGCCCATTTTATTGGTTAGAACATAGGTAGGTGGAGTAAACAGAACAGAATGCTGGGAGGAAGAGGAAGTGAGCTCAGACTCCACAGCTCTCCTCTTGGGAGCAGACGCCTCAGAGAGACACCATGCTCCCAGCTCCCAGGCAGAGGCACGTGATGAAGCTCTGACCCAGGATGGACATAGGCTAGAATCTTCCCGGTAAGTGCACCTATGGGCGCTACACAGATGATTAGAAATGGGCTAAATTAATATGTGAGAATTAGCCTAGAAGAGGCTAGATAGAAATGGGCCAAGCAGTGATTAAAAGAATACAGTTTGTGTGTTGTTATTTTGGGCATGAGCTAGCCAGGCAGCCAGGGTGCTGGGGACGCAGCCCCGCCACCCTTATTACTACACCTCACTCCAAATGCTTTTTTCTATTTCCAATCTTTTGCATACAAATTTCAAGATGTCATTGTTGTTTTATCGCTGAGTAGTACTCTAATTTGTAAATGTGCCACATTTTCATTATCCATATATTGTTTGAGGGGCATTTAGGTTGTTTCCAGGTTCTGGCTATTACAAACAATGTTGCTATGACTTGTATGTTTATCTGAATGTTTTCCAGTAAATATTTGAAAGGAGTATATGCAAAAGGTTATGGTCTTCTCTATATTTCTTCAGTGGACTGAAGACATGTACAAGCCACCTCTTCAAATTTACTCAAGGCACACAAGTGGTGCACTTGTGTGCCAGACAATGTTTTCCAAGGAAGCTCTCTGCTTTTCCAATGAATTAATATTCTACTTTAGAATGACACCCAATATGTGTATAGGGTTACCTATTTCATTTGCCTCACTGATAAGAAGTCATCTTATAAATGAGAGCACTGATGATAGGATCCTGCACATAATAAATCAAGAGACTATATAATTTTCAATTTTATATTGTTCATCACCATGATTGGATGTGATACGTGATGCTTAATGGTCACCTTGGGGTACTTCATTCTCAATTATTGATTGAGATTCTTTGCCTCTGAAAAAGGAAGTAATTAGGGAATCCCAGGACAGGGTGGCTTATGATGTCATTTGGAAGATGACAAACTGACACGTGCATCAGAGTGGAGTTCCGAGTTAGTGACAAGTGCCCCAAATATACTTATCCTACACTCTGCTATAGTTATCTTTACATAGTATTTCACTGAATTTGGCCACAGGTCTAGCTAGTTTTATGTAATCTGAAACAAACTAGAGTTATAGGAGTATACGTAGCCTGATTTGAGGAAAAAAATCCTCCATAAGATCAGGCTGTTCTAGAGTCTCTAGGACATTACTTAATTAGTGATTGATGGGGGAGGTTCCAGCCAATTGTGACTAAGGCCACCGTTGGGCTGCTAGTCCTGGGTTCTGCAAGAAATCAGCTGATCTAGCCATAGGTAACAAGTCAGTAAGCATCTCTATGCCCTTTGCATCAGCTTCTGTCCCCAGGTTCATGCCCCACTTGAGTTCCTGACATTACTGATTTTGATTGTGACCTGCTTTATGGAACTGAGTGGAGTAAATTCTTTCCCCCACAAGTTGCTTTTGACCATGGTGTTGCATCACAGCAATAGCAATTCTAACTAAGATGACCAGAAACACTCTACTATACAAAATGAGCCAACATTTTTAACATCCTGCTATTTGCTATGCATTGTACTTTCTTCATACTTTCTGATGTTTATCCTTGCAGACTTGCTGACACTGTACATTATTCATAAAGTTTTAGCATCAAAATTTAAGTAGAAAGGTTCATTTTCCTAAGATGATTCTTGCTTAGTTTTATTTCACACCACTCTACACTTTATGACACAATATAAAATATCATAGGACGGCAGCATCCATGAATCATTTAGTGTCCTAGAATATACGAACATAATTGTAATCTAAGACAATAGAAGACACATAAAAGAAGCTCTCAGAACTCAATGAGCATATCTTAAATCCCCAAAATATTTGTTGCTCATAGAACGCTTTATCATAGTGTAATGAGCAAGAGAATGTACATTGTGTAATTCAATAATCATCTGCATAAAAAAGGCAGAATTCACACTGAGATGGTTATTTAATAGAGGAATAACTCCTACTCTTAATATGCACAATGCTTGATATATTACACAAGTTACCCCAGTGTATTTCTCTTTGGTAAGATACATTTCGCTTTAAAATTTGTCTGAGTTCATCTACAAGGAATAGGTAATTAAAACTGAAGATGCAATGCTTGTTCCCATCACGAAACATACCTTATTGCAATGCACACTTTTAAATACACATTTAAAGTGTATCCATCATAAATTTTTATGTTGTACATGAAGAAAAGTGGTTAATATTGTAAGTAGGTAATAACTTTATAAATTATATGGAAATGAATGGCACAAATGTGCTAGCTTCCTTTTATTTTAGAAATACACAGCAGTTCAATTCATCAACCGCAGAGATCCTCTTCCTTGCTTCATCATTCAAAAATCCTCCTCCACCTTTATCACTGATGTTATAAATAAATAAATAGGTGGATGATAATATTTAACAATTATGCAATTTTCTCCTTGGGTTTTGGAGTCTAGAGACAATTCTTACAGCAACTATTTCATGTAACAAACAGAATTTCTTGTGCCTTACTTTTTTTTTTGTTTGTGATGAGTTTTTATGTCCCAATAAACACTGATGCAATAATCCAAATCAGACCAAATCAAATTGAATTTAAAAAAAAAATCTGGGTTACATGGATACTAACACTCCCTGTTAGCCTCCCAGGCCCTCAGAAAAAAGATGGGGAGGGAGGACCAGGAAACCATGTGTTTGTTCTCTGGGGGAAGTTTAAATATCCTGTGGGAATGGTCTTGAGCCTCTCTGGGGCAGAGGTCACCATTTGGCAGGCTTTCTCAGAGGTGGAATCTGGACTGAGGCAACTCTAAGAGGAGGGGGCTTGGGATGAAACTTTTACTGGAACGTTCCTTACTCTTTGGATATATGGATGCCAGGGGTTGTGGTGTGGCCTTAACCCAAACATTCCACCCAAACATTCCAGACTTTTTGGATATATGGATACCAGGGGCTGATGTGAAGTCTTAACCCAAATATTCCAGACTCTTTGGCTAAAGCAATGCCAGGGGCTGGGCTAAAGCCTTAACCCAAACAGTTTGTTTCTTTTTGTTGTTTCCTCTTCTAGAGTCTCAGAACATGAATAGATTAGTCAGGAATAGGAACTCCACTGAGCGAATGCTGAGGGAAATGGAAGCTAGGTTTGGAGTACTAAGCACTTTTGTGGGGGAGATTAGATGCTGCTGCCGATCATGCATGTGTTCATACACAAATGATACTTTTTTTCAGATACAAGAGCTCAAAATGTAGATGACTGGCCTTGTGTGAGGCAGAAATGAATTTTTGCCATTCAGGCTGCACATCTTAGGGCCTCAGCCTTCTCTGAGCAGCATCTTTACAGCACAGGACACAATATTGTTTGAAAGTTGCTGAAGAGCAACTGGAAATTGATGTGACGACTCATTACAATAAAATAAAATTTGACCAGAAATTGTTGAGGAAAGTTATGAGCTTTGCTTTATTTATATGCCGAAATTTAGTCCTAGTACTTCCAATAAGGAGATAAGAAGGCCATTTTCTAAGATTATAATAAAATTTTAATGAGGAATTAATTTTAAATGTCTTTGATTGTCTCTTAAAAATAATAAGCTCAAAATGAATGTTAGTTTTCTTTCTCTAAGATTCACTAACATAGCTAAATAATTCCTGATGTAATCATGGGGGATTCCAAACAATAAGACACAAATTGGAAATTACACAGACAGAAAAGAATTCTTTAGTAAGGACAAAAGATAACAAGCTCTATTAACTCAATACAGTGGTCTGGATGAGAGTAACTTCCCCTCACAGGCTCTTTATTTAAATGGTTGGCGAAACATTTTTGGAAGTAGTAGGAGGTGGGGCATTGCTGGAGAAAATGCATCATTGGGGTGGGTTTTGAGACTTCAGAAGCTCATGCCACTCCCAGTTTGTTCTCTCTCTCTCTTTCTCTCTCTCTCTGGATCTTGCTTGTAGATGAGATGTATACTTTTAGCTACAGCACCAGGACTACCTCCTTGCTGTCATTTTCACTACCAGACAAGTCCTATCTAGAAGATAATTTTATTTTCTCTTTACTAGAATTAATCTTTCTGCATATACTATAATTAATGGATTTTCCTTATATTTTCACTTTAATAAACACCAATACAGTGATCTATAAAGTAAGTCACGAAGTCTGTAAAACCATACATCTATACAAATAGATAAGCCTTCCCTCTTTAAACTCATCTCTCTCTGTCTCTCTTTTTTTCTTGTTTTAATTTCTTGCTGAGGGACTTCTGGAAATTTTACCTCAGTGTGTTCACTGAAAATCATCAGTGTGGAATTCTGACTCGAAGGATTACTTTTCATCATTTTACTACACAACACTAGTGGTACATGCTCAAGGGCCTTTGCTGCATGTCATTTCGCTGGATTAAAGGAAAATCTTAGAAAATTTAATATCTCTAAAGTAGGGGGAAAAAGAAAAGCTGGAAAAGAATTGAAAATTTTATAAGGAAAGCATATTCAGCATGAGTCCATAAAACAGAGTTTAGAAATCAATTAGGATATTTTAGGGAATCCTGAGGATGAAAACAAGCAAAGAAAACAGCAAAATAAAAAATGTAAGTGTATGTAACTATCTTTTAGCCACCTGGCGTAGAATGTCATGACTCAACTCTGCCATGCATTCTGACCACTAACATCTTCATGTAACAAAGATAAATCATTTTGTCTGCTTTTGGGTAAAAAAAAAAAAAATTACACAGTGCAATTCCTAATTTTGGATACTTGGTCACTTTTTTACTAAAAATTACTTACTTGTCAACGCTTGATTATAAATTATTTTGTATGCTCTTTGAGGTGTATGTTTTTCAATTTTTCTAAGTTTCACAATATAGGCCTGTATTTCTCAAGAACTTGAAAACATCTTTTAGTAGGAAACATACTATGAAGTGCTCTATAAATCTGATTGTTTTTTCAGTTCTAATGCTTTAATGGAATTTTTTGTTCAGGTAATGGATATGTGCATAAAATATATTTAATATAGTTTCCATTCTAAACGCATATTCTAAGTTCTAACTGTGTAGAATTCCACGGACTTGTGTAGATTTTGAAATGTGTGATACTCTCATTTTCATACTCTTATTTGATGTGTGATACTCTTATTTTCTTGAAAGTTTTTTATAGCAACATTTATAAAATTTTAAAGGAAATAGATGTTATGTTAAATTTTTATTCTATTCTAATAGTCTCCTATCAAGTACTTCCCTGTTTGACGTCAAGATTTTTTTGTTTTGACATTTTATTACAATATAATTTTTTCCTGATTTGCCTTCATTGTAAGAGCTAAGAAATGACAATTTTCAATAATTAAATATTTGAAAAAAAACAGGAAGAAAACAGTTTGACAATGAAAACTGCCATATGTTTGGGAACTTTTTAAAATATCCTACATGTCTGATAATCGCTGTCATTTCCTATGAGCAAGATTACTGACTCAGAGGTATACTTTAACAAATATATTTTATAAATATTTGCTCTAATACCAGGACTACTGTAATACTGATAACCATGTACACTTTAAAATCTTGGTTCAGTTACACAAAACACTAGATGTTCATATTTCTGCTTCACCTATCACACCAAACAGTACATCTCTAGACATTATGTGGCTGTATTTAAAAGATGCTTCTCTATGACTGTGACTAAAAATAAATTACCCTAGTCAACACAGTATAGCTCAGCACGCAAGGCTTTTTTTCATCTTACCTCCAATTTCCCCAGAATGTAGGAGTATATTATAATACCAGGAATATATTATGCATCCACTTTAATATCATGATATAATAGAGAATATAGGATATTGTTTAATCTTGGACACCATTGTCAAAGCCAGACAAGTTTTACTCTTTTTGAAGGTGATTCCATTCCTTGAAAAATACATGTGTTAAATGATTTGTCTGAAGGTAAAGATAATATAATTTCAATTTAGCTGTTCTGTATAATAACGTTATTGTAAATCATCATTTCCTTCAAGTAGTTTATATATGTAATATATAAACCTCACTAGTGTTGATTCAATTTAAATGATCTTACTTTATGAGAATCAGTCAAAAGGGAAATGGAAGGTCGATGTTAAGAAAGGATCAGATTCTAATAACATTTGGTTAGTATATCAATTTGCATAATTTTGCCTGGAAAATACTATCAAAATGAGTATAAATACATTCAACAGTTCCCATAATAAAAAACAGTTAAATTACCTAAAAAAAATACTAGGAGGGATAATTAATTCCCCAAAGAAGCATTTTGCATGTTCATCATTGTCTCTATTCCCATCTGTTTCAATATATGTAAATATGCTTTTTATTCGGTGTTAAGAAAACAGAGTTTTCTGCTCACTCTGGAGAGTCCCTCAGCTTGTCAATAATTTTTCTGAGATCTTAATGAGAAGCTTTAAATTTCAGTAAAGAATGCTTTTCCTTTTGGGAGCTCATGAAGAACTTATAGCAATTCACTCCCAGACAGTATTTCAGAGCACCACTGAGACAGAATCCCCATTAAGTCATTTTACTAAAGAATTCTGTAATGACAGACAGCTGTAAAGAATTGTTCTGATCTTAATAGTATGAACTGACTATTATCAACCTTCAAAAATATTAGCATAACACCACTATATTGTTTAATCCCAGATGCTACTTTTATTCATTTCACTTTATCAATACATCAATCGAAAATAATTAGGTGAAAGAGCCCACTGATTTTATTTGTAAACTAAATTGTGATACACATTTTTATATTCATGAAAATTCTTTATTTGTACTCTTTGACCCACATATTGGTGGGTGAATAGTTTTTGTGCCCCCAATAAACCTCTCTGCCAACACAATAATCCAAATTAGACTAAATCAAATCGAATTAGAAAAGGCCCCGGTTTAATGGATAATAATGATCTTCAGGTGCTCTTCCAGCCCCTTAGACAGGAGACTGGAAAGGAAGACTGGAAAACCACGTGTTTGTTCTGTGGGGTACAATTTCAATACCCTTGGGAGCAGTCTTAGCATCTCTGGGGAGAGGTCATTGTTTGGCAGACTTTCCCAGAGGTGGAGAAGACTGAGGCAACTCCCAGGGTAGAGGTCTTGGAATGGAACTACCACTGGAACATTCCAGACTCTTTGGAGATATAGATGCCAGGGGTTGTGGTGTGGCCTTAACCCAAACATTCCAGACTCTTTGGGTATATGGAAGCCAGGGGCTTGGCTGAGTCTTCCAACCAAACTGTGGGAAAAATAAAATTCTTAGAGGTACTGACTAGGAATAAAGATTAAGATGCTTCTTTGGTAAATAAACATATATTTCATAAGACTATACCTGGTGTATTATTCGGTGATAAAAATCAGTGACATCTTGAAATTTGCAGCCAAATGGATGGAACTAGAAAAAAAAAAAAAAACATAAGGAATGAGGTGCCCCAAACACAGAGAGAAAAACATGGTGTATAGTCAGTCACTCATAAGTGTATATTAGATGTAAATAAAGGATAACCAGGTTACAATCGACAACCTCTGAGAAGCTAGGTAACAAAAAGGACACTAAGAGAGACATGCATGCATGGATGTCCCTAGGAAAGAAAAATAGATAAGATCTTTTGAGTAAATTGGGTGTATGTGGGGGAAAATGAAAGGGAGAAAGGAAGAGAAAAGAAAAGAATAGAATGGTTGAGTTGGGGGAGGGAAAGAGAACAAGTAAAGAGCTACCTTGATAGGGGGAGCCATTATAAGGTTAGGGAGAAACCTGGTGCCAGGGAAACTTCCAGTAGTTCACTTGAATGACCCCAGCTGAGACTCCTAACAATAGTGCAGAGGGGGCCTGGGCTGGTCTTCCCCTGGAATGAGATTGATGACCACTCTAATTGTCATCATTGAACCTTCATCCAGTAACTGATGGAAGCAGAGGCAGAGATCCATGGCTAAGAACTGAGCCGAATCCAGTCAAAGAGAGTGAAGAGGGATTATATGAGCAAAGTGATCAAGACCATGATGGAGAAACCCACAGAGACAGATGACTGGTGCCAGTGGGAGCTCACTGACTCTGGACTGATAGCTGGGAGGCCCTCTGAATGTGGGTGACTGTTTTGTGGCTTGGGAAGGCTGTGGGGCCACTGACAGTGGGCCCAGGATTTATTCCCAATGCATGAACTGGCTTTTTGGAAACCATTGTGTTGTAATACGAGCGGCGGGGCTGAGTCCCGGGCACCCGGCCGCCCACATGGCTAGCTTAGCTTATGCCCCGAAATAATTACACGGAAACTGTATTCTTTTAAACACCGCTTGGCCCATTATATCTAGCCTTTTCTCGGCTAACTCTCGCACCTGGACTAGCCCATTTCTTATAATCTATGTAGCCCACTAGCTGGCTTACCAGGAATGATCTTAACCTGCATCTGCCTGGAGTGGGAGAATCATGGCGACCCCTGACTCAGCTTCTTTCTCCCAGCCTTCTGTTCTGTTTACTCCTCCCACCTATGTTTTAACCTATGAGGACCAAGCAGTTTCTTTATTGCTTAACCAATGAAATCAACAGATTGATATATGACACTCCCACATCACCATTGCTATGGAGGATTACCTTGCTCAGCCTTGATTCAAGTGGGAGCAGCTTGGTCCTGACTCAACATAATATGCCAGACTTTGTAGACGCCCCATGGAAGGCCTTACCTTTTCTGAGGAGCACATGGGTAGTTGGGTGAGGAGAAGGGGCACAGGAAAAGAAGACAGGACGGAAATTGTGGTTGGTATGTAAAATAAAAAAAAATTACATAAAAAGTTTTTAAATGTTCATTTATCCTATTAAGCATAGAATAAATTTATCATAAAAGTCAAGCAATGGATGAGTGCCCTGAATGTTCAGGCTTTGATCTTGATGCTCCGCTGCTTGCTATGTGTCTGGTGATCACTGGTTTTTCTCTCTTTTCTTCCTCCTAACAATCTCCCCTTGCCTTCATTTGCACACAAAAGTGGAAGAGAACATAAGCCCTGCCTTAAAAGAGCTGAATTGAGAGCTCTTGGTGAGCTGGTTTAATTTGCCTTTTCATCCATAAATCGTGAGATAGAATCTGCTAACACCTCCATAAAGATTAAGCTACATGGGGAATTCATTGTTCCTGACACAGAAGCTTAGGGCAGTCTGACTTTAGATTCAACTGAATCTGGAGAGTAAAATGGTGATATTTAGACTAATTTCCCTTTCCGTCTACCAACTCTGGTTTCTTTGAATTTTGTTCTTTTTTTCTGCTATGCATGAGTCATGCCAGGAAAGCAGGTGATAATCTAGTTACTGGCAAATGTATTTATGTTAAAAAGATAAATCTTCGCCCTCTTATGCCCTGATCACCTGGATGTCTGATGTGGAAATCCTCTATAGTCATTTCATATGCTGATGAGAGATAATATGTGTATGTGCATGTGTGATATATTTTATATATGTGTGTATATAATTTATATATCATTCCCCCAAAATCCATATGAACAGAATTTCCCAGTAGATAATGCTATACCTATGTTCAAAGTTATGCAACCGTGACTGATTACAAATACTGTGAAATGTAAAGGGCTCAGAGACAAATTCTCAGAGATTATATTCAGTATCACTGCCCAGTTCTCCATTTGATCTAACTTCCGAGTATAAACGTTCGGAAATGCACCACGGAGCTAAGAGTGTGGTCAGATAGTTTCTGAGGCCTGGAATATACATCTCTCCACTATGCAGTCATCTGCTTTCCTGCCAAAGTACTTCAAAGGTGACTTGGCATAAGAATTTCTTTTGGTCTTTTACTGTAGACACTTCAGGAAGCTTTCATCATACTTGAAGATGTATAGCCTTCAATATGTTCTTACCTGTGGTTATTCTCATAACTCATCTTTGAGGTATTGCGTGGACATACACATGTATCTATATAATTATATATACACATATATGTCAGTTATATATACGCATGTACAACATGTATATCTATACATCTACAACACAAACACACAATAATAAATATAATACATCAGTTAAACCTCTATTAGTAAATTTTCAAGCAAATTACATATTACACATTTCTCTTTGGTTTTATAAATTTACCTAAACTTTTGTGCTTCAACTGTTTATTTTATAGATATAGTAATATTGCAGTTAATTAAAATCTGTATTGCTTCTGTTTCATGGTTGTGCTAATAGCTATGAACTTTAAACCTATTTTGAAACCTATAAATGAATCATAAAGCCATGATTAAAATATTTCTGAATGTCCATTATGCTAAATAAGCCTAACCTCTTGGGAGATTCCCCTTTTAATGTTATAAAAATAGACATGTTATCCCCCATACATGCCAGTAATCAAATTAAATAGTAAAAATCACAGTACACTCTAACAGTTATGACATTATAGCTACAAAATTGTTAATTGGCTGCTACTGCCAAAGAGAAAGTTGGCCAGTTAAATTATCGTCATTAAGTTCACCATCTCACAAACATCAGACATTGTATTTTAGCTAAAGCTTTCCAGATAGAGGTAGCTATCATGGTTTTAGACTTCAGAGATCTCAATGGAGTCATTTTCATTCCACTGTGGAATGTGATTACTTATCCAGAACAATTTGAAAATCTAGAGACCTCAGTAAAACCCTTTCTCCTTGGTCTCTTTATAGAGTTGCATATAAATACAGAGCCACTGTGATATTTTGTTTTATGGTGTATTAGCTGTGGATCAAACAGGTGCATCCCACAGAGCTCTTCGATTACAACTTGATAAAAACTAAGAGTTCTTCACCAGTACACTTCAGACCACAGGTAATTTCCTTTGAATCCTTACAGAGTCCAGCAATTTTACACTCCTCACTTGAGGGAGCCACTTCTGCTGTTAAAACAAAACAAAAATAAGGTACTAAAAAGGGATTCAGTGCCTGCCTTATTTTTCAAAGTTACTTCCATTCGCAGCCTGCTCCAATCGAACACAGAACGGATATAGAGTCTACAGACAAGGCAGCAATCAAATATTCTCTAAAGCCTTTTTTTCAATACCCCTGTTTATTTGCTGCAGCTTGCCTTATGCCACTAAAAATGGAGAAAATAAACTAACAAAAATCAAATTAGATTGATTACATTACTGTAGCCATAAAAGAGAGTGTTTATTGGCAAAGAACATGGAAATTCCTTTCTATGTTAGCTTCTAGAAGCATGCTAGAGAAATATAAGCATGCATTTATCTGTGAAAGAATCTAAAATGTGTACCAACACTACCCATATTCTACTTTATTGTGGCCTTTTACAGTGTGAGGCATGATGAGTAAACTTGTTTATTGTGAAATACTGCTTGCTCTGTGGCTTCTGTATAGTGAAGAAATAATACTGGAAAATGGTTGAACAACTGCACTTTCTTGTCCTCCAGACGATCTTGCAAATCTTTCTTTTCTTTCTGGCCCAAAGTCCCTTATAATTAAGCAGTTGACTTATGACAAGTTAAGATGCAAAAAAACAAACCTAAGTATTTGCTTTTATGCAGACAAAATTATTGTTAATCAAAGTTTTGCTTTGAATCCATGCATTTCTTTGTGTTTACATACAGGGTAGTGATTAAAACAATGCTATCCGTCCACATGATAATGCTCGGTTGTGCGTCCTTTTCCAAAATAATGAAATGCTAATTTTGTTACCGCCATATCAAGAGACTTGCTTTCCTTTTTCTGGACACACATTTAATTAAAGGAGAAAGCTAATAAAATAATTGATGTTTACCAGATGTCTATCGGACATCAAATATAATGCCATAAATATCTTTGGAAGGTTTGCATGTAGGTATGCTTGCATTAGGCAGAGCTCAGATGGGATATAATCTGTGTGATGACCTTAGGCCAACCACCTCCATTTAGCAATTTATAGGAAAACTAAAAATATCATCAGTCAGTTTTAGGGATTTCTGTAATAGTTAATATAATTAACTTGTAAATCTTAAATATAAAAAGATACTCAGTAAAATATCCGCAGTCATTACACCTTCATTCTTTGTTTACTCTTCTCAAAAACTTAAATCCTTCAGCCATGGGCGACATGCTCCTGTTTTGATTAGAAAGAAAAGAAAAAGACTCCACTCATCCATGTTACGTTAGAACTGGAGAACTAGAGATCCTCTTTCGCACAATCTCAGTCTCACAATTAAAACATCACCTCAGAAGGGAACTTGAGATCAACATTTGTTTTAGAGCTTGAGAGCAAAACAACAGAATCAGAAACTATTAATGTCAACAGCGGCCATGAAGGGGCACAAGGACAAGAGGAGAAGGAATGCCAGGCATTCAGAATTGAAGGGCATGAAAACAGGCAAGCTCAGCCTTGAAACTGTAAGAACCTATGTGGAACGCAGAGAGGGAAAGAGTGCAGCACCCACAGGGTCAGAGTAAACAAGCTCAGGGCTTCGGCCATGGTAGAAAGAAGGGGAAGAAAGGTTTGAAAAGGGAAAATTATACTTTTATTCACTTGCAGCTCAGAAGCAATAGGCAGCTATGACAGAAGGGCTTTATCAGCAACTGCACTAAGGGAAAGACATCAGGGATCATCGTGACACACAAATAAAGTCATCCCAAAGAAAATAAAAGAGTTTGTTCTGGAGGCAAATATGGCTGACCATGTCATGAGAGCACATATCTGAGTTACCTGAATACCATCTGCCAAGGTGCTATCATTTTTGTTAAAGTTTCATAGTGGAAGAACTAAAGGGAATCATCAATAAAGACTTTTTAACAATAGATATTGATAAAAAATAACAAGGAGGAGAGTTACAGAAAAGTAAAGAAAATCATTCTTGAAGGCCTGAGATTTTACCTGACTCTATTCTTAGCATTTGAGTTGGTAGAAGCCTGGCGTCTGTTAGGGTCACAATAGGATAACTAAAGGTTACCAAGGACTTAGATCAAACACAGGGTGGACAATGAAGAGCAATTAAGTGAAAGAAGATCATCCCAGATAATTAGACTCCCAACATGTAACATTCTCTTTCCCTACAATCTGAGACGTTCTGTTAAATTAATTAATCATGTAAATTGTTTAACAAAGATTGTCTTTTTGTGGGGGGCGGTTCGAGACAGGGTTTCTCTGTGGTTTTGGAGCCTGTAAGATTGTCTTTTTTTAAAAAAAAGATAATTCAGCCCACAATGAATAAGCACATATCTCATTAAGGGAATAGTTCTTCCTCCCATCTTCTTCAGAGAAGTCACCCTTTCATGAGAAATTTCTGCTATATAGGTGGCTGAAATGCATAGCTTACCGTTTTTCTCTGTTTTGAAATTGGATCTCTCTGCAGCCCAGGATGCCCTAAAGCTTACTATTCTTACCAGAGTAGCTTTAAACTTGCAGTGATCCTGCCACCTCAACCTCCGGAATTACAGGATTGCAAGCTGGAGCCACCCCATGCCCTACCTCCATGCTGGAGACGATGGACAACAGAAGCAATTTGTCCTTTTAAAACTCCTTGCCATGTTTCCATTCAGAGCCTGAGGTACAACTCAGGGCTTATTCTTTTGTTACCCAATCAAATAACAATCAGACTGAAGATAAGTAAAGTAACATTCCCATTTTCCTAGAAAGAAACATTTTCCTTCAGTGGGCTTCAGCACTGCCCTTTTAATCTCCATCTTCCTCAGGATCACATGACTTAGGTCTTAAAGAGAGATGATGTCTGTTCCAGTCTTTAACTCTGTACTTCAAAATACTAGGAGAACCGTTGTGATACTTTTAATGTTTTGAAATTATTGCATTGTTGGGGAAGTAGGTTCTAAAATCAATTCTGAAAGCTGGAGGTAAGAGTCAAGTCCATCTCCAATGGTTTTCAGTTCTCTGGGTTCTCTAACGGGCTGCCTGTTTCCTAAAAGGCTGTCGCTAATGGCAATGCAGTCACCGAAGTGTAATGGTGTAGCGGTGATCCTAAACTGAATCTCTGGGAAAAAAAGAAATATCCAGAGGAGAGATGCTATGTAACTCTCTTCTACCAGACCATTGTTTTTCACTTGCAAAATGTGTTTATCAGTCATGCAGGACTTGGGAGTTTGGCGCTGACCCCTAAATTAAAGGCTCAGTAGATTTCCATTCCATTCCTGAGTCACAAAACAGAGAGAGCATGGCTAGTTAGTGACAGGCCCTAGTGGAAATCATGGCCATCTGGAACCAAATAACCTCATTTTCTAGAACATAGCCCCTGAATAAGGTGATCTTTAAATTAGCATTTCTGTTCATCACAAGACTGACACCTGAAGATAATAAGTCAGCTTGTGCCTTCTACCTTTCTCCTCAACATCATCTTCTAAACTCCTACAGAGTGATGCTGGAGTTGCATCATTCCCTGAGGTTCCTTTTGACCTATGGAACCTTCTCTTTAACTCTGAAACTAGCTGATCAAGTGCGCCCACATGAATCTGCTGGCTTCATTTTGTCATCCATGTGAAACAGCACAGGTTATGGCAGTGCAATTCTGGGTTAATTGAGGATTTGTCAAATGACCCCCAAACATTAGTACAAGTGCCGGTCCATCTGCCACTATCATGTTGGAGGTTGGATTATGCCACCTCTCTCATGCATCTTGCATACCCAACTGCCACTAAAAGCACCTAGTATGGTGTTACATTATAAGATTTGGGTATAAACTGTCTCTTGCTGGTCTTGGTCAATCACTTAATCCTCTTTTTGGGAGTGGCCATAAATTTTGGCTAACCACCAACACAGTTCTTGCTCAGACTGATTTTTACTTGAAATAGATAATTGAGGTGTCGCAGTCAAGGCCACTAAACAAAACCAAGAAGGTCTTTCCTCAGTCTCTAACTCAGAGTGCCTCATCACGAATGTGTACCTGAAAAATCATCTCTATCTCTCTATGTTCTGACCATTTTCCTCTGAAACAAGGGTGCCCCTGAGATTTCTTCTGCAATCCTGTCTTGTGTGGCCTTGTTGAATTTCTACTAAACTCCCCTGTGGTATTACTTCCAATAACTTGAGGGTTATGAACTTTCCCTGTTACAGTAAAACAAGGAATCCCACAGCAGAAACAAATGTGCTCTCTTCTTTTCTCGAACTACAGAAAAAGAATCGGTGTATTGACTTTTTTTTTTAAATATTTATTTATTTATTATGTATACAATATTCTTTCTGCGTACATGCCTGAAGGCCAGAAGAGGGCACCAGACCTCATTTCAGATGGCTGTGAGCCACCATGTGGTTGCTGGGAATTGAACTCAGGACCTTTGGAAGAGCAGGCAACGCTCTTAACCACTGAGCCATCTCTCCAGCCCCTGTATTGACTTTTTAATAGCAAATTTCAGACCCTCAAAATCCCATAGTTCCTGGTGTGCAGATGGTGAATATGGCAGGTTTGTTTTTGTTAAGATTTTACCCTGGGTTGCTTAACCTAAGAGCAGAAAAACTGCAGTAAGAAAATGGCCATTTTCCCCCTATGACTGAATC
Source organism: Microtus oregoni (assembly GCF_018167655.1). NCBI lineage: Eukaryota > Metazoa > Chordata > Mammalia > Rodentia > Cricetidae > Microtus > Microtus oregoni. The sequence goes on from NW_024543069.1 coordinate 7,529,921, forward strand.
AGAGATAAATATTTCTTAAAATCTGGCCCTGGGTCTCTTCACTGTACAAAAAGTTGATCTGGAAGTTTTTGTTTGTATCCCTTTACTTTTTTATACAATGACTATATCCATCTCCCCTTGGTACTAAAAGACAACTTACAGTAATCTCTCTACTTTATCAAATACATTTTTTTTCCTGATGGTGACTCAAAATATCTCTTGTAGACTATCTACTATCTATAATGTTTGATAAATTGTAACAGACAGCATTATCTGGCTGAAGTAGAAAGTCTGAGTCTAAGCCTCAAGAGTCCGTTCCTTTCATAGCTTGCTGGTACCAAAGTACAACCATGCTGGCATGCCTGACTCCAATCAACACCCAAGAACATTTGCACTAAAGATTGGATACTCTCCTGGTTCACACATAGTGGGAAGTCAGAGAATACCTTAACTCCAGGTAACAGAACAGGATTGAAAGTCCATCATTTTTACTTTGGTATTTTACAGCCAGGAAAATTTTAATCAAATTCTATCCCTGTTTCTTCTCCTGTGTTATGCATACTCAGATACTAGAACCAATTGAACCCTATATCCAAAAGAAAATATGAATGGTTCTTTACTTCAGCAAGTCTTGGTCAAAATAACAAATTAGGAGATGGGGCAAACGACCCATCCAGAGGGATGATATTATGAGCATGAAATAATAAGATGTCTGAAAAATGTATTGCTGAAATCAGAAGTACCTGGAGTCTGTCCTAATTGTCAACAGAACCACTGTATATTGGACCATCCCTAAGAATGAAGGCCCAGAAGAAGAAGAAACAAGCTCATTCCGGTCCAGCAAGAATAAAACTTAAGAGGCACGGGGCCACCCTATAATATGTCTACCCATATCTTTATATATACCCAGGCAATTCCGACAATGGAGGAGCAAGCTACAACTATTTTTTTTTCAGAAACAGGAGCCTTTCTAACTCTTCTACACTATAACTCTGGTCTTCTTCCCAATAATACATCCCTGATAATGGTCCCAGAAAAGCTAATGACTTTCTATCACAATGTTTTAGTTTGAAGGAAAAGTATACCCAATGGGCTCATGTATTTGGAAACTTGGCCCTAGTTGGTGATGCTGTTTGAGGTAGTTATGGAACTCTTCTGATGTGTACTCTTCTTTCCTGGAGGAAGAATATCACTGGAGGCGGACATTGAAATTGTATGATCTTGCTCCGTTTTCTGTTCTCTCCAGAAGAGGGAACTTTCCTCTTTGTCGTCAAATATCAGCCATCTTCCAGGTTCTGCTGCCATGTTTTTCCTGAATGATGATGGACATTACTGCCATGTTAGACTTTCCATTTGTAACCTTACACCAAAATATGTCATTTTATCCTTTTTATAGAATGTTTTATCATAGCAACAGAAAACTAAATAATACATAAACTGGTCCTTAGAGTAGAATAATTACTATGGTAAGCTTGACTGTCTTGTTATTTGAGTCTTGTTTTTCAGGGAAGAATGTGGATGAGATCGGAAATTAACACTACAGAAGCAATTAATGAGCAATTCTGCTGGAAGCATGAGATAGGGAAATGCAGAGAGAAATGCGAAGTGTGGAGGAGTGTAGAGAGGAGTCTATTGGGTAAAGGGTAGAAGCCGTTGGTGTGGTATTTCGTTAAATATTCTGGCTACATTCTGCCCATTCTCTGAGAATTTGTCTGAGTCAGAATTAGATAGTAATTGATTTATTTTATTTTATTTTTGCTGAGGAGACTTTAAAGGAGCATAACAGTGAATCCATGGTATGACTAAAACACGCATGCAAGTCGACAATGAGAAAGAAGAACAGGTATGTCAGAAACCTATTAAAAATGTGCAGTTCGGAAAGGAAATGGGCTCTTGGAAATTCAGGATTTTTCTCAAGCTGTGAGCTAAAAAGAGGATGCCATTGTAAGATATTATATCTATTGAGCCTTTTGCTTTGCTCTGGGTCAAAGGGAACTCTGAGGAAAGACACCACTCAGCTAAGGCTCTAACTTGCCTAAGGGAAAGATTAAAGTGTTTTCTCTTACTATAAAACAGATATACAGAAAAGTTTTTTTTTGTTCTTCCCAGAAACTGCATACAGAAGCTGCTGGAACTGTGGTCCAAAGTGTACAGGCTTCTTATCATGCGAGCAGCCAATCTTGGCAGTGTTGTCCAATTGGTAGTGGATTTGGAGATAAGAAACAAGTTAGCATACAAGAATAGTAGAATAGTCCTCAACGGTTTCAAATATACACTTGGACCTAACAGCATGTGGTATGGTCAGAATCTTTGCAAGAAGACCCCGAGAAACCACGGTGTGGAGCACTGAAGGCTGCAGTGGAGACCTAAGATATTATTAATGGCATAGATGTTAGAGTATTTCAAGCAGAGCTGCTGCATACCCAGTGTGGAACAACCTGAAAGACTGAAACCAAGCAAACAAAACCCCATAAAACAAACAACTGAACAGAATAACAAATATTTCAGGCCTGAATATGGATGTGGTGAATATTTTACTACCCATAAAGTTCTTTGTTCTTTCCTTTTTCAAAAGTAAGCAGAACTGTCTGGCCATTACATTTTCACATTTATGCCTTTGCTTCATGACATTTTTGAATCATGAAATAGCACAATAAGGAAAAAAAACAGATTTCTAACACCTATAATTGCCAATTTGACTGAACAAAAATAAATTCATTTTCCTTTACTGATATCTACTCCCTAAATTTTTTGAAGAGCAGGAAAATTGAGGTTGTGGTTTTTATGAACAGTGCACATAGATCTTTCGTTACATACATAACCCTGTCTTTGTTAAAACCAACTATCAATTACAGCAGCACAGAAAGATGCTATTTGTACAGCTCTGCACTTGCTGATCCAGAACAGCAATGCACTGTGCATTGGTGTGGCCAAGTACACAGTGCCTGTTACTATGAATATCCTTTATGTTTTTCAAACAAGAACGATTTTTTCAAAATGTACCTATTTTAAAATGATATATGATTGTGCACTGATATCTTCATTAAAGCAAAGAGAACTATAGAATTATGAGAAATAAAATAATTTGCCTGAACTTATTCATGTAATTAAAATAATTTGAATCTAATTCTGTAAAGCAAGTTTCTGTTTTATTGAGTCAATACTCTCAACTACTTTTCATTTTCTGATGTCTGCTAAATAACAGTTGTTCTCCTACTATGCATTTTGTTTTGAGCATGCAGAATACAGACTTTAAGTTTAATGCATATCATAATGAAATTCTCATTTAATGGCTACTAACAGTACTTGCTGGGTAGAGAATATAAATGAAAAATTATTCCAATTAGTTTTCAGGAAATCTGTAAACAGAGTTAGTACTACATTTTCTATTTTACTAAGAAATTCACAGAGGTTAAACATTTTATTAAGACAAGGCAAGAATTGGGAGGAAAATTCATTATTCAAAATCTTGTCTATCATACAGTAAAGCTTTTGATATGATCACCAAACAACATTGTCCACAAACGGGATTCAACATAGTTAATCTTGAGCCTTTCAGAATTATTCCTACAAGAACGAGCTGCCTCTTCCCTGTACTCTGAGATAACTTACTGGTTACAGGACATACAGTTACTACTTCTAGCTTTTATCATTCCATTAGAAATATTAAGGATGTGAGAAACTGTAAAGGCAAGTCATTTTCTTTTTGTTGTTGTTTCTCCAAATTATCATAGCTGCTAAAATTGTCTCATTTTCTGATACTTTGAAGTAAAGTAATCTGGAGGTCTTTTTAGGCAAGAAAGATGGATTTCTGCACCTTTTACAAATTGATTCATGCAAAGAAAAAGACAGGCTCATTTTTGAGCATACTATCACTGACAAAGAATGGTACAGAAATTTCAAACCATAAATACTATCCCTAAGAATTCTCAATGTAATTAGTCATATTTCACAATTTATACATCTCAATGACTTACAATAAACCAGCATGAAGTTGGACATGCCAATCATCAAAATCTTAAATGCTTGTGTGTAAAGAACCAGAATGTGAATTTTTGTCAGTACAACAGACTCTTTCACTCAGTTGAGAAATTCTGGAGAGAGTATGCATTGTGTGGAGAAAGTTGGTACTGGTGAATTCTGGAAGTCTTCATGGGGTTAGGATCATGGACTGTAAAAGTGATGATGATCAGAGGCTATAACTCACCAAAGAAATTGCAAATGATTTCCTAATTAGGTCATCGTATCTTCCACTTTATAACATTGGTGTAAATCTAATACATCCTGTTAAATAATGGAAATATGATGAAAAATATGTTGGAGCATTCAATAAGAAAAGACAGAGAAAGGCACAATATTTAATGTAATTACCCATTATGGGGCTCTAATCTTATTTATACCCATTATTTAAAAAAATGACATTGCATCCAAAACATGTTAACAGAAAATTAAAGTTAAATGAAGTATGTAGGGAATGATTTAGTATGATTAACTATTCTCAAATTCAACTGAGTAAAATAATTAAATATGTATACATACATTGTTGTACCCATTATCTCTTACATCTTCACATTAATTAACCAACCTTAAACAAAGATCATAAATACAGTTACACACATAAACTAAATAATGAGGAGGGAAAATGATGCATATTTTCATTGTCAGCTTTAAGAATAACTTTTTGACCAGGAAGTATTGGCATATGCCTTTAATTCTGACACTCTGGAGGCAGAGAAAGGCAGATCTCTGTGAGTTCAAGGCAAGCCTGGTCTACAAGAGGTAGTTCTAGGACAACCATGGCTGTTACACAGAGAAACCCTGTCTTGAAAAACAAAGAAAGAAAGAAAGAAAGAAAGAAAGAAAAAAGAATAACCCTTTGATGTAGTAAGAGGTTGCCTGTTTGTTCCGGCAGTTCAAACCCAAAATAACCACACAGAAACTTCATGAAATCACTGCTTGGCCCATTAGTTCTAGCTTCTTTTGGGCTAGCTCCTACATATTAATTAAACCCATCTCCATTCATCTGTGTACTGCCACAAAGCTGTGGCTTACTGGGTAAAGTTCCAGAGTCTGTCTCTGGAAGGATTTCATAGCTTCTCTCTGACTCCACCTTCTTTCCCCCAGCATTCAGTTTAATTTCCCCCACCTACCCTATTTTGCCCTGTGCAGGCCTAAGACAGTTTCTTTATTAACCAATGATAGTCACAGCATACAGAGAGGAATCCTACTTTACTTTGATATTTAGATTATACAGAGGATAAACTGCATCTTATGTCACTTTTATGTGTAATTCTTTGCAATTGGCATTTAAAAAAAATGATCATAGAAAACTGAGCCATTGATATCATGCTTAAGGCAATGTTGTGACATTGTTTCTATGAGTTTTAGGGTCAGAAGTTGAGACCAGCCAGGCCTAAAATCTAGCCTTGTTCTTCAATATCCCAATAAAATATGTACATAGTAGAAAAAATCAGAAATAGGTTCAATATACCCACACTGAGAAGAAAAACAAACATATTCAGTCATACAATATCCCATGTTCTAACTGCTGGGTACTGAATGAGATTTTCATTTAGGTATAGGTTATGGATATGTATCACTAATTAGTGCTGGCAATACTGGCATTCCATGCATCATTGGCACATCATTGCCTCCCTTCCAATCTCTCCAAGTAAACTGATATGTTTTCAGAAATTCTTGGAAGATAAATTTATCTTCTGGTTAAAACTAATTTCATCATTTTCCCTTCCCAACATGAGATACCAGGTGGAATTACAGTTCTTTGGGGACCACTATGTGTAACAATATTTCATTTGTATTTTAATAAATAAAGCAATCTGAAGGTTAGGAAAGCAAAGCAGTCAGTCACTGACTCTTACCTCTACCTCAGTCCGAAAGAGAAATCCTGTCTCCAGGAATCTCAGAATGAGACTGTGAGTGAGAGCTGTCTCCTCCAGTCTTAAATTCCTCTCTACTGCTGAGATTATAGGTGTGCACCACTACCACCCGATTTCTATGGGAAGCTAGTGTGGCTACTGGGATTAAAGGTGTGTGTCACCACTGCCTAGTTTATAAGGCTGATCAGTGCAGTTGTTTTAATCTCTGGACTTCAGGCAAGATTTATTTATTTATTTATTAAAATACAAATGAAATATCGTTACAACTATGCCTCAACCATTTAATAGTCAAAGGGAAGGCCACAAGTGTTCCATTAGATTAAATCCCCTCTTGCCATGATATTGGTATCCTTGGCCACAGTATTATCAAATGATTATCACAGAATTGTGGAGTATCTGTATCATTTTAAATGTCCATGATTCTCTAGGAGATAGGATATGGTGGTTTGAAAGTAATGGCCCTCATAGACTAATATGTTTAAATGTTTGGCTCATAAGGAGTGACACTATTGGGAACTGTGGCCTTATATGAGTAGATATGGCCTTCTTGGTGTAGATGTGGTCTTGTTTGAAGAATCATATCACTTTGGGGTCAGGTGTTGAGTCTAATATGCTCAAGCTAAGTTCAGTATGGCATCCAGTCTCTTTCTGCAACCTGTGGACCAAATGTAGAAGTATAAGCTCCGCTTCCAGCAGAATGTCTGTCTGTATGCTGCCATATCCAACTTTGATGATAATGAATTGAACATCCACAACTGTAAATCAGTCCCAATTAAATGTTTTTCTTTATACAAGTTGCACTGGATATGGTGTCACTTCAAAACATTAGAAACCCTAACTAAGACACAGGACTATCACAGGTTTGCTTAAAGTCATTGAAAGATCATTTCATATCCTGATTTTATGAATGAGAAAATCATCTTCAGTGTTCATCACAGTTATTATGTAAGTTAAGGTTGTTAATTTTTATTTTTACTAATTATTTTACATAGAAGATAGTCCCTTCAACTTAAAGTACTTTCTATATAGCGTCTGAAATAGTTAATATTTTAACAAGTTAATGGTCAGCACAAAAGAAGTCATCTAGAGTCAGCTTAATGTTGTGATGTTCGCATTTTAACAGTTGGTAAATATTTGAATATTTATTGATTTCTGAATTGGTGAACTTCGCCATCACCCTGCCTGCAAATACAGAAATATTTCATTGTTAAATGCATCATCCACTGTTCTATTTATATTCTGTTTCTTCTATTTTATCTCTTTCTTCTTGTGTTGTGAGATTTTGGGGGGAAATTTTATCAATAATGCTGTAAGAAACAGACTGGTTCATAAAAATTACTTTGATATAAAGATAAGTGACTGAAAAAATAAGATAGCAGACATGGAACTTGTCACATTTTCCTCATTAAGTACTTGTTTTTTGCAAAGCTTACAGGTGAAACTAAGGCATATCTGATAGTTTTGCCTGTATTTTTCCTTTTATAATATACATAAAAATGGTACATATAAATTCAAAGATGTGTTGGTGCACCTTCTATGTGTTGTGTGACTAATTACATAAGTATACCTATCTCCTTGAGTTCCAATAATGTCTTTCTTTATTTTAACTATCCAACATTAATTAGTCCAAGTTTCCAATCATATGGAAGCTGAGCTCTACAAAACAGATAGCACTGAGCACTATACCAAGCGACGCCTTTTCATATTTGCGCTCCCAGGGACCTGTTTGTGGCTTACCTTACTGAAGAAACAAATGGGCTTCAGAAGTCATAATCAGAAGGATACGACTAACATAAGTTTTTAGTAGGTCTTTTCAATTGGACAGCTCCATTTAGTGGACTACCTGTAGCCATGGATGTGTGACACTAAGGGAAGAAGAGGATTGTATAGAAAACTGAAAATAGAGGTAGATGTTTTGGAACAATGGGGCACATCGTTGGAGTAGTAGGTAATTTTATGAGAAGCTAGGCAGTCCTCTGGATAGAAGTGCCTCCTAAGTCAGAACTGTTAACTGTCATTTCTAGGTAATAACAGCCACACAGATATCCATAGACGAGATTGTCTCAGTGGGAAAATACCAAGAGCTGAGAAAAAATATTGGCTCTGTTCTCTACTGCCCACTTCTAAAAGGTAGCTACTTCACACTAGAATAGTGATACAAATGTCCACCAAAGAAAAAAAAAATGAATGTTCAAATATCAGCCTTGAATGAATTAAAACCCTAAAAATTTTGGAAAGCAAGGATCTTGACCATGCCAACTCCCTGCTTTGAATCATTGCTGATGCTTACAGAGCTCTTTGCTTTTCTGGAATTGACTCCCAGTGTCTGGGCTACAAGTGCACCATCGAAAGGCTCATTGTGTTTTACCTTCTGTGCTCTGCTCACCCTCACATCCCAGCAAGTATATCAGCTGGCTTGTATTTAATGGAAAAGCTGGAGCTTTTCTCATACACTGGTTCCTTCTGAGTGTAGCGATAAACACACATGCACCTTTTGTGAAATTAGCAAAAAAATTCTTGTCTCCATTCAAATTCCATTAATAGCTAGGACACTCTAAATTCTGTGAATAAGCAATTGGTTTTTTTTTTTTTAACACAATCAAACTCAGTTGAAACTTCCTTTCTTACATATTGAAATAGGCTCACATTGCTCATAATTAAAAATAGGTGCATTTAACAGAACTTGCTGTGATTGTTAATCTCCTGTCCAAATGCCACGAAATGAGTTATTTAATTCCACCTGCAAGTGCTTCTCTCTCTTTTCTCTCAATACTTCCCTCCCGTGTGTCACTCAGTCCACATCCTGCCTAAAATATAAGAAAGAAACAAAACGCAACACCCACTCCTTTGTGTACTTTGTGTCTTTTGGGTACTTCTGAAGAATCTGACGGCAATTCTAGTAAAAACTTCTTTCTTAATATTCCATGTTATTATGACTCTCTGGGAATCAATGTTATCATAAAACTCCTTCTGTATTATTTTTCATGTTTTTTCTACTGTCAAGGTTTTAGTAATCCTTAATTTACATTTTAAAATTTCAATGACTCCTCTATTTGTCATTTTCAAGAGGCTTTAGCTAAATCATTTATTTTAATTGACAAATAATTATGTATATTTACACAGTAAAACCTAAAGTTGTTTGCTTTGGTGCAGGTGCACATTGTGCAATGACTGAATCATGTAACTAGCATCTCCTGTCACTCCATATAGTATTTGTTTCATGGTAAAAAACATTTCAAGTCTATTCTCTTAGCTATTTTTAAATACATTAAAATATCTGTAGGAACTATGCTCTACAAACTATTTTCAGAACTAACTACTTCTAAATAGTTGACCCCACTTAACCAGCACTTCATTATAGCCAATCCTCTTTCAAAAACTGTTCTCAGTTTCTGTAACTTTCACTGTTTTGCATTCAACCATTAAATGAGAAGGGAATATGTTCTATTCTCCAGCATATCTTCCTGACATAATCCTTCCCTGCTCCCCTCAGAAGTTTGGAAATGGAATTTCTTCATCTTTTATGATCTATCAGTTGTCCCTTAGCTGTAATGGGCCCCAAGAGAATGGTGGTGACAAATGTGGCCACTAAATCTCATGAGGGAGCCGACTTTATTCAGAGCCTCAAACGATTTATACTCCGAGGTTTAAGGTCACATGAGTAAAAAACTCATGAATTCAAGCTGTAAACAAGCAAAAGGAAAGCACATGGAAGAACATCATTTTTATGTAGAGGCATATAAAAGAAAGCATAAACATTTAGCTGAATAGCATCAGCTAACAATGATGAGTAATCTCAAGTAAAGTCAATCCTGTCCACTGCACTGGGGAGGAACACGAAAACACTTGCTGAGAAAAATTCGGGGTTTTGAAGAAACTGAGTTTACAAGATTTTTGTTTTGTTTCCTTGGAGTGTTTTCACAGCACTTAGAATTCTCCTGACTTAACTTCATTCCTGGACAATGTTCTGACATCAGTCACAATTGCATTTGTTTCTGTGTCTTAGCTGCCATCATCCAAACCTATGAGTCACTTCAGAATGCAGCTACCTCCTTAGGAAAGAACAAGAGCATTCTTTGGAAACAAACTTAGTCACGGGATTCCTGATTACAGTGAATCTGTTTTAGAAGAGTCATGGGATATTTTTTTTCTGAGTAATTTTTCAGAGTCTATTGCCTGAAATTGTTTCTCGTCTTTAGGGTAAAGGGTCATTTTTGTCCAAATTAGTGAGTTGAAATTAAACAAAATATTCTAGCTAAAAACACTTGAAAATTAAGTGCTTAAAATCTTTCTCATCAGAAACGTAGGGATTTTAGAGTTGTTAATTATATTTTGCCTCCCCCAAGTGTGTAACATCTTATAATGAGGATCGGTACTGTGGGAACCATTGTGAGTTATTGCTTTATTTGTTATATCATCTACTTTTCAGTGTGGAACAGCCAATATCTATTTTTTCAGTTAAAATTAATACATACCGCATAAAAACCATTATTGTTTTAGTCTAAGATGACCCAAATTCTCTTATAGGACTCCCGCAGAAAAAGTTAAATTGGAAGAACAATGAATGAAAATGGAAACGTCAGAGAGCAAGTTCAACTGCAAATCCTAAAAATGTGGTCATTCTCCTCCACACCCACCAGTTCTTATTGTGCTTAACAACAAACAGAAAACCACAGGAATGAATGAGAATCCTGACTTCTGGAAGTACTAAATTCCTCTCAGAATAATCCAGTAGCATCTGGGAATGTGCAAAGCTAATCTTTTGTTTTCCATAATTTACATATGTCTTTCATGCAAATATGATTTATATTCTCACACTTCTGCTCCATTGACTACACATAGAGTTATTCCTGACACCTGCTTTTCTTAGAAAATTATCCCTGTGCCTTAGATTAAATGAGACATGCTCCTGGCAGTCATTGCTTAAATGTGTCAAAACCTCAACAGAAGCACACTGGCAGCTGATTAAAAAGGTATGATGGGAAAATAGACCTAAGATGTAAATTGTCTTTCTGTGTCTGGAATACATGACATATGAAAAAAATCAATAATATACAGACACTAATATTATCACTATGCTTTTAGCATTTCAGGCCCAAGCTGACATTGTATATGACCCCCTTCATTACCATGTTTTTTTTAGTGCTGTATCTGTATACTGTCATTTTGTCTTGGCTGGACATAGAGAATGAACATGTAAGAAGAATGATACACTTTTTGTACTCTGGTATTATTTGAGCTATATTGACTACAGCGATAGTACCATCAGGAGGGTAAGGGTGGCCACCTATCTCAAAACAAACTAAAACAAAATATGAAAAGGTTTAAAATTAGAGAATTAGAAAAACCAAAAAAAAAAAAACAAAAAAAATTAGAGAACTAGGAAATCACAGAACTACAACCATGTATAAAAATATGATCTCTGGGAAGCCCTACCAACGGACAGGGGCAGCATGGGAATCTAACCATCCAAAGAGAGTCTCAAAGATGATACCTGGAGGACTCATCACAGAGGGCGCCCAAGTGTGACACAGTATTCTAAGAACTGGAGAAGTTGCATGCGTCTGGATGAGAGTGAACATTCAGGCCTATCCATTTTTGTAACCTAGGTCTCTACCCTAGATATCTCTTCTACAGATTTAGCAGTACACAGCATCATCTTCACAGGTAACTGCATCTCTCCATTCTTGCTCTGCATTGCTTTCTTCATTTAAAAGAGTCATGCTGAGGAGGCAGGATATATGACTTAGAAGTTATAGCATCTAACTACTGTAGTAATAAGGGCGGCGGGGCTGCGTCCCCAGCACCCCGGCTGCCTAGCTAGCTTATGCCTGAAATAACAACACACAAACTATATTCATTTAATCACTGCTTGGCCCATTTCTATCTAGCCTCTTCTAGGCTAATTCTCACATATTAATTTAGCCCATTTCTAATCATCTGTGTTGCGCCCCTAGGTGCGCTTACCGGGAAGATTCTAGCCTATGTCCATCCTGGGTCGGAGATTCATCACGTGCCTCTGCCTGGGAGCTGGAAGCATGGTGTCTCTCTGAGGCATCTGCTCCCAAGAGGAGAGCTGTGGAGTCTGAGCTCACTTCCTCTTCCTCCCAGCGTTCTGTTCTGTTTACTCCTCCCACCTATCTTCTAACCAATGAGGGCCAAGCAGTTTCTTTTTATTTAACCAATGGCCTTCCTCCATCAAACTACTGTCTGTAATTTCATTTTCAGAGAGTCCAACATGCTTAATCTGCATGCAGGTGCCCGTGGGCTCACTTATGAAGTCAGGATCCGCAGAATGACACAGTGGGTTTCTCGTGAGAAACTTTTAAAAATGAGAAGGATAATCATTTCAATTGATTCAAGTTCTGAAAGACCACAGCTGTCAAAGCAGACTACAGTAACCCAGCAAAACTGTCACAGTCAATGAATGAATATATATAATAAAAATAGATTAGGTAAACTTAGTTAGCTCTCCAGATGATACTGGATGGACTTTTTTCAGACTAAAGGGAATGATAAACATAACAAAAGTCTACAGAGAAATCAAAGAATTTTAGAGTAGTAGTTAAACAAATAAGTTTTTGAGAAGAACTTAGCAAAAATAGAGAAATCTCAGATATAAACTTTAGATACCAATTGATGGCACTCAGCATTTTGGTTAGTTAATATGGAAATTCCTTTGCACATTACATTATTTTAAAAGTAATCTGTTGATATTTGCTTAGCCTGCCTGAAATTATGCATTAGCCAGGCTAGTCTCTATGAACTGGAAATGCACTCTCTTCTCCAGTGATTTTGTCTAACATTGTGTCTTCGGAAGTAAAGGTTTTAGATTGAGAATTGCTGACTGCTATGGAAGAAGGTACTAGATAAACAATCTAAATATAAAGCTGGAGGACTATGGACATGAGTACATCTATAAAATACTATCTGTAGCATGTGTCCTTTAATCTATCTTGCTGCAAGACTATTTAAATGAAAACCTGTGTGTGCATATTCTCTTTGTGTTTATGTATCTATATGATTTCTGTGGTTCAGTTTTGGTTTATCGGTAAATGATCACATAGTTTAGTACTGTTAAGCTAGTCAACATTCCCTTGAGACAATTATAGAACTAACAGTATAAAGCAGAAAACAGAGTGTATTTGATTTAATAGCCTTAGAAAAGAGGTTATTTTAATTAATGTTATCTTAGATATGATTCTGAAAGTGGTCCAGGCAAATCTCTATTCCTTTGGGTATTATACCGACTACAATTGTTCCTACTTCATAAATTTTACTTTCAAGTACATTTACTCTAACTGGGCCATGGGCCTCTAAGTTCTGCTTTCGCAGAATCCAAAGATGTGAGAATGATGTATCTGCCATGCACCACGGCCCCCATCTGCACTCTATGCGCTAGAACCCAGTTCACCAGCTTCGGGCAAGGGACTGGAGGTTAAGAACACACACACAGAAACAGACCGACACACAGACCTTCAAACACTGGTACCAAAAGCCCATCTTTAATAGACCATGGAGGCTTAAATAAACTGTAGTCAATGGCCAACAGGTGAAAATCCCATCCTCTGATTCTCTAGGCTAGGCATAGCTTCTAATAACTTCAATAGAAGGCTACAGACAGGGAAGAGCAGCTGAAGGCCAGGACTCAATTAGTCCCAATATGTATCTCTATGCTTTCAGCCTTTTTGAGTAAGTATTTTGCTTAAAGAACAAAAAATTTGTTCAATCAAGACAATTGCTTATAATGTATAATGAATGTATTAAGCATGTAGTTAAAAAGCAAATCTTAAAGAAAGTCAGGATTCATTTAAAATTCTGTTTCTATGAAGCTCTTTCTGTGTTACACACGAGCTAAATTTTAACTCTGATCATAGTAGTTGTACAACTGACCTTCTGGGTGTTCAGTGATCATGATTGGAGGCCAAAGTCAATGATCACCTCAATGGTAGCTTATACCATGTCCTCAAGTCATATATGTTTAAGGGGGAAGGATATGATGGCATGCCTCTTACATGACTCTGTAGATGATTCTAATAAGTCATTGGTCTTCTTTATCATGGAAACCTTGGAGACTAAGAGATTGTATATAACCAGAGCATATTCTATAAGAAAATAATCAATATAGAGAAATAAATCCATTTTGATTAAAAAATCATACAATATTTCTTTAATGTTGAATGAAATTCTATTGTAAATATATATCATATTTTCATTTTCCACTCATCTATTAATGAATATTCACTTTGGCCTCATTTTCTTGCTGTTGTGAACAGAAAAAAATAAATACAGATATTAAGTGTCCTTATGGTCAGACAGTATTTTTAGAATACGCTTAGGAGTAATATAACTGAGTAGTATGGTAAGTATACTTTTATCTCATGAGAAATTTCGACACTGCATTTCCACTAGACATTGGTTAACAGTTATTTCTGCCTCATGTCCTTATCAGGATTTGGAGAGCCAAAGAACCTATACACTCAGGATAATAATGTTAAGTCACCAATGTGCAAGTTGAGGGCAAATACTTCTCATACCTAATACTTCCTTTTGATGTTTAGAAAACAAGGATTCCTTATAGAATTTCAACCTTATTTAATTGAATGTGAAGCACATCAAAAAAACTACAGAATTTAAACACAGGAAATTAATTAACTGAACAAAAAAAAACAAACAACAAAATAAAATCCTGGGAAGCAGGGTCAAGGGTATGCAGGCATTGATTTATTAAGTTGCTCTCTTCAAAGCACCCTCTAACTCCAAGTGTGTATAAATTTAGAGTTTCCTCCACTTTAAACATGTATCTTTTGTTTCACAAAGATGTAATTTCTTTTTTGAGGTTGTTTTCTATGTTCACAGAGCATTAAGGTTTTGATCAATCAAAGATGTTAGAAAAAAATGTCTTTTTAATGTATATTTTAAAAATGTGTTTGAGTTCATTCAGATTTAGGTTTTACTTGGTTTGCTTATATAAATATTTTTGCTATATTCCATCAAATATATCTTTAGTTAGATCTTATACATTAATAATATTTTGTGTAAAGTTATTTTCTGTACCTAAATATATCTACAGATAAAATTATCTATTATAGTCCATAAAATCTAATGAGGTATTCCAGAAAATTATTCATAACTTTTCCATGTGTTGATACAAATAATAATTATGGTATATTTTAAAAATTAATGAAATTAGAGAACATTAACTGTTGATACGCAGACATTCTAAATCTGTACTGAGAGAAAGAAATGTACCTAAATGAATATATTTAAGCCTGTACCACGACATAATACATCAACTAGATTGTGGTTTTAGACCATTTCTAAATGAGTAAAGATGCATTATTCATACATATGACAAAAAATACGAATATAATATGAAATATAACCTTCAGCGCCTCACACCATTTTAAAAGAACATAGAAAGTAAGGCTACTTTTGTAACTGAAAAAAACAAACCCTAAAATTTCAAATGACAAAGTACTTACTTTATGGCAGTTAGTTTCAGAAATTAAGGAATGAAAAATGAAAACCTTCTTAACTATCAAAGTAATTATGCTCATAATAAAGACAGAATATGAAAGCAAAGATGTTTATGGCATCAACCTTGATATAATGGGTGCACAAAAAGCTTTAAATAAACATTATCATCATGCTTTACAAAAATACTGATTTATCCTAACATCATAGTGCTATAAAATCAGCACACACCTGATTGCTACTGTCAATTACTACACGGTGTGCTTGAGGAATATGTACAGAATGATCCGCCCTATTTTTATTGCAACATTAAGCCCAAAAGGAAAAACAAATCACCAACAAGATGATTTTAATGATGTGTGATAGAAGAATCACAAGGCACAACATGTGCAGATAAATGTAAAATATCTTAATGCAGAAGGACTAGCTATAATAATGTGGGTTTTTTTTTTGAAGACTCAAATCTGTACATACACACACACACACACATCAGTTTGACTGGTTATATGTTTGTGGGTTTTATTTTTATTTATTTTAGGGGCAGTTGTATAAGTTTATATAATACTCAGGGGTTAGTTCTTAACTACATTAACTGTATATAAATATCTGAATGTGGTACAGATGCCTGACACCAAAGCATAGCTCCTGATTGATGAACTCACATTCTCATTGCATTTTCTAATAAGGGTACATGATTATGGTACCTTATTTCTTTGGCCCAGATGGCTTTGTTGAGCCTGGTGTCAATGTACACACTTGAAGTTTTGACCTTCTTCATAGCAAATTTTCCGATTTCCTAAGGTGTCTGAAGCACATTTTTCTCATATGTTTGTGTGTGATAAAGAGGCCTTGTTTCTTCTAGATGCCGTTTTTTGTGTGAGTCATTCTACTTGCCTCCATTTGGAAAGGCAGGTTATAGTGTTTTATACTGTGTTTCTAAATTTAAAGAAATAACCGTAAAAAATATCATCCCACAAAAGTTCTTCACCAACCCCACATCAGACAAAGTTCTGATCTCAAAAATATACAAAGAACTCAAGAAATTGGTCATCAACAGAACAAATAATCCAATAAAAAATGGAGTACAGTCCTAAACAAAGAACTCTCAGCAGAGGAATATAAAATGGCTGAAAGACAATTAAGGAGATGCTCAGCATCTTTATTCATCAGAGAAATGCAAATCAAAACAACTCTGAGATTCCATCTTAACACCTGTAAGAATGGCCAAGATCAAAAACACTGATGACAACTTATGCTGGAGAGGTTGTGGGTTAAAGGAACACTTATGCATTACATCCCCTTTTGATGTCAGTGTTGTGATTTCTCAGAAAATTAGGTAATATCCTTTCTCAAGACCCAGTCATAACACTTTTGGGTATATATCCAAAGGATGCTCAACTTGTACCACAAGGACATGTGCTCAACTATGTTCATAGCAGCATTGTTTGTCATAGCCAGAACCTGAAAACAACTTAGATGCCCCTTGACTGAAGAATGGATAAGGAAAATGTGATACATTTTTACAATAGATTACTAAACAGCAGAGATAAATAATGACATCTTGAAATTTGCAGGCAAATGGTTGGAACTAGAAAACATCGTATTGAGACCCAGAAAGACAGTTATCATACATACTCACTCATAAGTGGTTTTTAAACATAAAACAAAGAAGACGAGCCTACAAATCACAATTTTAGAGGACCTAGACAACACGAGGACCCTAAGAGAGGCATACATGGATCTAATCTACATGGGATGTTGTAAAAGACAAGATCTTCTGGGTAAATTGGGAGCATGAAGACCATGGGAGAGAGATGAAGGGGAAGGTAGAGGCAGGGAGGGGAGCAGAGAAAAATGTAGAGCTCAATAAATTCAATTAAAAAAAGGCCTGGAAATAAAAGAATCATCCCAAAGAAAACTGAATTTACTAAGCTCTGTAATTATCTACAATATGACTTTCAATAACTTGTTGGCTTCTCTGTGACACTTTTTTCTTTTAGAATCTAGATCATAAGAAAATTATATATAATACGTAGCATTTGTTTTGATATTCTCATTTTCTATCCTGTCCTATGCTATTATAGATATATACAGAGTAAAAGACAGATTTGGCTGTAAGGAGACATAGACAAATGTGTCAATGTTCACAAAAGGGTGTAATGTATGCAGGGTCCTGTGAGTTCACCCTGTCTTTTGTGTTCAGGAGGGGAACCTGGATAAGGACTGTCAGCCTGTGTCAGGGTGTCATTGGAGATGGAATGCTTATACTCACACTGAGAAAACAGTTTCAGTTTTAGATGAGGAAGGAAATGAATGTCAACCTAGCAGAGAATAGATTTGTAATGCCAGAGGGCATAACATGGATAGGTGTGCATTGTGATGAAAAAGATAAGAGAGAGGTTAGAAACAAGACATGGCACCAAATTTGCTGGCACAGTTCTAACTCTCACCCATAGAAAGGTTGAAGCCAGCGGCTCACGCATTCATGGATAGGTTAGACTTGGAAAGTAAAGGGAAAGGAAGAAAATCAAAGGAGAGTATGGGTATATGTCAAGTAGAATGGCACTAACAACAACATGAAAATCGGTAAGCTCTAAGGTAAGCACTTTAAGACTGTGACTGGAGACTGCTGTTGGAATAATTAACATGCATTTGCAGTTCAGATAATACTTTGCTTCCCTGAGCAGAACGGATGAACATGCAAGAAGTACAGAATATGAACCAAACCTAGATATTTAAGCCAAAAAAAGGAATAACAATCAATCAATAAAATATAAATTGGAAGGGGAGCATGCAGAAGAAATGTAAAAAAGGAAGAAAGTTTTTATGTGTCCGGGTTGGTCAGTGGGGAGAGACAGGACACTCATGGCATTGATAAATATAGGCACACTGGAGATTTGGGAGACAGAAAATTTGAGATTGAAATGCATTCTGTTTCAGGTGTCAATGAGACGTTTCAGTGAAAATGCCAGGTGGACTTTGCCTCAAAAGAACAGAGATGGAATTAAGTTCAGATTTGCCAGTACTGGTTCCTACGGATTGGTTGGTTTACTTTCTGTGACTAAGACAAATATCTTAGATGATTGAAAATGTGGAAAAGTTTCAGTTCCCATTTGAGAAGTTTCACTTTATAACTGGTTGGTTGGCCTTTCTGCTATCAGCCTTAGGTGGAAGAAACCTGCTCACTTGACCACAAGGAAGCCAAAGAGAAGACAGGAAGTGATTGGTGTTCCACCATCACCTGCGGTGGCACATGCACTTGGCCTAAAGGCCACCTGTTGTGCCCTCACTTTTGAGTATCTAACACTTTCTGAGAGTTAGCACCAGCTAAGAACTACTATCTAACATTCCTTTCAGGACATCAAAAGTCTAAAATACAGCAATATCATAATCAATCACATACAGCTTGGAAATTACTTCCTACTGTACTTCATCACCAGACCCTGAGTATTTGGAAAGATGCTATCCTGGGTGGAAACATAAAAAAGAATGGCTGTAAGTGAAATAATGGAGGGGAAACAGATAAAAATAATCACACAGGATTTCTGTGATAATTAAAAGGTGTTTACATGGCTCTAAATGCTACAGATTCAATATCTGTCATAGGTAAACCTAAGATATAGTTATGTAAACTGTAGTAAAAGTTTATACTATGTACAAATGAATAGATGATGTGTATATAAGTATGTATGTACATATATTTATATATACCTAAACTAGATTGCTTCAAACATATAAAATAACTAAAAGGGAAGACAGTTCTAGAAAAATAATAAAATATTTATATCTATATCATATATAAGAATATTATGAAATTAAAAATGAACTTATCATGCGTGATAAAAGGGTAACTTCCAAGCAACTTGAAAGCATATTTGAATAAATCAGACTGTCGTTTACTTTCTTCACCTCACTTTAAATATTGCTCTATTCTATTGCTCAAGCCTACAGACTAAATTGCCACATTTTCCTGTTAGTGAAATTCTTTTTTCTCCTGTCCACTTCGCCTAATCCAGACATCTTTGAAACATACACTGGCGTAAAATTTCAATCAACTGTCACAAGTTTCAAACCTCTTGTGAGCTCCTTTTAGAGAAAATAAAGATGTCTCTTGCATAAAGAGTAGTTCACATAGTCTTAGTATGCCTTTGGTTTATTTCTGCAAAAGGAAATTGTGCTTCTCAGGTATTATACAATCATTTTTCATAATGTATGCAGAATGAATAGAACAATAGAATCTGTACCTCTGCATAAGAGGCTTTTATACTTCCCAAATGAAGATTTGCTCTCTTATAAACAACAAATGATTATTTTATGATCTAATAGCTGTAGCCATCTGAGCACACAACTTCAATAGCAGATGAAATCAGGCTGCTTGAAGTCTTCAATCAAGAAAAAACCCAGAGTCCTCGGGTCATAAAAAGTGCAGTGCAATTAGGGTTTCCACTAGAGAAAATAGCTTAATCTAATTCCATTTATAAATAACAAAGGGAGCAGTGATAGCAATTGATCATCACTCAGTGCTAAGGAAATACATCAAAGGGAGCAAGCAGAAATACTGATGCTTGAAGGCTTGTGTGCTGGACTTCTAAACCAGTGTTGGTTTAGAACTTCGAATCTGCTTGCACTTGATTTATTGCTGAAAAGTAAAATAAAATTATTGAAAATTAAAAATTTTAAAAACCCCAGGTTTATTGGTGTAACAGACAGAACTTTGCATATTTGAGATGTATAATTGTTGACATTTGTGTGTATTTGGAAGTGATTACCAATACCAAGCAGGCTAATATATGCAGTGCTTCAGCTGTTTACCTACAGTGTGCGTGTGCTCCTGTCATGAATCCTATAAAACATGTCTATAATACCTTCCCTGCTCCTCCTCCTATTTTTTTTAACTTCTTAAAAACAAGTTTAAGCATCAACATGTACAGATTTCAGACAAGTGAGGATCTTGAAGAGAATTGATACCTTGAAAACCACCCTTACCCTTGGGTGGATTTGGAAATTCAGATAAATATTAAAAATAAACAATAAATGCAAAAAGAAACAAACAAATTATCACCCTAAAACAGAAGAACATTGTTTGACTTGGACTGCCCACTATGGACAGTGTAGACACTAGAGGGTTTAGTGACTAGTTTTACTTGATAACACAAGACAGTGAAGTCTGTGTCATTAGACATATAGGATGATTCCCCTGAAGATATGCTGAAATTTAGACTGCTTGATCCAGATCCTCTGGAAAACACAGTGAAGAAGAAAACCAGCTGGCAATTGTGCATGCCCAAATGAAGGTCAGGTCATGGGACCATCTTACAAAGATGTCACTAGACAAACTTAGAATGGCAACTCCCGGAAACCTGATATCAGCGAATTCAACAGGAAGTAAAGCAAAAGAAACCCCTTTCTTATTGATGAGGACATCTAGTACAGTCACTTTAAAAAGCCGGCTGCCAGTTTCTGAAAATACCTGTAATCCATGAATCACCATTTTTTGTGTCTACCCAGTAAATTTCAAAACGTTTCTGAATAAAAAACTGTGTTCAGATACTTCTAGCCACTTCCTTTATAACTGTAAAGTATGCAAACAACCCAGATGTCCTTCTGTAGATAAACAAGCAAACCAGACCCGGTCAATGTTGTTCAATACTTGACACAAATGGGATATAGGGCAGTAACGATGGCATAGGCGTGCAACCCAGCTACTTTGAGATTGAAGCAGCAAGGTAACACCTTCAATGCCAGACCAGGCTGTAGTAATATGGGCGGCGGGGCTGTGTTCCCAGCACCCCAGCCGCCTGCTCGGCTAGCTTATGCCCCGAAATAATTACACGGACACTGTATCCTTTTAATCACTGCTTGGCCCATTCTCTTCTAGGCTAATTCTCACATATTAATTTAGCCCATTTCTAATCATCTGTGTGTAGCACCCCAAGGTGCGCTTACCAGGAAGATTCTAGCCTATGTCCATCCTGGGTTGGAGCTTCATCCCGGGAGCGGGGCATGGCGTCTCTCTCAGGCGTCTGCTCCCGAGAGGAGAGCTGTGGAATCTGACCTTACTTCCTCTTCCTCCCAGCATTTTGTTCTGTTTACTCCACCCACAGGGCCAAGCAGTTTCTTTATTGCTTAACCAATGAAATCAACAGATTGATATATGACACTCCCACATCACAAGGCTTCAATATTAGTTCAAGAAAACACTGAGCAGTTATTAAGATGTTGTCTTAAAGAAAATTAAAAAAATACTAACTATATATTCAAAATGTTTAAAAGATTGTTTTTTTGTTTTGTTAATTCTTTAGGAATTTCACATCTTGCACCCCAATTTCACTCATATCCCAGTTCATCCATATCCACTCCTCACCCTTGTAGTGCCTCCCAAAGGAAAACTAAAAAACACATATTAAAAATAATATAGAGATAAAAATTAAAAATAAATAATAAAGTAGAAATAAGAATAGCATTAGCAATTAAAAAATAAATCAGAAAACAAAAAAACAACTAAGCAAGTTTTTCAATAGAACAAAGCAAAACAAAAATCAAAGAAACAGTTCCCACCTCTGTCTTTGCCATTTCTCTACTGCTTCTTCATTTTTCTTAGTGGCATTGGAAGCTGCAGTGTGTCATACAGTGAACACTTTTGTCCAAACAGCTTTACTTGCAAATTTTCATTAAGTAAGGTTGTTGGGCTGTTGGTGAGATTTAAGGCTTTTACTTCTGGTGCACCATTAATACTGTACCCTTACAAAAACTACGTGAATGCTCTGTTGTTTCCTGAATCTTGGAGATCATGGTCTCCACCAGGACATATGTGGGGTAGAAGCCAGCTCAAAATAAAGTGCTGAGGTTGGCCCTTGGTTTTGTCCTATCCACCCAGAGCAAATTGCTCCACTGCTCTGGGTGAGCCTTGTGAATGCATCTTGCATCTTCGATTCTCGGTCCTCTATTTTCTTTCTCTTCAGCAGTATTCCACCAACGAGTAATAAAATCCTCTCTAAAACCTCACCTTCATAGCCCCTACAATTTTTCCATAGAGTTTGCAAGATAAATCCAGAAGACACTGATCAACAGTGATTTGGTAATTTGTGGTTTTAAGACTCACTAGACCCCAAAGTATAGCTCTGCAGAGGCACGAAAATCTCTGTCACTGTTGAGTACTCTCTTTTTCCTCTTTAACAGTAGATGATATACAGTCTTAAAAGGCTTGTTTTCCATACTATAAAGTGTAAGTTGTCCTGAAAGTCACTATGTTGATCGACTGAGACTTTCACAGATGATCCTGTCTCAAAGTCCTCAATGTTGTGTTTAGTATAGACATGAGTCATCACTCCAGTAAGTAGGTTCTTATTTTAACAATTTTAACATTAACTGGGAAAATCCTTATAGTTATAGTCTAATATTTTCAATATGAATAACTATGACAGATATTTAATATTATTCTCTATACAAGGTACATATGTGGGTACTTCAAAAGCACAGTATAGCTTTTGCTACATTTTAAGCAAGGAAAACACATGTAAATTATTGAAATAGTACCAAATTGTATTTATTTATAGAGATGGGAATTTCTTATATATTATTTGGTTTTTGAAGCCACTTTGCTACTCCTTGGGCAATTTTACATGCCCTTTCTTTTGGGACTATCAAAGTTTTTTTGGAAAAGCATATGAAATACACAATAGAATCTAGTGCATTGAGATGCTTATATTATTAAACTTCACACAGACATATGAAATCCTTGCCACAGTGCGAACAGTCCCTGCTATGTGAAACCTGTGAATGCTAGTTATTAGTATGAAGAATTCCTAGCCATTCATTCCAACATGCATCTAGTTGTCTAACTAACATTCAGTCCACCCATGCTTCAGCCGGCACTACAGCAAAGCTGAATTACACACTCTCATGGACAGCACGACACGTCCATTTCATCTCTGTCAACGAAGACATTACAATTGATTCTCACAGTAAACAGTTTTGTACCTTTTAATCCTGGACCCAAATCTCAAGCCTAAGCCCCATGCCATGAATATCATTCTAGAGCCTGGTGCTCTAGATCACACTATGTGATGTTTACTCTTTGTGCCTCCAACCCCAAACAGGGTGAATCAGCACAGCGGTGAGCAATTCCTAAAGTAAGGATTGTCAGCCACATTTGGACTCCTTAAGGTATTGCTACTGTATACCAAAAGCAAAGATAAAATCTTAAAATTGGGATTTTATAATAATATACTGGCAGTCTGTACATTAAAATAATTACATTTTAAACAGTAGTTTATTAAATTACATAAAAAGCAGCAGTGTATCAAAGAATTTCTAGTTCTCTTTCTAGGCTTTGGAAGAAACGAACGAAAATAAATCTGTTGAGGAGTTAACCTTTATTGCTAATCTAGTGTGTCACATCCTGTGTATAGTAGGGTCAGGAATTCACTAACGAAGAGTGAAATTTCCAATGACGCACACAATGTTAAGATTTACCATAGTTATCTTTGTGTAGTGGTCAGAGGATAACAAAAACATGTCCTGTTTTCGAACAGGTCCACTGCACAGCAATGAATTTCCTACAACAGGTGTATTGGAATTCTTATCCTATGAATTAGTAAAATGGCAATCATGGTCTTGCCTTACCTGTTTGCTTTAGAAAGTTCTGAAGAGGAGCAAGAAAGTTAGGGAAGAAAAATATTTCAAATATAATTCTCCTAGAAGCATACCAAAATATAAGAGAAACATATTTTATAGCATTTTTAAACCTAATTCCCCTAAAGGCATAAAACCACTTTGTCTCGCATGTAAGAAATGTGTATGAACATTGAAAGCTTCATTCAGAGATGGGTAGTAGCACAGTGTCAGAGTAGTTGTCTAGCATTCACAAGACCCAATAACAACACAGCGCCGCTTTCTGCACCCCTGGAAAGGAGAAAGATGGGAACATTACTGGGCCAACAGGATGTTTAAGCAGGTAAAGATACCCTTCACTCGGTCTTAGGACCTAAGTTTTCTCCCCAAGACGAACTTAGTGGAAGAGTGTAGGGACTCCTACAATTTACCTTCTGCCTCCCTCCATCCACACAATGTGTCATTGATCTATGTCCCCCAAGAAAGCTAACTAAATTAATGAATAAATGAATAAAAATTTTAAAGTAAAAAGTACTATCCAGATCATATCTTCCCTTTTTATGTGTGCCTTCCAAGTTTCCTCGTTTTCTTATTGCAAGTGTACTGTTTATTTTCCCAACATCTAGGACTTTCTTTCTTCTGGTAAGTTCCACTATTTTTCTATTTTCTAGTCAGAGAATCTCCTCCATTCATTCGTTAGCCATTTAACAGAACACTTTTTCTGTCCTTAGTATTTCCATTTCTCCTTTTAATGTCAAGGAATTTACACCTTTAAAATTAGTTCAACTACACTACTGCTGCATACTCATAAAGATAAAGGCCCTGTGTGTTGAGTTTTATACCCATATTCTATCTTCCCAGTGACATGAAAAATATCTAGACCATGATTATTTATTCAACAAAGCAGAACTATATACATTAATAAAAACAACATAGTTAATTATAGCTGTACCCTCTGTGAAACATTTCTGAGCAACCTCTTTTCTACAAATACTATCTCTTCTCTCTCCCAATTTTTCTAGTTAAATTGGCCTAGTTTAAACATTTGAAATTTATTTTTCTGCAATAAAAATAATATAAATTCACTAATAATTTATTCAGTGTTCATACACATTTGTTTTATCTTTGTTTTACGGTTTGATCTCAATACAGTGACCTAGTTATTTACACTCAGTGTTAAATAACGTAGAAATACATCCTACTCATAGTTACAATATAGAACATGAATGGGGATGCCTGCTTCTCACATAAATTGTCATAAATCGTAAACCATAGTCATGCTTAATGAAACATTATGACAGAGACTGCAAGGAAGGCCCTGACAGCTTTAGAATTCAGTGACTGGTGGCAGAAAACTAGAATATGAAGGAGAAAGTCACCCTGTAAAAAAACAACAACCCTCTTTTGTTTAATGAAATGGTACCTTAGTCTGTCTACAGTTAGAAATGAGATTTATTGGAAAGATGCACCATGAAGGAGTAACTGAGAAAGCTAGAATTAATGATAGGTTTTAAAGGTATTGCATTTATAGCAAATCAACTATATGTTGGTTGGTAAACATGGTTACAGGAATATTATGAGCATCCCTGTATCAGAAGGAAATAAGAGCTTACCCCATATCTCCAATGTCCAAGTCTCCATATATGCTTCTGTATTTTCCTCTAGCTATTTCTGACTTACAAGTCTTACAATAAGGTCCTCGATCCATTTAGGCTTAGTATTTGTATGCAGAAAAAGAACTAATTCAGTGTTTTATGCATAAGTTTGTGTTTCTGAATGCCATTTGTTGGAGAAACTGTCTTTTATCTAATGTCTTCTTTTGACACATTCATCAAAAGCTGTCTGTAACTGTGTAGCTATATTTTGGGGGGTATCCATTCTATTCCATCAATCTACATGTCTTTTATTTTTGCCAGCACAATGAAATTCATTACTATGGTTCTATAATGGAATTTGAGAGAAGACATTGTGGTATTTCTAGTGTTTCTCTTTCATATTGGAATTGTTTTTGCTGTTTAAGACCTTTTCTCCTACCACATGAATTTTAGGACTTTTCTTGCAGTTCTGATTGAGTATAATTGAAATTTTGGTGCATCAAACTTTTATATCAATTCCAATAATATACCTATTTTGATAACTGTAAATCTTTTCTAATAAATAATCATAGGACTTTCCCATCTTCTAGTGTCTTCTTCAATTTCTTTGGTGTATAATGTTTTTGTAAAATAGGTCTTTCATCTAGTTTGTAGATATATTTCTAGAGAGGTTTTTTGTTTGTTTGTTTGTTTGTTTCAAAGTTAATGTTAGTGAAATTTTCCTGGTTTATTTCTTAGTAATTTTGTTATTTTTACACTTATAAAAACTATTGTTTTCATGTGTATCTCATGACCAGTTTATTTATTGGTACACTGTTCATAATAACTAGGAAATGAAATCTAGGTTTTCATCAACAGATGAATAAGTAAAGAAACTAAGTACATACAAATAATGGAACTGAATTCATCAGTAAGAGAAAATTAAATCATGAATTTTTTAGGAAAATGGATGGAACTAGAAGTTGCTGTGTTAAATACAGTAACGCAAAATAAGAAAGACAAAGATTTCTTCCTTTCTCTTATGAATGAAAGTTCCCAGAAAGAGACTGCAGCTTCAGTTGGACCTTCTGGATATCTGCTTATTGATTAGAACTTCAGTGACTATTGAGAGATTTGAAAACAGAAGATCCTGGGCCTGATTACAATTTATCTTGTGTTGTCTTTAGCCTCCTAAGTAGACATTCCCTGATTACCTCTGTGTGGGCTGTAACATTCTGTGTGTCACACATAAAAACCATTTACAATGTATTAGCAAAACCATACTTTCCACCACTCAAAAGACTAAGGATGCCACTATGTAGCATTTGAAGCCTCTGGCAGAGGTTTCCAGGCTTTTCTTCAACCTACATATTTAATGTTTACACCACTGCACTTAGAAAGTGCCTTTATTTGTTATTGTCTTTGTTTTGCTACTGCAAAAGCATCCAACTATTATCACAGTAGAGCATGGAATATGAGGAAAGTAAAATCTGTGTTTCCAGGCTATTTTCATACACAACTGACTGTTTGAGCAAATAACCTTTGAACCCTTTTGTTTTTGATGTAGAAGTTGTGTTTTGTGAGGTCAGTCCCTAGTGTTGCTTCCAGATAAAGTAGTCCTGTGTTTCAGTGTGATTGTGTATGTGTGTGTGTTTGTGTATATAAACTACAAAAAGAATAATGAGAGAAGAAAACACAATATTGATGAAAGGAGATCAATAAGAGCATAATGGAATATATATAAAATATATAGGCAGAAACAGGGTCTATTTGAGCATACAAAGAGGTATGAAAGATCAAGTGAGGTGAATGGTAGACGGAGAAGAACATGGAAACATGTGTGTATAAATATGCACATATGTGTATGTATACATAGATATGTTGAATATATATGATTAAATATATCAAAATTAAGCCCATTAATTTGTTTACTAATTTAAATACTCTCTTAAGAAAGGGTAAAGTGGTTACTACTCAGACCAGGGGTACTGAAATATAAATGGTCCATTCGAGGTAAATTTTTCTTTCCCGAGAAATAAGTAATACAGTGATGGAATCAGTTGGAAGTGTTATGTGGAAAAGTTATTACTGAGACAAGTGAATCAAAGCAGTGTTGGAGAGAATACCGGAAGCTGATGCGTGAACATGGGAAGACTGGCGGTCCTTATTTGACCTGGGTTTCATTCAGTCAACCAAGCAAGCTCTGGAAAACCGGTCTGTATTACAAGAAATTGAGAATGCGACATACTATGCTAATGACCATAAAAAGGCAATAAAGGCCTCTACCCACAGTGCTTTTCCCTCTTTTCTTTCTTGGAGGCTGGCAGGCCTCCAGGCTCCTCCTCCCATCCCCATGAACAAAGTATCTCTGTTCCTTAACTCTCCATGTGTTTGCACCATTCTTTGGTGAAGAGACAGCCGAACATAGTAGCTTCAGTTTCTGCCTTCCAGGTTCAGTTCTATGCCTGGTAGATGATTAAAAGCAAAATTCAACCCCTTTTGAAATGTTGGAAATGAGGCAAGTGCAATAAGAACCCGTGACAAGTTGATGACCAATGACTGTACTGGCTGGATTTGAGTATAATCTTGCACAAGCAAGAGTCATCAGAGAGAATGGGATTCCAGTTGAGGAAATGCCTCTATGAGCGTCAGTTATAAGGTATTTTCTAAAATTAGTGATCAGTGCAAGAGGGTGCAGACCACGGTGGGTGGTGCCATCCCTGGGCTGGTCTTCCTGGGTGCCATAAGAAAGCAGGCAAAGCAAGCCAGGGGGGAAAAAACTCAGTGAACAGCATCCCTCCATGACCTCTGCACCAGCTCCCATTTCCAGCTTCTTTCCCCGACTGAATTCCTGTCCTGACTTCCTTTTGTGATGAACAGCAATATGGAAGACTAAGCCGAATAAAACCTTTCCTCCTCAACTTGGTCTTTTGGTCATGGTGTTTCATCACAGCAGTAGGAACCCTAACAAAGACAAGGCTGATAGACTGAATCTGCAAATTTTTGTACAAATTTAAAGGAACCCAAAAGACCGGTAGTAAATATTTGTCCAGTGCAAATAGAATTAAGCAAAGCTTGTTATTCCAGAGTTGTGTACTGAGTGTGAAAATGTCTCTGTTCCTTTTGGTGTGCCTCTGTGCATAGTTTCATGGTCCAGAATTCAAAAGCTCTGAGAAGCTTAGTAGAAAATTAAAAGAAGTGAGGGATCCCCTGAATCGGAATAAAAAAAATGCCATTTAATATGCTATTTGGAAAACCTGGTCACAAAAGGGAACAGCCCTCTAACCCAGTAACTTAAATAAATAAAATGCTGGAATAATCAGCTAAAGTGGATTTTGAATAGTCTGTTTTTCATCAAAGTGTATGTAGTATGAGATGTTTTTACATGATTATTTGAGTTGGTAAAATTTAATCAAGTGAATTACATGCATGGTATATTTATTCTACTGGCTTTGTTCCCATGGTCTGTCAAAGGAGGACCTGGCCTTTACAATGTGTCAAAGGAAATCCATGTTTTTTGAGACAAATTGAAATAATAAGGATTTGTATGAAGAAACCAAAAAGAGGGCATAGAACTCCCTGTTTGTTTTAAACTAACTGCTTCAGAGTCACTGGTGATGGCAGAAATGGCAACCGTGGCAAGGAATCTGTGAGTAAATTTAAGGAATCTGTGAGTAAATTTTACCAATTTGGTTTTACTTCTCTTACTCCTGCTACACCAGTTTTAAGGTAAGTAATTATGAGGAGATCCTCAGAATGCAAGACTAGCTCCACCTGTTTCCTTATTTGCTCGTCTGTTTTTTTTTTTTTTTTTTTTTTTTTTTTTTTTTTTTTGGTTTTTCCAGACAGGGTTTCTCTGTAGCTTTGGTGCCTGTCCCGGAACTAGCTCTTGTAGACCAAGCTGGCCTCGAACTCCCAGAGATCTGCCTGCCTCTGCCTCCCGAGTGCTGGGATTAAAGGCGTGTGCCACCAACGCCCGGCTTTATTTGCTCCTCTGAACCGACCACCATGGTTGTCGCTTGTGGATGTCACTTCATGTTTTGCTTATGCCTATTCTCATAAAGTTCCTCGATTGAAATTATGAATTTGAAAGTGCATGTGTTCGAACTGGAAGATAATTTGCACAACATTACCATTTTCAGACTGCTTCCATTTGTGAGTCCTTGTTTATTTTATTTTTACCTTTTAGGGAAAATAGATTCCTTTCTCACACAATGTATCTCGATTACAATTGCCCCTCCCTCTATTCTTCCTAACTTATCTTACCCACCCTCCCTTCCAGATCCACTCCCTATCATTGGAAAGAACGATTTCTAGGAAATAACAAAAATAAAACATAGTGAGGTAAAACAAAAGGCCTTCACATTAACCTTGGAGAAGGCAAACTAACAGAAGAAAAAGAGCCCAAGAAAAATCATAAGAAACCCATCTGTTTCCACACTCACACATCCCATAGAAACACTAAACTGGACACCATAATATATACACAGGGGATCTGGTGCAGACCTCTGTAATCTCTGTGCTTATTCATCAGTCTCTATGAATTTATATGAGCTTTGTTAAACTGATTTAGAGGAACTTCTCCTGGTATCTTTCACTCTCTCTGGCTCTTACTTTTTCCTGCCACCTTTCCCGCAGGGACGCCAGAGCTCGGAGGAGAGAAGCATTGATCTATAAGTAAAGCAGAATATAATTAGGAATCATTTTATCATTACTGTGTTGATTTGTTTGTTTGTTTTAGGCTAATGAGTTATGAGTTTACTCTAGGTTTCTGGGATAAGGCACATGGGAAAAGGTGAAGAGGAAAGTCCAAAAGATGCTGGGTAGACAACAAAAAGGAAGACTGTGGAACATTAGCTGTGACAATAACACAGTCATCTAGGACTGTCCAGAATAGGAACAACTGGAGGACTGCCATAAACAGCAATATTTAAATTAAGCATTACTGGGGCATAAATGCTGCTGCTACTACTACTACTGCTGCTGCTGACAATAATAATGATGAGGTGTCTGGCCTATCATCTCTAGTTCTGTTACCTAAGCCAAGTTGAGTATGAGCTTCATCTAGTAGAGTGGAACTTAAGTCAAATCAGATTTGATTTGGTTGGTTAACTTGGTAGATTACTCAGACAAGCTTTGTGATACCATTGCCCTAACACATTTTTTCAGGTAGGACAGCATTGAAGATCAAAGGTCTTGTGTCTGGGTTGGTGTACAGTTTCTCTTTTGGTAGCCTACAGAGTATCTTGCCATATTAAGATACTGGTACATAAAAATGAAGGTTCTATACTTATACCAGCTCAGTCTCCCAAGCTCAATGAGTCATGGAAAATGAGTTTTATGAATTATTTGTCAAGTTCTTGCTTAGAATGGCTCACTACTGTTTCCACAGGACAGAAGGACCTAACCGCATTGAAAACTTAATCATCAAACCTCAAAATGTAATTCAAATAAAATATGCCAGCATCAAAAGACCAGCCAAAATAGTGAATTTCCTTGGTAGAATTGAACTTTAGTCTTCTGAACTCTAATCTATTAAAATATTATATTTTGTAATATGAATATTTAATTTTTTCATTAAATTACACAATCTGTTTATCAGTAGCTATATTATGATTTGTGCATGTCAGTCAGCTCTGTTATTTTTAATTCAAAGTAAATACATTGCTAAACAGATTCAGTTTTTATCATAAGTATGAATCTGTGGTAAATATTCATTGACCATTACAAATTTCAAATCAATATATGCCAGTACAAAGAAGAGTCATACCCCAGCCCATGATTTTTATTCTTTCTTTAAATATAAATAAAGCAGAGTTTATGAAGAATGATGTGTTGACCCAGCCTTGACATAAGAGCATCTCCATAGATTTCAAACTTAAATGTAAAGCAATTTTTCTCTCATGAAAGGAATGTGATTAGCACTTCAAAGGACACTGTGAAAATAAATGCCCATATTTATTTTCCTAATGTTCCTGGAATGTCTGTTCCATAGAAGGTAACGATTTTGTGCAGATAATTATGTCTTCATTTATTTAATGTTAATGAAACCCTGTACATAAACATGAGGTGCTAAAGAATATATAATGGAAATTAGAGAACGGGTGGATGTCTGTGCACAGTAATCCAAGAAAGAGCATAAGAGGAGGGCCAAAGGATTGTGAGCATGGTGAAATACAACGTGTGGCATCAGGAGAAATGAACTGCAAGTTTTTAAAAATTCCACAATTCTATTAAGTACTCAAAGTAATAACTTCAGGGACAACTTCAGGAAATGTACCTTTTATTAGCAAAACTATTCTAAGTTCCTTTTGGAATTGTTCACTTTTAACTATCATAAAACATTTATTAAGATATAAGATTCAGTACATTGTCATTATCATCATAGAACCGTGACTTCCCCCTAAACATACCTATTAACGCTCAGAATTGTTACAGTAATAGGAAAAAAGCCAAGACTGAACATTTTCCTGTACTTTAAAAGTGGTCTCTTAGTTATGAGTTTACTTGCAAATGAATCTTTTATAATGCTCTCTAAGGAGCTTGAAATGCTTCTGCTCTTTGTCTTTCACAGGTGAGAAGCTTCAAGTGTCTCCCACCGTAATTTCATTTGAGCCCATTCTAACCTTTCAAGCAGGTAAAAGGAATTTGAAGAGCTGTGTTATTCATCACTTAGTAAGAGTTAAATGTATATAACATTGAAAAATGCAAGCTTAATTTGAGTTTGCCATAAAAATTTTTAATGGGTCTTTTTCATAGTACAGCAATTTACCTAATACAGGCTGTTTTATTAATGTATTTATTATTCTGTCTTTGATTTCAAGTAAGTTTTGTTAAATTCATATTCATTCACATTTGGAAATATTTCCTTACATTTATGAATAACGAAGGGAAGTAACACCTAAAGTAAAGCACTGTTTTCTAAATATGAGGAATCTACTTTGAATGGCAAAACAAAATCCACAGATTTCTGTAACTTATAAGCAACAAAAAATTCAATTCCACATTTGGAAATGGAAGAGTCAACAAAAATAGCTGAAAGTGTTACTGCCCCCTGAGGTTTGTATATGTGGTGTGTAGATTACTGTCATCTAAGCTGAGTATTCACATGGCAAAGGAGGGAATATTATGTAAAAATTATAGTTACGCTCAGAAGCTCAGCCATCAGAAGTTACCCAGTCTCTGCAGGTCTCATCTCTTAATTCCACTAATTTGAATGTTAAGATTCCAACATGAATTGGAAGCAGACATGTTCAAATTACACAGAGCAGGACAGTGATATACGGGCAACTCGAGCACCACTGCTCTGTGCTAGCTAGCTATGATCACGGATGTATAAGAATTTATGTCAGAAAAGTGATAACATGTAAGTATTACCATTGTGTTTGTATCTTTATAGAATCACTGTGAAAAAAAATGAGAGATTATTTTGAATACATGATTCTACTTATCATGAAATTTTGAAACAGTTGAGATTTGGATTACTTTACTGGATGGCTCTATGTGTTTATTGAACATCTTGTTTCAAGGCTTTTTTCTTTCCTTGGGGAGCTCAAAAGTTGCTATGGTTTGAATAATAAACTACCTTTAGGTATCAGTCAAATCACAGACACACTCCTAAGGAATTCCTTGTCAATAATTAATGTTGCCAAATGCATATGCAATGCAACCTATATACAAGGACAAAGATTAATTTGGTAAACTCTGTATGCAGAGAAAATCAATCTTTTATTGACCTAACAACATCCTTGATTTTTTTCTGAACTTCAAACAAAAACTTAAATTTTCTTCCTGTTAAATGGCTAAGACCTCTTTCCTATAATTGCATTTACAAGATATATTTAATTAACAAGTTTGTTAGGTGACAATTTTTCAGTGAACATTTTGTCTTTCAATGGACTCCAGAATTTTTGATTAAAGAACATTGGCAGAGATTGAAGGCTGATTCAATAGGGAAGAAGATGCTATAGTATCTAGAGAGAGTTTTGCTTTGTAATTATGTATGTTGCTGTACCTCCCATTTGCTTGTAATCCAAGGTAAAGAAGCTGCAAAGGCCCAATTTACTCCATAAACCTGCACATGGCAGGTTTTCTATTTGTGGAAAACAAGATGCATCATTGTGTGGTTCACTCTATTCAGACCAAATTGATAGAATGTTCAAATCCCTCCACTGCGGCCAGCATCCGGGACCTATGCTAGATGATACTCCTGGTGCTTAATTGTCCCTTGGAGACAGGGGTTAAAAGAACCAGTGTTAAGATGTCCTGCTATTCCTTTCTAATCCAGAGATTATACATTTCAGTTTGGAATATACATCTTAACCCCCAGATTTAAAGACAAAATTGTGAGGAACTGTTTCCTTCCCAGAAGTCTATGTTGAAAGGAAGTCACTTTCCAGGGGTCAGATTAACCTGTGCCATACTGCATTCACATCAAAAAATTATTGGGATTGTTGAGGATTCAAAGGTTATAAAAATCAGATCACCAGTACTTGAAAGTCTCTTGAAACTCTTGAGTTTCTCCATATGAAAACTATAACCTACTTGACATATAATCAAAGTAAATCCTAAGAAAATTGTATAACAAATATCTAACTTTCAGAAAATGTAAGTTTTAGCCAATCAAGATGACATGTGTCATTCAATGGTTGAAGCTAGATGTTCTACCACTCTCCCTTTCTGCTTGTTTCAGCTGTGAAAATTCCTGCACCTAAAGTTGAGTAGCTCCTTCATTCATCCTATGTATGTGTGTGTGTGTGTCTGTGTGTGGTGTGGTTGTGTGGTCTCTACCCCAACATTACTATTGCAAAGTCTCAGGATAAAAATGTTTTCTTATTTTTTTTCTTATTTTTCACTGGGGGTTTAGCTTACATGTTCTTTATTTAGAAGAGTTGAATATATAACTGTTAAGGAGTGTGTTGGAAAAGGAACAGTATCCCCCTATCCTCCTGCCCTGTTGAGAAGAATTCCCAAAGACACAGAGAAAGACAAAGAAAGGTAGAATAAATCAAAGGCCACTTGTCAAGGAAAGAGCAGTCTTTTCAGGGAAGATCACCACACGGGACCTGAGATTCAACTTTTGCTCTATTCTCTTCACCATTGCCTAGATACCCTGATTCCCACATTTAAAATATGCTCCCTCCCTTCTGTTTCCTTAGATCTACTTTAAATTAAAAGTTTCTTTATTTTTCCCATAGGTCATTTAATATTTTGTGACTGACCTAATGATTCCATGTGTTTAGGAAATCCTATCGCTTTGAAATCAATGAGTCCTGTAATTTTTTTTTTTTTTTTTTTTTTTTTTGGTTTTTCGAGGCAGGGTTTCTCTGTGGTTTTGGAGCCTGTCCTGGAACTAGCTCTTGTAGACCAGGCTGGTCTCGAACTCACAGAGATCCGCCTGCCTCTGCCTCCCAAGTGCTGGGATTAAAGGCGTGCGCCACCACCGCCCGGCAGTCCTGTAATTTTTAAAGTGAAGATCCAGTAAAGCTGAAGGTGAATGTTTTTTTAATAGCTTGTCAGGATGCACATACCTGCAGACACAAGAATACAGTTTAGATTGTCTTGTAGGACTTCCTTCTCCTAGCTCCACCACTCGCTCATGTCTGTATTTGACCTAGCAGTAACAGGGTACAGGATTTTTACGCTGTATTTCTCTACATGGTATAGTGGTCACTGTCCAACTCTGGAAAATTCTGCTTCTATTTATTCCAAGCAGTAGTTAAACAAAATTACTTCTCATTATTATTCCTTCTTTGTGACGTTCTCTTCTCTTAATGACTTTATATTTTTAGGTAATATGACAAACCAATAGTACAGCATGCAAAATCAAAAAACCACAAATCAAAAGGAACTGCTAAGTTACAAACCTTTACCAGATGGATACAGTACTATTTATAAAATAAAATACGATTGTTGTTGTTCTGGTCTTGAACCCCACTTAGTCAGGGTATGATCCGGTTATTGAGCACTGACCGGGCCCAGAAGGGAGAAGGCAGGCCCAAGCATGGCTAGGACTGGAAGAAGATCCAGAGCAGCCATAAGTACAATGGGAGAAGAACACTAGCGAGACCGCATCGCTGGACAGTTTGTTTATTTGGAGGGAGACAAGGACATTTACACTCTGGGAGAGGGGGTGTAGGGAAAGCCCACAACCCACGGTTGAACGAGAAAGAGAACCAGCTGTCTGAAAAACACTGGTATGCACTAATGCCTAGCTCTGCCCTCTGGTCTTCAGGCAAACTGTATTTGTACAAACAAGATTTTACCACATTCCTGTCCCTCTCAGGATGAGAAAACTGGGGTTCAAGCATCCTTTAACCCCACCTTAGCTTCTGACCAGACCTGCATTGTTGGACATAAATTCTGTCAGTGCTAATATTCACTACAAAAAAAAAAAAAGAAAGAAAGAAAGAACAAAAGAAAGAAAAGAAAAGAAAAAGTCATTTAAGTACCTAATCCAAGCACTGTGGTTTTCAGATCAGTAATTTATTTGAGATAAGTTAATTTACTTTGAAATTATACAGTTTCTCTTTTGAAATTGAGTCCCTCACACATATATATCACTATGATTTAAAGATACAGGCAACTGTGTGGATAGGAGGGTTACTCTGTGTAGTTCTGGTTGGTCCAGAGACAGGTAGTATTCCAATGTCTGAAGAGCTTTAAGAATCTACCTTAATCAATAGCCACATCAATCTCTTCTAAGCACTTATAAGAAAATTATTCACATAAAGATCAGACCCTCATAATCAGTCATTTCAAGTCCTTGGGTTATTCCTTGGATTTAGAATCTCTGGATTTTTTGTATTGATCATATGTCACATATCCTTCTTCCAGCTTAAAAACTTATTTTCAAAATAGTTGTACTTAAAGAAAATAACAAAAAACTGTCTTTTAAATAATATACCCATCTACCGAAACCACGTTTGTGAATAAAACATTAGTAAATGTGAGGTCTTATGTTTTCTACAAAAGACCAACTACAGAATGAGCTCTCAGACATATGTTCTGGCGCTTGCCACACCAGTAAGACATGTCCCATTAAATTCTGTTCCTACTAGTTGTTAATGAGTTTGTGGCCATGCAACTCTCTAGAGGTATCGATCCACCAATGCTGTACCGGTAAGGCAACCATGATTGAGTCACAGGATTTCAATATTTCTGCACGGAGGCTATTGTAAACCATTCCTCAGGGTTGTTCAGGGCTGTTCTCTGATGTGGAGGTAGGTATTCATAGTATGGGTCACCTGCCTGGTGCTGTTCTCTGATGCGGAGGTATTCATTGTATGGGTCACCTGCTTGGAGTCACAAAGTCAGTCTGCTACAATGAAAGACACATGTTAAACTACCCAGCCCCATTGGGTTTGCTCATCCAGTTTACAAACCACACAGGGGCCATCAGGCAATTCAGGAGTATTTGTGATTATACTCTGTTTTCTGGGTACAATTTGAATACCAAAGTTGATATTGTGTTGGTTTTGAATATGTGACCACTAATTTTGCATTGTCAAGAATTTTTACATAACATAAAAACACATCAAGTAATATATCAAGGCTTGTAAAGTATAGATTTGTGAAAACTAAAAACCCTTGGCTTTAGTTAAGCAAACCTAAGCAAAATCTCCAGAGTTTTTATCCCTATAAGAGTCATGAACACTTTACTCCCTATGTTAACTAATACAAACCAGAACCACAAAATTTAAAGCCTTTCATGTATATAACCAGCAGTACGTACAAGAGGCATTTTCTTTTTTTCTGAAATTCCAAGTGGTTTATAGTCTCATCATGCCAGATGATCTCATTCTGATTTATATTTGAGATTTTAGAAATTATACATCAGAAGGCAGAAATATTTTCTGTAATAAATTTGCTGGTATGATTTTCAAATGAGAACTACTGCCCTGCATTTATCATGTGGAATTAATAAAATTTATATAGCAGTTCAGTTATAATTTTATTTATCTAGTTATGCCATTTGGAAATATGAATATATTCTTGACCCTAAGACAATAATTACATGGTTACTGAGTGTAATGAAATATAGTAGGTACTTAGAAAATATTTAAATACTGTTGACATTTGTTTCAGCTAATTTGCAAACAAGGGTCAATGAATATTTATCATTATTTTCCGAAGTGCTAATTTAAGTGTTTTCCCTGATTATCTTTATTTTATAAACATCAATAGCCATTCTAGTAAGAAAGCTTTATTCAACTACAAGTTAGTTAGAAAAAAGCAATCTCATGCAAATAATTGTTTCTTTCCTTTGTGGGTCCTTATAATACAATACTCTTGGGCAGAATATGAAATGCAAAACATAAAAGTAATTTTCATATATTTATTAATACAAAATGTACAAGTTTACTTAGCCTCCTGTTCCTAGTTGATTAATACTTGTTTTCTCAGTCTTGAGTTGAACAGTTCATGATTTTTTTCAACTGGCATAAAGAAATACATGAAGAAAGTTCAGTAAGACCTTATAGAATCTAATTGCTAGAAATGATATTAGTTTGGACCATTGAGCCTCCATAGATATCAGATAGAGTGAGGAGAATGCTGTGTTTCAAATTCATAAGAAAGTCATGACGAAAAAAGTGTTTAACTATAAAGATGCTTGTGTGACTTTTAAGTAGTATAATAATGATATATGCATATTGTATTTACACAATAAAATGAAATCAAGCTATCAAGTGATATGGGATTTCCCTCTGTGTGCTGTGATTATCATTAATAAAAGAAAGAAATCTGGCTTGGCCTGATAGGGTCGAACAGAGCTAGGCAGGGAAAACTAAGCCCAATGTTGGGAGGAAGAAAGTAGAGTTAAGAGAGAAGTCATGTTGGCCCACCGGAGCCGGACTGAATTTTAACCAGTAAGCCACTGCCACGTGGTAATACACAGATTACTAGAAACGGATTAAATTAATACGTAAATGTTAGCCAATAAGAAGCTAGAGCTAATGGGCCAAGCAGTGATTTAATTACTACAGTTTCTGTGTGATTGTTTCTGGTTCGACTGGCTGGAACCAACAAGCGGCCTTCCTCCAACTATCAAGTAATGAATTGTTCATAGATGTTGAATCTAGAACCAGGGATTATTACTGCTTAATCTAGTGTCAAATTTAAAGATATCTTAAATCTTGTAAGGATTTACTTTACCTCTACTTTGAACATAACCTTGTATCTTGTCTTAACAATATAGAAGCATAACAACCCTGTGATAAATTTTTACTTCTATTTTCATAAAGTCTATAACTGTCACTTCAACCTTTTAATAGTGGCATGGTCTTTAAGACACGGCATCACCCAAAGAGTCTGTATCTTGTCTACAAAAACCTCCAGAATAATGGTGAAACTGAATCAAGAGAGATATCCAAATGACTTATTATAGTAAAAGTTGTTTCCTGGGAATTTGCTATAAGAAATAAAAAGGGGGAGTGTTTTAAAGGAAAATTAAAGTGCACTTGAAACTAACTTCTGTTTATAGAATGCATTAACAAACATTAATAAAGATAATTAGATAATAAGCAGAAAATGTGACTTGTATGTTTTTACACTTTTCTTTTTATGACAAAAACACACAATTGCATGAAATAATCAACGTAAAGCTACCTTGATGACTTGCAGTAGGCAGCGATGTCATTTGCATGATACAAACAAGAAAGGGTGGAGAAAATCCATCTTCATAAGAAGAAATGGTATACTTGCCCATTGAAGCACAGCACAGAGACCTGGAAAGGAGGGCATTGTGGACAGAGAGAAACACAGGACTTTCCATCAATTGAAATAGAAGAAAAAGAGCAGCATTCAGTCTGGTACCAGTGTTAGCAGAAAAGGCCTTGAACAAAAAACAACAAAGCAAGCAAACAAAAGAGGAAAAACAACCCACTTTTTGACATAGGATACCACTTCACGAAGACCTGTGTTACTGGGTGGCAGGCTGCCCCACTCCCTCTCTGAACAGTAGTGTCAGGGAACAACACAAAGGTTATGCATGAGACTACTCAGAGTTTCTTTGACATAACCTCTTCAACAGCAAAGAAAGTGAAGGCAGAAGATGTTTCCATTACACTGAAGCCAGGATAGCTCCTGAAGGGCTTCAATCTATTGTCTGGTTTATACTTTCATTGCACACGTTAAAGCTAAAAAATGGGGTAGAAAAGCAAGCAAGATTGTAGAAAAACAAAGGTGGCAGTCAGCAGGTTGTTAAGGGCAACAAGCCATTGTTTCAGCTATGCCTCCAGGTCGCTGTTTTCCAGGTAGCATGCCAAGTCATGCTTGGCAAATGAGCAGAACAAGCAGTGATTTAAGGAAGTAACTAAATAAGTCAGTATCTAATAATTGGTCTTTTTCTACCTTAATCTACCTCAGGACCATTTGCTGAAAAACGGCCAGCAGAATAATGCTATGCTGTGAGAAAACATGTAAGCAGTAGAAACCTGGAAGGAGGCAGAAAGCTCAGGAGAGTTTGAATACATGGTAGGGATCAAAGGCAGACAGAGCTAGCACTGGGAACTAGACTCCTGAAGAAATGCCCCTGAATATGACAAGCATTTGACATCTCCTTTCAAGAAACAGGCAGGCTTGGTTTGCAGCATCTTAATGTCTGTGTTTCTTGGGAGTTGGAATTTGCTATATTAAATAATTATATTCTTGATATTTCTTTTTTCTCATTCTGTTAACCTTGTACAGTTCCCTTCAATATTATTTCTCTCTTCTACTTTTTTGTTTATTTGATTTTAAATTCTTAGAGATCCACCTGCCTCTGCCTGCCCAGTGGCAGGATTAAAGTCGTGCACCACCTCTGCCAGGCTCTCTTCTACTTATTGTCTTTAGTCTATTAATAATCATTAGTGTATTTTTCTATTTGTCTTTTCCACTTGGATCTACAATAACAAATGTGTAGTACACACAGTGCAATCTGCACCTTTGCCTTCTAAAATGATCCACGCTTAATGGATAACTTCTTCATTACTGTAATAATAGAATAATTATGATTCTAGCCAACCAGCATGGCTGGCATTTCTGGATTCCAGGACCACGCATGTGCAGACAAGCCCTCAGGAAAATACCTAGCCAACCAGCATGACTGGCATTTCCAGATTTTAGGACCATGCATGTGTGGACAAGACCTCAGGCAAAATACCTAGCCACCCGGGGGATCTTAAAAGGTCATGCAAGGCTCACATGCGGCATGGTTGCATCACCTACATATGATGCAACTACATTAGCCCTTGCGTGCATGCATGAGCTCCATCATCTCCATACGACATAGCTATGCCATTTCCCTGTACACATGTGCTAGGCAGCCTTTAAAAGCTGGACGTGCCAGCTTCAGGCCTCTCTTTCTGCAGACCGGCTTCACCAGGCGTGCACACGTCTACTCTAATAAACTCCTAGGTGGGTTTATTGCATGCTTAGTGCTTCCTTCTTACTTGTGCAAGGTCATTTCACCTACCCTTAAAAGCAATTATTGTTGGAAACAATGTCCTTACTCTCAAAGGGGCACTGAGGATGGAGCCTAGGGCTCTGAACACCCGTCTAATGGAAGTGTAAAGTTCATAGTTCTTTTATTATACCCAGCAAATGCTCAATATAGGACAGCTATTTTTACTGCTGTTATTGTCACTTACTTGATGGTGCAGATATAAGAAGAGAGGATCAGACAAATGGAATAGAGATGCTTTTAAACTACTTCCAATTATCCGTGTTATCAGAGATTTCTTGAATCCTTTTTTTGTAAGTCTTTTTAATATTAATTTTTTTATTTATTTTACTTACCAACCAGGTTTTCCTACCTTCTCTCTTCTCATTCACTCATTCCATCTCCTTTCTGTGTCCCTTCCCATCCACTACTCCTCTGTCTCCACTCAGAAAGGGGTGAACCTCCTATGAGAGTTAACAAAGCAGGGCACATCAAGTTGAGGCAGAGCCAAGCTCCTCACTCTGTATCATGGCTGAACAAGGCACCCCAGCTTGGGGATTGGGTTCCCAAAATCCAGCTCAAGTGCCAGGAACATGGCCTGATCCCACTGCTAGGAGCCCCACAAATAGAGCAAGCTACTCAACTATCACACACAAGCAGAGGGGCTAGGTAGGTCCCATGCAGTCTCCTTAACTGCTCATCCAGAGTTGGTGAGCTCCCAGGAGTTCAGGTCCCCTGGCTCTGTATGTTCCCCATCATGACCTCCCTGGCTCATACAACCCTTCCTCTACCTCTTTAACAGGACTCCAGGAGCTCTGCCCAGTGCTTGGTTGTGGATCTCTGCATCTGCTTCTATCAGTTACTGGATGTATACTATCTGATGAAAACTAAGATAGTCACCAATCTGATTACAGGAGGTCAGTTCAGATTCTCTCTTCACTATTACTAGGAATCTTTGCTATGGTCATCCTTGTAGACTCCTGGGATTTTCCCTGGTACCAGGTTTCTTCCTAACCCCAAAATACATCCCCTATAGCTATCTCTTACATTAGTTTCCCCATCCATCCTGTTCTCAA
This sequence comes from Microtus oregoni, assembly GCF_018167655.1. Lineage (NCBI taxonomy): Eukaryota > Metazoa > Chordata > Mammalia > Rodentia > Cricetidae > Microtus > Microtus oregoni. Next base: position 7,571,958 of record NW_024543069.1, read on the forward strand.
CCAGTCAAACCCGATCCTCATATTTTATGCTCTCCTTGATCCAGGAACTTAGAAAGCATCAAAGAGTACAAAGAACTGAGTTTAATGGAGATTAAAAAAAAGAAAGAAAAAAAGAACCTGAAAAATCCAGAAGAGCAACATTGAACTGACAAGGATAAAAACTGAGAAATGTCTAAGTGAACTTCTATTGACAATTTTTTACATATTAGTAGCTTAACAAAGGAGATCTTATTCTTAAAAAAAAATCTAAGGCAAAAAAAATTTATCATAATATTTAATTTGATTTTAAATATTTGACTTCATTGTTTGAAAATTTTATGGTAGTTCAAGATATCTCAAAAATAGCATGTGCTAATTTTGCTTTTTAAATTTGCAATTTAAAATAAATACTGTTTTGGTTTTCAGTATCCAAAAAATGATAATGATGGTGTCCATCTAAAACCTTGTGTAACTTCTGACTTCTGAAAACTTATGCTTCCAAATCCATGCATGCCCAGACATCTGTTAGCCATGGATACTTTGCTGTGTAGAAGAGGTGTGCACAGCCTGATCCCGCTCAGAGATAACACCACTACAGTTTATACACCTGATTCCTCTTCGCTCCTAAAGAGAAATCTCTACCGAAGTAAAGTGCAGGAAAAAAGGCAAAGAAGGAAGGTTAGGGAAAAATTTTTTTTTCTTAGCATTCCTTTAGCAAAATACAAAAATTCAGAATCTGTAGTCAGCAGACAGCAAATCACTCTGTAGCTTCCTTTATCCTCACAGACCACAGGGGAGGACTAAAGTTCCAAAAATCACTTTCACTACATAAGTATAGGCTGGAGATAAGAGCAAGACTTCCCTCAAATCCTTACTGAGAAATTAATGATCAGCGTGATAATGAGGCCATTTCCTCTGCAAGCCAAGTCAGGAAGCTATTTCCTTTCACAAGAAAAGAGCAAAGTGAACTGGGCACTAAATACTCAAACTTCATGTGGATGTTTTAAATGTCATTCAGGGTCATCCTTTTTTCACTGAAATATTGAGAGAAAGAAAACAACTGAGAATATTTTCCTCCCATGATGCTTTGAGAGATATTGAATTGCACACTTCCATTTTAACTTTGTGTCTGGCATTTTTAGGTTTATATAGAAATAAGATCAATTATTACATAGCCAGAATTCATAATTAGTAATGGAAAGATGAAATGTTTACCAGTTTTAGGATGCAATATAATAAATGATATTGAGGGAATTTACAAAATTTCAAGGGAATTTAGAAATTATCTCCTATCCTAAACCTGTAAGAATTTGAAACTAGAGAAATCTATTGCTTTGAAATCGCCTCAGCAATTAGCAATGTAATCCAAATTTTCTATTCTAAATCATTAGTCTGTATATTTCTCAAAATATCATGTGATACCTTAGTCATAAATTATGTTGTAACAGTTTTCTTTCTGTTATCTCCTTGCCTTATGGGTCATCTCATTGACAGATTTCTCTTTAGCTACTCAGGGCATGGCAGTGGTCAGGATTAGTAGCACATTTGAACTTGAACTTTACAAAAAAATAACAATTCTTTTTTTTTTTTTCTTTCAAAACAGGGTTTCTCAAGCCAAGTGGTGGTGTGAGCCTTTAATCCCAGTACTCAGGAGGCACAGGCAGGTGGATCTCTGTGAGTTTAAGGTCAGCCTGGTCTACAAGAGCTACTTCCAGGACAGGCTCAAAAAGGTACAGAAAAACCCTGTCTCGAAAAAAAAAATCAAACAAAAACAAACAAAGAACAAACAAAAACAAGAAAAGTTTTCTCTCAGTAACTTTGGAGCTTGTCCTAGAGCTCACTCTGTAGACCAGGCTGGCTTCAATCTCACAGTGATCCACCTGCCTCTGCCTCCTAAGTGATTAGACACAAAGCATGAGCCACTACAGTTGGTTACCGATACATTCTGATACGTCTAGTATTGTGTGGATGAGATACCTGAGCTTGGATTCTTTACAATAATTGACATGTAAGTACATGCTGATGCTCTCACCTGCAGGGGATGTGTACTCATGCTCCAGGGTAGCCATCAAGAGCTCAGTCCCTTTGTTGTTACTGTCTCAGGGCAAGAATAGAAACTATGTTATGTCTGAAATAATTTCTTTTTCTTTAGCAAATTTTATAAAGAAATTATCTCTTTAGATAAAATAGACAAATATAAAGCTATATCTATACCCAATACCCAAATGTTGATTTTTTTTAGTTAGACTTTGAGCCACAGAGCTCAAAGGTTGCTTCATTTAAGTAAATCAGTATAAGATTTACAAATATCATGAAATTTGCCATTAAAAACAATTTTTAAAATACAAAAATAAAAATTAAATGTTAAATCAAAGCCATAAGCTTAGCAGTGGGAAAAACTGATTTTGATTGTAGACTGTGGTAGCTCTATTTGTTTCCATTCTTAAGGCTGGCAAAGGTGTTTCCATCTTAGGACCTAAAGTCTCTCTCCTGTTTTTATTGTCACTATCAAATGAAGAATAAAATTTGTTTGATAAAAAAACATCTTAATATTTAGAAAGACAAGTTAGGGCAAACCATGTAATTCAATCCTGTGTATGTATACAGTACCTTTGTATAATATACAGTATTTAGAGAGTGGACAAAAATGATAACACTTGTATCTATCTATTTGATTACTCTGTTCCAGACTCTTCTAAGACACTCTTCCCAAAGGCTGATGAAGAGCGATGGTAAGAACACACCTTCTTTAACCCATGTCAGCATTGCTCCTGCATAGAAGTCAGGGAAGGTTTATGCTGCAGCAGTAAGTGAGCATAAACAACCATTAGACATTTTATTTTACAGAGGTTGGTGAAGCTTGTTATAAAAATACAACCTAGAGCACTGATTGGTTGCTTTGCGTTCACTAAATAGAGGGTGAGGTTGGTTGTATACTTTACTAGAAATTAGATGCAACTAAATTCTTAAAAAATAAAACATATTCATATTTCTTCTGGTCCTGCTGACTTGAAAAATATGTAATATTAGGATCAAATTAATCCAGAGTTTGTATCAACTGTTAATTAAATGGGTGGGTGCAACACACATATTGTTTAGATAAAATGAACACAAGGGTGCAGGTCCTTGTCTTTTTCTCTGTCATTAACAGTGTTTGTTTAGAAAAACTTCAGGCAGTATGATTTGAAAGAGCTACATGATTTTGTTGACAAAACATTCTAGGCCATGTAAGCAACAATGGCAGGTCAAGTTACATATACAACGAAATAAAAAATCCTTTAGTGAGAGTTTAATTGATGGGGGAGTGTCATATATCAATCTGTTGATTTCATTGGTTAAGCAATAAAGAAACTGCTTGGCCCTCATAGGTTAAAACATAGGTGGGAGGAGTAAACAGAACAGAATGCTGGGAGAAAGAAGCTGAGTCAATGAGTCGCCAAGATTCTCCCACTCCAGGCAGACACAGGTTAAGATCATTCCTGGTAAGCCAGCTCATGGGCTACACAGATTATAAGAAATGGGCTAGTCCAGGTGTGAGAGTTAGCCGAGAAAAGGCTAGATATAATGGGCCAAGCTGTGTTTAAAAGAATACAGTTTCCGTGTAATTATTTCGGGGCATAAGCTAGAGCTAGCCATGTGGGCGGCCTGGTGCCAGGGACGCAGCCCCGCCGCTCCTATTTCAACATTTAATGGCATACCTATTTATCCATATACTTTCACATATAATTCTCTCTCTCTCTCTCTCTCTCTCTCTCTCTCTCTCTCTCTCTCTTTAAAGCAAGTTTTGGAAATGTCTTACTCATTGTTCTGTTGCTGTAAAGATATTCCATGGTCAAGCCAACTCTTGTAAAAGAAAGAAATTAGGATCATACTCATTCTTTCAAAGGTTTAGTCTATTCTCATCATGGCATGGAGCATGGTAGCAGGGTGGTGTGGTGCTGGAAAAATAGCTGAGAGCAACACGGTGATCAGCAAGCCCAGAGAAGGAAGCTGAGCCTGGAATGGACCTCGAAAACCTCAAAGCCCACCACCAATGCTGCACTCCAGCCATGCCACACCGACTCCAACAAAGCCATGTCTCCTAATTTTTCTGGTTCTTTCCAACACTTCCACTTCCTGGTGATTAATCACTCAACTGTTTGAGCCTAAGGAGGCTGCTATTACTCAAAAAAAGTGGAGAAATTTAGGAAAAGAGGTCAAAGGGAAGGAGTGAAGATGGAGCTAGAAAGAGAGAACCATAAGACATATGATTTAGTGTTTCCATAGTGACTCTTACTATTAATATTTCTTTTCAATTACCATCAATGGCATCAGGCTGGGCCACTTTTTTATATAGTTTGAACTGAAAGATGAACTAGGTCAATGAGTTGCTTAGCCTAATCAACTTTTTTTTTTTTTACAAGACAGTTTATGGCACAGTGGATATGTGGAATCCCTTAGTCCAGGTATGTACTACTTAGCATAGCACAATTTAGGTACATGCTTAAGAGAGTTGTGTTCAGCCTTTAAAACTTACTTTTTTTGTTTTTTTTGTTTTTTTTTTTCAGCCAGAATTCAATCAGTGATGGAGAATTATATGATGGTTTTCTCATGACAACAGATTTATGGGGCAAGTGTTTTAAACGTATGGGGCAAGCTGAGACAGCAAATATTGGAGGGGGATTTAGAAGAACAAAATGATACTGTGTTTTCAACTTGAGCAAAGAAGCATGCCCAGGGCAATTTACAGAGAAGGTAACACATAGATAGAACGACCCTTAGAAAGTGAGTGACTCTGATTCTCATTTCTCTAGGTCCTTGGTAAACCCTTTGGTACCAGGCCTGCTGTCAGTGGGCTCAACAGCGCCAAGGACAGCTGCAATCGAGGAATGCTTTTGATATTAAACACACCTGAAAGTCGTCACTGGAGCTTCACTCCTGTCTTCCAAATATTACACCCTATCTGTTTAACCCAGTAAAATCTCTTACTGAACAGAGAAAGGGATTAGAGAACATAGGGTTCTAGCTTGATTGCACAGTAGAACACACAGCAGGACCTCACTTTTGGACACTAAAAATAGTTGTTACCTGAAACTGCCTTTCTAGTGGAGATCAACAAGACAATGGCCACATTTTAGGAGACACAGAAATGAAGAACAATGCATGTGCAGAAGAGGAGAAACACAGCATTGGAAATGAACTGAAGAATTTAAGACTCCAAAAATCTCTTTATATGGAGGTGGCTTTTTATTGTGACTTTGAATGATTGGTCCATAAATACTGACTTTTTGGAAAGAAAAAAATCAACATCATGGAAAGAAAACAAAAATGACTGAGAAAAAATATCTTCCCCGGGACACATGGATAAGAAAAGTCCTTTCACTAAGCATTAATAAAACTTAAATAAGAAAATAGATGTTAAAACAACAGACAACAACAACAGCAGCAGCAGTAGCAAGCAGCAAATGCACCAAGCACATAAGAGCAGGGAAGCTGAAGGAAAGTAGCAGCAAAAGTAGATTAAGGACACTGGTGAGCAGGCAGCCCTGGGGCTGACAGAATTTTAAATATCATTGCCTAGCATGGGGAAAAAAAGGCAAATTCTAAGAGTTGAATAGCAAAGCAAAATGCCAGGACAGCAGAGGCCCCTGTCTCAAGAGCACTGTATTTTGCAAACATTTGAGCAGTTGTTAATAAATAAAAAGGAATAAATAAACATGCTGATGTTTATGAGTAGATATGTGACATTTATATATGACATTTATATATATAACATATTACTCTTAATCTTTAATTCATGGCCATTTCCTTATTGTGTTGTCACAGACTATTTCATAATTAGCATATATTTACTAAGCAGATTCTGGTAAGCTATTCATTTGTTGTTAAAACAAGTACCCTGCTGATACTATTAGGAACAATTAAAAGTAACCTTCAGCAGCTGCCACATTGACCTTTGTCTCCATCAGGCCTGAACTGGTCACAACGGGTGCCTGTTCTGACAACAGCTTCCTGTCTGGTGCTGCATCGTTCCCAGCTGTTCTTTCACCCTCACTTACCGTCCTGGTTGGAAGGTAAACCGTTGTATTTATAGGTCAAGATCCTCACAAATACAATTTTAATACAATTTGAAGCCTAAATCGATGGTGCTTTCATGGGGTGCAAACATTGCCTTGCACTCTGAGTGACTGCACACCAGAACTCACTCTATGTGGATATTTGTAGCTCGTTATTCACTTCTTAACTTGCCTGAAGTTTCATGGATGTAAGCTTAAAAGAGAATGTTCTGATGCAACACACACAGTTACTTACCATATAAGTATCCTGCTTTTCAGCCAGTATTACCACCCCCAGACTACTTTTATTAAATTCTACTTCATTGAAAATATTGGCATGGATTCTTACATTGATTTCTTAAGCCATGATACTTATATATGTATATGTCTCTTAGAATCATTAAATGTTCACACATACTCTAAAATCTCGAGAAACAATCATTTAAGATGTTACTTATGAAAGTTCCATATAATCTTTACTTGGTTGGAGAGGAAAAGGAAGTGTTACCCTGTAGAAGTTTTAGGAGACCATTTCAAGAGCGACATTATACACATCTACTTACTGAAGACCAAATAACCATCCAATCTGATGAAGTAATGAATTTGTAGAAAGAGCTAACTGGAGAATAATTTATTGGTTGCCTTCAGGATCAGGGATGACTCAAAACATCTTCTTCACTGAAAAGCCCACGCCAAGATGGACAAAGTAGAAGAAAAAACTGGAAGCTAGAGCTGTCTGCCGCCCTTGCAAGCGGCTTAGCAGGTCCAGCTTTCTCCTCTCCACAGCTTGTCTGAGAAACTTCTCTCCCAGGAGTTTGTTTCCAGAGACTGGAGTTGAAGAGATCTATTGAGTCCTGAAATCATTGCTTTCGCAGAAATGAAGGAAGTTTACTTCTCAAGCCTCACAAAACTCCTCTTTAACACAAACAATAAAAACTCAGAGACAGACACTGGGGTTCAACCTGAAGATCAGAAAAGCAAAGCAGCCAGCCATGGGTTTTTACCTCTATCTCAGGCCTCAAACTGGTGAGATTCTGTCTCCATGAATCCTGAAGACTCCGTACCTCACACTCCACATTCCACTCATTTCTTGTCTCCACTTTATATTCCTCTCTCCACCCAGCTGTATTGCTCCTGTCTCTGCTTCCCTAGTGCTGGGATTGAAAGCATGTGATTCCAAGTGCTGGGATGACCTTTGTGTGAGCTCTGTTTCTCTTAGATATACACAATCGTCTGTAGCCCAGGGTGGCCTTGAACTCACAGATATCAGACTACCTGTCTCCAGAGTCCTGGAGATAAAGGTATGTGTCAGCACTCCCTGGTCTGTATGGCTGACTGGTATGGTGGCTTTGCTATCTCATCTTCAGGAAAGCTTTATTTATTATTTATTTATTATTATTTAATAAATTTTATTATTTATTAAAACATACATAATATACCACTATATTCCTCTCCCCTCCTTCCTGGAGGGAAGACTATCGAGTAGAGTGAGTGATAGCAGTACATTTCAAACTGCAAAGAAACTTAGAAAACCAAACATATGGGCTTGCTGTAAACTTTATGACTTCATCTCAAATTTCCAAAATATCATTTGCTGAATTTACAATTATGATAAGGCCTATGTATAATTTTTTAAACATGCCTAAAATGATTATTAGTTATATTCAGTATGTATATTTCTAGTTTTATAAACATTATTTCTTGCCCAGAATAATGCAGATTTTTGACTTTGCAAATTTGAGCAAGAAACAAATAGAGAAAATAGAACTTAATTCTTTATATTTCTATATATAAATCTTTATTCATGTTTAATATTAATGACAGAGCAATATGATGCTATTGTTGTTGATCACCCATATTTCTCTTCAGATTATAGTGTTCACATTGCCTGCTTTTCCTCAACTAAAACTAATACTGTTCATAACTAAATATTTCACCTTCTTTGTCCTGTACAAAGCAGTGAACACATTTGCAATCTCAAACACCACAGTTGTCTGATTCTGGGCTAGCCTTGCTAGAACCTTAGTGTTCAACATGGAACATTTCTCTTCATGGTAGAGAAACAGTTTCCTCTGTCAATCTCCTTTGCCCATTCCATTACTATATCCACCCACATCTATGAAACAAGGTCTCAGTCAGCATCGACTTCCTTCCTAGCCTAATACTCAGCCCCCAGCAATAAATTAAAAAATGGAAGCGAATGGCAGCCCTGCTTCTCCTTTCCCTCTTCAGAGGTCCCCACCTGGTTGTGACCTTTAGCAGTGGCGTCCCACAAACTGACAATCAACTCTTGGAAACAGGAGAGTAGGTTGTCACTGTCTCGCATCTCATGTAAATTAACAAGTCTTTCAGTCATGGAATGCCTGCGGTAGTGCAGCGAAAACCACACTGGCCTGTACAAGCCCTAAAGTTTGTTTGGCCCTCCTTTCCTACAAAGTATGTCTTTTTTTTAATCCAACAACCTCCTTGGTCCTTGCACTCTTCCTCCACTCCCATGACCCTTCCCCCACTTTAGTGCCTCTTCCTCCCTATTCTTATCGTCGAGCTTTCTTTGCTCGAAAATTTCATACAGGCATAAAGTGAGAAATGATCCAATAAAGTCAATCGTTTCCTCTCTCAAACTCCTACCCAAACTCTGATATTAATATCAGGTTTTTCCTTTTGGGAACCGCGACAAGATTTCAGATATCCTCATATGTTACATTCCTGGAATCTCCTTAATGTTACTCTCTGGAACAAGATAAGCAACCTTTAAGATTTTTTTTTTTTGGGGGGGGGGTTTCGAGACAGGGTTTCTCTGTGGCTTTGGAGTCTATCCTGGAACTAGTTCTGTAGACCAGGCTGATCTCGAACTCACAGAGATCCGCCTGTCTCTGCCTCCCGAGTGCTGGGATTAAAGGAGTGAGCCACCATCGCCCGGCCCTTTAAGAATTTTTAACATATTTCAACATGGTCTTCTGAGAGGTATCTTCCTATTTTGAACAACAGGAGGTGAGAGCTTACAGGCAGCTAAATAATTGTCAGCAGATCGTATCAGACTATTTTACCTTCTAGAAAGAACTGCATGCTGATTACAGGGCCTCTTAAGCTGCTCCTCATGCACACACACACTTTGAAGCTGCTAATTTCTCAGCCAATCTTCCTGACCTGCTATTTCAATCAACAAGTATTTCTGAAAGTATTACACAGATCAAAAACGAGACTGAGATGCATTAGATGATCTTTTGTGTGTGATACCTGCTTCTTTCATGCGGTTTCCTTCGGAGAGGAAAATCTTTTCATGAGGCTTGGAGCGCAATCAATTATAATGAGTGTGATTTGTGCTTACATTTTGGCTTTATTTTGCAAGACAGGAATTGGTTCTGTTGGAATAGCAAAAGGTAGTTTAAATTTTTTAAAAGAAAACATATATTTAAGAAAGATATGCAAAGTGAATGTGTATAGTTAAGTATAAATATTTAGTCATCTTACATGCATTTGCATAATTTAAAAATAATCAACTATAAATCCCATTTTCTTGATTTCATTACTTTTTATTTTATGTCAAATACTGTCCTTCATCATGCACTTGAACTTTGCTGAAAATAATGGAAACGTTAGAAAATCAAGTGTGTCATTCTCTAAGTATGATATCTAGAATTAAGTGGTTATAAACATGCTTCTGATTTTTTTCTATAAGAAAACGTTTAGCATCCATGTTCCGGTGTAAGTGTTGTTTGGCAATAAGTCTCTCTTTGTCTCTTTGGGTATTTGCAGAACCACACTTTGGGGTACATAGAATAGAGCACATCTGCAAGTATCGCAATAGAAGTCACAGGGTCTAATCACCAAAGTGTAGAGTGTGACCAACACAGAGGAGAAATGAGAAGGTATCTACCTATTCCAGACCCTAAAACAAGGACTTTAGTATGTCATCACATTTATTGGAAAAGTAGCTAATCCTTGTTATGAATACAAACTATTGGATATAAGTCCATTAATTTTGAAATACCTTCGTGTCCCAGGATTACTGATGAAGACGCCATATATAATTATATAAAGCAAAAGAAAATCATAATTTTTCTAAGAACCTGAGAGAAGACATAACATTTATATATACATACATACATGCACGCATATATGTATAAATAATATAATACACAGTATAATACAATATAGTATTCTAATACATATCATAATTCATTATAATATCTAGTAGTCTAATTCAATGTGTAATATGTATATTGAGTATGGTTTTTACAATAACATTTTAAAATGCCACACACATCTAAAAATAGATGGGTAACAGAAATCAGACTTGGTAAGTTAAATGAAAAATGTGTGAGTGTGTGTGTTTCTATGTATTGATTGAGTAGAAAAGGGGTATTATATCTCAGAGAATTTGCCAGGAATGTGTATGTGATCCAAATCCAGAGAAGAAAATCATCAAGAAACTCAATTTAAAAAATCAATAAAATACTATAGCTCTCGACAACAAAATTCAAGGAATCCATATTTCAGAAATTGGCAAATTTTTAAATGCCATCTCTTTTGACTTCTTATATTAAATACAGCATAAGAAACAAGGTCTCTGTCAAGAATCATGGGACATGTATGTAGAACTGAACAATCCATAGGGAAAATGTGCAAGATATCCTCAGCAAATGAGAAAGCATTGAGCTTTGTTACTAAAAAATACTGATACAAAATAAGACAAAACCAGGAAAATTCTTGATTTTTCAATTCCAGTTCTTTAAAACTGAAATTAAAACCATTGAACAAATAAATTACATTAATACTTATATATTCGGTATTTTAAGACATGAAAAGGCAGCTGAGACTGAGAATACATGCTTCTTCTGGATTAGATAACGTTATTAGATTCTGCCATTTACATTGATTTGGTTATATGTGTTTGTGTTCATGCAAAATGGGAATCTCCAAAGCATAAATGAATAAATAAATAAATAAATAGAATTTTTAAATGAAAAATATTTTCAACTGACTAGGAAAATTTATGTAGTTATAGTGTGTTCCCAAAGCCTGGCATCCTCCATGTCCTTGGACTGTTTCTCCCATTTCCTCCAAAATAAAACATCTCCTGCTGGAAGAAAGGTGTGGCTACAAGATTCAGGAAGTAGCAAAAGTGATAACGGTCATAGCCTTCGTGCAAGTTTTTGGTGATGTAGCTATCATGAATCACACATGCTTCTGTAGGTAGCCAATAACCTATGTTCCCATCAATGGTTCTTCTCATAAGCTCTATATGTGTATAGATAACTACGATAAATCTATTAAGGTGGGAAACTAGACATGGGTGAAACTATTCCTTTATTTCTTCAGTCTTCCATCTTGGGTGAATATATTTTCAACGTAATATTCTTAAAACTCCACTACTATATTCCAAAAGTTCACACACTTAATTCTATCTATTTCAATATATTCTGCACTACTGAATGAAAAGACGATGTAACTCGAGATTAGCGAAATTCTCAGATATTCAATATACCATATTGCTTTTAGAAAAGAAAAAGAAAAATTCTAAAATAGCTGGTATATATTAATATGTAATGAAACATATACATTCATTTTTAAATTTTTAACATATACATTACTATTCATATATGTAACATGATATATTCATATATATTCATAATATTCAGTATTGGCAATCACATTGGGAGCCCCAGGCATGCTAGGCCATCATTTTACCACATAGATATATTCCTGTAGCTCTTCCTTCTTTGGACTGCCAACTCCCAAATAATGAATCAGAGACTTTTGATTAATTATGAAAGCTTGGACTTAGCTTAGGCTTGTTACAACTACCTCTTAAAACGTAAATTAACTCATTTATTTTAATCTACATTCTGCAACATGGCTTGTTACTTCTCCTCAGTAACTTATGTCTGTCATTCTCTGCATCTTTCTGGCAAATCCCCTGCCTCTCAGATTCTTTCCTGAGTTCTTCCCTGAACATGAAAGTCCTGCCTGTCCTCTACTGCCTATCTATTGGCTGTTCAGCAATTTATTAACCCAATCAGAAAATAACCTAGGCTGATGAAGTAAAACAGAAATATTTCACAGTATACAAAAAGATTATCCCACATCATATCCCCTTCTCCTCCAAAATAAATACTCTTGAATCAGACTTTAAACTTAAATTCAACATAGTTTAAACTTGAAGTATACTTAATGGTACATGTTTATTTTAACATGCCATTATGACTAAAGTATTACATATATATTGTATCCCTTTTATACAACCTAAACCAAGTAAATAAAATATACTGTAAACGCAATTATGTAATAAATAATGTAACACATGTAAGTTTTACTATAGCATAACCTAAATATAAATAATGATTATGAACAAGTCAGACTTCTTTGGGCAAATGTGACATGTGGAGATGTAAGAAAAAACTCTTATGGAAAACCTGAATGCATAAATACCACTGAATATGTGGTTGGACTTAAACCTACATTTATCTTTTTTCTGTGTCATAATCCAATGTTCCTATAAGTCTAAGCCCTAAACTACATTGGTAATGATTTTCTAAACATAGTGTCATGAATGTGTGGTCTCAGGAAGAAATTCCATATTCTTATTCATGAAAAGTAGTAGAGATGGTTTTGAAATGCTGAAATGATGTATGGAGGGAAATGAAAACACTCAGCCTGGAATGCAATAAACATGGTGTTTAGCTCCTTTTTCCAATCTCCACACAGTGGCATAGGAGCAATTTCCTAGGGACTTTCTGATGGAGTGGGGGGATTGCCACATCAATCCTTAGAAAAAGGCACTGTCATGGTTGTTCCAAGTGACAACCAGTAGTCCCTAATTTTCCTGGTATTCCCTACTGGTTATCTAGATTTGAAATTTAATTTTCAAGCACGTATATGTATTTGCATTTTATGATAGCCATGTTCCATGGATAACAGAATATCTTTTTGCCAACGAGAGTCAGTAGTACTGGGAGGATTTGACTGACAAGAAAGAATTTTAAAGAATACAAAAGCACCTGAGCAAGACAGAAAGCCTTGAAAAAATCCTGTAGACACTTTGGAAATACTATCCAAAGCAAGCCTTCTTTTCCTTTGCACATACTAAACCAGAGGAATGAGAATAAGTGGAAGCATAAAGGATTGGAAAAGAACAGCACTGACAAATTTTGTTATTTTCAAAGACTAGATGCTCTGATGTACAACTTTCCATTTTTATAGTTTATAAAACACCTTCACAACATCCTCAAAGATAGAAACTTTATAATGCATCACTGTGATTCATTTACAACTGGGATGAATTGTAAATCAAAAGTCACCCAATTTTTAAGGCCCTGGTTTTTGAACATGGTGAACTTGGAAATGTGACACTCCAGGTACCCAAATTTGATGCATAGAAGAAGGCTACAGTTATATGTGTCAGAAGTGTAGACCCTTGCCATGGGTATTATAAAAAGCAAGGTGTGTTATTCATACACTGCATAATGATGAGAACAGATTTTGAAAATGCAGTGTAAATTCTTTTGTTATTTGACTTTCATAACATCATTATATTTTTTTGAAAGTTTTTCTGTCTATGTGTTGTTTTATTTTTTTTTATTGAGAAAAAAATATTTCCGCCTCCTCCCAGCCTCCCACTCCTCCCCCCCTCCCCCCACTCCTCTTCCCTTCCCCCCACTCCTCTCCCCCTCCCCCCACTCCTCTCCCCCTCCCACTCTAGTCTGAAGAGCAGTCAGGGTTCCCTGTCCTGTGGAAAGTCCATGGAGACAGTGGGGCTGATCTATTGGGAGCTCACCAAGGCCAGCTGGACTGTGACTGAAAAAGCATGGGATAAAACTGGACTCTCTGAATATGGCGGACAATGAGGGCTGCTAAGAAGCCAAGGACAATGGCACTGGGTTTTGATCCTACTTCACGCCCTGGCTTTGTGGGAGCCTAGCCAGTTTGGATGTTCTCCTTCCTAGACCAGGATGGAGCGGGGAGGACTTTGGACATCATTATATTTTTAAGTCATATAATTCACATGGGACAACTGCTTAATGTGCTATGTGTTTGTTGATTGAGATGTGATTATGTACAGCCTCTATTCATTTCAGGCTATTCAATTAATTTTTCTCTATTTTTGTTGGTAAGAAGTTATTGCAGTGTTTTAAAAGCTCTACCTACAACAGCATACATATGTTTCTTTATAAATATGAGTTCAATTTTAAGAGAATGTTGTGATATGGATAACAATGAACATAATTTTATGACTACACAATAGAAAGGGGATATTGAGTGTAGCAAGGACAAAAAGTCAACTCAATTGAAAGCGAGGAGAGATTTGATTCAAGACTCAAGGGTCACTGAGCCATTTAGCAGTATTGAGTTTCATTTGTCGTCAAAGTTCACCAAATAAATCACTTCTTCCAATCATGAATGTTTAACCACTATATGTCCATAAAATGGATTAATATAAACCACACAAAATAAAACCAGTATGATTAATATTCTAAACTCTAAAGCACTTGAACCACAAATATTGGGAAAATAAATATTTTAAAAAGATTATACCACAGAAAACAAATTACCCCAAAACTTCTCTGACAGAAGAAAAAAAAACACTAGCCAAAGCCTGCTCCTGCAATTCAGGATGTATTAGTAATTTACTGACAAGAAAACTATTCTAAACTTTGTGTACAGAACTGTGTAACTTAGAAAGAGATTTTTTTCTCTAGATATTGTTTTCCTATCTACTAGATATCAGTATTAAAACATAAAACCTATTATTCTTTAGTGTCTAACCTGTCTATATACACAGCTAATTATTAGGCTAATTATTTACTAGTAAATGACTGCTATATGAAGCAACCCCAAAAAATTGGTATGTTAATTCAAAATCAGAGACTATTTCCAATTATAGATCTATTATAATTAGCTTATTGGTTTTGTTCACTTTACAAATTTGGAAAGCATGAACAACATAAGGAAAACCTTTCCTTAGAAAATCCTACAGCATATATTATAGTTCAAGCCAATGTGAACACTATGCAGTGTACCCAAATAACACCTGCAATTATAAGCCTTTATATACCTATTAAACACATTTATTTTATAATTCCAAAAGATTGTATCCTTTAGAATAGCTTCAGACTTCCAGAAATATTGAGATCAACTGACTCTGCGAGATATTTCTACTCTCTCCATATCTCTTCAACATAGTTCTTGAAGTTTTAGCAATAGCAGTAAGACAACAAAAGGAGGTCAATGGGATTCAAATTGGAAAGGTAGAAGTCAACCTTTTATTATTTGCAGATGATATGATAGTATACATAAGTGACACCAAAAACTATACCAGAGAACTCTTACAGCTGCTAAATACCTTCAGTGATGTAGCAGGATACAAGATCAATTCAAAAAAATCAGTAACCCTCCTATACACAAATGATAAAAAATGCTGAGAGGGGAAATCAGAGAAACACCACCTCTCACAAAAGCCACAAATAACATAAAATATTTTGGAGTAACACTGATCAAGGAAATAAAAGACCTATTTGACAAGAACTTTCAGTCTTTGAAGAAAGAAATTTAAGAAGATAACAGAAAATGGAAAGATCTCCCATGCTCTTGGATAGAAAGGATCAACATAGTAAAAATGGCAATCATGCTAAAAGCAATCTATAGATTCAATGCAATCCCCATCGAGATATTTCATGATCTCTTATGATTAGTAAGCGAATATCATCATTTTAACAATATTAAATCTTCCAATCCATGAATATAAAATTTGCTTTGTTTGCATACAAGTTTATTTCTTTAAATTTTCTTTATAGTTTTTAGAAAAGGTTTTTAATCTATTTGGTTAAATTTTAAGCTTAATTACTCAAATTTTTAAACTGTTGTAAACTTATTTTTTCTCAATAATTGAAATTGCATTGAAGGTACACATTAAGTTCATTCCTTAACATATTAATCTTGTATTGCTCAATTAATTTTCATATTTTTCATTAAAAACGCTTTACATTTTACATATGAACCCCAGTTCCCCCTGTCTCCCCTTCTTCCAGCCCCCCACCCATCACTTCTATGAGCCATAAGATCACTCAGTAATATTCAGATTCATTTCATAAGGTCAACCCATCAGAGCTAGGAGCTTTGTTTGGATGATTAGACAAGGAATGTTGTAATTATTGCCTTGTGGATAGAGTGGCTGTTTCTTGCTGTAGATTTCTTTCTGTAGCTTATCCCCTTCTGTTACAAATTTGCAGTTTATCTCCCACAGCTCAGTACTATTTGATCATTTACTGGGCACATTTTTCCCTATACATTTGGGATTTACTAATTACATCCCATAAGTATGTGTGAAAACAGTCACACTGTTAAGAAATCTGCTTCCCATTACCAGTTCTCTGTTCCTTTATTCAGCATAAACACAGAGATCTCCCTTCCTGAAATTATCTTTATTAGTAGACATTAGATCAGTGTTTAGGGTACAGGCAAAAGTATATATACCATAGAAGATACTCTGAGATATCCAAGTACATAGAATTGCTACATGTCCAAGACTGATGATTTACTGATGCTCAGACGGATAGAAAAAAATAAGTATGCCCTGGTTTTACCTCACTTATAGTTAAGAAAAGCAAACATCTAAAGCTAACTTTGCATTAAAGGATTCACGACTCCTCATGCTCACTTTTACTTCAGTTTACCGATCATTCTAGTTGAGGAGATTTACTGCTTGAGTCTTGCTTTCAGGAAAAATAATTAACCATTTACCCACAGACCAGAGGAAGGCAAACCCCACTGGTACCTCTGATAGGCATCAAGCCCTACATCTGATAAGTTAGAAGTTTCTCCCCTCTTTGCTTCAACTGCTTAGAGCAATAGATGCAAACTTCAGATCTAAAAGGCCATCAGAGCATTTAGAGTAATGTACTAATGGATCAAGAGCCATACACTTCCTGTGTCTGTTTATGTAGGGTGCCTGGTTACTCTCTACCTGCATGGGAAACTGTGGTCAGAATATAATGTGAAAAAGAAGTTATTTTCACTTAAAACATTTTACAAACTGAAAAAAATTCATGTGGTCTAACAAAGTCAAACACATTTAAAGCTGTTTTTAAAAAATCAATCCCTTTTAAAATCCAAATTCTCTGTAAAACCCCAAAAAAATCTCTTCAAAAATTAGTGCACAATCACAATCTCTACAAAGCAAAGCAAAACTCAAAAGTAAACATTACAATGTTCAGTGTCTGGAATCTACTGACAAAGGACTCCTTCAAAGGGATTGGATCACTTCTCACTCTTCCAAAGTTTCACCAGTCAAGCCTCCATCCTCCGTACTGCTATCAGCATCCTTTTCTTCAAAGCTCTGGGAGAACATCCCACTGAACTCTCAATTCTCAATGGCTCTTCTAGCACAAAGTAACAAAGTCCTTCCTTAATCCTTCCTAAAACATTGTCAGGTCCATCAGACTATACTCCATCATCCTGATGCCACCTGTCTTATGGTTACTAGTGCTATGATGAAACATCATTACCAAAGCATCGTGTGGAGGGAAGGCTTTATTTGGTGTATTCTGACATATCACAGGTCTTCAACAAAGGAGGTCAGTACAGGAACTCAAGCAGGGCAGGAACCCACATGAAGGTGATGATGCAGAGGCTACGGAGGGGTGCTGCTTATTGGCTTGTTCCTCATGTTGCTCTCAGCCTGCTTTCTTATAAAAAGCAGGGTCAAACCCAGGGGAAGCACCAACCACAATGGGCTGGCACTCTGCCATCTATCACTAATTAAGAAAACGCCTCAGTCTTGCCTCCAGCCTGTTAATATGGAGGCATTTCTCCACTGAGGTGCCCTCTTCTTTGATGACTCTCACTTCTTTCAAACTGGCGTAAAACTAACCAGAACATTTTCTCCTCTTTAAAATCATAGTTTATTTTTAAAATTTATTTATTCATTTACATATTACATGTTGTATATCCTGGTCACAGTTTCCCCTCTCTCCTCCCAGTCCCCCATCCCTTCTCTCTTCCTATCCCCTGTACTTACTCCCTCTTCATTTTTGTTTAGGAAATGGCAGGTCTCACATAAGAATCAGCAAAATATAGCATATCAAGTTGTAGTAACATTAATCACCTCCTAGTGTATTAGGACAGGAAAGAGAGCCCCAGCATGAGAAGTAGCGTCCCAATTGCCTGTAAAAGAATGAGGAGTAGGGTACCAAAAGTCTGTAAAAGAGTTAGCGACAGTCCCTGTTCCCACTGTTAGGTGCCCCAGAAGAAGACCACACTACACAACTGTAACATACATGCAGAATGCCTAGGCCAGACCCATGCAAGCTCCAGTTCAGTCTCTGTAGCCCCGTGAATCAAGGTTGGTTGAGTCTGTAAGTCTTCTTGTAGTGTCTTTTGCTGTCTGGGTCTTAAAATATTTTCCCCTCTTCTATCCTCTTCTAGAGGATTCCTTGAGCTCCACCTAGTAATTGGCTAACAGCCTGCATCTGTTTCCATCACTTGCTGGAGAAATCCTCTCTGGTGAGTACTTGGCTAAGCACCAATCTGGTCACAGAAGACAGTTTAGATTATGTATCTGCTATTGCTAGATGTCTAAGCTGGGGTTTATTGTAGATTACTGGGAGAATCCCTTGTGCCAGAGATTACTTGACCCCAAAATGCAATGTCTCCCCATTCCAGTAGTCTTTACAATACACTTCCCCTCTACCACCCCCCCCCCAAACTGATGGCTCATACTCCCTTTCCCATTTTCCTCAACAGAAAATGTGGGAAATTATCTTGAAGCAGACAACTACAGGAGACAACTTCCTGGACAGAAGACCAATATTATTGGCTCAAAGATAAACAACTGATAAATGGGACCTCATGAAATTGAAATTTTTCTGTAAGGGAAAGGGCACTGTCAATAGAATAATATGGCAGCCTACAGAATGGGAAAATATCTTCCACCAAGCCCACATACAACAGAGGGCTGATTTCCAAACTATATAAAGAAACTATATATCAACAAATCAAATAAATGTGATAGACTTACACAATAGAATATTATTTAGCTGATAAAAAGAAGAACACCAGAAAATTTGAAAGCAAATTAATGAAACTGAAAAAAAAATCATCCAGAGGGAGGTAACCCAGATCAATAAAGACAAACATGGGATGTACTCACTCTTGATTGATATTAGCTGTAAAATAAAGGGTAACAGTACTACCATTCACAGATCCAAAGAGACACAGTAACAAGGAGGATTCATGGATGGACAACCAGATCTCTCTGGAAAGTGGAAATACCAGAGCATTATCTTTTATAAGAATTGCCATGGTCATGATGTCCTTTCACAGCAATGGAATAGTGGTATAGACAATAACCATTATGGAAAGCTCGAACAATTATCTCAGATTTATCACTTATTTACAGAAAGTGGTTAATTTGGTGCACGGTTCTAACCGTTTCAATCCGTGACCAAATCATCATTGTTTTGCATAAGAAACATCATAGCAAACATAGGTAGTGGAGCTGCTAAACTCATGACTAGGAAGAGAAAGAGGAAGAGACCTGAGCATGTCTAGAATGACCTAGCATGTCTAAAAATAAAGCACAAACGCTTAAAAATCCCACCTCCTTCTACAAACACCACCCTAGAGACAAAGCATTAACTCCTTAATCTATAAAAGTCCCTTATAAGCCTCATCAGAGAATGCCATCATAACAGTGACCAGCTTCACAGTTTCACAGATAATCATGTACTATAACCTAGCTAAAGGGATGCATTATACGAATTCTTACAAACTGCAGCATCATGCATGTAGTCACCTCAATTTCACCACCCTACAAATGAATATCATCTTTGACTGAGTACCACTCTGTCTCCTGAATGTTGACATTTCTCTGTATCTATTTGCCTCAATTTCCTCTCTTTTACACCCCCTGAATCTCTCAATTACAGTTCCTTCCTAGGTTTGTTGGCTTTTTAAGTCATATACTTTTAAGTATGTCTTTGGAACTGTATAAATACACCTTTGCCCATTAATCAGTGAAATTACAGTAAAATACAGCCTTGTACAACTTGATTGTTGTGAGGGTAATCAAGATTTGTCCACTAACCAAAAAAGAAAAAATCGTGTTATGCTGAGAAAAATAATTGTGATATTTTCCAACACAACTGCTTTACAAATCCTGTTGTTCCACATTTCCAATCATATTTCTAGATTGAGAAAAATGGTTGTTACTTCCAGAAAAGTCATGTATTACTCTCCCTCTTTTCAGATGACACCACCGCCCTGCTAGAATATTTCCTGTTCCCGTGTGTCTTCCCTAAAACACTGTTTACTTTCTTTTAAGAAGTGCAGAATGTAACTCCTGTTCATTACAAGGTGATTGAAGGTGATACTCTGTCAAATTCTATTCATTTTAGATAAACTATCTCTGTCAGAATTATAATTTTTTTAAATAAACATGGCAATTTCCAGTCTGCCAGTCAAATCTTCTCTAAGAGTTTCTTGTCATTGGCAGAGCATGGCCCTGGATAGCTTTCCTCTTTATTTTACTATTCGATTGTGTTCATTTAAGCAGAGATTTCAAAAACAACTAGACATGTGATTGGATGAACTGTTCAAATATGTAGATTGCATTTTTTAAAGGTTTGGACATTGGTGGCTTTAAAACAACACATTAGCATGAAGATAAAGCTACTAGCCATTAATAGGACAAATATTGAAGCTTCAATTTGAATTGAGTTTTGGATGAATTGAATGTTACACATACATTATCACACCATTTTGAATGAAAATGGAGTTGAAGGTGATGAACACAGAAGAAATTCTGAAGTGTAAAACCCATGAGGTCACATGCCATATTTTTTTTCTAAAATCGGTGGAAAATATTTTCATTTCTCAGTTTCAAGGCTAAAGCTTCAAATTTGTAACTAGAGATGACATGAGAACACTCATTAACAGCAGCAGTTCCTTTGGGTACCAAGTCACGAGTTTAATAGATAATAGGATATTTGACTTATGCATTTCTCTTTGCCTCATCCTACATATTTTAAATGGCAAATTTCCACATGCAAAATTATTTTATATGATATTTTCAAGTCTACATGATATTTTAAAATCTATTCCTGAGCTTAAAAGTTATTCGTGATTATAGAATGTATTGTATCATTTTTGATCTTACACAATCAGTACTCTGTGCATTTTCTTGGCTCAATAGCCCAATGTAGACATGCATGCTATTGATATATGAATGAATATATGCTATAACATCTCTTGTAAATATCTAAATTCTATAATTCACTAATTACTAAAAGTGAACCAGAAAACTCTTATAGACCAATTTCATATGACTAACAATCAACCAGCTGTTCGTATCTCTTATTGATCTTCTTCGTTTCTGCCTGTTTAACAAAACACTTTGCTTCTCACAAATAGAGTTCCTACTAACATTACTCACCAAACTATAGTAAGTACCATAAAGTCCGTAATTTTTTTGTCTTAAGCACTGTAATCTTCATTAAACCACTTAACACAAACACTTTGCTTCTCACAAATAGAGTTCCTACTAACATTACTCACCAAACTATAGTAAGTACCATAAAGTCCGTAATTTTTTTGTCTTAAGCACTGTAATCTTCATTAAACCACTTAAATTATAAGTAGTTTAGAATCTCTTACTCTTACTCAGTCATCAAGAAAAATTATCATGACCCAAGGCACATATAAATTTTATGGAAGTTAAAAAAATTTCTTACTGGGATGTTCCTTAAAAATGATAGCAGTCTTCTACTTTCTTTTCTTCCTTAGAATTAACTAAGAATTGGCCAAGTTAGCAAACCTTGTCTAATTCTTTAGTTAATCTCTACTTCTAGTAAAACATCTTGTGGGTCTAACACATATTAATCTATTTAAATCAGTTCTTATCATCAATATAAAATCCTATCACACTTGCCATTTTTTTTGTTTTTATAACAATTTATACTTTAAGATTCTCATATATGTGTTAAGAACATAATGACCATATTAATTCCACAAGTTTGTGCTGCCCATATAGTTACTCACAAGTACTGGAGTATCCACCAGAGCCTCAGTAAGTTAATTTACCAGGAGACATGCCCTTAAAGGCAACTGGCACTCCCCTCTTAGAAGTCAGCAATCCTCAAAAGATCCTTAATATTGCAGGGCTTGTGAGACCTCAAGCCTTTCGTTCTAGAAGGTCTACTATTAAAATAAAACATATCCAACAATTCAGGAAAATTATACTACACAGCCAAATTGGGCTAGTTCATACATAATTGTCTGGTTCAGTGTTTGAAATTCATTTAACTCAGCTTGTCTGAATATTACAGAAGAAAAAAAAACACATGATTAGATTACACTGATAAACCTGAAAAACCCACTTGAAAAAAATTCTATAGGCATACTAATAAAAAAAAAAAAAGAACCAGAAGGAAGTTTCCTCAATGCTGTGGTGAGTAGCTGAAAGAAATCTGGAACTAGCATCACATTTACCGCTAAGAAATGTGAAACTTTGGGACCAAAACCAGGAGAAGACAAAGATGACCCTCTTGCTGTTTTCAGCCTCACAAGAACAGCAGTATTTTATAGCAATTTCCTCATATAAAACACCACAGATTATAACTGCAATATTATATAGCAATTCCCTCATATAAAGCACCACAGGTTAGAGGAAAAGCTTGATAAAACACAGGATGTTTCTAAGGGAGGTAAAACATTCCACTGTCAATAAAAACTCTTAAACTCAAGAAGTAAACAGCTTGATAGCCTCAGAAAATCCCTGAAACTTACCAGACTCACTAGACCCCTCTCTCCCCAATATATTGAAACAGTGAAGATGGATGAGAAACATTCTCAGACCAGTTGATCTTACTTGAAGAGGCAGATCAACCAAACTGCCTAGAAGAGACTTGAGTAAGCATGGGACACAGAAAAAGAAAAGATAATTCAAATTTTGAGCCACTTGCAAGATATGCAGTGAGCTATGGCTTTCCTGCTTTCAAGAGTATCATTCATGCTAGAGTGGTCAAACTCTCTTTGAGTCGTCTTTTTCTTGTAAGTAACCTCTCAGCCATATTCAGTAGTACTCCTAACCAACTCGTTGACTCATTTGGACTTTCATTGGATTCCTATGTAGGGTGAGCAGATGTCTCCTCAAGTCTGCCCAGGAGTAGCATCACACAACAAACAGCAGTGCCAGCCATGGGGTAGGTGCACTCACCAGCAAGAAGAAAAGGGAGGGAGGGAGGAAGGCAAAAGAACTTCTTTTTCCTTAGATCTATTTATATCTTGGGATATTAAAGCCCATGACAGGAGAAAGTGTTTCTCATGTTGCTAATCTTTCTAGATAATATTTTCACAGATTTTCTAGAGGCATATCTCTTAATTAAATCTGATCCAATCAAGGTGATAACTTAGGTTAACTATCCCAGTGTTCATGAAGTTATATAAAGACTCAAGCCCCTCCCCCCTCGATGGTCACAGTGTCCATTGAGTGAGAAACCCTCAGTAGTTACATTCATCATGACCTACTATGACTCTAGAGGGTAAAACAACCAGAATAGAAATCTTAGAACACGTAAGCAAAAACAAATACTTTCCCTTCCTAGTTATATCTATTTTGGACACTTTGTCATAGTAATGGAGAGCTGACTAAACAGGGTAATTTTTAATTCTTCCTTTGCTACTTAAAAGAACTGTAAGCAAGTTAATAAACTTGCCTCCGTTTTCTTGTTTATGAAATAGATAAAAGACAGCTGTCTGAGAGAAATTTGAATTTCTCAGGGACATTAACATCAGAAACTTGCTGTTTGATATAGACACATCGTCTCTTTCTTTTTAACTTATCTATGTAGAATTTTCTGGATTGAGGTATTTCCACATTACTTTCACCCAGAGGTGAATTCCAGCCACATGTTCACTTCAAAGGTTAAAAAGGACCTTATAATCTTTTATGCAGTTTTACTGTTGTAATTTTATTTGCTTCTTTGATAAATATTTTTACTTTGCAGAAGATAATATGTTGGTAAAGACCTATATGTCATAGAATCACTCTATTAAATCATAGGCATCACCTCACATACTTATTTTTTGAGACCATTATAACATTTAAATAAATTCCATCAGCAATTGTCAGGCACATGGTTTATTTTTATAGGTAGTAATCATTCTTTTCAATGAATTTCCAGAATTTGTTCCTCCTGTCTGAACAAAAGCATACCCTCTAACCAGTGATTCATCTACCACACACTCCAGGTAGCAAAGGTCATTCTATCTATGACTACTCTGAGTTTATGTTTTTAATATTCCACAAAAGTGGGGTCATGCCAAATTCATATAGCTATGTCAGGTCTATTTGTGCTAATCTTAATGTCCTCCAGTTTAATCTCTGTTATCACAAACACAAATGCTGTTTCTCCCTTCAAGCTAAAAATATTCAATTGGTATCTTATTCACATTTCTAATTTTTTTTATCTGAGAAACTTTTATAGTTTCTTCAATAGATGGTGTACTAATTTACATCTTCATTACTAGGGTGTGTCTATTAATGTGTGTCTATTAATGGTCCTTAGACACTCAGGTTGGAGATTTTTATGAATGTGATGGAGGCTATCATAGGACCTTGTGAAATGCTATTAGCTCTCTGGAGGAGTACAGGGCCCTGGCTTTCTTCTTCCACTGTGCTTCTTGTTTGATGAGCACAGCACTTTATTTCACCTGTTTCAGCACATACTTTTTTGGTGACAGTCCTGCAATGAGGCTGCTCATAATAGGCTGTAACCTCTGTACCTTGTGACTATGATGGACATGCAGCACTCACCAGTGCAAGTGTTCTCCTTTCTCTATATCCTTGTTGGTACTTATTATAACTTGTCTTTTGTAGAAAGTCTTTAAAGTC
This sequence comes from Microtus oregoni, assembly GCF_018167655.1. NCBI lineage: Eukaryota > Metazoa > Chordata > Mammalia > Rodentia > Cricetidae > Microtus > Microtus oregoni. Next base: position 7,596,861 of record NW_024543069.1, read on the forward strand.
TTAATGATTAGTGATATTGAACATTTTCTCCAGATAAACATCGTATGTCTATTTTAGGATGTGAATTTTCATGCCCTTGCCTGTTGTTCCTTCTTCATTCATTTTTTTCTTGCTATTGTGTTGGGTTCCTTAAATATTTTGAATATTAACACAATCACATATGTTTACAAATGTGTCTTTCCATTCCCAAGTTGGTTCTTCACTTGGTGCATGTACTTGTGCTGATGAAATTTTTAACTTGTTCTGTTCTTTCCTTTTCTTAATATTCTTTATTTTAATTTAATATCATTAATATTAATATTTCTTAATATTCTTTATTTTAAGTTAATATCATTTTCACCCCTGCCCTCCAATTCCTCCTGTATCCTCTCCTTCCAATAGCTGCACCTCTACTTACTCCCTCGCAAATTTATGACCTCTTTCTTGTTGATTATTATCGTTTTGCATACCCACATGCACACACACACACACACAAGCGCATATCTCTATATAAATATAACAGTTAAGTCTGTTTCCTGTTGCTTGTATATACATGATTTAAGGGTTGACCACTTAGTATTGGAAAACTAAATTAGGGACTCATTCTTTTTTCGTTGCCTTCAGTCTTTGTCTAGTAATGTTAGTAATATGCACCTCTATAATATTTACCCCTTCCATGTTGACTACTCTGAGTTTATGTTTTTAATATTCCACAAAAGTGGGGTCTTGCCATATTTACATAGCTATGTCAGGTCTATTTGTGCTAACCTTAAAGTTCTCCAGTTTCATCTTTGCATCAGATGGGGCCATCACAGAAAATCAAAACCAGCCAAATTACACAGCACAACTGATTATGGGGTGCTTGACCCTAATGCATACATCTACAGCACAACCTGTGTCCCTATCACTCAGGGTACATTGTAGATGTGAAATGAAAAACAAATTGCAAGAGGAGGAGGAAAATGAAATCTACTATGAGAGTGTGTCTCCTTTGAAGAGACACAGAAGTTGTATCGGTGGTATGTCAACCATAGGGCTGTCTAACAAGTCCTAATCAAGTACAATACAGTTATTCATTTATTTTTATAAGAAGAAATAGTCACTTATGCTCCTGAGGGTACACCAAAACCTACTGACCAACAGCAATCTCAGGAAGCTTATAGACTTTAACAAGTCTTTTTTACAGGGTTCCGTATTTTTATTTGTACCACATTATTCCTAAGATATAACCCTAGTATATTTTATGTTCAGTTAAAGAGTTGTTCTGTCCTGACAGTAATCTTACTGAGGGGCTCTATTATGCTATATACTGAACAAATTACCCCTACTAAAACTCAGGAAATGTTTCTAAAAAAATGACCAGCTCTTAGGATTTATGTCAACATTTAACATACAAGTAGATCCTAGTATAATGCTTCATTATTTAGAGAATGTTACAATGCATTCAATTAATATGCCTGTTAATCCTAGTGAAATTAAGTAACAGAATATTTGCCTGATCAGGGCTTCTTATAAAGCCTGGAATCCAAGTTTAAAAGCACTTAAATAGTTTTTCTTTTCTTAAATGGGTTTCTTAAATACTTAACACATATTCTACAACAAAGAACCTGTTAAGTATATAAAGCCTTTATTGAGGAACTCTTTTGATAGTTTACTCACCCTATTCTTGAGGTTTTCCTGATTTGTTTGCATTTTAATTGTGTGTGTGGGGAGAGTATATGTATGTGTTGTGTGTGTGCATGAGTGGCGAGTGGAAGACTGTGTGTACCCTTCTCTAAGAGGTTCTGCCATATTCCCTTGAGATAGTCTCTCTCTAATCCTGAGGCTAAGCTGGAAGCTCACAGGATCCCATTGATGTCACTGTCTCTAGCATCCTAGGCACTGAATTTGTTGGTGCACACTTCCATGCCCTATTTAGGCTCTTAGGATTTGAATTCAGTCTCTTTGTGCTTTCAGAGAAAATATTCTTAACTTCTGAGCCATCTTTCCAAACTCTAGGATAATCATTTCTTAAAACATTTTAAATTATGTTGACAAAATATTTGAATTGAATAAAATTCATTTGAAATGCCTCATTAGGAGGGAAGGGGTGACAATACTGAATAACTGAGAAGATTCAAAAACAATATCTAGACTGGAGATTTACCACTGATAAGTTTTGACCTTGGATAATCTTATTTCTCTCTGTTGTCATTTTCTCAGATATGAAAACAAGAGTCTATAATGAGATTAACCTTGAAGTGTGATGTTTATGTTGAGATGCTTCAAATGGCACTATTAATCCTTGGAACTCTAGTGATGATTTCTCTGTTGATACACATATATTTCCATATTAGTTTGACTATTGTGGATTTTATCTTATTTAAAAAAACTTATTTTATAAATAACATAAGTTATAAAGTCTGAACATCAACTTGTGACAATCTACATTCATTTCTTTGTTATTTTCTCCTTGTAAAACAATATTGTTACTAGTCCTTTGCTGTAGCCATTATACTTGTATGCAAAAATTCATTGACATTGATTGCAAATATTAATGTTATTATGGGACAATTAGAAAGAAATAAGAATACTATTTAGTGTATGTCTCAATTTGTATAATAGTTTGTTTTGTGTAGCATGAAATCTTGGGATCATTCCCATCACAGCAAAAATATGTAGAGACATAGTTAATAAATAAAATTTGATGTTTTAGACAAAAATCTATTTGGCTGTTCAGTAGTGCCTGTGTATCTTGTTCTATTATTTGCAAAAGGAAACACAATTATTTTGTAGCATGAAGAAGTAGCTAGCACAAGATATTTTGAACTTTTTGTTTTAAAAATAGTGTTGTTTATTAACACCAGTGCCTAGAAAGTATTTCTGAAACAAAATAAAGTCATTCAACGCCCTCCATTGAGTATTCTAGACAGTCAATCATTGCAACTGATAAAAATTATGGATGAGGAGAGAAAGGCAACATCTCGCAAAGATTTTAGAATAAACAAGAAGCAATACTCCAAGAAGCAATGGTGAGTTCTCCTAAAGGGCATTTGTCTATTTCACAGTTAACAATCTGGAGCAGCATTCCTCTACTCTATCAATCAAATTTAATATCACCCTTCCATAAGAAATAGTAAAAATAAGGCAGAGGGTACTAGCTTACAGTATCAGAACAAACAAAGATTTTCTTGGGTGTTTTCAATCATTAGAGGATGGGAAAACAAAATGAACAAACACCCAGAGGAAAAGTATTAATGAGGATCAGGTGTAAGACTGATGCTTTGATTCTTGTCTGTCCGGGAAAAATATTTCATGATAAAATGTGATGTAGGAAACATTAACATAGTCATCATGGAAAAATAGGATGTTCTTTTAATGCTATACTTGAAATGTCTTCCAAAAAGTATTCTAGAATATATTTTGATTTTATATGTTATCCCTTGCTGATACTATTTTTCACTTTGCTTCTGTAAAGGGTTACTTCCTGACGTTTGGGTTGTACTTGACCACCAAATGATGTAATATTCATAAACATTAAAATACAGTAGGAAAAATATTTTTCATTGAGATTTATGAATTTAGAAAATAATAGAAACAAACCTTTACTAAATAAGTAAACATTAAGAAAAGGCACAACAATTAAATAAAAAACACTTATTACATTTTATATTATATACTTAAATAATATATGCTATATTAGCACAAAATTGAAGTTCATTCACGTTTAAAAACATTTGAAAAGCAAAACCACATATGTAAATTTATGGGAAAGTTACAGAAATTTAAAATTATTAGTTTGAGTAATATATATCATTTAAATGTCTTTAAACTGTTCTACTAGAATGCTTCTGCTATTTCCTTTTTACAAGAAAGAAGATGGCTTTAAAGAATATAGAGTTGAAAGATCAGGGTAAAATTGTATATGACTAGCATTCTCTCAGATTACAGTTTTCAATGAGGTAAATGCTTTTCTAAAGAGCATTTAAGGTGAAAGTAAATTGTACAAAAAAAATCCTTAAATAAAATGAAGTATGCATACAAATCTGAGCAACCAAGGAGATTATATTATACACACTAGTATCTTTATAAGCTCTGGACTCTCATGTAGATGGCAGACTTGAACTTATAAAACCCCTTTTCTTTCAAATTCTGCCCATGCATAGTTCGTGCTTGCCTTCCATGATGCTTCTGGCTTTCTTATATATGGGTATGTATTCACGTGTGTGTATTTGAATCTGCACACATCTTTCCACACTCACCACCAAATATCACCATCATGTAATTGCCTGTCTACCATGTGGCTGCTGACATATTGGGTCGCTTTCTACTTTCCTCTTCTCTATTTCTCTTCCCGGCAGCTTTGCATTCTACATATTGGTAGCCCTGTTACTTTTCTCTCCTACTCTAATAAAACTGTTTGTCTTAGTTAGAGTTTCCATTGCTGTGAAGAGATACCATGATCAAGGCAAATATTATAAAGGAAAACATCTGATTGGGGCTAGCTTACAATTCATAAGTTTAGTCTATTATCATCATGGCAAGTGTCATGCAGGTAGACATGGTGATGGAGAAGAATTTAAGAGTTCTACATTTTGATCCATAGGCAACAGGAAGTAGGTTCCCTATGGGGACTATTTTCTTTCAAAAGACCACACTGTTCTTAAGTTCCCTTCCTAGGCAGTTTGGATGCTCACCTTACTAGACCTGGATGGAGGTGGGTGGTCCTTGGACTTCCCACAGGGCAGGGAACCCTGATTTTTTTTTGGGCTGACAGGGGGACTTGATTGGGGGAGGAGGAGGGAAATGGGAGGCGGTGGCGGTAAAGAAACAGAAATCTTTAATACATAAATAAATAAAAATAAAAAATAAAAACAAAACAAAACAAAAAATCTCTTTCTAAATTATTTTTATTAACAAAACTAACAAAACAAAAAAGGAACCGTAATTCATCTAGTAAGGAGGATCCTAGGGAAATTTTAATATTTTAGAGACTATCATTTTAATAGTGTGATAGCCAAAGGGAAGGACAAGGTTGACTATACAAGTTCATCTTTCCTCCATGATAGTTACCATTCACCATTTTTTGATTGAGACTTGCGTTTTGAAGTTTCAGAATATCGATGTTTTGAGAAATTTGTCTATACCTTAAACAGATGTAAGAAACAATTTATATTTTTGGTTGTGAGCTTTTTTTATTGAGACCTATGAGAGTCCAGCCCCTTTCTGAACATAAGCAGAGAAGGAGTAGACTGGAAAGAGGAGAGAGAGAGGAGGTGGGAGGAGAGGATATGAGAAGAAAAGAGAGAGAAAACTGAAGTTAGGATGTAAAAATAAATTAATGAATTTAATTAATATAAATATGTAAGTAAGGAAGGAAATAAATAAAAAATAAGAAACAATATGTGTTTTATTTAAAGTTTATAGACATTCATTAGTGATTTTTAGAATGTCTGAGATAAGTGACTCCACCTTTCTTGTAGGCTTTGAAACAGACTTTTACTATAAAAAAATTTTGGAGTGTGTTCAGTTTGAAGAAGGCTTTTTTGGCTCTTAGTGAGCTTCCCTTAGGGACTAGAGTACTGAAATACATGGTAACCACCAAACTGAACCAAACCAGTGATTTTCAGGTTCTTGTTTCACAAATTGACAGGATGAAGTTGAAGGACCCCCAGCGGGGGGGATTCATTCAGAGATCGCTATAAATTTGGAATTGGGAGCCTAAGAAAGAAAAAAGGCAGAGCTGTGGTATAACAGGAGTGGCTCACTAGAAATGGGGTACTTCTGAAGGAATTATCTAAGGACTTTTAATTAGAATTGTGGCAGGAACTGGGACAAAATGCAGGGTGGAGATAAGAAGATCTTTCTAATTGGCTGAACACTAAGGTGCTTAATTTCAGTATCAGTCAAGCCCTCACAAACAGCATCTTGTCTAGGAGAAGAGAAGACAAGGAATCAACTATCACCTGAAATTCCTGACCTCTAGAAAAGAAAACCTTAGTTTGTTGCTTTAACATACCTCTTTTGTCTGACCTCTTTCAAACTCGCAGTTCTGGGATTACAGAATGCTTCAACCCTGGTTAGCATTGCCTTGCTTTAACTCTGACAAATCTCTACTTGTCTCTAAACAAAATTTTCTAAAGTCAACCCTATTTAACCCGCTTGTGGATTTAACCTGCTGGTAGATTGATCTTGAGTTTACTTCATCCAAAGGATAGTGTTTTCCCTAATTGGTCTCTGCTTAACCTATATTTGTTGGGGTAATTTTCAGTCATCAAGCGATTGGTTCCAGCAAGCATCGTTATGGACAATTTGTAAGTAGCTAAGATATATAGATGAGATGGTTCTTAGATCAGGCTTACCCATAGTCCATTCTTAGAAATTTTGCATGCCCTGTGAGTAATAACTGTTCAGGATCTTTCTAAAAGCTGTACATTTGAGGAAGGCTAACTGGTGACAGTTACAGGTTTACAGAAACAAGTAATAGAAGCAAATATTGAAAGAAAACCAATCTGAAAAGTGAACATTCCCTTACCAATATACTCCTTGAGTGAACAGTGTGGTAATAGGGGCGGTGGGGCTGCGTTCCCAGCACCCCGCCGCCTGCTCGCTTATGCCCCAAAATAATTACACAGACACTGTATTCCTTTAAGCACTGCTTGGCCCTTTAGCTCTAGCACTTACAGGCTAATTCTCACATCCCGATCAACCCATCTCTAATAATCTGTGAGAACCTGTCTTCCCGGGAAGATTCTAGCCTAGTCCATCCTGGGTCAGAGCTTCATGTCGGGAGCGGGGCATGGCGTCTCTGCTGAGGCGTCTGCTCCGGAGAGCAGAGCTGTGGAGTCTGAGCTCACTTCCTCTTCCTCCCAGAGTCCTGTTCTGTTTACTCCTCCCACCTATCCTCTAACCAATAAAATGGGCCAGGGCAGTGCCTTTATTAGCCAATGACCTTCCTCCATCAGAACAGGGTCTAATCTCTGTTTCATTGTTAAGTACACAGTGTTAAAGCATACCCAGTTTTATCCTGGTTAAAGATAATAGCCATGATAGAGTTAGAAACATGTAGGCACAGGCTGGGGAAAGTTAATAACACCAATAATTCTTATTTCAATGACAAGTAAGCAAAGTGTTCTTCTAAGCTTTTTATCTTTGAGAACATACATATTATAACAGAATCCTATATACATATGCGATGTAAAGAAGTCAATAATACTTAGTAATTACAAGGAAGCACACAGGAGTTCTTTATACACTAATTTTGCTTAAACTTTTTAATCACACTTTAGAATCTTTGGCTCATTAAGACAATAGGTGATCAAGGATGATTTAAAGAAGTCCCATACTAGCACAGAATTGAGTACAATAGACGATTATTTATTAGGGGAAGACTCACAGATTACAGTCCTCTGTCCGAATGAGGAACAGCAACCGAATCCAGCAGCTGGAAGAGAGAGACGGGATGCGCACTTTACTTTGCCATATATAGTATAAGAGGTCACGCCCAAGTGGGTGTGTAACTTAAAGGCTACCGTGCGGTAGAAATTTCTACAGTCCCCCCCTTTTGTTTAAATAAGAAAGTTCTAAGCATAATACAAAGTTATATACAATAAGAACAAATATTAGGTATAAAAATTAAAATTACAGCCAGCATAAACAATATCAAGCAAGAGACATGTAATAAACGTTTCAATAATTATCCTATCCTAATGAGTTTAAGTCTTGTATAATAAATAACATGGCCAAATCATGAGAGGAAAGTAACTACAACTATCAAGTCTTTGACCCCAACAAAGACCTGAGAATGGAAATAATATTACTTGAATAAACAGCAAGAGAAATCAAGCTATTTCCAAAAGGTGCAGGAAATGACAGAGCCACAATTTTCTATATGGACAGATATGTATTTCAGGTCAATAGGCATGGGAGAAAGAAGGGCAGAATCAGAAAGAAGTCATGTAGCTCTGCCAAAGATGGATGCCGGAACTTTAGCTGGTAAACCACAGCCACATGGAGATACACAGATTAATAGAGATGGGTTAGTTTAGGATATGAATTAGTCAGAAATATGCTTAGGCTATTGGCCAAACAATATATATATATATTATAGTTTCTGTCTGATTATTTCAGGGTTAAGCAGCCGGAATCCAACAAGCAGCCTTCTTACTACAAATAGCACTGGAGAAATAGGCCTGTAAATATTTAAGTAATGGTACTAATGATCATTAAGAGACTCATTTGGGGATGTAAAAGTGTACTTCATATATAAATAACCAAGTGTTTATTTTATCAAGACAAGTAGATGCAGACCTTATGAAATGGAAGATTGCTCATGGGACTGTTTTCTTTTTCTATTTTGTCTTGTATGATAATGATTAATAATAGTTGAAAGAAAAAAGAATCCCTTGATTGTTTCATACATTGACAGTCAATATATATTATGTATTTTAAAAATTAGAACAAGTGCCTTCTTGATGCCACACATTTTTAACCCCTGTACTTGAAGCAGTCTTAGATGGATCTCTTTGAGTTCTACATGTTCTAGGGCAGCAAGACTGCAGAATCTGCTTCAAAAATAAAGTGAAATATAATAGAGCACTTATCACAAACTTTGCATGAGTTAAATATGCATGTATTTAACTCTAAATATTTTTGAATGATACAGAAAATTCAGACACACAGCTCTATATGTCTTTATTCACCAAAAACTAGGGTTTTGAATATACCACCTAAGTTTCTTTTCTTATAAGTAGCCATGGAAAAGACATTAATGTAGGTGGTTTGAAAGGCACATTGCTCTTAGGATGACTGTAAGGTCATTTCATAGTGTGAAGGACAGTTTGAAGGGTTTAGTTCTACTGAAATCAAAGATTACAGTGAACATGCATGCCAGTCTATTTCCATTAATAATCTAAGTGGATATGATATACTGACCCACATTAATGATTGTCTGCAGTTTAATCCAAAGAAGAGCAGTCACAGTCTAGGTCTGCATATTGTGGCTATAAGGACATACTCCTTGCTCTATTATCTTTTCAAAATTGAAATTACAAACATGGTTATAATATAAATATATCCAGAATTTCAAAATATTACAAGCAGGTTTCAAGAGGGTGAATATTGACAACGTAATTCCTGTGAATACATTAATGAAAATAATATTTCAGGGCAACTTTGAATTCATTCAATTCTTCGAGATGTTTTCCGATGCAAATTATAATGAAAAAAATTACGAATGAGACATCCTATTCAAGACCTACTCCCAAGGATCACAGATCCTGATGGTATGTTTAAGCACCAGAGAGCCTAGAGATAGGGGACATCTGCAAAGAAACAGTTTTGCCTAGACAGGACAGGACAGTCATACATAGGAATTCACATCTGTCTATAATTGCCAGACAAGGCTGAGAAACCAAGTGACTTCTTCCCATGAAACTTCTGTTCTTACCACAGAAGCCTTTTGGCTCTAGCAATGCAGAGCCAAAGAGAACCATTTCAACATAATGAGTCGCTCTCACTCTTAAGCACAGCAAAGGAACAGTGAAATGGAATCCTGGGAATGGCAGCTGGGCAGCTTAACTGATGCAGCAGGCCAGCACTAAAGCTTGCAGAGAAGGATTGGAGGAAGAGATTTCTGTTCGGGAAGCTGAGAGACATGAACTGATTTGCAAAGAGAGCGAAGGGAGAAGCTATCCTGTATTGCAGAATATTATAGATATTCTCTGACACAGATGGCAGCTTTGTGGTACCTGATGAAGGAGTCCCACAGGAACAGCCCGAGTATTGAAGAGCCTGGACCAGCAGAGTAACATCTGGATTCTTCGCTCCTAAGTATGTACTTAACTGTTAAATACTTCCTGTTATTATTCTTAGAGGGCTTACTTACTGGCTTCTTTTCATAAGAAAAGTTCATCTCTTCTTAAAAATTATAAATGAACTTTGTTATTTGCCCTCTCCCTCCAAGTAGAATCTTCTCTGATAAGCCCCCCCCCCAAAAAAAATAGATACCCACAAATGGATAACATGCAGAGAATAAGAGACTGTGGACTGCTCAACCCTAAAGGAAACATCTACATCACAAACAGGAGGGGTGTGTGTGTGTGTGTGTGTGTGTGTGTGTGTGTATGTGGTGTGGGAAGTCCTTCTATATATGTGTTGCTTTTATTGGTTAATGAATAAAGAAACTGCCTTAGCCTGTCATCGAGCAGAGTAGAGCTAGGTAGGGAAAAGCTAACTGAATGCCGGGAGAAAGAAGGCAGAGTCGCAAGAAGCTATGTAGCTGCCAAAAGGGAACGATGCAAGTTTCCAGCTGGAAACTTGCTGGTGGTCCATGAGCCTCATGGTAAAATATAAAATAATGGAAAATAGGCTAATTCCAGGTGAAAATGCTGCTAGCAAATACACTTAAGCTATTGGTTAAACAGTATTGTAAGTAATAGAGTTTCTGAGTGGTTATTTCAGGAGTGTGGGCAGCTGGGAACAAACAAGCAGCCTCCTACAAGGAGGGGTGTGTGTGTGTTGTGTGTGTGTGTGTGTGTGTGTGTGTGTGAGAGAGAGAGAGAGAGAGAGAGAGAGAGAGAGAGACTGATAACCAGTGATAGTGAACGTCTACAGTGAAATCAATTTGCCCATACAGGACAGGACAAATGTATGCAACATTCACAGTGGTTGTGACTGAATATACAAGACCTGAAGATGGAGAGTCAGTCTAAATAAATTTCCAGCAGTGGCAAGGGAGAATATCATGAAGTCCCACACCTAGGTGAGGAATGATTGACACATGTAAAGAAAGACACAGCAGTATCAAGAGACATTTTGGAACCAAAGACCTCAGGGCCTCACCTGTCAGTGATGCTCCCATCAACGTCTTAGATTCTAGTAAGCAAAACTCCCAAATTCAAGTGCCACCTGCTACTCCTCAGAAATGGCCAATTGTATGCACCCTAATGTCCACCAAATCTCTGAACTGCTGGAGCTTACGAAGGAGACAAACTTCCAAATCCAAAACAGTAGGAACTCCATGACACAGGACAACAACAGGATATTCAAGAGTAGTCCCGGTGAGGTCCCATTACTGGTGGCATAGCAGAAACCAGAAGGCACGAGCCAGACCAATGACTCCCGGTAATGAACATTTGCAAGTACAGATGAACTGGATAAAGAGGAAATTGAGAGGCTCAACTGGCCACACTACCACATCCAGAATAAGATTCTTCTTTTTTTATTGCGTGTTTGTCTTCTTTCTTTATTTTGTTTGGTTTCGGATTTTTCTTTTAAATTCAGTTTTGATTTGAGAAAGAGGTTGCAAAGGCGGCTGGCAGATGCTAGGAGTTAGGGAGGTAATTGGAATGGATGATGTAAAATCCACAAAGACAAACGAAAAGTAAAAAGATGAAGAGAAAGAGAGAGGAGGGGGGCGGCTCGTTTTGTAGTCAACAGCATGGTTTGTGGGGTTAAAAATAAAGGCAGCACTATTTGTTAATAAACAAAACAAAAAACAAAGGAATGAATGTAATTAGAAAGAACAGTGGTGTATTAGCATCTATTTGGTTCATCTGGAGAATGGAGAAAATAGCTATAGGGCTCACCTTGTGATTGCTGATCAAACTGACAGTTTGAGAAGATGTTTTCATGGAAACAATATATACGTATATACTCAATCATCAAACACAAAGACCCTCCTGCCTCTGCCTCCCTGGATCTGTGTGTGTTAATGGTGTATGTGTATGAGTGTTTCACCTACACATGTGGATATATATATATATACATATATATATATATATATATATATACCTATTTTTACAGCAAGCAACATGCTTACAGAGGTTAACAAAGAGTGTGTTGTAATCCTTAGATATTTGAGATAAATAACTGAGTGAAAATGAAGCATTGCTCGATGATTTCCCCCCCAACTATCCCCAAAATTCTTATATAGTGTGCTTTTGGAAAAATGAGGTACCTACAGTTTTGTTTGTTTCTGAATATGACATTTTGTGAAACTTGTCTATATCTCTGTGATTTGAATGGATATCAAGTTCCATTTTTGGTGTCTTTTAAATTACACACAATATATTTCTACTCAGGTCTCCTTAGCCTCTGGGGATCTCTCTGGCGTCTTAAGCTTTGTGCTAAGAGTTAGAAGTAGAGTGTGAAGGTGATCACGCTGCCGTATCATGCTGAACCTCTAGCAAAGGCAGTGATCAGGGAAGGTCAGCATTACCTTTGGATCTACAAAGCAGCTCGTGGTTCTCCATTGGTATCTGAATATTTTTCCAGTGCTCTTCTTCCTTTGGAGATAAAATTCACTAGTGTATTGCAAAATGTTAATTTTTTCCTGAAAATAAAGTATTGTGACTGAATTAATCAGCATCTAAAGTAGTTAGTTCTTCAACTCTTCCTCATTTGCTTGGCACAGAAGCCATCTGTATTGGTTGAATTCTGCAAAATGTGTTACCCACAACTGAGACTGCCCAGCATTTCATGTATTTGTATTGATTTGTGTTTAGGGGCAGTTTATAGCATGACGTATGTACAACATAAGTATTTTGTGACAGATGGTTCTGTAATGCATGTTCTTTGTGGAATTCTACGGCAACGCCATTTCAGCGATTAAGAAGCCAAAAGGAAGCAAATTACTAGCTATTGATTATGCATACACACACATTTTAAAGTAGACAAGCTGACAAGAGTAATTACAGTATTCAGGAGTTCAAAGAATGCAAAGTTATATGAAAAGTAAAGTGTATGAGAAACAGCACTCCCTACTCTGAAATAACAATTTCAAGAGATCAATAAAAATGAGGTGGTTTATTTTACCATCCTTCAGAATTTAGAGTCAACCTAGACAAAGTCAAGATAGATTTAAATAGGCAGGAATGTGATGGAGGAAGGTCATTGGCTAATAAAGGAACTGCCTTGGCCCATCTTATTGTTTAGAAGATAGGTGGGAGGAGAAAACAGAACAGGATACTGGGAGGAAGAGGAAGTGAGCTCAGAGTCTCGACAGCTTTGCTCTCGGGAGCAGACGCCTGAGAGAGACGCCATGCCCCACTCCCGCTCCCAGGATGAAGCTCCAACCCAGGATGGACATAGGCTAGAATCTTCCTGGTAAGCGCACCTTGGGGTGCCATACACAGATGATTAGAAATGGGCTAAATTAATATGTGAGAATTAGCCTAGAAGAGAATGGGCCAAGCAGTAATTAAATAAATACAGTTTGCATGATGTTATTTTGGGGCATAAGCCGGGCAGGCGGCCTGGGTGCTGGGAACGCAGCCCCGCTGCCCTTATTACTACAGTTGGTGCCCTAACGTGATGGACTAAACCCACTTAAAAAACCTGAGAAGGCTTAAAAATAAGGGAAAGAGAGTTTAACACAGATTTTTGCTGTTTGTTGGTGGCATGCTGTAGAGAGATTTCCTGATTTGGCAACAGCAGAAAAAAACGCTGTGTCATTTTAAAGCGCGACTTCCTGGGGCTGTGCCGCCATTGCGATCTCTGTCTGGCGCCTGCGGGAGACAGAGCTTTTGAATAGAGCATTTGGAGTAAAGTGCTATGATTTGTTTGATGGCAACTAGACTCGCTGTGTTCTCGGGTCTGCTCTTCTTGTTAGAGGCAAGCATGCGCTTTCATCTAAGAGAGGCTTCCTGACTCAGCTTTAGCTGCAAAGCCTGCAGCTCATTAAGAGGTCCTGCCACGAAATACTTAAACGGTGTTGACAAAAAGCTGAACGCATGTTTTTCGTTTTTCAGCCATAGCAGGAAAAAAGCTGCGCCGTTTAAAAATGCTGGCTTTCTGGGCCATCCTGCCAGGGCAAACTCTGACTGTTTGAGGCAGGAGGGCTGGCTACCAAGAGAGGACGTGAGTGTTGTCTGTTGTAGCTCACTTGCTGGCAGGAACCTTGAAATGCCGTACAGTTGTTGCAGTAAACATGGCTACAGCCTGTATATCAGCCATGAGGCTGGAAAGCTAAGGAATGGACTGGATCTAGCTGGCAAAGCCACGCCTTTAATCCTACCCATATTGCTCAGTAATTTAAAGGCTCGTGTGGTCAGAAAAAGAGAGATATACAGTAAAGAGAGAATCAAAGACAAAGAAAATTTCTGAATGGTTTAAAGTGTGTTAAAAATATATGCAGACTAAAAGTTGAAGTTCTTAAAGTAAAAAACAAAAAAAGAAAGAGAGTTGTTATGTGTGGTAGCACACGCCTTTTATCCCAGTGCCTAGAAGGCAGAGACAAACAGATCTCTGTGAGTTCAAGGTGTAGTAGTGTACACCTTTAATCCCAATGCCTGGGAGGCAGAGACAGGCGGATCTCTGAGAGTTCAAAGACAGCCTGGTCTACAGAGTTACTTCAGGTCAAAGATACAGAGAACCTGTCTCAAAAAGCAAAAAGTTAAAAGTAAAAATAAACGAAATAGAGGTTAAAACAAAGCTGTACAAAGATGGAAAATACACAGAGAATCTTGATACTGTATGCTATTATGCTCTCTTTGAATTATTTAAATGCTGAGGAAGGAGCAACAGATGCTAAAAGATATTTATTTATAAATGCTGCTGAACTAATCCAACATAGATATTGTAAAAATGCCTTGAATTTGAAATTTGGATCTAAGGACATGATACTTTGGAAAGGAGTTTCTTATTTTGTTTTCACAGAGGATGAGATGCTGTTCATTTCTTCTATTCTGATTTGGTATGATGGACCACGTCCTCCTGAATGGTTCCTGTGCACGCCTTCAAAAAATTGTTCCACTCAACTGCCAACTGAGATGAAACTAGCACACAGGTTATACCGTGAAAGACCTAATTAACGACGCCCCCATTCAGCAGGAAGCAGTTTGGAGAGAAAAAACTGCGCCCATGTTCCCAAATATGGTTTATAAACGTTCTTTTACATTTAAAGGGGGATATGATATAGATATGAATAATTTACATTAGTATAGATTTTGCTTTATTGATAGAGATTTAAGGTCAATTTTGTTATATGTATAAGTGTTTCTGATTTTGATTAAGGTATTGTGATTGTGTAGTTCATTTAAATATGTACTGTATAATTAAGAAATATAGGTTGTTAATGGATAATCATCGATAATAGTAAAGCTTGTAGTCATGTTAGTTAGATTTTCTAGATATATAGAGATATATTTTAGATAGACATTCTTCATGTCTTTCAAAGATTACAGAATAGGACATTTAATGTTTTAATAACTGAGGACTTTTCATGACAATGAGACACTCTGCTCCTGGCAGCACCAATGTACTTCAAGAAGAAGATGGGCATCGAAGAGGCACCTTATGGAGTTTGATAGCCATTTGGGCAAGAAACTGCGCTTGCCTGGACTACTGCATAAACTGGACACAGAGAACCCGCAGAGAGAGGACTACTGAACTTGCCTAAGGTGAGATGATCTTTCGGGGTTCCTGATTCATGAAAGAGTCTGCGAGACATTCTGCAGGACACAACAGATAGTGACTGAACTGACTTTGAATTTTCCTGCTTTATGGAAATGTCTGCTGGATACCTTGGGCCTGAAGGCTGAAGATGGATGCCCCAACGGTACAAAAGAACTTTGGGTGACTGTCCAGGCAGCGAGATGTCTTTGTCATTTCTAGAGTTTGAAGTTTCTTAGTTCTTGTTTACTTAGGTAATATTATATCTTTCTGGAGTCTTTGATGGAGTTAAGAATAGTTAGTTATAGTTATAGTTTTCCTTAGTTATGATAAAGATTATTGTAACTTTTACTTGATAACTGTTTTGTTATATGTAATTTTGCTATGTTAAAGTTAAAGCCTTTTTTTTTTGTTTAAACCGAAAAAGGGGAAATGATGGAGGAAGGTCATTGGCTAATAAAGGAACTGCCTTGGCCCATCATATTGGTTAGAAGATAGGTGGGAGGAGAAAACAGAACAGGATACTGGGAGGTAGAGGAAGTGAGCTCAGAGTCTCGACAGCTTTGCTCTCGGGAGCAGACGCCTGAGAGAGACGCCATGCCCCGCTCCTGCTCCCAGGATGAAGCTCCAACCCAGGATGGACATAGGCTAGAATCTTCCTGGTAAGCGCACCTTGGGGTGCCATACACAGATGATTAGAAATGGGCTAAATTAATATGTGAGAATTAGCCTAGAAGAGAATGGGCCAAGCAGTAATTAAATAAATACAGTTTGCATGATGTTATTTTGGGGCATAAGCCGGGCAGGCGGCCTGGGTGCTGGGAACGCAGCCCCGCTGCCCTTATTACTACAGGAATGCATCGTCTGCATCTATCTATGGGCAGCACATGAGTTCCTGTTGCCCACATGAATCAGAAGAGTGCGTCAGATCACCTGGAATAGAGTAAGGCATGGTTGAGAGCTACCATGTGGATGCTGGGAACTGAACCCAGGTCATCTACAAAAGCAACAACTGCTCTTAACCACTGAGACATTGTATGTATGTATATTACATATATGTATATTATTGTTATTATTAATTAGTATTATATACACATTTAAATGTAAACATTTTTATTCTTGATCCCAAATATAAATGCCCTGTCTTCCCCATAGGAAGGGCACTTCAGAGACTTATAGTGTATTATATTTACCAGCCTAGTCTCTATTACTAAATTCTTATCCTCCTGGAGTAGCAATCCCCTCACACCCCTGATGGCCTAGTCTCTACTATTAAATCCTTATCCTTCTGGAGAGGAGATCCTCTCTGCTTCCTGATTGTTGGGCTCAGTCGTGCACCAGACTGCCTGTAACTTTTCCATCTTAAGGTACCCTGAGAGCTTCTAAACAAGTAGGCACTAGCTGCTGGCTGAAAAATCAGGAGACTCATGCCTCTGATTAGCTGTCATTCTTTGATGAGTCCTGAACACAAGTCATTTGAAAAGTGGATAATTATTTATTTATTATCATTCATTACTCAGTTGTTTTCCAGACCTCTGGAAGCAGATTAAAATTTGCACCTCACTGTCTTAGAAACCGTCATGAAGTTTACTAACCTCTAAGGAACTGGAAGAAGCAGCAAGATAGTACAGACAAGGTATTTTCTGGGGTTAAGCAAGTTATGGCAGAATAAGTTGATATCTGATATCTGAATATCTTTGTTTCTCTGTATAAAACATTTGACAGAACACTACTGGCTCAAAACCAAGATAAAAAATTTAACCCTCCCTGTCATTCAGCAGATGCCCAAATGCTTCAATAAAACAACAGCTTCCAAATTCACAAGGCCTGTCAATTGCACAGTGACTCCAAAAGTTGAAGCCAGTCACAAAAGAGCAGTTGCTAACTGTCCAGAATGAATCCAAAAGGCTCCAAGGTGCCCCCTCAACCCACAATGCAAAGGTATCAACAGGGGGAACCTACCAAAGAGAAAACTTTACTGAGATCCTAACACAAAAACCAAATACTGATTTGTTCTCTGTAAACTAAAGGCAGCTGATGCTGGGTGAAGTATGAGGCTAAAAAAGTCCTTAAAATGAACTGATTGCAGCAGTTATATGAGAATGGGGAGTCCTCTCTAGCAGGTCCGACTGCTGAAAACAGATGACATCAAAAATGGGGTTCTTTTTTTCTGGCATGACTTGAAATCATTACCACATTCTATCAGCATGAGATTCTTGGGAGAAATTTCAATGTTTTGGGAATCATGGTTTCGATAGCCTGATATTCAAACAGAATGATGCACAGTTTTACTGGACCTGTCTTAATTCTTAGCAGGATGATTACAAGGTTCAAAAAGTACGGCAAAGATCAGGCAAATTTCTGAATATAAATCTTTGTTTTGTAAGTCATTGCTATCGTTGGATTGCTGCACAGTATATCAACCTGACTCTCTAGTTATTAGTAAAGTCCCAGAAGCCTGAGGAGTTATGGACCCATCTGACTTTATCATTAAACACTATTGGTTGAGTTGCTGATGTTGCCCTGTGAGTTCCTATTTTAAGCAAAGTAGGAATTTAGGATGTGAATTCAGGGCACTTTCTTTACAATGACATGAGTCAGATGTGATGCTTTTAAAAACAACTGGAATGTGTGCCTTTTAATATATAATGTTTGAATTCTTAGTAAAGATTAAGATTCCATATTTGACATGGAATGAAGATCCTCATATAATTGTTGGTTATTAGCTCTCCCTGTATGAAGCATGAATAGAAAGACTGACAGTTTTTCTAGGAGCAACTCCTGTGACTTTCCAGATCTGGCCTACAGCTGGTGAGTAACTGAATTGCTTTACAGTGGCTCCCAGAATTTAATGTGGTTTAATACTTTTCTAATGCTATCATTTACTATAGGTAAAAATTAAATAAGATTGCTACACAAGTTTAGAGGGATAAGAAATTTAAAAATTAAGTAAATTTCCAAATCTGTATTAATTTCATATTGCTATTACATAAAATTTCTGCAATTTTAGTAGCAGTCTTAGGTACTGTCCTATTAACATGAAGAAATAGCAGGACCAAGAAAACTTATAAAAGGAAGCATTTAATTGGGTACTTGCTTATAATTTCTGAGGGTTACTCTGTGGTTACAATGGTGGGGAATATGGCAGCAGGCAGACAGGTACTGTAACAGTTGCTGAGAGCTTACATTCTGTACAGTTAGGATCCGGTTGATGATTCTAAGAAAGTATCCCATTCTTTGTCCAGCTCTCCAGATTAACATAAAAAATATAAATCTACTGCCAAAATTAATTGTGTAAGGTACCATTTTATAATACTATTGTCATTTGCTCTGTGTTTGGCTTCATTGAGATACTATTTAGGGCAATTCACAATTGTAACCCAGCATTCCAGAGTCTGAAGCTTGATTTATATTCTGAGACCCTGTCAGAAAGAAAATGAACACAAAAATGCTTTCATTGAAAAATTTCATATGTTATTGTAACTGTTATATTACATGTACATACATGTGGGCATGTCGGAGGATGACAGTGTTCAAGTCTTGATAATTTATTTTCATCAGTAAAATGTGTTCTGTGTGTATACATATTAGATATACACACATACATTTGAAAAATACTTCCCACTGATGTGATTAAATGGTTGACTAAAATAAAAATCCAGAACTACCTTTTCATGATTGTGGCTCATAAAATAGAATTTATTCTTCTATATGGAATCAGTTATTCTTATCTTTTTATTTTATTTCCCATCATACTGTGCAATGACAAGGCCCATTTTATTTTAAACAAAAAAAATTCAGATAGGTAAGTTTAATATAAGCAGCATTTAGAGTAATGCTTATGAAGTTTAATCTAAATGTGAAGTGTGTCAAGAAACTACATTTCCACTAATTTGGCTTTTTAAAAATCTTTGATTGAGTGGGTTTTTTTCTTCTTGAACTGTGGATTTCTTCTTTATAGAACAAGAAGTTAAAGAAACACTCTAATTTGTTTTAGGACTAGTTAAAACATGATCTATAATACAATTATTTTTATATAGATGTTATCTCTCATCCATGCATACACAAAGAACTAGGAAAACCACTTACTAAAAGATGTAGAATTTTTGAGGTAAGCTCTTAATCTTCTTTTCAGTGTTGGTATATCAAGGAGGAAGTAGAAACTGAAACTTGACAGTCAGTGTTGATGGTTGACTTCTCAGCATCATTTAGCAGAAATGAAGATATACGGTGTTAAAATTCAAGTTGTCATATAGCACCCTCATTTAGATATATGGGATGGTAACTATTATATTTAATATAGAGTTAATAGTGTCATTGAGTTCTTAAGTGCTAAGAGCACAGTTGGCGTAATATTGTTTATTGACCTGACCATTCAGAACAATTCTAGAATAAATCCTACTGACAGAGGTTTGCTAAAGAAAATTAGCAATGACAGTCTCTGTAACCATCCAATATGAGAAACAAAGATATATTGCACTGGATTCTCAAAGATGCCACAAAACACCAGTTATACCGAGCTTGTAAAAGTCTGTGACATGCAAATAATAGACAATACATGATTTCAAATAAGAACAAAATAGCTGTGGGTAGAAGAAAATACATTGCAGGTCAGTTGGGTATTTGTGCCTAGGCTGACAAAATTATTAATATTGCAAATTTCTCAGATTGCATTCACTCTACTTATTTCTCTTTAAAAATAATAAAAGAATAAGTTTTGGAAAATATGACTTTTATACAAAATTCAACTTAAGGTAGTTTGTCTTCAGGTCACAAAATAACATGTCATCCCCTCTCAAAACTTATTTCAGTTTTTCCGATGTTGTAGAATTACTAACATTATTACCTCTAAGGTGACCAATAATTGTATTACAACTATCATATTTATGTTGTAATGAGGCCTTTAGTCAATTGTCAGCCATTATAATCATACAGAAATAATCATACAGAAACCATTTTATTTGCAATACTGTTTGCCTAATAGCTTAAGTGTTTTTCTGGCTAACTCATAACTTAAACTAACCCATCTCTATTAATCTGTGTATCCATGGCTGTGGCTTACCAGGAAAAGTTATGTTGAGGATTTGTCTCTGGCAGGAACTACATGGCTTCTCATCACTCCTCCTTCTTTCTCTCAGCATTCAGTTTAGTTTTTTTCCACCTGCCTAACTTCTGCCTTATCAAAAGGCCAAGGAAGTTTCTTTATTCATCAATGATATTCACAGCATACAAAGGAAAATCCCATATCATATTTACATATTTGTTGGCCTTCAAATTGAGTGAGTCTCCTGAATGAGAATTTCTATCCTCTGTTTTTAAAAAACTCTGACCTCTCTTGTTGCCTTTCATGCCCTAGGCACTCCAGAGGCTGAATTTCAGACTTTAATTTTCACTGTCATTTTTTTTTTAATTTTCATTTTTTTTAAAATGGAAAAAAACTAACCTTTAAAGTACAGTAACAGGAGTCATTGACTATGTTACTTTAATTCACTTACCCAAAACAGAAATAAAAAACTTACCAATAATTATTTATTGTGAACATAATAGTAAGAGAAATGGTTATATTACAGGGCTTTTGTTACCATTCTACCTCCTATCAAATTCAAATCATACTCTAATTTCAAATGTATCTGAAGGTAATTCGAATGTTGAAAATACTAGCTATAGAGCAATCATGTTTATTAAAATATAAAGTTGCTAGGTAAAAATGAAAGTAAGCTACATAAAAAACATTGATAATGTGACTGTCTTTTATTTCTTAGAGCATCTTGGAAATTAATTACCATAAGAATTTTTGTCCTTTATATGATATTTTGAAAACCTAGAAACATAATCACTTGTAATTGATATTTATTTTACATGTTATTTTAAGTGTGTGTGTTGACAGAGGTTTCTGTCCCTCCAGGTCCTGTAGCCACTCAGTCCCAAAGAAATACACAGAGAAATAAACTTTTTGGGATATTATCTCAGGCTTTTTTAAAAAAAAATTGATTTTATTGAGCTATACATTTTTTTCTCTGCTCCCCTCCCTGTCTCTCCCCTCCAATTCAACCCTCTTCCGTGGTCCCATGCTCCCAATTTACTCCGAAGATCTTGTCTTTTACTACTTCCCATGTGGATTAAATCCATGTATTCTTCTCTTAGGGTCCTCCTTGTCCAGGTTCTCTGGGATTGTGATTTATAGGCTTGTTTTTCTTGCTTTATGTTTAAAAACAATTTATGAGTGAGTACATATGATAATTGTCTTTCTGGGTCTGGGATACCTCACTCAATATGATGTTTTCTAGCTCCATCTATTTGCCTGCAAATTTCAAAATGTCATTGTTGTTCTCTGCTGTGTAGTACTCCATTGTATAAATGTACATTTCCCTTATCCATTCTTTAGTTGAGCAGCATTTATGTTGTTTCCATCTTCTGGTTATGACAAACAATGCTGCAGGCTTCTTATATGAACTCTTACATAGTACATTAACCCATAATTCTTGTCTGTGTCAGCCATATGGCTTGATACCTTTATCAGTGAGGCATTCTCATTTTGCTTCCTCTGTATCTGGGTTATGACTCCAGCCTGACTCTTTCCTCTTCCCAGACTGTCTTTTCTGGTTGTCCCGCATATACTTCCTGCCTGGTTGCCCCACTTTTACAATGTGTCTGGCTACTGGCCAATCAGTGTTTTATTAAAATATGCAAGTGACCAGATATAAGACCATTGTCCCACAGCAATTATGCTGTAATGTGTTTCTTGGGGATTGACAGCAAAGACCATTACCCACTAAAAGATGGTATTAATCCCGGTTTTTCTTATTTAAAAAAATTCTGTGATGTAGTTTTAAAAATAAGAGTAAAGAGTATACTAAGTGGAATACCTGAAGCATAAAAAAATAGAGAATTTTTACATTCATGCATTCGTGACATCTCTGTTCCAATCTATTTTCTCTTTCTGTGATAAAACATTCTGAGTAACAGGGAATTGGTAAGGGACAGATTTATTTGGTCTGAAGGTTACAGTCCATCATCAAGAAAGACAAAACAGGAAATTAAGGCAACAGCTTGAAGTAGATATCACAGAGCCACAGAGGAACTCTGCTTACTAGCTTGCTCAACTACCTTATTATACATCCCAGGACCATGGGTGCAACGTTGGCATTATCCACAGTAGGCTAGGCCCTCATCTGTAAGTTATCAGTTATGAAAATGCCCACAGATGCAACAGGCCAATCTGATGGAGGCAACTCTTTAATTTGGGTTCTCTCTTCCCTAAAATGTTAAGTTGACAACCAAGAATTGCTATCACAATGACCCAAGTTTAGAGTGAGAACATGGAAGGATACATTTCAGAAATAAGGGGATGTGATTTTGTGTCCTGACTTGAAAAGTAATTATCAAATCCAGCCATCCCTGAAACTATAGTGATGTGACCACTGATCTTAGCATTTGGGACATGTGGAAGGTAGAAAAGGAATTTTGAAAGCTGCCTGAGCTACATCTTGAGTTTGAGGCCAGCAGTCCTTTCTATGTCATGCTACTTGGAATTCTGGAGAAATGAGTTAAAACTTAAGTACTTTGCACAATGTAGTTAATATTTAATTTTTATTCAAAATAGAATATAAAATTTTCTTACAGAGAAGTGAAGATTCTCCGGAGCACTTCATTGCTGAGATGTGTAATTTGTCCAAGAGAATATTGCCTGATACCCACTTTTTCCTCAGGCTGAAACACTACATAAATTAATCAATTTTATACATAAAACATCTTTCCAAATTCAAGCATTTGTCCCCAAAATATTTTGATTGAGAAAAATAGAATTACTTTGTGTTATATGATCACAGAAGGAACTAAGACACTACCTGAGGAAATAGAAAATATATTATCATGGATATATAAACATGGATAAAACCCCATTTCTTCTTCTTCCTATTAGCACAGCGATATCACATGGGTGCCATGCAGGTACAGTTAAACACTGTGACTGATTCCTCAAATGTGAGTGAATTTATTGAATATGATTTTCAACTTCACTCATGAAACTACAACAGAGACTTTTTTATGTTTTTATAGTTTCTTTGGACATGGTCCAATGCATCTATTAGAATAAATATTGAAAACTCAGATCTTCAAAATGAAAAAAAATACCTAGATGACAGAAGAAAATTACAGACATCTAAATGTGTACCCTTAGTCTTATGGTCAGATAATGGATAGTAAGAAAAGTCATTTTGCTAGTTGTATATCTGAAGAAAAGTGTTCTTATATATGCTACGGCAAAATATACAGTGAAACTGTTATCTAGAAAGAAGGAACCAATGTACCTACTAAAGCTGCCTTGGGAGACAAGGAGTAGAACACTATGGTGTGTTAGCTACCATTCGCATCTTTTACTAAGTTACTCCAAGAGATTCAAAGATGTAAGAAAGAACATCTTTGTTTTTCAAAAAAAAAAGTGAATATTGAAATAAAGAAAGCTAAGAAGATTGGAAAGCCAACAGTTACTTCTGGGAACCAGTAAAAGATTTCAGAACTGGAGAAAACTTGATGATAAACAGCCAACAACACTAAGTCAAACAAATGCCTTCACCTTGAGATAAGCATTGTATGTTCTAACATTAACGGGCCTTTGTGATGTACAATTCTGATATAATGTTTACATTCACACTGGGTATTCTATATTCCAAAGCATCCTCAAAAATAGCTCAGAAAACTAAGAAAAATTATAATTTATATTTTGAGGACAAGATGTTTCAGCTACAACTCATAATAGACATTAATTATGCAAAAGGCAGTGTATTGGTTCCTTCTGCGATCATAGAACACAATGTCTGAAGCTGGGTCTGTTATTAAAAACTAAAATTTATTGACTCTTCATTTAGATATGGGAAGTCTCAAATCAAGGGCCTAAATTTGTGCTGAATCTCTGTTTGCTGCACTATGGCAAAGTACAAGGCTGGGCTGGGTGTGTGTAGGTGGTTGAGAGAGTAAAGCAAATGGTGCTGAAGTCTTTCTCATATTATGTTACCACTGACATAATTAATGATGTTGGTCAATATGTGGTAGGTGGGACTCTCGTGGGACTTCCATTATGTCTGTGTTATCTTGAACAAAGAATTGAGCAGACATGGGGAAAGGGTAATGGAAGTATGGGTTTATTAGACCTGAAAAGGAAAGTACAAATACATTGAACAAAGGTTGGCTGGAAAGGCAGGTTGCACACAAGCTCCGTTTTTCAGCTCCTAGGATTTTTGATTACACAGGGAAGGGAATAGATCTCTGAGGGTTGGACCTTTCTTTGGCTCTCATAGGTGATTGATTTTTGTTGTTTGTTGGAAGGTTAGCACAATCCTTGGGGCAATCTGTGACTGACCAAAGAGTATTTTTTAAAATCCGGTTAC
This sequence comes from Microtus oregoni, assembly GCF_018167655.1. NCBI lineage: Eukaryota > Metazoa > Chordata > Mammalia > Rodentia > Cricetidae > Microtus > Microtus oregoni. The sequence continues at coordinate 7,621,598 of NW_024543069.1, forward strand.
TGTGTTGCAGAGTTAACTTTCCAGTGACCCAGTCATGTGCGTCTGACCCTCCCTTCCTACCTCACTTTGACTTTGCCTGCATAGCATACTTGCTCAGTAAGCCCCATTTCCCCAAACTGTTTTGTTGGGAATTAAGTTTCCAGTGCAGGCGTTTTGAAAGACATATTCAAACTGTGGCTGCAGTGACTTGCTTGGTCTTTATTTGCTTTGCCAGTTCTAAAAATATAGTGTCAAGACCCATAGAGAATAGCTTAGAAAGACCTGTGTGTGTTTTTATATTCTTTGTTTGATAAGGCAATGGTAAGGTTTGCAACTCTATATTGAGGTTTAACAAGGTACCCCTGAATGTTCCCACGTTATCAGGCAATTTTTAACTCAAGAACTTAGAACTAATTTTCTGTAGGATAACTAATTCTGAAATAACTAAGGTTGAACTATTAAACATTTTTAAATTTTATTTTTAAGGATTTTTTTTTACTCTTTTCTACGATAGCTGTTCTAAGTCATCATATATCTTTCTTAGAAATATAGCAACATAATTTTCATTTATTTCTTCTTTAAGTACATGTGTTGACCAAGAGTTTTACAAAGCTGAACACAAAAGCATTAGAATGATATTATTTGTGATATACCCAAATAGGAGATTTTAAACAAGCTGCTGAATTATTCTTCAATACAGGAAAAAAAAAAACAGTGGGAAGTTTGACATTTTGTGTTGATTCTATGCTTGTCTCAGATCTGCCTGGGTATTGATACATGATACTGTTTCCTTAGTCTTTTGGTCACCAACTGTATTATTTATATTTGTCCCCCAGGTGTAGGTAATACCTGTAAATATTAGTGTGAGAAAATGTTTTATGAGGTCCTCTTTACTTGAATCTTAAAGATAATATAGAGCCTGGGGGTGGGTCTTTATTGAAGGACAGTTGCAGGAAAGGAAAGTGTCTATGTTGTTAAAGTTGAAGAGCTACAACAAGGTAAGCACATTCCAGCAACATTCATACAGGTGGCTAGTATTACCATTTATGAAACAAAGATAAATCATACTCCATAAAACCTGACCATCTTTAAATCTCAATTCTTAGAGCGCTTAGCATGGTTTTCTAAATGTTCCTTATTATATACCAAATGTTCTCAGAATGGGCTTTCTGTCGTCAGAATACCAGGGATGAATGGATCTCCCCTTGCTAAAGTTAGAAAAAGGTTTTTGGAGAACTCTAATCATGTCATGATTAAGTAACATGATGAGAATGTAAATAAAACCAATGTAAAATGCTTGAGCCTATGAAGGATTTGATTTTTGATAAACACAGAATGAAGAAAAAAGGGGGCAGCATCTCAATATGCTTTAGGTTCATGATATCATGATATGATTGTCTCTTTAATATTTCCATGTCTAATAAACATCCAGAAGAGTTGGAGGAAATACATATGTGTTTTATTCTGTATGAAAAAAAAAACCCCACAACAGCAATAATGAAACAAAGGCATCATGAAGACCTCCTGTCTGTAGACGTTATCATTCTCTCTCTCTCTCTCTCTCTCTCTCTCTCTCTCTCTCTCTCTCTCTCTCTCTCTCTGTCTGTCTCTCTCCTTATAATGCTGTGCTAATTTTTCTATTCTTTTTTCTCTAAGCTAGAGACGACCATGAATCTTTCCCATCAGAGCAGTGGGTAGTTGCTACTCTAGAGGCCCTGGTAGTTCAGCTCTGACTATGATCATTATTACATGGATGTTTGTGGGGACTCCACTAGTGTTGCTGCCTGTATGTTGAACACAGCATTTCTTAGTGGTACAGCTTCCTTTGAATCAACCATACAACCCCAACAAATTCATTGATTCACCAAGGTGGATGTGGAGGGAATCATTTACTGGATATGTAGGTAGCTTATTTAGGTCAGGTAAATACTGAATTATTTGCATCTGCCCAGGGCTAGTTCTAGCATATTTACATGTGTATGTATAAATACATTTACATGCATATTACATATACATTTACATTAGCATATAGATGTAAATTATACAGACACATGCACAGAGACAATAAGAGGTTTAATGGGACATATTTTAATGGGCTCAATATATTTAGTAGTACAGGAGATTAGAACTGGACTTACTGCTAGATTTTTAAATTCCATAATATTATTGCTATTTCTTAAGTTTGTAGTACATACCATAGTTACTTTAGGCCTCAAATTTCTCTTTTCTAAATAAGAAACTATTCTCCTTGAATCCTTTGCTCTCTTAAAGAATAAATTATATAATGTTATATTAAGAGTTCCAACACAACAGCTGAAGTAAAGAAAAAAAGCCACTGAAAATTAATCCCAAAGTATATTTACAAAGAACTATTTTTCATCATTATAATACATATAACAATTGTTTGGGCAGAATTCTATAAAAATAAAAATGTCAGTGAAAAATATGCCTGGGGAATTGGGATGCAACAGGCAGGACTCATGGAACAGGGAAGTATGTGGTCAATTCTTTGTTCTGTGTTTCCCATCAGAGGGTCTTCCCTGTGAAAAAGACTCCATGACAGGAAAGATGACAGTTTCCATGTAACATGGCTTGGCTGCCAGGGAGACAGGAAACCTTCCCTGTGTTGAGATTGCCATCTACCACATCTTCCAAGTCCAGAGTCCAACAGTGGGCTCACTATGCTTCACTCGCTACCATATTCCAGGTAAGACTACAGCTCCTTTTCCCACAGAGTTTCCGGCAACACTGTGATATCTCTGACATTGTCAAAAGAGGCATTCACTTTTTTCCTAAAGCTTTTCGTGCGGCAGCAACCTTGTGTTCATGGATTTCACTAATCATGCCACATTTGTCTGCCAGAAACAGCTTTGTTCTTGTCAACCAGGATTCAAATTTAGTGATTTGGTGTGATCTTATTCAATTGTTCTACATATATTTAACTTAATCTTAATGTTTAACCAAATTAAATGTTACAGCAGTGTCACTCACAAAAATAATAGCTTTCTCTCTGTGTGTCCTACTGCCCCATCTCCTCCCTTATGGCAATCTTTCCAGAAACGTGAGACTCTAATAGATGCCTTCCTATCTTGTTTTGGATTCAATGAGTTGCTTCCACTGGGAGATACTTTCCTATTTCATAGGCAACTAAGCTATCATTTATCTGTTTTTACATTTGGTCTGGTCCAAGGAACCAAGCTTTCATTTAAGGTCATATAGTCTTTTGCTCAGGAAGTTTTGCTGATCTTCCAGACTAATGCTGAATTCCTCTGCTGCACTGGAGATGGCTTCATCTGTGGCGTTCTCATTGTACATACGTGTGTCTCTCTGTGGCACTCATAGTTGGAACTCAGGAACCAACACAAGATTTGAGTAGCTCCTATTTTTATCACGGATTTGAATTTGTGTTTGTTTCTGACCTGGGGTTCTCAGATTTCCTTCACAATCAATGTGAAGAATTAGAGAGAACTTAAACTCAGTAGGTGGGAAAATAAAGACCTGAGAGGAAGTTATTGAACTGACAACTTCAGCTTCAGGCTAAACTAAAGATAATTGTTCCTCATTTCTTTCCTGAATAAGGAAGCTCACACCATTTGCTTACTGTTTTCCAAAACAACCAACCTTAAAGCAATAAATAGACTTTGCAGTTTGTTTCTTTGGGTCCCTCTGATCTACAGCCAGTAGACCGAGTGTTCCCTGTGAACTGTTGCCTTCTACTTCCAACAAGGCCCTTATAGTTCTGACTCTTCATTTCACAGACAGGCTCCATCTGCTATCTCATGTGATGTTTATGAAGTTTGTTTCCTGGCGAATCTCCTGCCTTTGGCCAGATTCCTCAATACAACCTCAAGAAAACCTATTTTAACTTCAAGCATGCTGAGCTATAAATCTCAGATCTTTGTACCATTTTCTGAAGCCCTTACCTTCCAGAGGCTTCTGGACCTTTTCAGCTGAGGTCTAAAGCTTTGGATTCTCTCTGGGATTTTGTTCTTTAGCTCTTTTATGTTTATTAAATGTCTTGTCATTATTTTTTAAGAACATTTACATGGAATCCCTTTGTTATAGCAATCTAAATGACAGTAAGATTATGTAGATAGAAAAATTATAAATTCCTCTACCTACTCAAAATAAATCACTTTACTATTAAAAATATACTGCTTGAAATATTTTGTCAAATACTAAAATGTTTTCTAATATACGGTGCATTTTACTTTTCTTTGGGTTTTGAGCATCCCAGTATCTTATTTGGTTATAGGTAATATTTTCCTTTCATCCATTCAAAATTGCCCAAAAGCAGAGTTTGGGGTTTAGTAACAATTGTTTCCAAGCCTCAGATCGGCTGAACCTTCTGCTAAGTTAGAGTCAATATTTGTCCTCCTCGACTATACCTCACACACAGTTATAATATGCAGCTGACTTCCAGGCCTCCATGCTTGTTTGTTTGTTTGTTTATTTTCTGAGCATGTAATGCATTTTTCTAATGTTTATGTTTTATGGACTGCTTTTACTAGTTTTTAACTTGTGCTGTGAATAAAAATTCTCTTATAAACAAATGTGCTACTGTGGAAGAGGTTGGGTGAGATGCCTGGAAGGAATATTCTGATACTTATTGACTTTACACATTTTCATTGTAAGATGTGGCCATTAGAGTTGCTGTATACAGCATCGAGCTTGTCATTATTCTCCTGGCTGAAGTCAAAGTTTCTGAAGAAATCATTATCTGTCCTTATGCATAATGTAACTCATCTCTCAAAATGTCTTTCTTCTGTTTTATTTTAAAAGGGAGCTTTCTTTATGTGCTTGGCTTCCTGCTGTTTGCTGGTCTGCCTAAATAAACAAAATGAAGCTATTATAAGTTTAATGGATAAAAGAAACTTCATTCCACCTGCTTCCCTAGACCACTGGATATCAATATTCCTGGGTCAGGACCACTCACTCAGAAGCCTGCTTATCAATGTCCTGAGTGAGATTCTGGACCCGTCCATTTAAGATACTGGTCATTCTGAAAGGCCATATTCACAACATGGATAAATCAGGTAATGTTCTTTGCAGCAATCCTACTCTTTCTGGAAAAGAGTGTTTAACAAGTGTTTCACAAGCTATGTGGTGCTGTGGCTTCACAGCATCTAAAAATTGTGTAACTTGAGGATAATATTGACATGATACAGAATCAGAAATAGATAAGACTCTTGGAATATCTGTGGAGGATTATTTAGGTTAGATTAACTGAGTTGGTAACTCTTACCCATGTGCAACTCAGTATATTGTACAGAGTTCCCAAAAAGAAGAAAGCTAGCACGCCCGAGAATTAATTTCTTTCTGCTTCCTGACTATGACTTCAATGTGAGCAGCTGCCTGGAGATCTTAGAGCCATAACATCCTTCCATAGTATAATGTTTGCTCAGACTATGATCTAAATTAAATCATTCCTTTCTTGATTTGCTTTGTTGGGTATTTTGACAACACAAGACAGGTAACATATATAATATCTTAAGAATATTCACTGATTAGGAAAATATAAAATAGTTTTACATATAGACTATAATTGAAACAAGATGGCAAAAACAGAAAGAACTGTCTGTTGGTATAAGCATTTCTTCTGCTTAAAAGTAACATCGGACCAGAAATTAGGGCCCATGTCTGTAACTCCACAACTTGAGAATGTTAGTTCCCACCAAGATCTCAAAGCAAAACAGGACTTTATCAATAGTGAGGCCAAATCTCTCAAGACAAATAATAATTACAATGGCATTTCCCCACAACATATTCTAATTTGTAAAATATAATCACACTTAGATAGTAAGTATTTAAAATATATGTGGCTTTTGTGTTCAATGAAAGTACTTGACTGATATGCTTACCACTGATAGTTTATAACTTATTCAGAAAAAAATCTGTGTAATTAATATATGATTTGAATTTTGTTGAGAGGTAGAATGGTAATCAAAGGCCTGCATTATAATTATGTCTTTATTCTGTTAAAAATAAACAGATAGTGGTAAATTGGACAGGGTTCTTTGTTTCATTTGGTTTTTTCTCTCTCTCTGCTCAGTAGAGTTCACTTGTGCTCTTTGTCTGACGGCCTGCTTCACCACTGACGCACAGGAGGGGTGAGTCAGAGCCAACATGGGCATTTCATTCTTTCAGAATAGCTTTATGAATTTGCTTAGAATTTTAGCATTGATATTCCTTCTCTAATTAAAATAATATCTTTCTTTTTTATTTTTCCGAGAGAGGGTTTCTCTGTGTAGTCCTGGCTGTCTGGGAACTGATTTTATAGACTATGTTGACCTCAAACTCAGAAATGCCCCTGCCTCGTCCCTCTGAGTGCTGGAATTAAAGTCCTGTATCAAGATACATGACTTGATTCTTTTTAATTTTTTTTAACTCTTCATACATATATCCTAGAAGAGTCTATAAATGGAATACCTTTTACTTCCTCTCTTTGGATTGCAAGCCCATCAACAGCTTGGCTAAGCTATATTGTGCTCACAAGCCACTAACCCACTTCCCCAATCACAAGTCCACATTGCTGGTTTTTACTTCATGATCCTCCCTCACAACCACGGAAATGTAGTTTTCAATGGATCTGTCTTCTTACTCTATCCGGACAGCAGGGGCAACAGAAGAAAGGGAGTCTAAAGGGAGCAGCAGGCAGAAGTGACTTCACCGCCTGGTATGCTTGTCAAAAGTTTCAGGAGCAGCTCTTCACCCAGCAGCAGTGGCTGACTGCAACTTCCATGAGCGTGCGCTCTCCTGGCACCAGCATCACTGAAAACACCTGGTGCCCTTATGCTACCCCTCCCACTCCTGGGAGCCTGGGCTCCTTTTCTGGGGGCCAATTTCAGACAAGTTTCATCATCGTAATTCCAACATGTTCCCGTTGTTCCCCAAGGCTTAAGGCATGGGTTCCTCTTGAAGTTGTGTCCTGTAGCTTACCTCGCTGCTGTCATTATGTTATTAGTTTAGCTCATTCAGTTCCCACATAGCAGGTTTTCTGTTCAATCCCTTAATTCCTAACACATAACAGGATTACTAATTTTCCTGTCAGGTCCGTCATTTACTAGTTTTAGGATTTTGAATGAGTCTATATAAATCCCCATGCCTGCTTCATCTCTAAACTGGAGACTTTACAAGCAACACAAGTAAAGATCAATGTAAAACCAGCGATTAAAAACAAAGTACTTAGTATGGCATTATAATATGGAAATTGCTGCCAGCTAATTCTATAGCTATTATTTCTATGGTTCAGTTGAGTAGCATAAAGACTATTTTTATAACAAAAAGAATGCATTCAACAATGTACATGTAAAAAGCTTCTCTAAACTAGAAATAACTGTCCATAAAATTGAAGTATCAATGTTTCTGATAACAACTTCCTTTGGCTTGCCTTGCTAATTGAGTGGGAAGAGCCTATGAATTATCATTTCATACCCCTGGGAAACAGACACAAGGAAAGAACCTTGTGAAAATCTTTCCATTTTATTTCCCCTGTTCTATATGCTCATAAAAGAAAGGTGAAGGTGTATACTGAAGGCATGAGGGATTTTAGTGCCTTTTAATACTACATGTACATGGTACATCAAGATTAAGTTAGGATGTCCAATGTTGTTTGTTTCATTTAGATATTTTTTTTAATCCCTTAGAAATGAATTCCTATTCTTTTCATTTTTCAACATCGTTAATACTGTTTGTGTTTGGCTGAGATTCTAAGGAAAGCAGGATGATTATCCAGGTAAGAACACGAATTCTCATGATTTTTGTGTATGACCATAAAATACAGATGGGAAAAAAAAAGAACCCTCAAACACTCAACTTTGGATATCTGACTCTAGTTACAAAGTACATTTTTTAAAGTAAAATATATTTTTATTAAAAAAAAAGTCAATATGCTACATCTTCCATGACAGAAACTAATGCCAGGAAAGCAGGACACACCTGACTGGAAGAACAAGAACAAATGATCCCAAACGGAGGTACCCGATTCTTTCAGAAATAAAAGAAAGAACAAAAAGAGAGGAATGGGTATGCATAAGTACTGTGTCAATGTGCTAATATGTGTGGGAGGTATAATTAGGTCTTTGCTTTTAATCCTACGTGAAATAGGATCCTCGCTGGACTCAATAGAGCACCTGTCTTTCATGATGACAATCACCTGCCGTGGTCATAACATCTCTCTGTGATCCCGGATTCTAGCCTTCATTTCTACTCCTTTTCCTCTTGAGAATTTTCTTGTCCATTTTATCTACTTATCTAATTATTCTCTGTATTTTATTTATTTATCTATTTTTTTTTGATCCAGAGCCTCTCTAAATAGTCCTAGCTCTCCTGGAACTCTGCTGACCAGGCTGGTCTTGAACTCAGTCTGTCTGCCTCTGCCTTGAGAGAGCTGGGACTAAAGGCATAGAGTGCCACACCCAGCTATGTTCGCTATATTTTAAAATGATTTTGTTTCATGAAATTTAATAGCATTTAAGTTGACAAAATATAAATAAACAAAGCATTGTTTCTCAAGATTAACAGTTTTTAAATGGCTGTGTATTTCCCAAGAACACCCAAACTCTCCAAAGGGGGGAAAAAACTATTAACAAAACCAAATGCAAAGAGATAGTTACAGGGAAGTTACACATTTGAAGTGATATTTAAGATCTTGTTCGTTAATAATTCTCAAATTTGCCTCAGTCCATCACTCTGGAAGCCCCATTTCCAGCAGTATTACTCTGAAATTTGCTCTTTTAAGAGCTTTCATACATTAAAACCAATGAAACATTAAGAGTTAAGTCTATAAGAATAATAGAAGAAATTGTCCTGTTTCATTCTCCACTGTTTTCTTGTATTTTTTCAACAAAACTCAATTCTTCAATTTGAGAGAGGGCAGAACATAAAAGTAAAGGATGCTGCCATAAAAGTTGGAAATATGTCTTCAATAACAGCTTCTGGGGCCAATCTGCATAGCAAGCTCTTGGGTGTTTATCCTACATGAAAGCTAATAAATCTATTTGTGATAACTCCTAAGAGGAAATCATTTTCAGAAAAGCAAATCCAGGAAAAAGCTATTGTCTCAACAAATCCAAATGACAAGTGCTATAATCTGGCAACGTTTGTAATTTGAGGGCTATAGCACATTTTGGATTCATAAAAGTAATGGCACATTCTGTGTTGCAAAACGCACTTCATCGAAGTCCATCCAGTTGCCCTGTGATATTTAGGAGTATGAACAATGTATTAAGTGGAGAAAGATATTACATTATAAATGTCCTTGGATCTATGATGGAGGAAGGTCATTGGCCAATAAAGAAACTGCTTGGCCCTGTGGGTGGAGTAAACAGAACAAAATGCTGGGAGGAAGAGGAAGTGAGGTCAGAGTCTCGACAGCTCTGCTCTCCGGAGCAGACGCCTCAGCAGAGACGCCATGCCCTGCTCCCTGGCAGACACACGTGATGAAGCTCGGACCCAGGATGGACTAGGCTAGAATCTCCCCGGTAAGCGCACCTTGGGGTGCTACACACAGATGATTAGGAATGGGCTAAATTAATATGTGAGAATTAGCCTAGAAGAGAATGGGCCAAGCAGTGATTAAAAGAATACAGTTTGTGTGTTGTTATTTCGGAGCATAAGCTAGCCATGTGGGCGGCCAGGTACTGGAGAGGAGAAAGTTTATTGTAGATAAAAAGGAGAGCATAGCCAGAGGCAGGGACATCTGGGAGAGTCCAGAGTAGACATCACCAGACTGAACTGTCATGTGAGGAAGAAGGGTGGTAAGGGAGAGGGGAGAGAGTGGACCAGGTGCAGCACCCAGGAGGTCCAAAGGAAAGTAGACTAGGTAACCAAAATGGTTGGATTATATAAGGCAAAGCACCTGGGGGAAGGGCAGCCTAGTCCCTGTGCTGAAGAATTCAGGAGGGGGCAGGGTATGTTGGCCAGGAGAGCATTGTAACAGGTAGGGACTAGGGGAACTGTAAGGAGACTCTGCCCACCAGGTCTGCTTTTATATGCTCAGCCTACTATTCCATGTTTGAAACCTAACAATTACTAAAAACATTACATGGCCACTAACTAAAGATTCCTTCACAGGTCAGCTCTTCCTTGCATTCTTTCTTTTCTCCTGATTCATCACAGACACCTAGAAGAGAATCTTTTTTTTTTTTTTTTTTTTTTTTTTGTAATTAAGTAGTAGTTTCTAGGTTAAGTTTTCTTGAATTGAGAACTCTTATGATCACTATTGATTATTGGAAAGATTTATAACTTTTATTTCATTATCTTTTCTCTTTCCTTTTTTTGACTTTTCATGGTTTTTATAATCAAATGCAGAAGTCTGGTTCATTTTAGGTTCTTTGCTGCTGAAGCAGTGGTAAGGGACTGCTTCAACTTTGGGGTCTGTTGTCTGTGATGAACAGGTTGTAAAGACGCCTTCCGCAGTGAACCTTGAACTTCACATTATGCTGGTTCTTCCTGATCCTGACAGATTCGTGTGTGTGTATGTGTATGTGTGAGTGTACTTGAGTGTGTGTGCATGTGTGTATAAATTTAGAGTTATCATCACAAATTACTTATGTTACAATTAGTGATATCTGTGATATATCTATGATACAACAAAAACTTATCCAGTAGTTCAGAATCTTTCAGTTTTCAATACCAGATACAAATTTGCTCTTTTCATTTTTAACCAAAGAGAAAGTCTATTTTTATGGCGCAAGGCTGTGTTACAATGTCTTCTTAAAGACGTTCTTTAACTTACGTGCATGCTACTCAATTTGTGCTCTTTAATTTATAAACATTATTCTTTTGGCTTTGTGTGTATGTGTGTGTGTGTGTAAGGATTCTTTTCTAAAACTTCCATATGTGTTTCACATAGAACTTTTGCTTTCTTTTCATATATCGTAAAATGTTTTCTGTCAAGTAAGTCAATGCACGTAAAATAACTGAAAATAAATTCAGATCATGTCTACTTACTCCCCTTTTAATACTACTCCTAAAACACTATGTGTTGCTCTGTCTGTCTGCTTTTGAGATCCTAGCCTACTACACAACTTGCCAGCTATCTGTCAGTACATTTCACTCCTTTCATTTCCATCCTTTTGTGAAGGCTCACTTTTTCTAAAGCCATCTTTTTATTCCATTATGGAAATGTGTTTAAAAGGTTTTAGCTGCATGTGTATTCTGTTGTGGTCTCAAGTCCCTTCCTGAGTGTGAATTAGGAATTTAGAGAGGAATGCAAGCGCAGGAAATACACAGAATGGCAACCGCATGCTTTGGAAGCTTGTCTCCTAAAGGGCTTGGTTTATGTTGAGGGAGGAAAAAGAAAAAGCAGGATAGATAACAGAATCCTGAGAGATTATCTGCTTTGTTCTTTGCCTTCAGACAGTCTGCTATCCACGTTTTGCACAACAGATATATTTTCACAATCACTCAAATGATAATGTTCGTGGTTCTCTGCAAACTCACACAACTTGTTAGGATGCTGCACAGCTGTTGTTCTCTCTTCCTCCTGGATATAATGAGTCTCTTGGATGCTTTCTGTTTCTTATAAAGGCTCACATGAGGAAATCAAATAATCTTCCAAACTCAAATATTTCAATGAGTTTGCTATTTTACTCACTTAAAATGTAAAAGACAGTCTAATTCAACTAACATATAGTATAAGCAAATTCTTTGTGAGGAATGAGAGATTCTGCCTGCTTCTGACATTTGAAGCCTTGATGTTTAAAATATAAATATATAGTCTCTCTTAAAGTAGCAAATATTACACTTGTGCATAATACACACACACACACACACACACACACATATATATATATATACATATATATATATATATATTACCGTATTAGTTTTGTATAAAGATTAAAAGAATGGATGCATGTAAAAATATTGAGAAACCCACAGATGAACTTCAGTTGTGAGGCCTCTCTTTTCTCCCATTTTTATGGGTCACACTGAGTTTTGTTTATGTAACTATTATTGCATCTGGAGATTTATGTCGTCTGTTTTGCTTTGTTTTTCATCAACTCTGTCAATTTCCTACAGAAATTTGAATTTAATATTCATGTTTGGTCTTATTTGCAATGGATAACTCAGAGTAAAATGTTAAGGTCTAGTTTATCATTTGTGATTATGTCTGCTTCAAGTATGAAAACCCAGCATATTACACTCTAGACTAGAGAGTATTGAGATGACCTGTGCTTCAAATACAGGTCAAGCATATCACAAATGCGTCAGTTTAGGAAGCAGGGACCATCATGCTTCCTAAAGGACAAGAATATCTGCTATTCATGTTTAAACATTTTAAGCCACTCACTGCCCAAATCTTAAATATGTTAACTGTAGGAGCCAGCCCTGATAAGCTAAATAGAAACAGACCACCCAAAGGAAGTTCTTTGCTTCCAACCATTATCACCTGCCAGCGTAGGACTCAGCCATCAATTAGTTTAATGGAGGCCTGATGCAACACCTGGTTGCAGGAAGAACCACAAACTCAGATTACCTGAACACCGCCCAAGAACAGACCATCAGAAGCTTCTCTGATGATGGCTGAGTAAAAAAGGTGATCAGTGAAGATAACATAATGTGTTTAGAAGTCAATTTGTTGCTACTTTCCTACAGCAGAGGAAATGCCCTACCTAGTCACAGATTCTTGATCAGTGAAGTATCAGGCATACACTCCAGCTCGGGTAAATATTAAATCCAATCAGATAGTGGTTGGTTACTCCCACAGCTTTAAATGGACGTGTTACACACAATATTTATTAACATATCCTCTGTGAACAAATTATTTGCAGGGAATCTGTTGTAGTATCATTTCTTGAAGTTTAGTTCAAGGGCAAAGGCTGTTTTATTGTTTCATGATTTTAATGAACTACAAAATGAAATTTGCCCTTGGGAAATACTCAGCAACTTAAGATTGAATAGAAAGCAGACAGCTTATAGAGAAGTCATTAGTAGCTATGGAGAAACCATCCATCCTCTCTTGAGAAATGCCATGCCTTTCACCATTCCATGCATGCTTCGTAGTTAGAAAGGAGAAAAAAAAATAATAGAACTGTGTGGAAGGATAAACAGCACAGAAAAGAGAAATGGGAGGGAGCAGAAGAACATCTTTTGAAGTCATCAGGAATGGTACTAGAGGCGAGAGCAGGGGCTTACAAAGTGGCAGAACTCAGGTAGATATTGCAATAGTTTTCCTCCAGGCTCTTTGTCCTTTCTGGTAAGAAAGTGCCAAGAGCAGGGCATTTGTTTCTTGTTTCTTTGTTTGAATTACTGAAAATAGTTTCTTTCCTTATACAATGTATCCTGATTATAGTTTCACCTCCCTCTACTCCTTGCAGTTCCTTTTCACCCCCTCTTCCATATGGCCCACTCTTTTTCTGTCTTTTATTAAGAAACATCAGGCTTCTCTGAGATAACAAGAAAACAAGACAAAATAAAGTATAATATGATATAACAAAACCATGACATCGGTGGTGGACAAGACAGACCAACAGATAGAAAAGACCCCCAACAGAAGGCATAAGAGTCAGAAACCCACTTGTTCACACATTCAGGAGTGCTGTAGCAACACTAAATTGAAAGCTGTAGTATAAATGTGGAGGACGTGGTGCAGACCTGTTTAGGCCTTCTACTTGATGCTTCAGTCTCTGTGGGGTCACAAGAGCACTGCTCGGGTGATTTAGAAAAACTTTTCCTTGTGTTCTCCTTCCCTATGGCTCTTACACTATTTCTGCCTCCTCTTGTGTGTGGTTCCCTGAGTTCTGAGGAGAGGGATTGCATGGAGACATCCCATTTAGAGATGAGTATTCTAAGGTCAGCCTATCTCCTCTGTCAATGTCTCTCTGTTTCTCTCTCTCTCTCTCTCTCTCTCTCTCTCTCTCTCTCTCTCTGTTTCTCTCTCTCTCTCTCTCTCTCTCTCTCTCTCTCTGTGTGTGTGTGTGTGTGTCTGTGTCTCTGTCTCTTCTTTATGTTATTTCTGGCTGTGGATCTCTGTATTTGTTTCCATAGCCTGCAGGAGGAAGTTGCTGTGTTGTTGGCTGAGTAAGGCATGGATCTATGAATATAGTAAAATATCATTAAGAATATTTTATCACTACTATCGTTTAAAACCAATAGTATTTGGTTTTACTCTAGGTCTCTGAGCTATCTAGTCTCTATTTTTTTTTTTTTGCTAAACCAAGTGTGTTTTAAGTCAGGTTCTCTTTAAGAGTAATGTTTCTATTAACTGCTGACTCATCTCTCCAGCACTATGGCCTGCTTTTTGTTGCTGTTTCTTCTTTTCTTTTGGCATTTATTTTTACATTATGTATAGCCAGTACCTTGATAAGAGCCTCACATTAGCTCTTTAAGAAAAATATAAAATAAAATAAAATAAAATTTAAAAAAAAGTAGCCGGGCGGTGGTGGTGCACGCCTTTAATCCCAGCACTTGGGAGGCAGAGGCAGGCAGATCTCTGTGAGTTCGAGCCCAGCCTAGTCTACAAGAGCTAGTTCCAGGACAGGCTCCAAAGCAACAGAGAAACCCTGTCTCAAAAAAAAAAAAAAAGAAAAAGAAAAAGAAAAAAGAAAAATTGAATTAAACCAATAAATTGCTGGGATGCCCAGCAGATAGGGTGGAGGGTGGAGGCAGAGTCAGTCCAGCCGGCCTCTCCCTGGGGATGACTGGGATAGTGAATGTAGATGACCTGAACCTCCCTCCTAGCCACGGAAGAGAACCACCGAGTCGGGGGTCCTGTCAAAGCAGGATCTTGTTTTATTGCATCAGGCAGGAACGTATATAGGGCTGAGATGGTGGGAGTCTTGGGATGGGTCGAGGTGGAGTAAGGAATAAGGACTAATAATATTCTGCCATGGTGGTGACTGGGCAAAGGTGAGTTTAGGTCAGGCTGTGCTGAGTCACTCATATATGGAAGTCATGGGCAAAGACAGCTGACCAAACTAGAGGTAGGCTCAGGAAGTTACAGTGGGCCTCAGACCCGGGCCTCATAAGGACCAACAATCAATGAAATGACAAAATGTACAGAGAAAGTTTGGAAGATGAAGAAAGCAAAATAGCTATGAAACAAATTCCTCTCTTGAGTAAAGTCACCAATAACAGTAATACCAACTCATTTCTAAAGTAAAAGTCATGCCATTGCTTTAAAATTATACTTTGTTGATTCCTCCATCATGTGATAATTTGAGGGCAGCAATAGTACTGCCGCCACCTATGTTCCTGGTAGTAGACCATAGGCAGCATTTCTTGATTTAATTGAATTAAATATCTAGAAGCATTCTACCTTGCAAAATTGAATAAGTGCATCCTAGTCTCTGAAACAACAACAAAATCGTGGTGATGCTGCTTTTTAAATTTTCTGCAAAACAGGTAACATTAGGAATATGTGCCTGTAGTTTTAATAACCTGACAAAGACACTAATTTGATCTCTTAAGTGTTTTCCTTCATAATCCCATTACTTGCGGAAAGCCTTGAAATCAGTCTTGTCATAGCTACTACCACCCACTGCTTGTCAGGCTCTCAGGAGTTGGTGGCTGTGTAGACACATCACACTGACACCTAGAGTTCAATGGGTTGGTTCTGGAAGCTGTCTCTTCTAACTAAGCATATTCCTTACAATGAGAGTCTTGTACTCCACTACCTTTAGCTACAATTTGTTTTGTGTTGATAAAATAATATTAATATGAACAAACTGAGAAAGAGACGAAAACACCGGGTCAGAGAAGCAGACATATATACACTTTAACAATAATACCAAATCTATGGAGGACATACAACAATGCAGAAGTATTCTCAATCTTTCCTTTCACGACAACTTTGTAGTTCTAGAGGTGACAGTTAGGTTGGGATTCCACAGGATAAGAAGTCTGTACATTAGCAATCCTATTAGTTACTTGTAAGTGTTACAGGCTTTCACACTTTTTGGCAATTGATATAATACATAGGTAGATATAAGCTCAATTCAGTTCATACTGGAATGCAAATTTTAAAATTCACTTATTAGCTTGGCGCGCTGCACAAGAGATAATGAATTCAAGGCTAGTTTCAGTTACATAACAAGACCACAACACTCCTGCATATCCACGGTGATACAGGATTACATAAATATTTTCAGCGTGATGAAATGACTTCAGCTAACACTTATTTTCCTTCATTTTTGTGTTTATACAATTTTCTTTTATTGTGCAATATATTAAGTTGATATTGGACAGAAATAGAAATAAATGCTTATTACATAGGGGCCTTAGACTAAGTAAAACACTGCATATGAATGCAAACATTTCATAGAAATTTCAGTTTCAGAGGTTTAACAATTTTAGACTATGCCTTTGAAGACATGATTTTCAACAAAGAACCCAAAATAACACATTGAAGAAAAGAAAGCACCTTCAAAAATTGATGCTGGTCTAACTGTATGTCGGCATGTAGAAGAATAGAAAAATAGATCTATATTTATCACCCAGTACAAAACTTAAGTGCATATGTATCAAACACCTCAAAATAAATCAGGATAAACTGAACCTAATAAAAAAGAAAGTAGGAAATAATCTCAAAACTATGATCAACAATTAATAAATGGGACTTTGTGAAATTGAAAAGTTCCTGTAAGGCAAAGGACACCTTCAATAGAACAAAATGGCATCTCACAGAATGAGAAAAGGTCTTCACCAATCCCACATCTGACAGAGGGCTCATTTACAAAATATATAAACAACTCAAGAAACTAGATATCAGCCAACCAAATAATCCTGCTAAAAAAAAAAAAATGGGGTAGAAATCTAAACAGAACTCCCAACTGAAGAATCTCAAATGGCAGAGAAACACTTAAGAAGTTGTTCAACATCCTTAGCTATCAGGGAAATGCAAATCAAAGGGACACTGAGATCCCATCTAACGCCTATCAGAATGGCTAAAACCAAAAAACACAAGTTACAGCTCATGCTGGAGAGGACCTAGAACTAGTGAAACACCCCTGCATTGCTGGTGGAGATGGAAACATATACACCTGCTTTCAAAATTAGTGAGACATATTCTCAGAAAACTTGGAATTAGCCTTCTACAGGACCCAGCTATACTGCTCTTGGGCATATACCCAAAGGGTCCTCAATCATAGAACAGGGACACTTGAAGAGTTATGTTCATAGCAAGTTTATTTGTAATAGCTAGAACTTCTAAACAACCTAGATGTCCCTCAACTGAGAAAAAAAATGAAGAAAATGTGGTGCAAATTTAAAAGCAAATCGGTGGAAGTAGAAAAAAACATCCTGAGTGAGGTAACCCAATCAAAGAAAGACAAACATGGTATGTACTCACTCACAAGTGGATCTTAGCTATGAAATAAAGGATAATCATGCTACCACCCACAAACACAGAGAGGCTAAGTAACAAGGACAATTGACAGGGGCAGGGGAACATTCTAATCTGCCTGGAAAGGAAGGGAAAATAGAAAAAAAAAATGTCATGAGTGGACTGAGGGCAGGTGGAAAGGTAACATAAGTGATCTGATTGGTGGGAGTATGAAAGGGGGCAGTATTGAAAGAGACTACTGGAAAGGGTGGAGCATTTCCGGGTCAGGTAAAAACCTGGTGCAAGGGTATCTATCTCCCAGGAACCTACAAGGAAGACTGCAGCTTAGACTCCCAGCAATACAGGATATGGAGCATGAACTGACGCTTTCCTGTGACTGTATTGATGCCAAGTCATCAGAAATGCTTCATCCAGCAACTGTTAGAAACAGATGTAGACCTACAGCCAAACATTAGGTGTACATCAGGGAACCCTGCACATGAGAAGGAGAAAGTATTGTAGGAGCTAGAGGGGTCAAGAACACAACAAAAAAATCTCACAGAATCAGCTAACCTGGGCTCATTGGGGCTCACAGAGACTCAACTGACAACCTGGAGTCCTGTGTGAGACTGACCCAGAAACTCTGCTTATATGTGACAGTTGTGTAGTTTGGTCCTCTTTTGGGACTCCTAACACTGGGAAAAGGGATTGTCTCCCACTCTTTTCTAGACTTTAGATTCCCTACTCCTCATACTGGGTGGCTTTGTCCAGCCTTAACACATGGGGAGGTATTTAACCTTACTACAACTTGACATAGCATGTTTAGTTGATGCTCATAGGTGATCTATTCTTCCTTAAACAGAAATGGAGGAGGAGTGGATTGGGGGAGAGAATGGGAGGAAAGGAGGGAGAGGAAACTGTTTGTGGAATGTAAAATAAACAAAGTTTTCTAAGAAAAAAAAAGTAAGAATTCAAAGTCCCTCTGGTGGCTTTTCCATCTGATTAGTATGCTGTGTCCTTCCTTATGACTTCCCATCAGTTTTGATTTGAAGTCTGTTTTGTCAGATGTTGAAATGGCTCTACCAGCTTCTTCCTAAGGCTCATTGATTGCAATATCTTTTTTCTTTGTTTTAGTCAGAAATGATATCTATCCTTGATGTTAAAATACATTCCTTGGCTTCAAGAAAAAAATGGTTACTTTTTTTTTTTTTCACCAATTAGTTCCCGAGACTAATTACAATTTATCTCGGGCTTTTTTTTAGTCCTCTAAATTCCTTGCACACCTCTGTGAATGATCTAACATCCTATGATTAAATGACAAAACATGTTTTTAAATGTACTCATTTAACAATCCCTTTGTTTTTCCGACTCACAAGGCTAAGGATGCTGTATAACACCACGGGAAGCCTCCCTCTGAGATCTCTCCGCTTGGCTCACACCTGCTTCACACATACTTCCACGTTTGTACTTGAAAATGTCTTGATTTGTGACTTTTTTTATTCTGTTACTTTCAAAACTTTGTTAAATTGCTACCAAGTTAAAACTTGGAATTTGGAGTACCTTAAATCTGTACTCCTGGGCCAAGGACACTCTATTTGGCTTCGGAATAAGCTATTTCTTATCTATTTTTTAAGGTGAGAGTTGTGTTTTTATGTTGACCATTTTAAAGAGCATCAGAACTCGGTAGGAGCAGCCTTGGCAATTTTCATAATAACGATAGAATGAGATTAGCTAGCAGGGTTCTTTTTGGTGATTCCTTTATAAAAATGCACTGTTAAGCTGTCTTTGCCTGTAGGTATGATGCCCAGCTGCTAGGTTCCACTGATTGCTGGCTACTTTTGGTATTGTAACAGTACCCTGGGTGGTAAATTGTTCTATAGTCCATCCAAATTGAATTTCAGCCCCTCTGCAAGGACGGCTTTTGAGGCTTATGTTTGCACTTCATTCTGTTATGAGGAGTAGTCTTTCCAGCTGCCTCTTCACCTGATTCTCTGCAGTAACAGAAGTTGTCATGGAATTTACTTTGTTGTTTGCATGGATTGATCAGCCTCCACTTCATGTGTAAAGCATGCTTTTTCATTGCTTTGAATAGTGTCCATGAGATTTGCAGCTCTCTCGGTTTCTAGCTGATTTTCAAGCTGATGATGGAATGAAAAGCACCGTGCCTGGTCTGCGCTCTATGGTATGCAAGCTGGGAACTAGGCTGGAGATTTAAACACACACACACATACATAGAGAGACAGAGACACAGGGACACGGGTCATCCTTGAAACAAGAATGACTTTTTCTTGTGCTCCAGGGAAGCTTACATAGAAATCTTTAACTGATAGTCATGCCCCAGCTCTTGGGATTTCCAGCTGTAAAACCCACCAGAATTCACTCCCCTGCCATCAGGAACTCATGAGGGTCTTGTACTCAGAGCAGGTGCAAACACAGGAAAACAATTGTTTTGCTCAATTCACTTCAGCAATAAAAGGGTCTGAGGCAGGCAAAGAAAGTCAAGGGGCTAGGGGGTCTGCAGCCCCCAACAACGGAATTCTCTGTTGTATGATCTGCTTCTCCTAGACAAAACATGTGGGCACTTCTCTGAAAGTATGGGTGAGGAGGGTTACTCAGTTTGTAAAGAGATAATCTCTCTAGAAGAGAACAACTGTAAACTTGAGTTGTCTTAGAAACTGGTGTTCTGACTTCCCTCTCCTCCCACGAACCCCCACCTTTCAAATATGTTGATGTATGTTGTCCATCAAGGTTTTAATATTTTCAGCTGACATGAGGATATTTTCTGCCATCTTAGCTCACTGCCCATGGCAGGTATTATTGTTATCCCTATATGCAATTTAAATCAAGTAGGAACTGTATCCAGCCTGGTTAATAGCTTGCCCTCTACTAGATATAATAACAAAGAAGAAGTTGTTTTTTTATCTAATGAGTTCCAGAATTACTCTTTGATTAGTACGGTGACTTTCAGAAAGTATAGGCAAGAATATTGCTACAAGCTTAGAACCAGCATGAGCTGTTTATAGTGAGATTCTTGTCAGACAAAAGAGAAACATGAATTCCTTCTAGCAAAGATGACAAAGCTATATACTCCAGAGCTAAGGAGAAGACCCACAGGAGGCATTCCAATATCACCGGGGTATCAGAGCTGATAAGAATCATATTATTAGTTAATTATTGCCTTAGGCTATTATCAACCTGGCTTATTTTTGTTGTTGTCAGTATTATTGGAAACTAATTAGAATTTGTCTCTTATGTCTCACTGCTCCCTCTCCCTTACATTTACCTGAGCATGTGCAATTCCTCCAGAGCTCCTTTGTTCCCAGCACTTCCTGCTGTTAGTTTCTTCTGTGTTTTTCCTCTGTACTTACCATAATAAATACATTGCTTTGTAAATTTTAGAGTTTAACAGGATATTTTAAAGCAATACTAAAGGACCAAATGAAATAAAAGGAGGAGGACATGATTACTCCTGCAATGTAGAGAAAATCTTTATTGTAGATGTAAGAGAGAAGGCAGGAAGAGGGAAGAGTCCAGGTTGAACATGGCTGGCATGGGAGTGGGAACTGGGGTTGGTATGTAAAATGAAAACAGATTATTTGTTTTCTTTTTCAAAGAAAAAGATCAATTTTAACTGGACTTGGGACTTATTCTGGAATTTGTTTGCTGTATTCGTGACACTCCATTGTAGAAAACTGCTCTTCCTTTTCCTAGCCAGCATTGCTCACAACATATTTCTTGATTAGTCCTCAAGACTTTGTTTTCAGTCTTTTCCCTGTGCTGGGATTGTGTCTGGTCTGAGCCTGTACAGGGCCTGTGGTTGCTTCACAGCCTTGGTGAGTTCCTATGTACATTAGCCCTATGGCTCCTGAAAACTACCATTTCCTGAGAACCATAAGCCATGTCTGGCTCTTGAGATCTTTCTACTGTGAAGATTATTGAGGCTTGAGGTAAGGATTTCAAAAAGTTATACAACTTAGGACAGCCCGATCCAAAATCCTTCACCCTCTGTACACTACTCAGTTGTGGGTCTTTGAATTAATTTCTATCAACTGCAGGAGAAACTTCCGTGATTAGGGTGAACAATTTTTTATCTATAAATATATCAGTTAATTTTATTGTTATGTTTCTTTAGCAGAATAAAGTAGGTTCTACCCTAGGCCTTTAATCTATCTAGACCCAGGTTCTTCTCCACTAAAGGTTAAGCATAGAGAATAAAGAAATCCAAACACTCAATCTTCTTATGCATGTGTACTGAGTGTCTAATGTGTCTGTGAAACTTTGTTCTGAATGCAGTATAGCAACTAGACAGTAGTCACTTGTCAGTAACTTAGATTATGTATAAGATAAACGGTATGTTGATGTAATAAGCCAAAATTTCAATTATGTAGACTCTAAAATGCCAATAAAACTAGGAAAATACAGTCTCAACAAACTTACATAGTTATATGTTGGAAATTGCAAAGAAATATTGCTAATTTTGCTAATTCCATGAGATAGGAAGAAATACTTATTGGCAAGTAGGATTTATTATTTAATTAACTTTTTTTAAATGTATTTGACATACTGACAGTTTCTACTTCCTCCTCTTCTCCAGTTCCCTCCCCCCCCCCCACAACTTCCATCTACCTGCATCCCATCCTCCTCCATTTCTCTCTCTCCATTTAGAAAGGAGCAGGCCACCCATGGGCTTGAACTAAATGCTTAGTTAAGTTGAGATAGGACCAAGCTCTTCCCCCTGTATAAAGGCTATATATAATCCAGCATGTGGAATAGAGTCCCATAAATCAGCTAAGCCACAGGGACAGGCCCAGCTCTCATGGTTAGGAGTCTTAACACAGAGACCAACCTACACAGCTATCATACACATGGAGAAGGTCCAGTTTAGTCCCAAGCAGACTCCCTAACTGTTGGTTCCGAGTGCATGTGTTCTCACTAATTCAGGTCACCTGTTTCTGTGGGTTTCTCCCTAATCTTGACTCCCCTGACTTGTACAACCCTGCCTTTCCCTCTTCAGCAGGATTCCCTGAGATCAGACCAGTGATTGGCTGTGGATCTCTGCCTCTGCTTCTATCAGTTACTAAGTAAGTGATCTGGGACAGCAATTAGGGTAGTCACCCACCAATCAGATTACAGTAGATGGCCATTTCAGGCACTCTCTCCACTATTGCCAGGAGGCTTCGCTGGGCAAGTAGGTTTTTAAAGAAGGGGGGGGGCACCTTAAGGAAGTGGCTTAGGCATGTATATCCCAGACAAAATAATACAAGAAGGGTTAATGCTCCGAGCTGGCATCACAGAGCCTTTCACAATAAGAAAAGTGGGCTGAGAGATGGTATAGCAGGTAAGAGCACTTTCTATGCCCACCTCAGAATGTGGTTCCTTTCCTTGGACTCAAATGGATTTGAGTTCCAAGAGATCCAACACCCTTTGCTGGCTTCAGCAGTCATTGTGCACATGGGTGTGGTCCACATACAGAGATGTGTACACATACACACACACAAATAAGTTAAAAAATCAAATAGAATATTTAAAAAGCAAAGCAAAGGAAAATTACTGTATCAGAGAGATATGAGCTACAAGTGAGGTCATTACTGAAGAATTGGTATGGTAATGTATAATTTTGTTCTTTGGGGATAATTTTAGGTTTCAGGCTCAGAGAGGAAAGTCCTGAAGGACAGAGGCTATTATTTCTCATCGAATGTCCTTGCCATATAAAGGGATTTTACTTTCATTATAGACCCCATAGCTTGTAGCTCTAAATTTAAGTCTGTCCTTTGGCAGCATGGTGAGAGGTACCACATGAAGAGAATAGCAGATAAAGCCTGTTTGCTCCAAAAGAAATTGAGATTTTTGGTAGCAGTCAGTTAAAAGGAAGTTGGTAGGGCAAGAGGGCAGCAACATGAAACAGAGGTCAAGCCAGTTTCCAGAGAGAGCATGACAAGTCACGGCGAGGAAAGCACGTCAAGTAAATGCCTAAGAAAACCACTCCAATTGAGTAGTTTGATGTTATTGGAGGGACCAATCTATTCTCCGCGGTATTTGGAGAAGGCAGAAAGACTGTAAGAGCCAGAGGAAGGTAACAGTAAGGATACGGTGCTTTCCAGACACAACAGAGTGATTGCACATATGAATTCACAGAGATTTTAACAGCACACTGTTGATACTTGGGCAGAGGGACTTGTGTAGGCTGTCAGGTCTGTTTCCTGCAACACATCTTGATAAAATGTGAGTTGTCCTAGTTTCAGAGCGTGTCTTTTCTTTCTCTGTAGAGATCTCTAAACAAATTCCTCATGTTGAAGGCATGGGCCTTCCAAATAGATAAGGCAGCTCAGCCATGGTCTTTAAGAAATGGTGAAACTCCCACACCTATTTCCTTTGTCCATGCTCTCTCAAGGGCTGAATAATTCCCTGTCCTCATTGGACATTAGTTGACTGGTGAGCCTGAAAGCTACCATCTCAGAAAGGTTCTTTTTAATTTTGTTGACTGAGTTTTACTTTTGTATTGAGTAGGGAGAAGCTCTCCTTGCAATCAAGAAGAGACATTTCATTCTGCATTCGGAGCAGTGTGGGACTTGATTTGTTTTTTGCAGCTTATTATGCCTATTTTCATAGCAAGTACAGAGATCAGGTCTCAACATTATGACTCTGAAATGCTATTTGTGAATATTTTTTTAAAGTATGTGCTTATTTGTTTCTACCTATTTAAATGATTGGAACTTTTCATTTTTCAGTATATTGGTATTTAGATCTTTGTATTGCCTCTCTGAGTTGAATTTGTGTTTGTATTATGAATGCTAAATATGTATTGGCATTTTTAAAAAATAGGGAAGTGATTATACCTGTATGGATTTATAAATATTATATTTATTTGCTATAATTTGGTATTAAATCAGCTTTTTCCATATATATTATATGTAGTGAGAAAGAAAAAGAGAGATTTGACTTTTCTGTTAGTTTATAATTTTATTTATCTTTGTAGGAAGTGGTGATGAGATTTGGAGATTTGGAATCAGTCTGTAAACTTATACTAAGGTATTATAATTTAATATACACTATGTAAATTCATTTTGTTGTTCTTGAATTATCAGCATCCCAAAACACCAATGATATACATATAAATATTAGAATTTAATTATCTAATTAAACAGTTATGTTCTTTTTTCTGAATATACACAAATTAAAGATAGATATGTATTCAGCTGTTGTAATAAATACACCTCCATAGTATTTGGTGGGTTTGCATAAAATGAGCCAAAATAAGCTATTTTGTCATTATAAATAAACATGATAGGCATTATAAAGTTGACACGGTACTGAAATAGCTTAAGAAATGTCAGGTTTACCTGAACCTGCACTTCCTCTCCATGGGAGCCACATCTGTAAACAAATGTCCTCTGTCTCCCCTTGATGAGGAGCTTTATAATACCAAAGCGCCCCTTCTCTCCGCTGAGAAGTGATCCTAACAGGTAAAAGCAGTTTGGTTCCTCTAGACTGGTTTTGTGTAATGTTTTACAAGATCAAAGATTACATTGTAAAGATCCCCTAGTCCCCACCAGGTGTGATGTAATTGCAGCTTTTTATTTTAAAAACTCTATCTTCTTTTGTCTTGGCAACAAGAGCCCTTCCCGGGCATGGACCTTTTCTTGGTCATTTGGCTACAAAACGTTTTAAAAACACAATGTGGAGATCTGTAACTTTCTCACATGGATGAACTCCTTGGAGGTTCCATCAGAATCTCCCATGCTGCCTGGAACCCAGGTTCACTCTGACTTTTCTAGGCCAGGGAGAGGTTGCAAAAAAGGTAACTCTTTGCAGAAGTGCCAGAGTCCTGCTCCTCTCTCTGCCCTAAATAACTATTTTGTTCCCAGACACCAACTGGGCTAAACCTTTCTGAGATTCCTAAGTGGTATCTACTCTGAATTTATGTCTGATTAGGAAGGCAGATTAGGCCTCTTGAGGAGTCATCTGAGGCACTAAATGGTGGGTCTCTAAGAGGAGCTTGCTTTCTGGGGAGAAATCTTTGGGGAGTCTTCTTAGGTTGAAGGATAAGACTCTGAGGATCATTCTTTGGAAAGGAAGGTCAGACTTCTAGGCTAGCTTCCTTAGCTTTGAGGAGGGTAGACCCATTGAGGCGCCTTCATCTGGATAAAAGAAACAGACCTCTTGGGGAACATCTTTAGAATTGAGGAGCATAGACCTTCTGATGAGCCTTGTTAGGGTTTTGGGGAAGAGTCATGTCTTAGTTAGCATTTCTATAGCTGTGAAGAAACACTATGGCCATAGTAACTCTTACAAAGGAAAACATTTAAGTGGGTAGCTTACAGTTCACAGGTTCATCCCATTATCACGGTAATGGGACATGGTGGTGTACGTGGTTCTAGAGAGGTAGCTGGGAGTTCTACATCTTACCCTGGCAACAGAAGTGAACTGGGCATGGCTTGAGCATATATGAGACCTCAAAATCCAACCCCTCAGTGACATACTTCCTCCTTCCTCCAACAAGGCCATAACTACTCCAATAAAACCCTGCCTCCTCATGGTGCCACCCTTCATGAGTTTATGGGGCACAATTACATTCAAACTACAACAAGTCATAACAAGTAGCCATTCCTCGTCCTCTGCAGTAAGTTGGGATAGCAATAGCAGAGACCCTAGGTTCCCACTTGGCCTCTCATGAGAGATCTGGTTTTACTGTGGATGAGTGGTTCCCAGCCGTGTGAGTGACTGAGTGCACACAGAGCAAGCTCTGCCCAGAGAGTTACTTTGCTAGTTTGTTATTGGTGTTTCTGTCTTGTTCTGTGCCCTCCCTCTTGTTAGTTCTTTGAGACAGAGATTTGGGTTGCTTCCCTGCTCTCAGCATGACTTAGCCTGGCTTCACTAGGTCTGTCTCATTACCTCCTTCTCTATTAGCCCCCCAGCTGGGCTGTGCTGAGCACTCTGCACTCTCGTCCACTGCACCACAGCCTCGCTTCGTCTCTGTGGCCTGAAGCATTCTTTACACTCTCTGCCCTAGCTGTGGCTGTTGTTATTTGTTCTTTGTGTTCTCTGTGTTATCCGTGGTTTTCCCAATTACACCCTTTCCCCCAAGAAGGGAAATATCCAGTCATACTCCTGGAGTCACCTTAATTGACTCAAAACCCTGCACACACCCCCAACACGGAATCTGTGACAGGTTTTACATGGGTTCATTTTCTTTTCATTGTCATTGCTTCTGGGGTGGTCCTATAACTTCTACTTGCAGGGATGTCTAAATGTTGTAGCACGGGGCCCACCCAATCCAAGCTATATTGTTTCTGATGTGTGCCGAAGAATCTTTCTTAGGGGGTTGAAGAAAACGCTTGTGTTTCCCTTAATGAAGACCATGTAAAGCTTATGGACCCTCCTATTGAGTAGAATGACCATCTACAGCTTCCCTAGATTTGCTGTTGCTCCAGGGGTCTGACTTAAGATATAGGGAACTCCAGGGTACCCTGATCAGTTCTCTTATATTAATCAATGGTTAACATCTGTTCAACACTGT
Source organism: Microtus oregoni (assembly GCF_018167655.1). NCBI lineage: Eukaryota > Metazoa > Chordata > Mammalia > Rodentia > Cricetidae > Microtus > Microtus oregoni. Next base: position 7,648,363 of record NW_024543069.1, read on the forward strand.
TCCCAACCTAGCTCAGAGTTTTTTCTTTGAAAAATTACCCCACTGTTTTAATTTCTAGAAAACTCCCTGTTGTCTCCCCCCTTCCCCTGTCCTATGCTATCAATTTTAGAGGTCAAGGAAGAGCCTCTGGTTTCTCTCCCCATTCCCTAAAATCTAGTCTCTAATGTCTATTCTCATCTTCCTTGTCTTCCAGACACACCCCGACCCCCAAATGCTTTTGTTTGTTTTTTCAAGACAGGGTTTCTCTTTGTAGCTTTAGAACATGTCTAGGAACTCACTGTGTAGACCAGGCTGGTTTCTAAACTCATAGAGATCTCTCCTGCCTCTGCCTCCCCAGTGCTGGGATTAAAGGATGCACCACCACTGCCTGGCCCACCTAGATGTTTTTTATGGCCTTGGCCACTGGTACACATGCTAGAAAACTACATCACTTTGAGAAAGCCTTCCTGACCAAACACCCTTAAAGGGACCCCAGTACTTGCGCTGGTTCTTGTGCTTTGGACAAGTGTCACCAGTGTCTTATGACTGAGATTACGAATTCAGCTTTAAAGCCCACTAACTTATCACTGAATTTTTAAAATGGAAGCCTCTGTCCCAGTCGGCGGACATCTCCTTTGAAAACTAAGTACCACCATCACTTTACTTCTCAGGAGACTAAACTTTCTTCTGTGACTGTCCAGCAGCCTAACCTAACTGCCCCTCTGTCTGAACAATATGTCCTACTTGGTTCTTCCTTCCCAACCAATTCTTGTGTTTCTCCCCAGCTCTCTACCTCTTAGTCCCACCACAACCCTTCTCATCCCTACTACTCAGCTTCCATTTACATCCTTGACCAGAGCCCAAATGTGGTCAAATCCCACCCCCTCCTTCTCTAAAAGGGCACCTCAGGCCCATGGGGTTGGGATATAAAGTCTATTCATGTAAAACTTGCAACATAAGGCCCCAGCTAGAACAGGATAGCTCTTGGCACAGGGCACCTGACTTGCTGCAGGAGCCACAGAGCCGTAGCTGTTGTGTGGATAGGAATGAGGCAACCTTTACCAATTCTTTACTCAGACCAAGACCACGGGTCTTTCATCAGCCTTGCGAGTCTGTGAGTCCCCACCTCACAGTGTTCTGAAGTCTGAAGGCATAAGTCACAAACAATCCCACACCAGTATGGAATTATGATTAGTAGAATGGTTATTTATTTAAGGGAGAAAACTTACAGATCACCGTCCCAGACAACAGCCCTCTGCACAATCAGGAAGGGAGCCTAGTCGCCAGAAGCAGAGCCCGAAGCCAGAAAGCTAGCAGAGTGAAGTGGCCACTTTTTTAAAGGAAGAAAGACCACGCCCCAATGGGCTGGTATCTCAGCAGCTATTGGCTAAAGGAGAGGAAGGAGCTCCCGCAACAGAAGTCTAAGGCTAGTTTCTTTGCAGGAAAATCCTTAGCTATTGCACAATTGATAAAACCAAGATTACCTACACAGAAAATGCATTTTCTGGATGACATCTCAAATAAGAATACTAAAACACATTCCCTGTGCTTATGTAGAGCCAGAAAGTTTGTGACCTTGAATTTTATCATATGCTCATCCCTAGTTCTAAATAAAACACCCTCTTCAAAATCACCTTACAATTTCACTTACAAAAGAAAATTCTGTAAGACAAATAAATATTAAAATATCTCATGTATTTTTAACTTTTAATTTTCTTAAATTTTCTGCTCCGCTTGCTGTTTTAGCTTTGTTGCAAATTTCATCCCTTGAGGAAGGTAACCTAGAAAGTATGGTATCATTCACAGAGCCATTGTAGTTTTGGTTACGGGCCAAGGCTTTAATAGCTGATCCATCTCTCCACCACATAAAGCCGCTCTACAAACTCTAAGTGCCTCTCTCTAGCGCCCCACACTCAGACCTTAGGGGTTGACCCTGCCCTTTTTTTAGATGCATCTATGTAAGTAAAAGTCTCACTAACTTTTTTTAAACTCCAGGTCACCCCGAAATCTTTTCTGCGTTCTAGTCAAGGATCAGACTTACTTGGTTGGCTAAAGCTGGAAGCTCCTATGGATCCTGGCTGGCAAGGGTGCTGGACCTTCCAAAGCCTGCTACCTCTGACACATTATGACACATAAAAGGATTTAGTCCTCCAGAAAGAGAAGAATATTGACCATAACTGAACATGAGGATTCCTGTAATATCAGTTTCAGATTTTACCTCTGCATGAAATTTATCTGGAGAGATTGTGGTTGGAGGAAACATTAAAACACACTTTTGAGAAGAGTGGTTCCTCTTAGCTTCCTGCAATGTCTAATGAGAAACAAAAATGCTGACAGATGACATTAGCCCTGTTTGAGCTTTTGCAGTTGTGACACTGGGCTTCACATTGCTCTCTGATATATTAGTATTTGTGAACAGTAAAATTGTTCTCATAATTTTCTTATTTTACAAACATAGATAATAACTTGGCAGATTCAGTTAAACACATTGCTTTCACTGTGTAAAAATTCATTTGAGTTAATTAATACTTAGAAGAAGTCTCCAAAGGAGGTCTGAAGGTGAATCTGGCAGGTGATATAATTCGGGACTGAGTTCTGTGTTGGAACAGTCTGTCTGTCTCACACAGATGTAATGAACCAGACAGGAATGAGTGTTGGAAACAGCACCAACTTGTTTGGCATGCTGTCCCTTCTCTTGGTGCAGCTGTTCACTTCAATTCAGTTTCCTTTCTATCGGAATCTCTCCCTAAATCTGCTTCTCCCTTATACCTTTCGTGGATCTCTTGATCTTCCCAAGCAAGGACTATCATCGTTGTCCTTTTCTATGATCCATGTTATTAAGCTGCCGTGTCAGATATGATTCTTCAATAAGGCTTAATTTAGTGGACATTTTAATTTTATTGTTATATATGAAAGACCAAAAGCCAGCATTCTTAAAAATAGCTATTCAATTGATATCTTCCTTTTAATTTCCTTTCTTCAATTAAATTTATTCTATTAAAGGATGCTTTTAAATGCTGCTCTCACTTGGATTTCTTTCTGCTTATACTACTATTATTGTTTGTTTTCGTATTTGTATGGCTACCACCACATACAGAGGCCAGAGGCCAAACTAAGCTCTCATTCCCCTGGCACCATCCAGACATACATATTTGAGAAAGGACTTCTCTAGAGAGCAGTAATTAGGATACCCTGGATGGTCTGTTTGGCAAGTACTTTACAAACTTAGCCATAACCCAGTCCTGAAAATATTGCTGAGCCTCTGCCATAGTCCAGTCTTTAAGGGGCTTTTAGTCTGTGCCAACTTGGTCTCAATATCTGGCCATAAGACCTTCTTTCCTTTAGCTAAGTTGCCTTTCCAATAATTGTCCACTTCCCGTGACCGACTCTGCTCAGGGGCCTTCCCACCTCATGCCCTCCTGTTTTCTCTGTTGATCATTTTACTCTCTTCCTAGCTCTAACATCCTTTCTTCTGTTGAGTGTCACTCACAGATGCCGCGGCCTCTTTGTCAGACAGGGTTCTCCTGATTATATTGCTTTTCCTTCACCTTTGGATTCTGCGCAGCGCTGTTGTGATGGCAATGTGCAGGACACCTTTAGTTACTAAGAGCAGAGCGATGCTGACGTCTTGTTGGGTAGCTCTGCTCTGTCTTTGAAGAAGGAAGTGTCAATAACAAAGTAACTGGAACATAAATACGATGGGAGCTTTTTGCTAGGTTTCCGCGTCTGTATTTTATCTATTCTGCTTTAGAAAGAAAGAAAGAAAGAAAGAAAGAAAGGAAAAAAGTAGTGCTTGGTTGCTTCAGTGATGAAAAAATAGAGCTGAATTTGTGCATCTAATGTATATAGATACAGGGAAAGAACATTGCATTTGAGTTTCCTTTTGACAACCTATCCTGACATAATTCCTTTAATGTCTGAGACATTCTGAAGAAGCAAACATCACAGGATACAGGTTTTGGAACAAATACTAAACAGTGAAAGTGTGACAGAGATGGTACAGAGTTTCCTCCATCTGGTATTCTTGCTGAGTCCCTTTGAGGTTGGCAAGAATTTGACTTCCCCAACTCTATTCCGGAACTTGAGGTCAAGACAGCCCAGGTAATTTATCTTGTCTTCCATTAAGCTGCCTGCTTGTGTAAATATCCACATCCAGATAATTGCTTATCTCAATGTCTGCTAAACCGCGTGTTTGCACAAAGCCTCCCCCTGAAGCTTCAGAGAGAGATAACAGGATATATATTCCTGCCTTTTGCTCTAAACACTTAGGTCTACACTGGGGGCCCATAATACCTGGGTGTAGTCCCAAAAGGCTGGAATAAAGACTTTAGCTTAGCTATACACTGTGTCTGAGTGGTCTTTGGTGGAATCCCCATAACAAATGGATATAGTAAGGTTGATATTTTCTGAAAAAATGAAGTGAAACTGTTAGGCCTCCCTTCACTTTCTCACCATCATTTTTTTAATAGTAGAGGACACCAAATTATTGATGGAGGCCAAGGAAGCATAACATGTCATGAACACTAAATAATTTCTTGATACACAAGCAATAAAACATAAGAGGTTTATTCTTTCATCAAGCAGTGACAACAGACGGCATCCACATGGTATAAGCTTCTAAAGAAGGATGTACATGTACGGACAGACAGACTCCAAATCATTAACACAAAGACATTGCATGATTCATGTTCACAGGGGAGGGAGTTACTAAAGAGTAAAACAGACTCAGTCAGTAAAAAGATAATCTGATTTTTGCTGCTTAGTAAATCTATCTCCCTTAATATTTCCTTAAACGAAGAAGAAATCTATTATCACACAACCCAGGGTGCTATATACACGTAAGAGAGTGCACGCTATAAAATTCCAGATTTCTATGCAGTTCTACATAGTTTAAACATGAGTAAAATTTGTATTTCAAAAAAGATCTTATTTGATTACTTTCAGCAAATGGACATTATTTCAATATTTCATTAGGAGATTTAGCAACAGTGATAAGAAGAAAAATAAGTAGAAAAGTTTCTCAAACTATTACTAGTCCCTTAAATAGTTTTCTCCTATTCCAATAACCCAACTTACTGGTATTAATCTATTTCTACTCATCTTCTATTTTCCCCTTTAGTAAAAAGGAAGAAGGCAGTCAGTTTTACTTGTCTAACAATATCTCAAGAGGCTCAGTTGGGTCACAGCTAGGGCACACAGTTAGAGACAAGGTACTTTAGGATATGAAGGAGTAAAAGTCATTTTGAAAAATGATAACAGATGGGCCTTTTTGATAGATACGTCTGAATAGCAAAAGCAGTGGAGAAGTTCACCTCTCCTCCCCACGGTGCCGGATCTTATCCCGTTTCTGTTAAACAGCATCCATCTTATACGGGTCAACCCAGGGAGTGCTGTAGGTAAGGACACTGTGGAGAGGAGTTCCCAGTTCTGTCTAACTGTCAGTCTGCCTACCCACAGTTCCCTCTGTGCAGATACAGTAATGCTCCTTTCCCAAACTGTGCAAGTTCCTGACTTCTGCAATGCTGGGCTACTTAAAAGGGTCAATCCTGGTACGAAAGAATGTAACCTCGGTAAGCAGTTGAATTCCCAGATAAACTCACACCGATAATATAATGCACTCGAGTGAATGAAAGTAAAATGTGTACACAATACGTTGCAAAAGGTTTGACCAACACATTTTTCTCCCTTCCTGTTCATTTTCTATAGCAGAATGCACGTTGTACACTGCGCAGTGAGTGCTGGATAGTTTCCCATCTGTAGCCGGCCCAAGGCCAAATTATGCCTTCACGTGGCATTTCATTGAAGGTCAAACAAATGCCTGAAGACAGGATTTGGTGCAAGATATAAACATTTCTTAATGACCATAGATTCATAGCTATGAGGTTGCCCAATATGCAGAATTTAGCCTTCCTTTTTCTCCTATGACATTTCCTTCAAGGCACAAAAGATTATAAACAGTCGACGGGACAGAGTATTTTGAGTTGAGAATTTTAAGGTTCCACAAGACCTTTTATTTCAGATATAAGCATAGCAAAAGGACAGAGAAAAAAATAAAATGCCTTAAAAAAATGACAGGATGCTTAGGTCATCTGAAATTCCCTGCAGTTTACTTTTTTTAAAAAGAATTTTAAATCTCATTTTACTGGTTTAAAATATAGTTACATGTTTGATTTTTGTGATTGCTGTAATTTCTAATTAAATATTGTGTGAAATGTTCCTAATCTGCCAATATTATTGTAAAAAAAATCTGGTTTAGTTGGACAAACAGAGTGGGTTTTTACTAAGATAGAAACTTGAAAAATTTAACTAGTGATTGAAATAAAGATCATGTGTAATGTACTGTAAAACTCTTCCTCCGTGATTACCTAACGGGGCTCCTTAGGCATCTCCAACCCAAACAACGGTATTTCCTTTCTGAACTTCGGTGATCTCACAGTTTAACTTATTAAGGCGACCATCCAGAATGAAGAGAGAATCCTTGGAGGGGGTCATGAGGTACTGTCCGAACAGTCCACTGCCTTGGATGTGCCTGTTCTTTGGACTCCAGGGCCAGTCTTCCGCCTTGAGGGGTTCTTTGAGACTTTTGATCATCTTGACCTTCCCAGAGGCGAGCTCCACAAAGAGCACGTCGGTTTGCTGACTTGAGCTTCCGTAGATGTTGTACTGGTGGGCTTCCGTGAAGGATGGCTGGAAGGCCAAGTCAGATATGTGCAGGTTGGTGTGAATCTCAAAAGCATCCAGGATCTCTCCTCTGATGGTGATGTACTGGATTCTCACGAGCCCTTTCACGTCATTAACGCTGACAAGATAGTGTCCATCTGGCGAGATGTAAGGGGTGCCTGTCACGTCACCATTGAAGCCGATGATTGAGTCAGTCACACTGTCCACCACGAGCTGTGGGGGAAGGGCTCCAGTGATGTCGGGCTTGCAGCTAATAAAGTAGTAGCCTCCCAGATGGGTGTATGCCAAGGATCGCGGAATGCACCTTGAATCTCTCAGGTTGATTGTTTTGATGTAAGACATGGTTTCAAGGTCAATTTTATGCAGTGCTGCTTCGTCTTTGTGAAGAATAAATCCAAACCTGAAAAAAGGAAACCGAGTGTTAGAAAGGAACTTATATAGTTGTTACCCAAAGACGTACATTACAACAGAAACAAGGTCCATCCCAAAGCAGGGTTTTGACTACGATGGCGGAAATCTACTGTATAACACAAATGTTAGAATTAGTCTTTAGTGTGCCCTGTTCCAATGCTTTCCTGCAGTTATTTAATCTCTTTTTATATCCAAATAATTAGAAATCCTGCTGAAATAAAAAGGAAAATAATTTAAAGCAACCCATCTAGTTAATGTAAACAACCACTTTTATTTTTAACATAGAAGAAAAATGAAATATTGCTTTAATGTCTCTAAGTTAATACTATATAAAACTGGTAAACTGATACTAAGGCTACAAATAACAAATCTGAAAGAGGGAAGGAGGTCAGAGAGACGGAAGGAGAGAGAGAGCCTATTAAACAAGATTCTAGCCTTAGAGTTAATATTCAGGTTTTGATATTAATAATATTGTTAGTATAACTTATAGTTCTTAAACCTCTTAAATTAAAAGTCAGAGAAATTCTGCTCTCTGTACATATGTGAAGAAAATAGAAGATTTTATTCCTTTAAGATAAAATAAATCAATATAGGAGATATAAAGAGGAGGATTAGGAAAATGAGACAAGACAATACAGGAGAAGAGAGAAAGAAAAAATCACACTAAGAGTGTTTTAAAATAAGATATGTAAAAATTATTTTATATTCACTTAAAATTTAATGACACACATATACATATTTTTAAAATAATTCCAACTATATCTTACTATCAGGACATTAATATTAATAAATTCATAGGTTTATTATAATAACAATTCCATAAATCAGAAGTAGTATAATTATGGATAAAAAGGAATAATCTAATACCTCTGTACTAAGTATTTTATAAACTCATGATGGTTTCTACACTTTTTATATTGCATATAACTGGAAGTTTTATATGAAAGAGTTAAATGTGCAGAACGTCCTTTTAAGAGATTTGTAAATATTTATTGGAGAAGGTGTTGCAGACATGTTGAAGATCAAGTGTTCCTGACTTTAATAAACCTAGAAACTTAAGCCAAAAAAAATTTGAAAATTTATATAGCGATTAACGCTTTGTCTGCTGTCTCTGATTTAACAGCTATTTTCATCTCTGGGTACATGAAGTAATACAATTGAAAACAGTATTTCTAGTATATTTCTGAATGACAGTCACCATTTATGATTTGTTTCTGGGCTCACTATTTCCCTGTATCTTAAAACCCGTATCTTTGCTCTTTGAAAAAACAGCTCACGCCATATCCTTAGTAGAGAAGATGTGAGTCCTGAGCATGTGCAAGAGCGTCCTGGTTAACAGACTTCTCGGTCATAGTGCTCATGCAGAAAGATATTACACCCTTTCATTCTGTCCTAAATAATCTAAGACAAAAAAGTCCTTCAAAAACTAATTGATTCATATACTAGCTTTTGCTCTTCATGTTCATGCATATATGTGAAATAAAAAATGATGGAAAAGGAAGTCATAAATATACACAAGGGTAGTGGAGGAGTAACTGTAAGCCTTTGGAGGAAGGAAAAGGAAAGAAACAAGGTTACAATTAAAATACAGGATCAACATAAAAAAACCAAAGCCAAAGATTTTGCATGTTGCACTATAAAGAAATCTGAATGCATGTGAAAAAAAAAGTTTACCTGTGTATTTTCATTGGTTTATTTGGTAGGTAATATGTATAAACAGTATTGATTAAACTTAGTTTTCTGTATCAGTTAAACCATGAAGCTAAAAATTAAAGTCCAAATATCAAGAAAGAGTTGATAAATGTATATAGTCCTATGTGTATCGTCCAACCCTATAAAAACAAGTCATCTCTGTGAGATTCAGAGATATACAGTACAGGTGTACCACAGCAATGAGAGATGGATGGACCGAGAAGGTATTGTCCACAACTGTAAATGTGTTGGCTCTTCAGTTGCAAAGTGGCTTTCATTTAATAGCCCTTCTTTATTTATACACCCTTGTTAACTTACAGAGAAATTCAGAACATTTATTCGACCTGACTTAATAGAAGATGTAAATAAATTTAAATTAAAAAAAAGAAAAAAAAGAAATTCCCAGAAGAAACAGTTGATTTTAAAAATAAATTTCTAAAACACACGAAAAAAAAAAACAAAAACAAAAAAAAAGAAGAAGATGTAAAATAACAAGAAGGATAAACACTAGAAATTTCTACTGTAATCCAAAAATTTTTATGTATTTACTCAATAAAACACATTGAAAATCTTATCACAGTTTCTATTTTAATAATCATGTAGAAATAAGCAATATTTGGAGGCACTCTCTACCTGGAAACCTCCTGACTACACTGGCCTGTGAATCCTACAGAGGCATTTCAAACTCATTTCTACCTTCTATTTTCAACCCCCTAATCTCATTCCCAGCCCTGTAGCAGACCACTTGCAAGGACTGTCTTTCTTCTCTGACTTCGCTGCCTAGGGACTCCACCACACCACATGGCAAGCCCAATTTTTCTCTTTCCTGTGGACCTTTCCAGAAACTGCCCCCTTGTGGCCCAAACCCATACCTTTGTGGCAGCCCCCAGTGAGCACACTGGGCAGGAATTCCAAAGCACTCCCTGCCAAGTAACCCATAGTCCCCACACACTCTTAAGATGCAGAGAGAGAAACAGAAACTAAGTAATGTAACACCTGCCAAACAAAGACAAATCGAATCAAAACAAGAGTGTCATAGCAATTGGAATCACTATGAGAGGGTAAGACAGGATCAAAAGACACATTTTTCATGCCATATATCTGTTTTCAGCTTTTTAACCATTTTGCAGATTTTCTTTTAGGAGAAAAAAATGAAAATATTTGTTTACTATCACAATAATTCTAAATCTGGATAACTAGAGGACAACACAAAAAAGCTATCATTAACATCCAAGACAATATTTCTTCGTGAGGACTCAATTACAGTAGGCCTTGAAAAATACTGAAGTCCAAGAAAAGGACTTTAAATTATAAAGAATGATTAAAAATAAGGAACCTGGTTTGAGGAATTGGCATTTAGGTACAATGTGAAGTCATCCAGTACTTAACTGCACACCATATGTGGTATCTATTGACCTGATGAAGGTAATGGAAAGGAAATTAATGTCCTGTGTTCTCAAGAAAAACTTTATTCAATCAGTGGATGCTTATAGTTGTAATCTCAACTTTCTAAGTGGGGTGTCAGAGCTTCTCCAGGGACAGAAGAAGTGACAGATGTAGCTACATTCATGTTTTGATTACTGAATCACGTTTCTGTTATGCCAAGACTCTTCTGAAGATTTTGTATTACCCTGCATCCCAGAAGGAAAGCACAATTTACAATTAGAATAAAAAAGAGAACAAAATAAAGCAATTGTTTGCAGAAAATGGAAATCCTGCCACAGGGAGAGGATAGCCAAGTAATATGGGGACTATATTAATAAAGCTGTTACATGCTAGTTCCTGAGAAGACGGAGTTACATGCAGATTTGTGTTTTGTGCAGAGCTCTGAATTGGATAGGAAGAAAGAGTGGCTTATACACAAATCTACAGATAATGAGCTGAGAGTGGAAACAGTATACTGGGGTCTCATTATTTTGCATAGATTTTTTTTTCTACCAGGTTTTTCATTGGTCACACCAATAAGAAGTCTCTTTCTGGAATTGGGAATAAACTCACATAAAGAACAATGTTCATTCACCCTTGGTTCCTCTCTGATCTTAACCAGCAAACAATCCTCCAAATGAATGAAGCCACATAAATAACAAGTTGTTCAGTGATTAATTAAAACACTGCAGAGCATGCTTTAGATTCCTTTGTAAAATTATGAAACAGTGAAATAATTTTACATAGAATAGCATTTGAATGTATTCAAAATAAAGAGAAAAACAATAAGACGCAAAAGGAAAAGTATATTTTCCTTTATATAAATAAAAATATAAAATCACACTAATATCCACTTTGTAATAACAAGACGAAACAAAATGAGAAATTCATGTTAAATATGAGCAAGGAATTGAGTTTAGGGATGACAGAAAAGAATTAAAGTAAAACAATTTAAAAAATATATACAATAAAAGAATGATTTAAAAATGATGGATCATTCTATGTTATGAAATAGGTATAATTAAATATAATGTCAAAAGAATAGTCATATTTTTCAAGACATACACACATACACACACATACAGACACACACAGGGTTGAAACATGTGGTTCAACCTTTTGTTAAATTATGTTCTAGGTGAAAAAAATTGAAACAATCTGCTTAATGACATTTTCCTTCAAAAAATATCAATTTACTATTTTTTACAAAATAAGTAAATAAATATATGTATGCAAAAATACATGCACTACATATTTAGGTTTATACATAAAGTATACTCCACTGACAAATTCTGAAGAACATCAAAGCATTTTTTTCTAAGTGAAAAATATGGCAGTCATTCAGAAGTAGATTTGCATCCTATATATTAATATAAAAACATACTCTAAGCGTTATTTAATGTTATAGACAAGATGCAGACTACATGCACACTATGGTAAGCTTAAGCCTAACATGATACGAAAATGTGTATTTTACACAAATGAAACCCACAGAGACAGCTGATCCGAGTGACTGGGACCTCATGCACTCTGGATTGACAGCTGGGGAACCTACAAGGGACCAAACTAGGCCATCTGAATCTGAAGGTAGGTGACAGTTATGTGGCATGGTCCTTTCGTGTGATCCATGGCAATGGGACCAGGATTTGTCCCTGGTGCATGAACGGACCTTTTGGTGCCCATTCCCTATGGTGGGATACCATGCTCAGCCTTGATATATGGGGGAGGGACTTGGTCCTCAACTTGATATGCCAGGTTTTCCTGACTTCCCACAAAAGGCCTTATGCTCTTTGAGGAGTGGATGGAAAGGTGGTGAGCAGCAGTTGGAGGAAGGGGAAAGAGGAGAGGAAGGGAGAACTGTGGTTGTTATGTAAAATGAATTTAAAAAGAAGAAAAAGAAAAACAAAAACCATATTCAGTGAAATCTGAAAGAATGACAGAAATACTGACAGGAAGACATCAATATTCACCTAGATCATTAACTAGTGAGAATTACAGAGTAATTACAAAGTAAATTACAAAGCACAGTAAACAAGTGCGTATTCCCTTCCAGTGAAAGACATTCATGGCCTGTAAAATCAAGATTCAAATTCTATAAAGAATTAGGTGAAATTAAATCAATGCCAAAGAATTTCATGAATTTGTTGGCAATAACAGTAGAAGATGCCAAGATTGAGAGTCACTGTGAACTGATGTTCTCAGATACATTTTTAGAAGTATAAACACTTTAGGCTTCCTGGAGAATAATTCAGCATATTCTTTTTTATATTTAAATATATACTTTTATTACTTTATAAATAATACCATTCAAAATTTTGACTTCCTCCCCTCTTCCCACTTCCCTCTTGCTCCCTTATTCCTCCTTTTTCCTCCCCCTCCAGTCCTAAGAGAGGGCAGGGTACCCTGCCCTGTGGAAAGTCCAAGGCCCTCTTCACTCCATCCAGGCTTAGGAAGGTAATTCAGCATATTCTTGTAAAACTTCAATGGGTATTTGCTTTATGAAAGCAATAATTATTCTCATTTCTTTTCTTTAATAACTTCTCACAAGCACAAGTATAGTCAGTACAGCAATGGCTTCGATAAGGATTTGAAGGATTTGTTTTTAAATCTAAAGATCAAACATCAGAGGAAAGATTGAATTATATATCAGTGAAATTCTATACAGAAGTTATAAAAATCATAATATGTAGTACTGACATAGGTGTTTACATTTTATTTTAATACTCATTTTTTTATGTGTGTGTGTGTGTGTGTGTGAGTATACAAGATTTGTGCAGAGGCTTGCAAAGATCAGGAGAAGACATCGGATTGCCTTGATTTGGAGTTATAGGTAATGCCTGTGGGTGTCATCAACTCAACCTGGCTCCTCTTCCAGATCAGTAAGTGTTCTTAAATACAATCATCTCTCAAGACCCAGATGGTGATTTTTAAATGAATACAATCTATATTGGAAGGAATATTTTTAAAGATTTATTTATTTATTTTGTGTACAGTATTCTGTCTGCATGCATGCCTGCAGGCCAGAAGAGGGCGCCAGATCTCATTACAGATGGTTGTGAGCCACCATGTGGTTGCTGGGAATTGAACTCAGGATCTTTAGATGAGCAGGCGGTGATCTTAATCACTGAGCCATCTCTGCAACCCAAAAGGAACATTTTATAAAGTACTCAGGCAAAGTTTCTTCAATAATTGATCTTAAAGATCATTCAAAAATTGTTATTGCTCTGAAGATAAAAGTTCTATGTGTCCTTCAGAGAAATAAGAAATTTTTGATTATTACTATAGACATTTCTGAATTGTTTGTTTGTTGCATTAAAGGACCCAAATACATAAAGAAAAATTTCACAGCCAAGCAGTGGTAGTTCATGTCTTTATTCCCAGCAACTGCAAGGAAGAGGCAGGTGAATCTCTGTGAGTTGGAGGCCAGCCTGGTCTACAGAGCAAGTTCCAGGACAGGCTCTAAAGCTACACAGAGAAACCCTGTCTCAAACAATAATGAAGAGAGAGAGAGAGAGAGAGAGAGAGAGAGAGAGAGGAAGAAGGAGGAGGAGGAGGAGGAGGAGGAGGAGGAGGAGGAAGAGGAAGAAGAAGAAGAAGAAGAAGAAGAAGAAGAAGAAGAAGAAGAAGACGAAGAAGAAGACGAAGAAGAAGAAGAAGAAGAAGAAGAAGAAGAAGAAGAAGAAGAAGAAGGGAGGGGAGGGGAGGGGAGGGGAGGGGAAGGGAAGGGAAGGGAAGGGAAGGGAAGCGAAGGGAAGGGAAGGGAAAGGAAGGGAAGGGAAGAAGAGAAGAGGTTCATGGGTTTTGAAGTGGTCAGTGTTAAAGTGATTGCCTAAGCACTTGTAAGGGCCTAGATTCCATCCATAATCAAATGATGGTGTTGAATAGGATGTGTGTGGATGTGTGTGTTCATATCCAACCTTGTTATTTGTCAGATGAATATACTTCAATAAGTAAGAAACTAATTTCATTTAACAAATTAGGAGTATGTGTGAAAGTTGCTAAAAAGAGGAATTTTGTCACACTCCAAATGACATATTTACTTGCATGTAGACAATAACTTGTAATTAGCACGAAGGATTTTTGTCATGTTTATGCACCTTGTGATAGTCACTCATTTCCTCATTAGCCACCCTGAAGAGATAATAATTAATGTGTATGGGCATTTCAGTGAAAATACATTCAAAACACCATCATGTACAATTGGAAAATTTTGTAAGCAACTTAAAAGTATGAGCATAAGTGAATACTTACAAAATGCTCATATAGTCATGTAGTGCTAACATACCTGATAAACTGCTCTTAATAAAATGTTAATTCTACATTTGTTTAAAATTATATAAAAATAGAATAATATTGTGTGAGTGGAATAATTAAACCTTTAGAAACAAAATAAGCAAACCCATGCATGAACTGAAGAGAAAACTGAGTTTAATTCTGGTAATGTTCCGAGACTGGATCAGGTTTGCAATGTTTTATTTGTTTCAATTTTATAGACTTTGTTCATGTGCATGTCTTTGATAAGAAACTCTATATAGAAAGTTACTGATATATGATCAATGTACATAGAAACATAAGTATCTCTTAATTCTAAATAAAACGTTAGTAGTTTTAAAATTAGCCACCATCAATTTGCAATTTATTAACATCATGTAGTAGATATATGTAGGGATGCCTCATGATGCTTCAATAAGATGATTCATATATGCAAAGCCTCACATTCAGACATAAGATGTAGAAGTAATTTTGAGTGTCATGATATGCTTCCATGGTAAATAATAGAAGAGTTATGTAAGTACAAATGTTATTGTGGTGATGAGGTCTATATAAAACGACGAGCTAACAGCGTAGCTAAAAAGGGAACAAAAGCAAAGACTAGAATGAGTGTCAGTACATAGTGCTTCCATCTGTGATAGCATCAAACAATTGAAAAGGCTTGTGTTTGTGGCTCATAGAGTCAGGACACATTCACAAAAACTCCGATGAAATGAAAAACAAATGCTTTCCTACTAGTGGAATCTCCTCATAAAGTAACTTAGGGGTGGCAAATCATTCTTATCTAAGATTTCATATTTTCAAAATCACACATATATGTAAAATTTTAAAATTAAGACATAATTACATCACTTCTCCCCTTCCCTTTCCTTCCTCCCATCCATGTCCTCTGTGTTTCTTAACTTTGTGGCCTCCTTTTCTTTGTTATTTTCACATATATGTATTTGTAAAGATTTGAAATAATACAGCCTGCTTAAAACAGTTGGTGCTGTTTGTATGTACATGATTTCAGGACTGATCATTTGAAATGAAACACTCTATCAGGGAGTTCATTACCATGGGAGACTAGTATTCCCTATCTCCGTCATCCTTAGTTGCCCATAGGGCTTTTTTTTTTATGCATTGAACCCTAAATTTTCCTGTGAGTGCTGTCATTATTCAACTCCTGTTCAGGTTGCCATCTTGGTGGGTTGTTATGGATGTACTTTCTCTGTCATTTTCAGGATACTTCATTTTTGAAAATTTGCTTTGAAACCCATCGTGTTACTAAACTAGCTTTTGTACTCAAAATTGTACCTATGCTAAGTATCTGGACTTTAATTTTTAAAAGCATTTGAAGAACTTTCCTTTGTAATCTATTGCATGCAATTTGATGACTGAAGTGCAGATTTAAAATAAAGGGTTCTGTTATTGTAATATTGGAAAAGGTGGAGCTTCGCTAAGCTTGAACTGAGGTGACACCCTGCAGCAGAGAGAAGCAGCAAAATGTAAAAAGCTGAACTTCTAACTGTGCTTTGGAAGGGGCCTTTCTGAACCCAGTAGCCTTTCCCTGGTGACCCCTTCTTTTAATTTCCCCAATGATACAATGGGAAATTTATGAAATATTATCAAGATGGTTGTAGAATAGAAACCTAAAATGTTCCTGATATTAATGCTATAAATCTCCCCAAAGACTATAATCTCATGGATTTAATTTCTGTTTGTATAATGGTTGATTGTGCTAAGTCCCAGAATACTCTGAGAATAAATTAATTTGAGAAACCTCCATGTTTTAAGTAATGACACTGCTTTGAAGGTTAAAGAATACATTGTTAGTGTTGATAACAATGAGCTTAAATTGGTTGTAGTTCACTTGGAAGGAAGCCTTACTGCTGCTATTCAGAAATTATAGAATTCATGCTAATGAATTTAGAATTTTGTAATGACAGTCTCTTTCTTTGTATCTTAAATTGGCTTACATTATCCTACTATTATTTAATTTATTTTAGATTTTACTAAAAATATTTAAAGTGATGAAAAATATATTTCTGAAAATATATATGTCTGAAAATGTGCATCACTTAAGAGAGATGGAAGACAAAGAGTCTGCTTCTGAAAAAATCTGGTCAATAGGATGGAGCTAATTAGAAAGATAGAAGATAAATAAACAGAGTTAGCTAACTCTGTTTATTTATCTTCTATCTTTTTAAATAATGGTTCCTTGGTTCTTTTTTTTTATTGTAAATAAATTTTTATTTAAGGGATTTGATTCCATTGCTCTCCATCCTGAGTCACATGGTTCCCAGATTTCTTTCACTCTGTCTGATTGTACTCTTTAGCCCTTTTGTTCTCGTCTCTCCTTGAATTTAAGCCAGAACACTCATGACTAATTCAGTTTTTCACCATAAAAATTCTGGTGCCTCTTCAAACCAATTTACTTTAGGAACCATTTTAAACCAGGCCTCTCACTTGTTGACACCCAGTGTGTTTGAAGAGTTCTGCTTACTCATTCCTAACATCATACTAATCATTGTGAAGGCATACCAGGGCCTCATCAATACCATAATCCCTTGATGCTGAATTATATATATTCCTTCTTGTATGTTTGTTCTTTTGCAATAACCCATAATCATCAAGAATGAGAAAATATGTGTACAAAGTCTGATATATTATAGGTACTTAGTAAATTGCAGCTATTATCATTAAAAAAATAATAAAATGTCAAGAAAATATGATGAAATTACAAAGACTGCATATATCAGTGTGTAGCTAGTTCTAGCATGGAATTTAGACCATTTTCCTGAGAAAGTCTGCATCTGCACAGAAAGACTTAGGGGCTCAACTTTCTCCTTATTCCATTTTGTTACATGTTTACATTTATGGCTCATTTAGTATTTTAGAGTAATTTTGCATCTTTGATTACACAAAAGAGATATGCAGCCAATAATGCAACATGCACTTCAAAGAGCTAGCTGCTAATTACTTTTGACATTGTTTTTAATTTGTGTCTACAGTGGGCAGGAGATGATGGATGGCCAGTTTGTGTAGCTTATTAATTTACAGCCATGAGAAACGTTTCTACTTTACATATTTAAGTATGTGTGGCAGAATTTACATTAATTCTGAGCATATACACATAGGAATTTGTTGATGGGCTATTTTCCCATAACAACTTATTAACACTGATATATAGAGTGGTATATGGTTTTCTTGAAGTATCACAATCTATTGCAATAAATTGCATCATAACTACTCTACTGGAAGAAAATATTTAAAGCCTTGTATGATTGTGGGTCATTACACGCTGTTCTGATAAGGCTTGGTGTGCTGTCTGATTGATATGTCGCAATGTATCAAACACTTCAGAGAATTGACTAGGGTTCCGACCCTTCATCCTGCGCCTTTAATGTCTTTGTGTTGTTATCATTGAAAGTCTATGTTTCCTAAAAGCTTTTTGCTATTAGTTTTTGTTTCTTCTTAAGATTTTTATCCTTGCCTTCACCTTTGCTGTCATGTCAGTATACTGGTGACTAGGTAGTTAATGAAGGACAGCACTGTGGAGGCCAGGATGTCCAGGAAAAAAAAATACCAGTCTATATTGTCTGGTGACACCTTCTTGGTGAGACCTCACATGGTGTCAGGTTAGAAGACAGTGAGAATCTCGCTCTCTCATTTACTGCTAATAATGAGACAGAGCCTCATTGTTCAATCTTAAACCTCCCCAAAGTGCTGCATTGTAGTTCAAACTGCAGTGAGATTTTTGAAGAGCAGAGAACAATCAGTCAAATCATGGCAATGTCCCAGTTTTTGTCTGCTTAATCTCAAATATTGTCGGAGATTCTTCTCACTTCTCTCAATATGTGTCAGCTCTAGTTACATAAAAGTACTATTTATGTCTCATTTAATAGCACACCCTTCTTGACCTTTCATTTTTCTTCTTAATTGTAATCAGTTCAAAAACTGTGCTAGAGGCTAGCAATCCACCACTGACTACTCTTAAGTATTCTGCACATAAAGACTGAAAGTATAGGCCCAGGGCTAGGCTTTGTCTGTTTTTAGGTATCTCCAAAGGCTAAATCTTGGTTTCTCCGAATCTAAATTCCTCATTGGTAAAGTGAGAGCAGCATGGTGAGCTCTTATATTTTTTGAAGACTATTAATTCAATTTAGTATTAAAGGTGTCTTGCTTATGCTACAAGTTAATTAAATAAATATGTTAAGAACTCATGAATTCCTTTAATTCTGTGATTATAATATTGTATTAGGTACAAACTTCCTCTGGGAGAAAATTATACATAATCTTTACCTTTGTTTTAATTACGATTGCTCTTATGTAACACTGTGACCAAAGGAACTTGGGGAAGAAAGGGTTTATTTGAGATTACACTTACATATATTGCTGTTCATCTTCAAAGGAAGTAAGGACAGAAACTCAAAAAGGGCAAGAATCTGGTGGCAGGAGGTGATGCAGGCAGGCAGGGGTGCTACTTACCGGCTTATTTATCAAAGCTTTGTCAGTGTGCTTTCTTATAGATCTCAGGACCACCAGCCCAGGGATAGATAGCCCCACCCTCAATGGGCTGGACTGAGTCCTTCCCCACCAATCACCAATTAAGAACATACCTTACAGACCCACAGCCTGACCTTACTGAAGCATTTTCTCATTTGAGGTTTCCTCCTCTACTATGACTTCATTTCTGCTGTCGACATAAAATTATCCATATACTCTTGTTTAATACTAAAGTCTTTCTCAGGAAATGAAGTCACAAGTTACACAGCATGGGTCAGATGGAGAAGTGGGGAATAAACATATGAAACAAGACACGTTGCATGTTCTAACAGTATATGGAGTGCTTGAATTGCACTAATGAAAGGAGCAATGTAGATCTGTTTGCTTCAGCTCCTTTCTAAGACCCTGAGAGGTGAGCCGTGGGCAGGCTTATCTGCCGAACTGGCTATTTCCAGTACTGCGCTCTATCAAAGAGGCAATCATCAGCATGCATGCATCATTTTTCTTAACATCTACCAAACAGCCTGAGACATTCTGATCCATTACTTTGAAGGGCTTTTTCAGGGTTCAGGGATAACTTATAATCTTTCAGGAGGATGAACTTCAGAGTTTCAGTTGCTGTGGATTATCAGCTGTGTTGGGGACACATCACCCTGTGATCACTGTTCTGTGTTTCTTGTCTCATGGCCTCTTTTTGCTTTTCTCAGGATTCTCTGTTCTCTCTAAACTACATATATTTAATTGACTGGACACAGAATACACACGGGCTTTCTGAAAATGATAGGCCCTTTTTACTCATCATTCTTTGTGTATAGATGTTTTTGGAATACACTAGGAAAAAGGAAGGGCATACCAACAAAGAAACAAAATACTCATGAAGGCAGGAGGTGAAGGTCTAGTCTCCCAAGCACCCTCTTGAGATTGAAGCACTTCCTTCAATAATGGCTTTTTGCCAATGAACATCAGGTTCATTCAAATCTCTGATCAGCCCCAGACCTTTCACCAAAAAGGAAGTCCCTACTCTCTGAAGGCCTCTCTACCAGGCCCTAGCATGACATATAGCACCAAAGGTTTTGTCCTTTACTCTTCTTTGTTCTTTGGCTAGGGGGGGCTGAGCAGCCGGGAACAAACAAGCAGCTCTCATACAACATCTTTGGGGCTTCCCATCCCTACATTGGTTCTGAGACTTTGATAATGATTTGGATCAGTTTAGAGGACTCCCAGCCCATTATTTATATTTTCTAGACCATCCCAGGTCCATTCACTTCATTCAAAGGGTTAATCAGTGAGGTTTCCCTTATTATCCATCCTAAACTTTTTCCAAAACAACTGTCGATGACAGTTGAGTGTTGACATCCCTGCTCTGCTTTGTGGGGGTGAGGAGAATGCACTCTACCAAGGCCTTCAGTGGACATAGTGGATGTCCTTCCATGGATGTTAGGCATATTCCCTTCAGTTCTACTTGGTTGGCAATTTTTGTTTTTGGTGGTCTCTCTGCCCTAATCCATTGTCTGCTCCTAACAGTCTGAAAATCCTGTTGTTAGGTCCTGAACTTCCTCTTAGACTGATTGCATCCCCCACTTGGTGACAGGGCTTGGATGATGACCCTTCCAACCCAGAGATCTCTCTGTTGTTCATTCGAGATCCTTGGGGATGTCCAAGGTTCTTAACCCTGGCACCTGGCCACCATTATTAGCAAAGAAGATTGATGTCTCTATCCGGACTTAAAACTCTAACTCACTTCCAACATTACTGGTGCATCTTAACACTAAAAAATAGCTCTTATATTCTAGAGAAAATAAGAATAATAATAATAACAATAATATAAAAATCTTGATAATTTTGTAGGCACAAGGTCTGAAGGAAGGAGATGCCCCTTCCCATTCTTCCCCTTCTAAGATGTTCTGTACTACGTTCTATCCCTGCTTTCAGCCTCTCCAGTCCCTTACCTCCTGCCCCTAAAGTCACAATGCATGCCTTGAAAGAGGGTGTCAATGAGGTGGCACTGCACACTGGCAAGGTGGCTTCTGTGACATTCTGTTCTGCTGAATTTGCAGACAAAGGAAAATGATGAAAAGAGACAGCAATGATTCCATTGAAGTAACTGGATGTCGAAACCCCAGGGGGCCACTTTAGGTACTTAGACTGATTAGTTTTAACTGTAGACTTAAGGGAATGTAAAGCCTGCTGAGGACAGAGTTTGAGTGTGGGATTCTTTACACTGAGTTGAACTCTGGGTGTGCCAATGGGAAAAACCCTTAAGCCAGTTGATTAGTTGATGTAGGAAAGCCCTGCACACTTTGGGTTCCTAGTTCTTGGTTCCTAAATTGTGAGACATTGAGCTGAGCACAATCTAGTAAAGAACAAGCATACGTTTATTTCTCTCTGCCCTTGACTGCGGATATAAGCTGAGAAGCTATTTACACTTCTTATCCTGACTTCCTTCCCATAGAGTGTAAATTCGAAATTTGAGGGACTGACTATTCCCCTTTGGCAGATGTCGAACACAACTTGTGTCTTGTACATGAGACACCCTCTTCTTAACCTCACTTGTGATGTGGCTAATGGGTCTGTAGCTCCATGGAAGGTACCCATAGATCATGGGTGTTTTTGGATCTGCCAAGAGATGGGGGTTACTCCCTGCCTGTCTTACCCACAGATCATTCAGCATAGTAATACTTGCCTGCATGCATTAATTTCTCTCACGTGTTTTACCACATGCAAGAAGAATTCTTGGCCTGAAGGCATAAGAGAGAGCCCCTAATGGCCCTGGCTGTCACCTCATTGATGGGACTGGGGGTGGCTGGGACTGCCCTGGGCACATCATTCCTGGTGATTTTACAACAAGAAATTGGAATAATTCACTCACAATTGACAGTGACCTTAGACAAGACAGAGGCTGCATTATGTTATTTATAAAAGTCTTTTGGATTCCTTAGCAAGGGTAACCTTACAAAATAGGAGAGGCTTGACCTGCTGTTTATGGAACAGGGAGAAATTCACAGGGCACTTGGGGAGAATGTTGCTTCTATGCGGACCATTCTGGGAGAGTTACAAGAACCCTAGATGAGTAAGAATAAATATTGATTCGTTTAAGTCAAGGACCTCCTATGAGACCTCATTTAATTGGTCCCCATGGCTTATCGTATTCATCTCTTCCCTAATTGGGCTGATGGATATTTGTTTATTGATCTGTCTTTTTGGCTCATGCATTCTCCCAAGGCTGAAACAAGCATCCCAAAAGCAGATACAAGTACAACTCATGGTCCTTTAAAAACATTATGATAGGCTCAATACATCTCACTCCACCGGTGAATTCTCAATTTGAGCGTATCCAGGTTGAAACTCCGGATAGGGGTGACCCTGACCCATACTATCTTCCAGGTGGGCTACTCTGGCTTGGTGACTGGGGTAGGGAGTGGGATATAAAACAAAAATGGGGGAGGTGTTGCGTCAAAATAATCTCAGGGCCTGTACTTAAGGCCTGTAGGACAGAGAAAAGCCTGGCTCGAGTCTGAAGGATAGTCTCAAAGCTGCTGCATGGGAATGAGACAACAAAATCTAGGTAGAAACCCCTCAAGCCAGAAAGAGGACTTGGCTGTCTCTCATTGGCTAGAGGTACACCCACATCACACGATGTCACTTAACTTATATAAGTGATACTCACAGTAATAAACTTGACTCTGTATCACATCTGATTGTCTTGCATCATAGGGCTGCTGATCGGGTGGGTAATGCACTCACCTTTCCCTGGGGAATAAGGCTAAGAAGGCCTGGCACTTTAACCCACATAGTAAAGGGAGAGAACCAACTCCATCAAGCTACACCCACAGACCTTGGCACATGCACATACATACTAAACCACAAGGACAACAGTGACAACAAACATATATGCATATATTTGTAAGCAAATAAATATAAAAATATTACAAAGAAAACACTGTTCAGGAGTTTATTTGTGTAATACAGAGAATGGAACTCAGACCTTGCATATGTGCATCAAATCACCGCTAAGCTACAAACTCAGTCCTTATCTTTAATAGACAAAATCTCAAAGCTTCAGGTGTTCTTGAATTGGCATCGTAGCACAAGAATGCTTAGAACTCACAGTCCTACCTCCATCCGCAAAGTGATGGTTAGAGGTGGGTTTCACATTACAGCAACACTTGTCATCACAGCTATGAGAGCCTATGGAAGTCTTCGAGAGTCCTGACCATGAATGTGGAACTTTTCCTCTTGAGTTAGTGGTACTCATGCACCTAGAGTTATTTATTTTTACTATTTATAATACTATCTGAGAATATTGTAAAAGTAAGATAAGCTGGGGACATTAAAGGAAGAGAAGGGAGGATGCCTGAGATCGATGTATACATTAGAAATACCAGCATGTTTCCGAGTACCTAGGTTTCCACAGAAGGCCTTCGAGCTGCCTGTCTTTGCTTTGTTCAAGCAGACTGTATAATAAAAGCAACAACAGACATGATTTGAGCATCCCTGCAGGACTCCTAAATGCCACTCCTCAAAGTTCCCTAGAGAATTTGTTTTATTTTTCAGAAATAGGTAATAATATAATGTAGCACATTTCTTGCTGAGAAAAAGAGTCTAGAAGAAGCCGGAACATTGCCTAGGAATGGGCTGGTGGTCTGAAAACATTACAATGCATTACAGTCCGATCGCGACTCCACTTGTCTATTTGCAGAGGCATTTATATTGCTCTTATTACCTAGTACCTGCTAAAGCTGTTTATGGAAACCACAAGGAAGAAATAATTTTTATGCTCCTTTTAGTTTGCTATAAATTCAGAAACAATTTTGCTTGAACAGCTGATCTGTGAATTAATAATGAGAGACTATACTGGCTTCCACTACAGCATGTCAACCACTTCCTTTGTGTTTAAAAATTGATGAAGCTCAAAACTCCATTTCTTTACATGAAACAGATTTCAAAAGCATATTGGGTAATCACCACTTCCCTCATATGGAAAGTTCTTTCCAAGCTCATGTCTTGGCTTGTAAAAATGAAATAAAAACAGCATTCAGCTCAATATAAAATGTGATAATCCTCCTTTAAGGACTTCCAGAAAATGCTGTCTTGAGAAATCATGCCAAGAATTACTTCGAGTAAAAATGCCTCATGTTCTGTCTGGGAAACATTGTCTATCTAAACCAACAGTTTAGAATCTTTTTTTTTTTTTTAAGAAAGTGAAAATAGATTCTTCCCTCATACAACACATTCTACCCAGTTTCTCCTCCTCTTTTCTTCTTTGCCTCTCCCAATATCTCCCTCCCCCTCTAGATCTACTTCTTCTGTTTCCTCTTCAGAAAAAAAAAAAAAAAAAAGGTCTTCAAGAGAGCACAGCCAGACAGGGTAAAACAAGACAAAATAATGTAAGGCAGAATGGCATGAATAAACTTCCCATGACATTGTATTTGCTCCTGTGTCTTTTTATTTTTGCATGCTTTATTTACATTTCTTTTCTGCAACTGAGAAGACTTCCTTTTTTAAGCCTACTGTTGGTTCCATTCACTCTGGAACTGGTAATAAGCCTTCCATCTCAGGGTAACAGGACAGATCCAGGGCAGGATTAAACTCCTGTTCTCGTGGGACGCTGATGTCAGCTGTGTGTAGTCACATCAGCAATTGAGCCAAGTCAATTTGAAGGTGCCCCAAGGCAGTAGACGGGGCTTGCCTCTTTCCAGTATTTTATACTGTGTCTCAGCAGATAGAAGTTGAGTAGAAACAAGGTTTAAATAAACCTGAAACCCTGTCCTTATCATGCATAAAGGAAAACATTTTTTAAAATAAACAAGTGTTTAAATTAGTGAACAAAATAGAATTCTTTGGTGGTGGTAGTCCCAAGCATGCTTTATTCTGCTGGTCTTATTCTCCTATCCCTGAACTCCCCAGTCCTCCTGTTTCCTACTTGCTAATGTCTGTGCTCTGTACCAGGAGTTTCCTCTCCTTTTATGACACATGTAATCTATTACGCTCTATTTATATTCTTTTCCTTCACTACTTAACAGCTACATTTTAACTCTCATGGTCCCACTTATAATTCCATCACCTCTGCCCACCCCCAAATACATACACATAAAAATTAAAATATAACATCTGTATAAGAAGGGAAGATTACAGTATTTAGCTTTAGGTGCCTGGGTCACTGTGCTTAATATGATAATTCAGATTTCTCAGAAAATGTCACAAAATTGCATATTGTGTGTGTAACACATTTTTAGCAAGAACAGTTATTAACATAGTGTTGCTATAATTATTTTATCTCTTGAATAAATGGTCAACATTTCTCAAAATACTAGTTAAGTGTTCACTTAGAATATAGATCACTGTGTTAAGCAACATAATGGTCTAGAAGTAACTAGTCTATGATACTTAGGATTTTGGGAAGGGGAAAGTCCTCAAAAAAAACTTGAGTGAAGTCACTGACTGAGTATAATTGTATTTAAAAACAAAACTTCTACCTCCTCTTCTAAGTTTTCTTAGTATTGACTCTTCAAATGACTTTATCAACTTCTTAGTTTTCTACATTATTTTTCTTCTTTTTCTGCTTCTTTTCTATCTTCCCCTAGGACTCAATTTTAATGTTTTGAGATTTGGTACCTAATACAGTAAAATCTAATCTGAGTCTTTACAGAAAGATACTCTGCACATGAGATTCAATTTCAGGAAATAAAAATTATAAGAAATTTAATTGAAGCTGGAAGTTTTAGAGGCAAACACTAAGGTTATAAAGAAGTTATGAATAGGATTATTTTTAAATACCAAAACCTGTCATTGTATTAATGTCCATATGTTCATGTTTAGCCTCAACATCAGGTACATAGAAGCTTGACCTGTAGATTTCTGGCAGAATATTATCGAAATAAATCAAGATTGTCATTTATTAATATTTATGTATCTTCAGGTATTTGCAGGTTGTGTATATTTAGTGGTAATATACTTTTTGCACAAAAATAAGATTTGAGTTCCATTTCCTACACCCTGATTAAGAGAAACCTGATTTGGTGCTTTCTGGCCCACAGGATAGCCAATCAGCCAGCTCTAGGTCCTTTGGTAGCCCTTATCCCAACATATAAGGAAAGGAAGCATTGAAAAAGAAACCCAACTTGACTATGGCTTCATATGTGTATACCAACAAACTCACACACACCTCCACACACACACATGCACACACAGAGGTGTACTTGGCAGCATAGTAAACAACTATTTTAGAGATGGCATGGGTTTTGCAAACTCTGTATTTCTCTTTTAATAGTACTTATTTTCCAGGGATTCCCATCCACAGAATGCATGCCCATTCTGAGCACATGACTAATTCTGGCAGCTGTGTGCTCCAAACCACATTCTGTGGAGTAGACGGCTAGATATTCCTGGCTGAGGCAAGCATAATACCCAAGAGTTTGCTGTGGAGCTGGAGGACTTTGGAGATGATCTGTTTCAATCCCTTCATTTTAAACACAAATATCTTGAGACGCCGTCAGATTAAAGGATACACCTAAAGTCACACAGTCATATCATTGAGGAGCTTGGATTAGATCCTACCTCCCTAAGTTCAGTTCACTCAGGACTGAGGTGGTCAAGGAGAGAATTTCAAACTTACTGTGGGATTTTTATTTCCCAAAGAATCATTTGTTACCCAGTGAAAAATTAAGGATATTTAGGACTCTTGAAGCTTCTACAGTGAAAAGTGTTGATAAGTAAAATTGAACTGATGATTTGTCTATGCTGAG
Organism: Microtus oregoni; assembly: GCF_018167655.1. Lineage (NCBI taxonomy): Eukaryota > Metazoa > Chordata > Mammalia > Rodentia > Cricetidae > Microtus > Microtus oregoni. The sequence continues at coordinate 7,675,056 of NW_024543069.1, forward strand.
CCTTGTATTGTCTTGTATGACATATAGTTTGTGTATACACAGTCTTTCCTACACACAAGGATTAAGTATAACAATAACAAGGCACCATGCATAGTGATTTTAGTTAATAAAGTTTGCTGGTCATTGCATATCAATCAAGTTTATTTTAATGTTGTACCCTTACAACCTTAATATCTGAAAACTTAAATACAAAAGCATTTGATAGGAAGTACAATATAGCAAATTCTGCAAAGACATTGGCATATTTTTGACTAAGCAATTAGAATAAGCATTTAGGTTCTGAAATTGTTCCATCAGTTATATGTACAGAAGAAATGTTGAAAGATACTTTGTAAATGACAGACACAATTTTATGGGTTTTTAACAAACAGTAACTTTGGTTTGCAGAAATGAATAATGGTCGTGCAGTGCCCAAACTATTCTGAGTCATCTCTGTGAAGCATCTTCGATCCTCTCCAGGCTGAGGTCATGATTCACATAAAAGGACTGATTTAACTAAAGATAAATACGTTAATGTTTTGGAGTTAATTAAAAATGGAGAGCTTTTATTCAAGTTTCTGGACATGCACTCTCTAATACCTTCACATGCTCATCTTTGCATTCTGTAATTCTTCAAGAATCATGGTAGGGAGAACTGCTGGTGCCACATCTCTGAATTTTCTGCCATGAACGTGCCTCATCTCAATGACAATTGCTACACTTATGTGATGCCTCAGGATGTAGCTTGATTTTAGACTCCTACTAGTTCAAGAGGAAATGAGGGATACTCTGCATTAAAACACATATGTAATTAAGTTTAATTCTATATCAAAACACTCCATTTATAGGGATAATCCTTTACAGATTTTATTCTGCATGCCAAAAAATGAAATATTTTAGAAATGTTTCAATTCCTAGCCTTCACACTGGGGCTCACGATGGTCTGTAGCTCCAGTTCCAGGCAATCTGATGAGCTTTTAGGCTCACATATGGTATACACCCATAAAGGCAGCTAACGTAACTCCCTGCACACACAATGTACTAAATTTTAATTGAGATATTTAGCCAAGTCAGAATAATCACAATTATTCATTCTTTTTTCTTCCTTGCCTTTTTCATTTTCCTTTTTCTCTTTGTTGCTGTTTCCTCATCTAGTCCAGGATTAACACCCAGGGTTGTGTGCACGCCACACAAGCGTTCTACCACTCATATTTACTAAGGCTCCAGCTCTCTTTTTGGCTGTTTCCCTCTATATTATCATCTCTATGTTTATTCCTCTTTCTCCCCCACCTCTCACTCTTCCTCCTCTTCCTTCTCCACCATTTTTTATCCTACCTTTCTTTGTCTTCTTCCTCTGTTTTCTCATGCTTCTTTCTGGGTATGGGCTGGATGCCTGCATGCCATTGCAAGCTATCTTCAAACCCATTAATCACCAATTCTAGCTTTCCAGAGAGATATTACTTGCCTCAATGACCTCCCAAGATATTAATTCATATAGAAAAATGAAAAAGGTTGCACATTGCAGAAAAATATTAAAATTGCTTGCAAGTAAGTCTTTAGTATATTTTATCATTTCATTATACTCTGAATTTGTAATATCTGTCAGGCAATGAGCTTCATATATTTATATGAGGATGTGAGATGTCTTAATGGATAAAAATCCAACTTCTACAAGTTGTCTTCTAATTTTCACAATTATACATGTCCCCCCAAACAAACAATATGTCAAAATTGAAAGATTTAAAAAGGCTTGAGAGAAGGCTCATTGGTAAATGCACTTAGTACCAAGACTGAAAATATACTGCAATCCCTCTGACTCACATGATAGATGGAAAGAAATGATCCCTACAAATTATCTTCTTACAGCCACATAATTAATAATATTTGCATGTGTAGACATACACCATAATTAAATAAATATAAAATTAAATATATACATACTATATATACTTGTGTGTGTGTGTGTGAATAATTAGTGTGTGTAAAATACCACACTGTCATGAGAGTTATACAGAATTACAGTTCAACACCAACATGAGGTTTGGAATAAATTCCACAGGTAAAACTATTCCTGGAGAGATACTCAAGCATAAAAGCCTGTCATCAACTAGTCACAACAAGCATATTTTTGGAAGTAGATGAACAGAAGTAAAGGGAGTGTCATTTAGAAGATAAAATAACAGCAACAACTCAGTCACAAATGGTCTTAAAACCATTGAAAGCATTTTTTACACACTATCCTGTAAATGCCTCCATTTCCAGTTGTCATTCCCCACCCCCACCCCCCCAACTGATGCTTCTTGCTCCTAGTTCCACCTGCTCCTGTTCTACCAGCAAAATATATGCCATTTCCTCTTCCCAGGGATATCCATGTGTCTCCACTAGAGCCCTCCTCTTTGGGTCTGTAGATTGTAGCTTGATTATCATTTCCTCAACAGCTATTTAACACTTATCTCACAGTCACTGATACTATTATAAAATCAGAGCTAATAATATGGTTCTAAATGTAATTATAAGTGATAAAGAAAAAAGAAAACCTGGTCATATATGTTGGTGAAGAGATGCACTGATATTTGGGCATCTTGTACAAGTGGAAAAATGAGTTGGAAGGTAGATTGTACTCAGGGAAACAAATTGCCAAGAGTTGATATGGTGACAAAAATGTCACATGAGGTTGTCAATTAGTGTGAGGAAGCAAAGAGTGGTTTAGATAACAATTAAGAAGAAATGAGAGGTATACTTGATGTGGAGAATCGAGATGTTCTAAGAGAAGATTCTTTCCTTTACCTTTCTAAAGAGGTTGGTGAAGGAGCAGTATCCTTAGAGGACTCTATGCAAACCCAAGAAAGGCAAACAATTTTACCACACGTGTTCACAGGCATCCAGGTGGTTTAGAGGCAGCTGAGTGCTTCTGAAGGCAAGCATGAATAACAATGACCCTGAAAGCCCGAAACGTGTGTAAGAATATTTAATTAAAACAGTTGACTATAAAATACATGATTTTAACCACCAGAAATGATTCTCTGCTCTGGTATGGTGATTTGAGGTTACCTCCATTTATCTGCAAGTGGGCCAGAGCAGTACTCTTTTCTGCCTTATGTATTTAATGTCCTGGAGAGATAATCACAACTGCCACTCAGCAGCAGGTGAGAATCTCATTATACTAAATCGTGAATGATAGAAATGAAAATCCAACTTTATCCATCCTTTATGTGTTGTTTTTTAATTTACACCTTTATCTCTTGCTGATGACGTCTTTAGAAGGCAATCTAATTAGCTTCTCGTAGAGCTACAAAATAGAGTGTTTGCCATGCCTCATGATGAAAGTATTCCTGAAGGGTTAGGAAGCATGAGGGGTTATAGTTTTTTAGTTATATAATTCCTAAATATAATTGACAGTATACTTGACTTAGATCAAAGTATATCATTTATGTATAAAATGGAATTAATAATCTCAGTTCTGTTTAATGATTAAACTTTAAATGCTTGATTTTTAGACTAATTATCACATCTGAAGCAATACTGTGAAAGAGACTATGTACACTGCTATAATAGATGGAAAATAAAAGTCTATGAATTCCAAATTTTCCAGATTCTTAAAGTCAACTTGTGTCTTCTCTGAAATTCATGCTAGTCATTGGGTCTAAGTGAGAACAAATATGAATATCCATAGATTTTTTGTTTGTTTGTTTTGTTTTTTTTTTTTTTTTTTTGAGACAGGGTTTCTCTGTAGCTTTGGTGCCTGTCCCGGAACTAGCTCTTGTAGACCAAGCTGGCCTCGAACTCTCAGAGATCCACCTGCCTCTGCCTCCCGAGTGCTGGGATTAAAGACATGTGCCACCAGCCCGTAAATTAAGCTTTTGTTTTATAGATCTGTCATTTAGTTGCCATACAATGCTGAGTATACTGTTTATTTTCTTTGAGAGTTAGTCCCTATTTTATGAAATGAAATGATTCTGGTGGTTTTAATGAAGAAAGACTGAAAACACAAAGAGTATAAGTTTGCTTGGCAGATTAGCCTACAACACCAAATAATTAGGATATATGACACCTGTTCTACATGAAAACCTGATGATGTCCTACATTTATACATGTAAACACAGACAAAAAGTATACCCACAGTATGCTTTGAAACAAACTAAAACTTGAAGATTTTTATTTCTCAAAAATCAAGTCATTTATGCACCAATTGATGGTGAATGCTAGCATTCTCTGGATTAAGAACTGTATATCTCCTAGCTGAGAACATTTTCTGAGGATGCAGAGTGAAGATGAGAGGTTTCTGTCCTCAGAAACATCAAGCCTTTGAAGAAGCAGGTAAAGCCAACTTGGATCACTGCAGTCACAGAAACCTGTAAGATGATCTGCAGGTCACCTAGTCATGCGATGCCCATTACTTATTTTTTCTTATGTGTGGAAAGAGAATGTCCATAATGTTCCACACCAATGACAATGAACATATTGTGTTGAGCATGGATGAAGTTCCTAATGAACATCTACAATACTGCCAAGATGTTTATTTTCATAAAAATAAATGCCCTCTTCAGAACTTTCTCTATCTCACAGTCTGTGTTACTTTCATTTATCCTGAGTGCCCAATGAGAATAGTATCACATATCTGTAATTATTGATCCTTATTTTTTTCACATCTTCAGAAAATCTCCAACAACCTTGTTCTCCAGCTGAATGGGGTTCCACTTTATTCCCTTATGGCATTCTGAGTTTCTGAAAAACATTTACCCCCTCTGCCAAGATGGGTACTCTCATAAAAACACAAGTATGCCTCAGGACTTTCTAGATATCCCATTTCAGTGACTATTTTGGAGATTCGTGTTCTTGACACATTTTCTTCTCAGCCTCAAGGAAACAAAAAAGTCTCCATCAAAACTTTATCTTAACTCACTAATGACTTTTTACCTCAAAGGCTCTGAGGTGAATTACTATAGGATCAGTGTACAGTTTTAGACCTGAGGATATGTTGTGCAGTGCAGAATGCAGAAGTAACTGTGAGCAATGATTTTGCATTTTTGGTGCACCTTGACTTTCTGTTTAAACTGAATAGCTTGTTTTGAGAGTGTTTAAACATTTATATTCCTAATCCTGATTAATTAATACATAAATGTTTGTTATTTGATAACTTTAGTATTGATATTAAGAAAAATAATCCAGCATTTGTCAGAATTCTCCCATGTCATCATTGTTATACACCTAAATATCTCTAATCAGAGATAAGACACTTGGGGAAAATGCAACTTGCTTTCTCTAATTCCAATATTAAACCCTTAATTAAAATTAATAAATGAACACGGTTTCTCAAGCTTTATAGATTTATTCCTAGTGTTGTTGCTGCTGCTGCTAGAACCCAGGGCTTTATATTTACTAAGAATCTCCTACCTCAGAGCTCAAACCCCAAATGCTTTATACAGATTGTGTGATAAATCTTCCCAATGTCAATTACCGAAGCCATTTCATTCATTGTCTTACAATTTGATATATTTCCTTTTATGAAAATAAATTTCATATTTTGCAGAAATATTAGCCATAAGCTGATAGAGTTATGACTTACTTATAAGCCTAATCTATCATTTCTTATTTCATAAACTGAGTTGATTTGAAATAAAAACTGAGAAACCAGTGAAATATTTACTTCAGTATATTTAGCTTTGAACAAGGGGAAAAAATCTTTGCAGAGTAGATATCTCCTAGGGAGTTTTTAGAATTGAATGAGAGATATAAATCTCAAACAAGCAATCTAGAATATTGATAATGAAATCAACCTGAATTTTAAAAAAAGTAAGATTCTCTAAGGCTTAGAAGAACTATAGAATATTCCCAGTGTTCCAGGTTTTGTCCAATCACAAATTTTTATCATAATCTAAATGAAATAGGAATAGAAACTTTATCCAGAAACTAATGGAAACAGATGTGTTAGATTCACAGCTAAACACTGGGTTGAGTTCCCAAAATCCAGTCAAAGAGAGGGAGGATCAATAATATGAGCAAAGGGGTCAAGACCATGATGGGGTTACTTACTGAAACAGTTTACCTGAGCTAATGGGAGCTCACTCCTGATGAACTGACAGTGGAGAACCAGCATAGGAGCAAACTGGACCCCCTCTGAATCCGGGTGACAGTTCTATGATGTGAGATCCCCTCTGTATGCTGTGAATACCATTGGCTACTATAGAAACTGGCTTGGCCTAATAGGGCAGAGGAGAGCTAAGTTGGAAAGAATCCCTGGAGCCCCTGGAGATAGATACTGGAACTTTAGACAGCTAGCCATTTGGCAATACACAGACTAATGGAAATAGGTTAAATTAAGATGTAAGAGTTAGCCAATAAAAAGTTAGAGCTAATGGGCTAAATAGTGATTTAATTAATATAGTTTCTATGTGGTTATTTTGGTTCTGGGCAGCCGGGAGTGAACAAGCAGCTCTTGTCTCCCAACAGAGCTAGGCAGGGAAAACTAAACTGAATGCTGGCAGAAAGAAGAGCGGAGTCCAGAGAAGCCATGGAGTTGCTGCCAGAAAAAGACATGTTGAAACCTTGCTAGTAGGCCACGAGCCTCATAGTGAAACATAAAATAATGGAAATGAGCTAAATTAAGATGTAAAATGTATTCTTGATAAAATGTGCTTTCTAATTTTCTAACAGAAATTAGAAAAGCAGTTGTGGATTTTTACGAGTCTTATAGATTAGGGACCAAGACAAAGAAAACCAGTGACTTCATAGACATTGGTTATAATTTAAAAGACACTAAGAAAAGTTCCAGAGATAGTATGCCTCTATGGATGGTTGCACTCTTGAGTTAACTCCAGTGACCCAAATATGCTCAATACTGGCTGCCACCTGCAGTGTTACATAGATAATTCCCGCTGGCCATTCCCTTCCCTGTTTTATACTTAAAGTCACAGAGAAATGTCCAGTAGACTAACGTCATGACTTAGCCCACCATACTTCTTTTCCTGAAAATCTCTGTGCTAATCAGATGTTCAGACAACTATTTTTTCCATAAAAATATACTGAGTATTAATTACCATAGCCACTGTGGGAGATACTATAATGAAAAATTCATTATTCTAATTGTTAGTGACAATTTGGTTTAAAAACATGTACTGAGAAACGTTATGAGACAAAGGTCCTCCAAAATGACATTAAGTACCTTTGTGTGGGGCATTTACTGCTGGGCATAGGGACTGCCTCTAAGAGTGGTTTGATTTTTCAGTGAAACCTTGGAGAAAACTAAGTATCCATTTGGGAGTACTTATTCATTTTTGATAGCTTCTTGGTTAGGGATGATTAGAAAGTGTGTTCACTTTCTCCATTGAACAACAACAATGAAATCTGTCAGAAAAGATTAATTAAAAACTCTTTAATGGAGTTGCTGGCTGCATATTTCAAACATTTGGAGCACTAAACATTGTTTTGTTCTGTTTTAAATTGGACTAAAGTATAATTGAGAGAGTCCTGGAATTGTAGGGAATTACTAGGCAGGGGAGAGATAGAACATTGTAACTAAAGAAGTAATAAAAAGTGTGTGTGTGTGTGTGTGTGTGCATGTCCATGTGTGTGCATGTGTGCATGCCTGTCTGTCTTTCACATATACACAGAGTTTAAGTGTTCACATACATAGCATCACTGAACTACAGAAAGTTGAAAATAGTGTTGAAAAAGTATATGCAGTGATCATTAAAAGTAGCAGACTGAAATCATAGGTCAAAGCATAAGGGTAACATGCTTCTGTGTTTGGAAAAAAGGATGTCACTACTATTCATAACATCATGGGAGCTTCTGGAAAAGTATACTTGTTCAGGTTATTGCCTGAAGGACTCCAAGTCAAGGTAGCCCCTAAATGCTTGCACACTATTGTTTATTGCTATACTAAACACCTTAAGTAGAAAGTGGAAACTGTCTATGAGTACAGTGATATAAATAAAGAAAATGTGAAACATATACACAATGAAAATTTCAGATAAAAATGAAAAAAATGAAATTTTCAAGAAAATAAATTAAAAGTTACGTCAAATGAAATAAACCAGACAGGGAAGATTGCATATTTTCCATCATGTGTAGACTCCAGATTTGTGTGTGTGTGTGTGTGTGTGCGCACGCATTTTTATTTGTGCATGTATGCATATGTGTATAGGCATATGTGTGTGGGGAGTGTAAATCATAAAACTAGAAGGGAATGCAGGAGCAGGAGGAAGTGAACTTAAGTAGTGGTGGAGATGGTAGTGACCTAAGGATGTAGGGGAGCTATTTTTTGTGAGAAAGGGACCAAATAAGGGAGATGAGTGGACAGACCAGGCAACACAAGCTCATTAGAACCAAGTATAAGGGTACACATGGACAAAATGCTTACAGGAAGTCAACTGTTGTTTATGGTAAATTTATAAGTTAATTTAAAAAAGAAATAAAATAAAGTTATCCAATATTTACAAATTACATGCTTTGAACACACAAACACAATCCCTCTATAAAAAATACTGGAAGTTTTGCTAAGAAAAAATTGAAGATGTAGGTGTGTGTTAAACATATATGTATGTATGTACCATTTTATTAAACAATTTACAAATTGCTTGGCCTTGGGTGTGATGAGCTCACTGACAGGTCCTGTCAATTTAAAGCTGACTTCTGGTTGAGCTGCAGAGATGGAATAAAGAAGTATTCTGAACTGGTAATATCTTAATATTCATTTTGAGAGTGTACAGGGTTTGGTGATTTACTTCCTTTAGACACATTTTTGTTTAGCTTTTGTTGTCTTATTTCTCTGTATGAGTTGATTAGCTTGTAAGCATCAATGAAATAAAATTATTGCACTGAATTGAGGTTTTCTTATGAGATTTGCATTTAAAAATAATTTTGCATTCCTTTTTTCTTTCTGTTCTTTGGTCTATTTTGTTTTTTCTGTTGTATGTTTGTTAATTTGCCTGTTTGTTCTTGAAACATAGTTTCACTACCTAGCCCTAGTAGGCCTGGAAATCTTGTAAACAAGGCTGGCCTTGAACTCACAGAGGTCTACTTGCTTTTGCTTCAAGAATGCTAATATTAAAGGCTATAATACTACCCCTTGAATTGCCGCCCATCATTAGGAGACAGAACTTTCATCCAATGCTCTTGAACAACATATCTTCTCCATTACTTTTGTGAGAAGATTTCAAATGCCAGCAGCCAACTTTAGTGGGAACATTGTGACTCTGCACCCCTGCTCTGTCTCTGACAAGAAAATGCTTTACTGATCTATGTCTCAGCATACACACGTACGCACGTGCATCTTTCTCTCTATATATATAATTTTGCTCCAACATTTTTCATAGAAATGAAGGGGAATGATGTACTTTAACTTCCACAGAATGTTTATTTTCCCTGCAGGAGAAATATTTTCTCCTTGGAGGAGTTTTAAAGGAACATATATCAAACCCAACGTCCTCTTAACCATTTCTTTGCTCTAATTGATAACAGGAAACGTGCACTGTTGACACTCTCAGACAGCAGGAACTCTTTCTTTCTCCTGCTTCTCACTTTATATTGTTGCTGTGTCCGCTGCTATGAAGTGCTGACACTGGGCTGGGTTAGGGCTGTGGCCCATCTGAGAATTCACACGTCTTTAAGGTCTTATTGACTGATTGTTCCTCAAACATTCCTATGTACACAATCATAAAGGAATGCCTACCAACTTGCCTTGTTCTTTCCAAACTGAAGGGTCAACCAGACTGAGGAATTCAGTCCAGAAGAGCATCATACTGTAATAAAGAGTGAGAAATGGGGGCAAATGAGAAAAACCTTTCCAGATGAGCGACAGTGTGTATTTGCTTTCTGTGCTCCGTGTGTCTTGTTCAGAGCAATGTAATCACATGGAAATTGAATTCTCAATATTCTGGTTTAATCTGTGCTTATTTTAAGAACCCCTCAGTAAAATATGCAACTCGATCATTGATCAAAGAAGGACACCTGTGCCTGGGCACATACACATTAAAACATTGCATGAAGAAGGATATGAGAAAAGGGAGGAAAGTAGTACTGCTGCTTCTACCAATCCTTACAGGACTGGTCTTTGATTTAGATACATAATAACATTCTAACTTTCTTGTAACTTGTAGGAATATCCCCTGTCACCTGACATCATTTTATTTAGCATAGTGGGATAAAAATTTCTACTTGCACTCTATCTAATATGGAAAACTAAAAGAAAAGAAAGCCTCAGAAAGAGCCTGAGGATTTCAAGAACTTTTTTTGATACGTTTAAATAAACTCTCTGAATTTTATGAAGTTTAATATCTTTTGTAAACAATATTGATAAAAATCTAGTATAATAAGTGACATCATTACGGTATTTAGTCATGTGCATTTAAATTTTGTAACACGATATATTGTATTATAGATATAAAAAGTATTCAGGCATATACATGCACACAAAGAGTTATGTACATATGTACGCCACATGTGTCCATACGTATCACAAAACAGAAAATTTGATGATTCTTAAAATTCAAACCTATGAGTGTGTATTTCACTATATAAATTAAAAGGAATAACAATACAAGGATATAATATTGAAGTCCTTTTGGAGTCAAACAATCATATTCATTTTGGTATTTTGAATTCTTTCATCTTGACCTACCTTAGAGTCAAGAATAAATATGCCTAAAGATTATATTTACAGAAACAAAATAGGTGGTGAAGATATAGGGGAGGGGTTAAATATATGAATGAAGCCAGAGCAAGAAATATATAGACTTTTAGCATAATTACAACCAACCACAAAGTAATGCTGTTTACCTATGTCAGTCATGAATTGTCCAGACAGCCATCACTGGACAAAGGATTACTCAAGCAATATTTCGTATCAGTCTTTAGAATGAAATAAATTGTATGCTGCAACACAGTGACAATAGTGTTGCTAGGGACAGGAGTTGCATCTCCATATGCAGAAAAACAAAGTCTGACGGGATTCTTATAAATTGGTCACCTGAACTTGACGAGGAAAAAAGCAGAAGCCAGTGTCAGAAACTACCAACACCTACAAGGACGATGACTGGCAAGAACAAACAGTGTTGCAGTGACCAGTAGGTGAGCCAACGCCAGCAGCTAACAAAGCAAGTAAGAACACAGCAAGAATATGGGAAGAGAGACTTCATCCCTGCTTAACAAAGCAAGAATACGGGAAGAGAGACTTCATCCCTGCTCTCTGGGCTGAGCAGTGGATAGGCAGCCTGTGATCATCTTTTTGACTATACCAAAGGGCATTCACAGAAAGCAAGACTCCACATCGACTGGCCCAAGGCATGCATGGAGAATTAACTCCAGCTGCATAAACTACCTTAGTTTTTCCCCCCACTTTCTGCCATAAGTCCTGTGGAAAGCCACAAGAAAAGAAGCTTAACATTACAATCCTTTCCTTGGGACTTGACCCAGTCTTGGGAGTTTCTGCCATTATTCTCCATTTCCACACAATCCATGCGGCCTGGATGTTATGTGACATGGAGAAACCCAGTATGTCTGAAAGATAGCTCTTCCCCACGCCCAATCATAGGACATGTGTCACTTTCCTCCGTCCCTTGACAAACATAAATTAAACATCCCTCATTTCTGACATTAAGAATATAAGGTCCTGACTCTGGCCCAGGTGTGTTCCAGACGTTATGATATCAATTATAGGAATTAAAGATGATGCAATCTGGGAATAAAGAAGATTAACGACAGGCCAGGGCAGAGGAAGAAAGTCAATATTCATCAAATACTCATTATGTGCCAGGCGCTATTCTCGAAGACGTGGAAGTGTATTTGAAACACAAAGTGAGGAAGCACTGTCAAATTATGAATACACAGTTCACAGAAATCCAGTCCCAACACATTCACACACACACGGGAAATTCACTTGACAATTTACTCCACAAAACTGGTAAAACAAATCATGTTAAATCCCACGGTGCTTCAAGCATGGAATAAATTCTAGTTGTTTTAAAGAAACAGTATATAAACAATTTAATTTGTGAAACAGGAACCATATTTTTGTTGTTGTTGTTATTGATCATCATTATTGCAACAGTTAGAACAATTACTTTGAGCTGAAATATAGGAAATTTGATGATCATCTCTGTTCAGTAAAATTAGGTTCTACGTGGAGATAGGATTGTTATAGTTAATGTTCATTCTCCATTACTTCAATTTCTTACAGAGTACAGACTCGGTAGCCATGTATGTCAGTATACAGTCCTAAGGGAATATAAATGCTAAAGCATTAGAAGGATCATCAATCACAACTTTAAATTCATTTCAATAATGCACAGCAACGAAATTAAATTACGTCTCCGGTTGGAGATAATATTTGTTTGTCTTTCTGATTATCATCAGCCCTCATAGTCTGCCATGTAGAAATCCTTCTGAGGCTAAAACCACAATTTTCAGGCAATATGTCAACTAGGCACAGTAATTCAGAATGGCTCAAAAGGCTGATGTGAATGCTGTCTGCACAGGCAAGCATTTCAACCGCTGCTGTGGGGCCTGGTTCAGATACCATTCTTTGAGTGAGTATTACCTACACACCTTGTATATAATTGGACTGAGAGAAAAAAGTACCCCTTAGAAAGATTATGCTTCAAACATTCTGTATGAACTTATTGTACTTCCGAATGGGATTTCATATTGATCTCAACATAAGCCAACACTGTGGTATCATCAGATACACTGAACAGACATCTGAACCTGTGGTTCTTCCTTGTGTCACATGACAACACATGTTCTCTCCATTTGAGAATTAATTCATTCATCGGAATGATTTCATTTTTTTTCAGGAAATATGGAAATCTTATAAGATCATAGGGGGGAAACTAATAACAATTTAGGAAAGTATCAGAGTTAAATTGATTCAAATAACAAAATACACTTTTGTTGTTAGAAGTTTGTTCATTAGACATGAAAAGAAATTCATGGCGGTAAGTTCACCACTAATCCTGATAAATTGCATAAGCACATATGAGAAGGTAAAAATCACATGTGACTATTACTTGCACTTGCTTTATAAATAAACTGATTTTTGATTTTTTGTGCTTTTTATTAAGATTAGAGAGGAAACTTTAAAAACAGGCCATTCATCTTAGCACTTACCTCACATGGGTGATAATAAGTGTCGTGGTGGGGATGAAAAAATCATCCACTCGGTCAAACTGCTTTCCAACTGGCTGTGTGTGGATGGTGTGGTGTGGTACATTCCCACTGGCCAAGGTTATCACCTAAACGCAATACATCAGGTTTAGACTGAAGAAATGTAGAATATGAGGCTTAATTTTCGTCAAGCTAAATACGATTGTATGAATAAATTGCTTTTCTTTTGAGAGTTGGTACCTTAGTAGCAAATTGTGATCCATAATATGTAGCTTTTTTGTTTGCTTGTTTTTGAGACACCGTTTCTCTGTGGTTTTTGGAGCCTGTCCTGGAACTAGCTCTTGTAGACCAGGCTGGCCTCGAACTCACAGAGATCTGCTTGCCTCTGCCTCCCAAGTGCTGGAATTAAAGGTGTGTGCCACCACTGCCCAGATATGTAGCTAATTTTTGAGAGTAAACATTCTACAAAGAAATATTATAGCATATAACTTTTGCACAAGGCAGACACCAAAGAACTTAACATTCTCAGAACAGCTCTGATTACCAAGAGACACCAGATAACAAATACACGTATGCAACCTGTGCATTGCAGAAGCTATGAAAATAGTAAAATAAACACACATATAAAAAGAATTACTGTAGCATACTTCTTCGATAGAGCAAAGATAGCAATAAGACCATGAAAACAAGAACAAAACATGGCATCACTTTAATGTTTGAAAACCTTAAAATAAACAAAATTTTGTTTTAAAAATTTTTACTCATTTTAAAAATTTATTTATTTGTGTGTATGTGCAAGGTTAGGTGTGTGCTCATATTCATGTGTGTGCTAGATGCCACAAATATGAGAAGGAGAGGGCAATGTTGAAGGGGCAGTTCTACATAAAATACGATTATATTTAAAGTATTTTATCTTCATATTCTACAATGTATCAAGTTTTGGAGTCCCCTTTATTCTTCCTGTATCTTGTCAGTGTTGAAAGAAACAATTATTTAATTAAAATTCTGTTCAAATAATGAGTATGCAAAGGGCTAGGCAACTACGACACAATTGAAATTCTGTGGAGAATCACAAATTTGTATGACAGCTCATGAGCATTCTTAATAGTAAAAATTATCAAAAATAATTTTCCTGAAAATTTATCAAAAATGTATAGGTCAAAAATAGCTTGAAAATATAAAATTAATACAGAGTGTTTCCTATTATTGAGCGAAAGCTGTTGCACCTTCCTGTGTGAATGGGTGCCTGTGTAAGCATTGTGCTGTATGTAGCAAAGACTCCTCAGCCTTCAGAGCCCAGTCCTGGCTTTCACCAGCAGGCTCTGTAATTGACATGATGCAAAACACAAGTGTTACCATGAGGGCCTGCCCACTGTTTCGATTATAACTTTAATTTCTCAGAAGAACCGTTCATCCCACCTTTCACACATCTGAAATCCTATGTCCTTTTCACATGATTCATAAAAATCCTACTGAGTGATAGATTTCCATGATTATTGGACATTTCTGAAAAGTCATGGCTTTCTTAGGAAAGGGCACTGGTAAGCCACTCAAGGAATGATGACCTGATATATGTGCTTGGGAGCTTTTAAGGGTTAATTGATCTCAAGATACTAGCATTTGGTCTCATGAGAGCCAAGACGTGACATTCCAAAGTCTGTCTGTCTGTCTGTCTCTATGTCTGTCTGTCTGTCTATCTATCTATCTATCTATCTATCTACCTACCTACCTTCTACCCATCTATCATCTGTCTATTTGTATATCAACTCAGCCAGCATAATCTATCTTTTTATACATATATGTGTGTGTATATATATATTACATATATATATATATATATATAATCTTTCTGCAATCTAAATATCTCCAATCAGCTTATCTTTATATGAAAATAAAATTTTCTTATATAAACTACTGTGATAGAAACTTTCCTTATTCTTACTTTCTTCCTTTTATTTTATGTTTTCAGATATGGTCTAATTTCTACTTAGAAATTTGTTTTAAAATCACTATATTTATGACGTTTTATTACATATTCAGAGAAAGACAAAGACGTCATTTTTCATTGACCAAATATTGTGCATAAAATTACTTAGGATGTCTACAAAATCTTAGAGGCAGTGGTCGGTATAATATTTAAGGTTTTAAATAAAAACTTTTGTCACCATTTCAAAACCTGTTGTTTTAGTCATCTGAGGAGCTAAACTAAAAGAGAAATGAAGTAATTGATTAAAACAAAAACCACATGACAAACAGCAACAAAAAATACATTAAAAACACTTGCTCCTATTTTTTAAAAAGTATTCAAGCTTGTAAAAGTAATTCTTAAGTTTTAAAACCAATTAAAACAATAGCATTAAAATATTTTGTAGGCACATATATATACATATATAACATACAAATATATATATATATTATTTTATATGTATGATATTTTGCTGTCATGCATGTACGTGCTCGAAGTACACAAATAGGCCAAAAGAGGGAATCAGGTTGCCTGGGACTAGAGTTGCAAATGGTATAGAGTAGCCATGTTGGTGCTGGAAACAGAGCATATATCCTTTGGGAGAAGAGTCAGAGCTATTAACCATCCCAAAAATACATAATTTTATAGCCACACATGTTGGACATGTTGGGTTGTTTTGTATTGTCAAGATTAGACTTAAATAGCAAATCTCCAATAATTAGTACTATTTCCTTGTCTGACCATATATCACTTTTGCAGTCTTCCACTCTGAAGGGTGCCGTGGTATTGTTCAGTCTTCATCCTGATGTCAGATTCCCCTCTGTATGCTGTGATTACCATTAATGAATAAAGAAAACTGGCTTGGGCTGATAGGGAAGTGATGGAGGAAGGTCATTGGCTAATAAAGGAACTGCCTTGGCCCATTTTATTGGTTAGAAGATAGGTGGGAGGTGTAAACAGAACAGAACGCTGGGAGGAAGAGGAAGTGAGGTCAGACTACACAGCTCTCCTCTCGGGAGCAGACGCCTGAGAGAGACGCCATGCCCCGCTCCCGGGATGAAGCTCTGACCCAGGATGGACTAGGCTAGAATCTCCCCGGTAAGCGCACCTAGGGGTGCTACACACAGATGATTAGAAATGGGCTAAATTAATATGTGAGAATTAGCCTAGAAGAGAATGGGCCAAGCAGTGATTAAATGAATACAGTTTCCGTGTAATTATTTCGGGCATAAGCTAGCCGAGCAGGGGCTGGGGTGTTGGGGACGCAGCCCTGTCGCCCTTATTACTACAGGGAAGAATAGACATAGGCAGGGAAACCTAAACTGAATGCTGGAAGAAAAAAGGGCTTAGTCAAAGAGACACCATGTAGCCCCACTGGAGACAGACGCCGGAACTTTAGCTGGAAAGCCACAGCCACATGGCCGTACACAGATTAATAGAAACTGGTTAAATTAATATGTAAGAGTGAGCCAATAAGAAGCTAGAGCTAGTGGACCAATCAGTGATTTAATTAATATAGTTTTTGTGTGATTATTTCAGCGCTAAGTGGCCGGGAAGCAATAAGCTGCTTTCTTTTCCTACACCCTCCCTATGATAAAGAGAGAGGTTTTACTGGACTTAATGAGATGTGGCAAGAGTGACTGTGAATTCTAGCCCAAATGCTAAGTAAGTCCCCTTGAGCTTCCACTCTTGTCTTCTGAAAGTGCTGGACTGGGCAGATATCTGGCTTGTGGGCAGGAGCTCAGGAAGAGGCGAAGCAATGGCAGGAGCTCAGGAAGAGGCGAAGCAATGGCAGGAGCTCAGGAAGAGGCGAAGCAAGGGCAGGAGCTCAGGAAGAGGCAAAGCAAGTATTCCAAGGGCATCACTGTGTGTGTGATGGACCTGGAATGAGCCAGTGGGACAGGGGTGACTGGAGCCACATTGGCATATATACATCTCACCTGCATCTAGCCCAAGTGGCTGCTACTTCACAAAAGTAGATAGCTAGTTCAGCTTAAGTCTAGGGTACTCATAGTTTAAAATATAAAGTTTTAGAATGGTTTGAGCTGTAAAATAGGGAACTAAGATAATAAACTGTGTTTCTGACATTTAAAATGTCGTTACTAAATATAAAATGAACTATCTTTATTATAGCTTATTAAATTAATTCATCTCAAGAATTCTAGCATTTGAATAAAATTAGAAAAATACTCAGAAACGTTTAAAAGACTGTTAGTGACAACTACTTGGGAACCAAAATACTGCATCTAACCTACCTTACACATATGCAAAAAGTTCGGTGATTTAGGGCTCTACATTAGCAGCACACTCCAGGTAATGCTGTGTTCGCAGGCAGTGTGAGGAAGTAGTTCACAACAAATTTCCAGCACCCACCTTCTTCTGCTTAACCTTGTCTCTGAAGATCTGAGGGCTGTGGCACAAGGTTACAGTCACCTTATTTCTCTCTTCCTATGCTTCTGTGAAGTCATCACATCAATGACCTCAAAAAGAGACAGTTGTCCCAAGACTAAAACAGCACATCCCCCAATGAGAAGCAAGCCTGAACTCATATTACCAACTCTAGATGCTAAAGATGATAGAACAACCTTTACCTTGGTGGTCAGATTCTATGCTCTCTAGCTCAAGGCCTCACTGAGAGTACTGAAGCAAGGCCACAGTTCAAGTGTGTCCTTACCTGTCTATTAATGGGTGGATGGTTACTGAGGATGTGGCCCAGGTATATCACTAAACCTTCTCTGGAACCCATGCTTTGCTGTGTCATTTGAGGTTCTTGACAGAAATTGCCAGTGCGTTCTTATAGTTCAGAGGTTCTGTTACAGCTACAGCATACAGAGTAAGGTAAATTATAAGGTTTCTTTTTCTAATGGCATTAATTGTTTACTGTCATTCATTTTTACCATATTAATGGAATCTTTAATAAATATTATCTGTGATCATTCTGGTCTACAATAACTGCTTGAGTTTTAGACATTTTGTTTTTTTTTTTTTTGCTCCTATGCATAGACAGCAATTGAACCACAGTTTCCATAAGGAAGAATGTCAGGTATACAGCCATGGACATCTCTGAGATACCTAAAGGTTTAAAAGTCGTCACTTCCTAGACTCTCATGCCATATTACCTGTAGAGTTGGTGATGTCTTCTCCATGCTGCCCCAGCTCAGCACCCAGACCTGGTCATGTGACTTGTCATAGTGTAATTTAACTGGTACAGGATCTGTGCTCACTGCCTGTAATCAAGAACAATTGAAAACAATTGAAAATCGTAACCACTAAGTGGGTCCACAATTTTGGAGAACAATACTGAACTTCATAAACCAAGACAGCCATGGAACAACTTCCTTGACCTATTTTTCATGCCCCTCTTGCTTTGAATGCTATCATGAGAGAATGTCCTTTCATGTTTCCAAGGCTATTTTGACTTGATGAAATACTAAGTTCACGTAGAAATAGGCAATAGTTGAGGAGGTAGCAAGAGAAAAAAAAAGCCCAAATTTTCATTAATGAACTTTAGTTGCATCATACACACACAGAAAAAAAAACACTAGATTCGGCATTATAAAAGCAATTAACTAGTTTTATTACTCATGGGATGGCTATTATTAGATTTACATAGCTACTTTGGACCAAAGACAGATGTTTCATTTAAAATTTTGCATGTGTTAATACATAACTTCATATTGTGAGCAACAAAAGAGATGCTCCTATCAGTGAAATGGTGAAAAAGCAGGAAGGGTCCTTTGGCTTTTTCTTTCCTCTTTTATATTTTAAACTTGATGTATATGTAGTTATAACAGCCTTGTTTGCATGCTGTCTTAAATAGAATAATCATCAGGTCACCAGATTGTTAGAGAAATAGCTTAGTGTAAACAACAGCAACAACCAGGAAAACCTTTTAGATATTTGGTTTTTAATAATATGATAGGACAAATGATGAAGGCTTGGGAATGTTTGCTTATGATCAAGAAGAGATTAACATGGGAATTTCCACTTTGATAGAACTTAGACACTGCTTATGCTGTTATAAAGCCTTTTCTAGCTAATACTTTACATGGATGTACAGCCATCCATAGGGGTAAGAAACCCATGGCTGTCGCATCAGAGGTCATCTACCTCATGTACATGATACTGTACTATTCCCATTATGAACACAACCTCTATGAACACAGACGCTCTGCCTAGGTCTTCCAATTTATACTGTATATATATATATATATATATACTGTATATATATATATACTGTATATATATACTATATATATATATGTATATGAAGATTTGTGAGACACTGCTCTACTTTGGAACATGAGCAGCAACTCAAAAAGATTCCTACATCGGAAGCTGTGTGTCTAGAAGAAGTACTACATACAGTGCAGAGAAAGGGAGACATAGGATACATCTTGTTTGAGAATAGTTATTCTCCAACCCTTCTAAATCTCTTAAAATAGCAAGACCGTAGGAAGGCATTAAGCTTATTTTTCTCATAAAATAGAAATAATACCTACTTTTAAAAGTTCCTGTGACTATTAGAATAGGTAATGGATATCTGTGCCTAGCAAATAAATATTAAGCACTACTGAACTACTATTAATAAACTACTGTAGGAAGTCAGCTGCAGTACAGCTTACTCACTTGGGAGACTGTCTCTTTAGCATGCTCTTCGAGGAGCCCCTGGTTCCACCTTGTAGATGGGTGCACACTAGGAAGCGTTGAGTTATTTTTATCATCATGGTATTAATATTAAAGTGTTATAATAACCAAGAAATAGGAGAAAATAAAAGAGTGCAGTGTCATCCTCGAAAAAACTTAGAATAAAGGGATTTGTGTGGACTTAGTATAATTCGACATGTTTATTTGAAGACGGTTACCTCCTTGAGAGGTTCCTGTATGCAGACTGTCAGTGATAACACTTCTGCTCTCAGTCCTCACGATCAGTTCCAGAAAAAAATAAATCTAATGTGTTGAATCTTTACAAAACAGCTATAAATATAGCTTGAAATTTTAATTGTTTAGAAAGCTGGGATATCTGTTTTTGAAAAGTAGTACTTAGTATATGTATTTATTTATTTACCAAAAATAAACCTGTGAACCTGTGAACCTGTGATGCAGAGTATAGCTTAAGAGAGTCTGAACATTTTGTAGGAGTGACTGCCAGTATTCCTGGGAGAATAAGCAACTGCCAAATTGTGAAGAATGTGAAAGTTAATTTCTGCTAAGAAAATTAAAATTGTTCTATTTACCAAAAATGATTACACTCTTCACATGTTTTTATGAGTACATATAAGAAAGACTTTTAAAATTTTAACTCTCCTAATAGACTTACACAGGGGTGGGTTTCATTCTTAGCTTTCATTATTGGTCCTTAGAAGAGTTGATATGCCTACCTGCACAAGTAACTATTCGTGTTAATTGTTTCTAAGGTCAACCTACCTCTTCTTACTTTATGAAAATGATATTTGTTAAAAGACAGTGATTTGGAACAGATACCTGGAATGTGGTGTACTAGATAAGCATATGCTTATCTCCCAAGTTCAGCCTTTGCTGAATTCTACTTTGGGCTTTAGCATGATTTACATTAGCCTATAGATATTATTTTTCTGGAAATGTTTTTCTCTTGTAGACTCTTCCAATAGAAGCCCCCAGAAATTATAAGAAGTATCATATAATTCATGAGAGAAACCCTCTTTAAACAAAAGTGAGGGAACCAACCACAATCAACTTAATGAACTTTTCTGACTAGGCTACTGTAGGTTAATTTTTTTCCTGACATTATACTAGATTTTATGAACATCTACTTCTCTGCATTGTCTGATCTTATATAGAAAATTCTACTGCAACCCATTGCCTGGAATTTTGTTGAAATATTAACCTTTACGGAGATATTTTTCAAGCAGCAAAGCATGTTATTGTCCTACATGTTCAGGCTCTAGAATGGTTTGTCATGTAACTACTATGCTTAGTGCTACCATGCTGTGCTGAGCTAAACTCATCTCCTACTTGTTTTGTAAACATCACTGAAAATACACAGAATATGCAGCAGTAAAACAAAGGATTTCATTTGATGCACTATAGCTTTATATGGGCATCGACAGAATCTTTCATCCTGTAATATTATAAAAACAGTGTTGAAAGGCAAATACCATATATGCTTTGAGGGTAAATTTATTTTTATATGTGTTTATGTCTTTATTGACCAATAGAGAATAGTATTAATATACATAAGTGATAAAATGAGTCATCGGTCTTTCTTGGGTAAGTACAACAAATGCAAAAATCTAAGTATACAGTGTACTGCTCACGGACAAGATGCAACAGATTCTGTGAAGATTGTTCACTTTGTTAGGGAGGAACAATGACAATAGCAGCAAGACACAGAAGAAGGGCTGAGACTTGAGATCAGGAAACAGTGGAGCACAGCTTGTTTACCAGTCTGACAAGGAGAGTACCAGCTGGCTAATTAAGTGAACCTAATTTAAACTAATGATGTAGATTCTCAAGATAATGTGCTAATGGCTGGAGGAGACTGCTGATGATCCCAAGAATACTCCCGAGGTGTCACACTAAGCCTCTTCTGCACCCAGCCAGAACCGAATCTTGTTCCACGGAAAATGAAATGAGGTCAGTTGTTTACTAGTTAATCACCTATAAAGCGAAACATCATCTGTATGTCACTCTAGAAAACATCTGAAATAATTCGACATTTAAAATAATACCACATTTAGAGATACTGTTAAATTTTTTCACCTCATACTTTCCGATACAGATAAAAATGATGTTAATGAAAGAAAGCATACAGATATTTCCTGATTGCTATTAACTTCAGACCTAAGCTGGAAGTATTTATATCACAAGAAACCAGTCTCTTTTATTAAACTATTGTGTATTGATATAACTTAATGTTGGAAAAATTTGTAATCATCAAGTATACATTTATTATGAGTCCACAAAATGAGATAATGCACACTTCCAACCCCAGCATCCTGCGGAAGACACAGGAGGATCACCTCACACCTGAGGATCATCACACATGAGCCACATGCCTAGATCTTGTCTCAAGAACAGCAAGGCCTGGACCTGTATCTCTGAAGCAGAGACACTTAGGTTGGCCAAGGCCGTTGTGTCAACCCTAGCCCCATATAAGGTATGCTGATGTACTTGATTCAAAGCAGAAATCATGAAGGGCCCATTTAATTGAGTGTTCGGACTTTGCTTTGCCGTTGCTAACTACAAGGACAATGCCTTTGCTTGTGGACTTCACTGTCCCGTTCAAGAGTAGTCTAATGAATTCTATAGTACTTTCTGCCATGTTTAGGACACAGCTAATTTCTATTATGGTTAATGTTTTGGTCTAAATGTCCGACATATGGGATAGAAAATACAGGAATACAGGAAGAAAGGATTTGAATTTGAATTTTGGAAAACGCAGGTTTCAGTTTGAAGCTTTCAAGTGGTCAAACACACAAAGGATGCAGTTTACAATGTTTTCTTTTTACTGTATCTTTCACTATAAAATTTGTATGCTCTGTCTTTAGATAGGCAGAAATAATCTATTTATATTTTAATGGGTAGCCACATGGATTATCACTCCACCAGCATAATACTTTACCTAAATCTATGAAATCAGTCTTTTTAGAATTTTTTAATTTAGGAAAAAACATGGGGGTATTTAATAGCATAAAAATCATGGAAGTCAACTCTCCAGGATATACACAATTTTTTTAAGCATGCATGTTCTGACAGTTAAATCCACACACTGCTAAGGTAATTTAAGACAATTACAAAGACAGATTATATCATGAAACAGGTAATAGGAAACTCATTATCTGAAGATATGAATGAGCTTAAAATTGTATGTGGAGAGTGAACAGAGAGCTTAAATGAAGTCAAAATTACCAAGCATTTTATTTGTTTTTAATAAGAAAGACATGCATTCTAGTAGTGTCTTTAAAATGAGATAGTGAGGATTTAACTTATTCAGGCAATACCTGCCTAGTAAACTCAGGGCCCTGAGTTCTAGCTCTATTACTGAAGAAAAATCAAGGGGGGTGGAGAGTAATTTTGAGATTATTTGGAGAAAATAGGCCTTATTATTTATCAGAAAGAGTAAAGTATATACACACACACATACATACACATACATATACACACAAAAACAGACACACACACATATTCACTAAAATGGGGGATTGGACAGGGAGGTGACTCAGTAATTAAGCAATTAAATTCTCTGTTATACAAACAAAGAAGTTAGAGTTGGGACTCCCCAAACCTCATAGTTGCTGGGTGGGTGTCAGTTGCTTACAATTCCAGCCTTGCTAGGCAGAAACAGAATATCACTTTTCAATGAATGAATAAATACTCCATTATATAATATGCCACATTTTCTTTGTGCATCCATTGATTGAAGGCCATCAGTACTGAATCCTTGTCTCACTTTCAGCACTGTGTAGACATATACACACACACCATTTCTTTGTTAAATAGTGATGGTCATTTAAATTTTGACAAGTCATGGTACTATATTCTCTGTTTGCTCCTCTGTGTATGTCCCTACTAACACTGTGCAAAAGTTCCCGTTTCTGGATATTCTTGTCAACATATTCTGCTCGGTTTAATAAGTATGAATTAAATCTCCTTGTTGACTTCATTTTCGTTTGTTTACAGCTTCATAATAAGAAGCAATCCTTTTTTTCTGCTTACTGGCTTCTTACATATATTCTATAAGAAAATGTACATTCAAATTCTTGTACTCGGTAAAGTCTATTTACCTAATTTTTGTATAGAAATTTTCTGCAGGTTCTAGAGATATTTACTAACTGACCAGTTGGGGAACCTTTGTCTGTATTTCTCTTACTGCTTCTAAGAACCATTCTGAATTTCATAAGGCATCATGGTGTTAGCTACTTTTAACTCTTCCTTAAAGATAAATGAGCTCGCGGGTATTTGTCTGGTGGTTTTCATTGACATAAAAAATTTTGGCCCAATATTTTCCAAAGTGTTCTAACACTACATTTCTCATTTCTGCTTCTTTTGCCTTTGGAATTTTCACTGTCAATATGTCTATTAAAAGAGTGGTGTCTCTTGGGTCCTTGAAGTTATATTTATGTATCCTTCATTTATTTTTACTTCCTCTTCATTCCCTCAACCATTTCACTTTTTTAAGTTCAGGAAGAGTATTTCCAAAAATGTTATGCTTCCCAATTCCAAACAATAATTTGTAGAAATTATAAAACCTCTTATTTACTGTGTGTGTTTGTGTGTGGATACATGCATGCTGTGTCTCTCGTGTGGAAGTAGGAGGAATAACTTGTGAAGTAACCTCTACTAGTGGGTTCTGGGGATCAAACTTCGACTTGGCAGCAAGGGTCTTGACTCATGCATGTCTAAATGTTATTACAATTCACCTTAAACAGAAAGACTATCATGTTGACGGTTAAATTTTAGGATGTCACAGGAATACCCAGTCTTTTCTCATTAGCACATGAAATCATTCTTAATATAAGCAATTTCACTTCCAATCTAAATTTTAGTTCATTTTTATGATAAAATATATATCTGAAAAACAAAGAACCAAAATTGGGTGTGGCTTCTATTTTTTTTTTCCAGCCAAATGGAATAGTACCCAAAGATTTGTTTTCTCTTACTCAGTCATCAGGAATGGGGCTTCACTTGCCTGTCATGTGTTCCTCTGGGAGAAGCCCTCAGATTTGTTCACTTCCTTCACTCAGTGTTTCACCAGCTTTTCCAAATTGGCTTTGCCTTGATGTGGGATATTATGCCCGTACTATTTTTACTTCAGAACTGCTTTTGTTGTTGTTGTTTTTAATTTTGCTTAAAGTTCTGTTACCCTTATTTAAAATGTTATTTAGAATTGTTTTAGTGTTTATTTCAACCTGAGCAAATTTTTAATTTCAACCTTGATTATAATGCAAAAATTTAACATCTGAAAGTAGTTGTTCTCAGTTTAGAAATCTCACATTAATGTAGAATTGTGAGAAATAATATCACCATAGAAATGCCTTTGTAATTTTACTAACATATTCATTATAGTGCTAGTTAGAAATTTATTTTTCTCATAGAAATTAACCAAGAATGCAAAAACATGCTGTTATAAAATGTTTAACAGTATGTTTCCACATTTTGCTTACTAAAATTAAACATGCACATAACCTTAAAAACAACAAATTAAATATGCTTTTTATATTTAACCTTGTATATTGCGTGCAGGCTTGTATATTTATAATTATGTACAAATACTTGCATATAAAATGCATTTGTATATACGACCAAATATATATAAACACATAAATATATTTGTAATTCAATATACCATGTACAAAAAACTAAATATAAGAAATATATAGCTAGTGTTATTATTTATAATAATAGTTATTATAAATAATTTGAATATGCTTTAATTGCTCATTAATTTTAAATGGTTAGAACATAGACTGATACATACAAATATTACTGATTTTAATTATTTGTAAAAATTACTGTCACATTATCACTAACATTCAAGTACTGAATATTGAAATTGTTCTTATTGCTTTAGAGGAATTAGAAGACGAGATTCTAATGGTTCTGGCTGCAATATATTAGCTATTTAATCAAATCTGTGTGTGTCGGGTGTGTTGTGTGTGTGTGTGTGTTTGAAATTAAGTTAATTAAGATATATTACTCATTTGCTAACACTGAGCACACTATGATTCATAGCTGGAAATAGTTTGACTCTAGGCACATCAGAGCCCTTTACCTGAAGTTTAGCATCATTCTAGACAATTTCTGTATGTGAACAAATAACCAAATACCAGTTAGGAATATGCATGTACACTGACAAAGTCTCTGCAAGTCTATGCCTACAGAAGACCACAAAATGCCTTGATTGAAGATTTTGAGATTATACTTGATTTTACACTGGTGAATATACAAATATACACTCCATAATTACAAATAATTAATTCTAGTCAGTTCCTTACAGTAAAATAATAATGCAAACACAATCTACATGAAATTAGAACTCTTCTGCAGTAGTAATTACCAGACCTAGGAGCCAAAATAAAATAATACATACTTTTCATTTCCATCCATGTCCAAACTATGGCAATAAAAATGGTGACAAAATATATGCAATTATATATATGGTAGGATTATTATGAAGGAGTAATAATGATATTAGTACTTCAACAACCTACTCATAAGGAGAATTCATTTGTACCCACACGCAATTTTCTAATCTAGGTGTTCAACTTGAGGCTGAAAACCCTCCACATAGTTCTGTCAGAATCTACTTTCTCTGTTTTAGAATTTCATGAATTCTTAAAATTTCCTTGCATTTTATAACTATAACAGGGACTTAGAAAATAATAATTCATGTGATCATTGCATAGCATTTGGCCATTTTATTATCCATAACTTCTACTAATTTTTAATTTGACATCATTGTCTGAAGGCGAAATTATATAAATAATAAGTGATGTTGGCTTTTCCCACTTTCGAATATCTAGTAGGAAATATATATTCAGTAAGTGTCAGCCCCTATTTAAAATTGAATTTAAAGACCAACTTGATTAGTCTCAGATCATGCATCTAATTTTAAAATTCTGGCAAAGAATCCTGATCATTTCAGACCAAATGCTCCTAATTTACACTGGCCTATTTCAGAGTAAATCAAAATAAAACTACTCTTGTCAAAATTCAACACCATCCAAATCATATGCAAGTGAACTCTAACATACAAACTATTTGTTCTCACAATAGGTAAGGGGACATTTAATTGGATAACCATGATAAATATGTGAGCCTGGAATTTTTAGACCCTGTTCATAATTTTAGTCAATATTTCACGATCCATTCTCACATCAGAATCTGAATCATTAGAACTCAATGTCAGCCAGGAACACAGATTATGGCAGGCACCAGAGCCTTGAATTAGAACCAATTCCATTCATTTATTTAAGTTAATACATCTTGCAATAGCAACCAATCCATGAATATAACATGAATAGATGAATGATTGACTGGCTGGCCGGATGGGCGGATGAATTCATGTGAAAGGGTTAATAACACAATTACTATTTTTTGTACTTCATAGCAATTTTTATTCTTTTAGCTAGAAATCAAAATGTGTGGGTTAATTTCAGAGCGATATTGACTATGAAACTTATCTGTACATGTAAGGGGTGGTTTGGCTCCATTGTCTCTAAGACACTTAGATAGTAGATAGGTAATAGATAAATGTGGCTCTTTATATGCCAGGGTTTACTGTAAATGCTTTACCTGAATGAATTTATCTTAGCTTCAATATAACTTTAAAAC
The DNA here is from genome assembly GCF_018167655.1 of Microtus oregoni. Classification (NCBI taxonomy): domain Eukaryota; kingdom Metazoa; phylum Chordata; class Mammalia; order Rodentia; family Cricetidae; genus Microtus; species Microtus oregoni. The sequence goes on from NW_024543069.1 coordinate 7,702,420, forward strand.
GCAAATAGTGATTATTTTCATTTAAAAGTTATACATCTCTCATAATGCTAGCTTAAGCTTTTTATTTTTTTTCTGAGGCCAAAGATCTTACTGGCCCATGTATAAATTTGGAGACAGATTTCCAAGATACAATACTTTTTGTGTGTTATTTTGCATTTGAATTTAAGCAATTGCCTCACAGCATAGTGTTGGAAAGAATAAGAGCTCACTCATGGTGGTTCATATGGAAACATGAATGAAATATGTTATGAATTCATCCTCATGGCAATATCTATTAAAGGTTGGCTTCTGTATCATTGACATATGGTTCTGTTTTATTATTTACAGAAAGCTAATGTTTTTTACTAACTTGTAAATTTTACTACTGTGTCAACTTTTGTTAAGGTAACAAACAACTAGGGAAATCTCAATTGGCTACCAAACATGATTTTTTTATTGTTTAATAAAAAGGCAATTAGTCATATTAATATTATATGAGTCCAAAATTGAAATATTATAAAATAAAACGATCTTTGAAAAATTTTCTCTTAATTCACTAGATGCAAAGAGAATAGTTAGAAAAAACTCTCAGAAGCCATAAATAGTTTTTAGTTATCCAAGTAATGAAAGAAATTTGTAATAACCAAATGTCAGCAAGTTAGATGGTAGAGACTCTAGGACTAATGCAAATATATCATTTAAATCTCATTTTCAAAAGTATCCATCAATCATACCTGAACAACTTTTTGGGACTGCACATCAACAATCAAGATTCTATCCAAAGTTGGCTGAGCAACATAAATGAACTTGTCTTTGACATTAACAGCAGAAGCCCACACACATCTCTGCACTTCGTCCTCTTCATCTTTGGGACAGACTTCATCCTTTATTTTAAGAAACAGAAAAAAAAGTTTGCATCCAATATTATAACATGGTAATGGCAGTATCCTGAGTAAAATTAAAGTTTAGTGATTTAGTACACTAAACATTAAGTGTTAACTGTTCAAATAAAAAGGGCGAGTCAGTGGAATGCAGGGCAAATGTAAGTTCATTTCATATAGAAAAGAATGCAAAGAAGATTTCAGATCCCCAGATTAAGTGGAGGAGACAGAAAAGAAACGACTGAGATGATTTCTCATTATTATGGAGAAGGTTTTATTGTCGATAAGAGAGACGAAATATCCAGAGGCATGCAAAAGACTCCAGAACAGAGAAAAGGAATCCGATTAGACATAGCCAAGCCTAGGGAGTATGAATCATAGAAATAACAAGAAAGAAAGTAGTGAGAATAGCCAAGGTTTGGGAAAAACCTTGCCATTATACAGAGAATGAACGAAGGGTGTCTGGGATGAAGGAAGCCTGTGAACTGCAATAATCTATATGCATAATTAAGGGCTGAAGGAGCATGGAGAATACCATGGACTTTGATATGCTGAAAGTTGTCTCAGGTATATGGCAATAGAGCAATATGTCCCTCTGTTAGAGGCAAGGAGATTTCAGAATTCTTGAGGGATGTTGGCTTTTATCTAACTACCAAATTCCTTCTATTGTCCAAACTGAGTTGAGACTCCACTCTGCTTTGGACAAAGTCAATGGGCTTGCATTTTTGTGAGGGTAATGGGGGTACCCTTGGGACATGATACCCAGTTACTGATTTTACTTGGAAAATGCAAACACTTTTCATCCTTAACCACATGTTTATGAACTCAACAGTTTAACAAAAACATAATAAATTTAATTTTCTCCCAGGATCTCTCAGTTTCAATTGTCTTTAACAGAGCAAACATGATGCAAAAATACATTCACTTTCTTTATATTATTTTTTTCTCAAACAATACTTCCCAATCACTGGCTGCCCTCACTTCACTCCTCCTAGCTCCCCACACCTCCCCTCTCCCTTAGATCCTCTCCTCTTCTTTATCCTCTTCAGAAAAGAGTAGGCCTCTAAAAGGTGATAGCAAAAGCCATCAAATAGAGATTGGACAAGGCTACCCAAAAATAGGAAAAGAATCCCAAGAGCAAGTAAAAGCATCAGATATTAACCCACACCCAATGTTAGGAGACCCACAAACCAAAAAAGCATCAAGCCAACAAGATAAAATGCGAACAGTTGCCTTATCACACACCAGTTCTGAGTATACACAAATGCACAAAATGCTGATGAATGATCTTTGCAGAGATTTACCTGGGTTTTTACTTAGGACTGATAATTGCTAACTAAGGTGGACTTGATATGGGATGTCCTACTGTATATATGTTGCTGTATTTGCTGATGAATAAAGCTGTTTCAGTCAATGACATAGCAGAGTAAAGCCAGGCTGGAAATCCAAGTAAAGATTCAAAGAAAAAGAAGGCAGAGTCAGGTCAGATGCCAAACAGCTGTTGATGAAACAAGACATATAGAAAATGATGTAACGTTATGGCCAGGGATATATAGAATAATAGGAATGGGTTAATTTAATATGTAAGAGCTAGCTTGAAATACGCCTGAGCCATTGGCCAAACAGTGTTGTAATTAATGTGGTTTCTGCGTGATTATTTGGGTCTGGGCAGCAGGGAAATGAAAGTATAGTCTCTGTCTACATAGGCTTTGCTTTATTTGTATACTTTTGTACACTCTAACACACACTATCCAATCCCAGATGAATTTAGCACACCTGCTTTCTTCCCTAAATCATATAAAATAGTGTTCCTTGGATGTTCCATTTAACATCCTTGTTTAAGAGGATTCAGCAAAACCAATTATAGTAGTGCCATCAGGCATGAATTATATTAAATATCCAATAATACAATATAGGTCAGGTAGCACAGCCATTGCAGGTAGTTTTCATGTTTGTCTTAAAATTTGCATTATCGTGAAAATATCAGAGCACTTGATAATGAGGTATTCCTGGTCTGCCGGTTACATTTTGTGACATCAGGTGTAACTCAAGGCAGACACAGAGCACCCACCATCTCCAATCTGTTCAGTTTGTCATGTTCACAAACATGCCAGCGTCCTGTTCTTCGAGGCATTCCTTTGTTCAGAGAACAAACTGTAAATAACCTGCAATCCCCGCAGTCAGTTTGAATGATACAGGTAGTTCTGGGTTAGGAAAAGAACATTATTTAATAGCTTGCAGCTCAATGGTTGTTTAGCAGTGGGGCTATAGAGAGAGCCATGGCAGGTTAAAGAGGGCACGCAAACCTGGAGGCAGAACCTGTTTAAAACAGTTTAGTTTTGAAATTCCACTCGTCAGTTCAGATGAAAGCCCTGGGTAGCTTTTCTTCAGAACCACACTGAATGCCACTGACAAGAGCCTAGTTTTCTTGAGAGATAAACAGCAGATAGAGTATTTATGAAGGTATGAAGAGCTGGGAAGGAGGATGGACTTGAGGTTGATGACTGAGGAAAGGCCCTGAATATAGGGAATTGTTTACAGATGTTTTGCCCTTGTGTTAAATCGCCCCACTAAATCTGCAGAAGGAATACATTGTGAATGACCTAACACAGAGCTGGCAGCCCAGCAACCGCCAGACCAGGAACAATTTCCACAGTTGTTGCTTCCAAGTGATTCAACAGTAAACTAAATTGCTCTACTTGAAGATTGTTTTCTATTTGTATGCCATTCCCCAAAGGCATCCCTGGCCAGACTTGTAATCATTTTTAAAAGGCCATTAGGAACTTCCTCATAGACACTTTGAATTCGCTTTATTTTGCTTATGCCATTATTTCTGATTAAAGCCTGCTAGGTTCCATTTAATGACAGCACTTCTCTTTTTCAGATTAAACATATTAATACCTATATTTGTGAGGGACAATTATAGAGAAATATTATTCACATGTATTGAACATTTAATGGGAAAAGACAACAATAACAACAATAAAAACAGCAATTAAAATAACATATGCTAATAGGATAAGAGTCAGGAAAAAATATAATTCTAGTGAAAACTTAGAACTTATTCTGGTTGGGTCATTTTCATATTAAATCCTGTATTTCATGTATATCTATTATGTTACCCCAAAACATTAAAGGTCTAGAAGATTTATGCTGGCTATGGTAGAGGATTTAATTTTGGAGTTTAATAGCATTGTTGGTACCTCCTATGTGGAACCTTAGTAAGTCAAAGTGGAAATCATATCCACTTGTTTTAACTTGGCAATTCATCATTGTATTTTTATACTGTTTATCCATTACAACAATTTGGCCTCAAATGTCTACTTTACCATCTTCCCTCTTATTCTGCATATTCCTGCCTTCAGCAGATCTTGCATTACTGCCCTTGGGAAAGACACTTTCATTCTTTCATTTGCATTAAATACTTCCATGATTCCATCACTCAATGAGTTTCTGCTAATTATCTGTCTTCCTTTGTACTTCCTTCTTTCGTTATCTCCTTTCATTTTTTTTTAAAGACAAGATCTCTTATATCCTAAGCTGACCTGCAACTCTGTATGTAGCCAATGGTGGCTTTGAACTCCTATTCTTCCTGCCTCTACCTCCTGCCAGTATGTACATCTGTGAGCCACTGTGCTTACTATGTGGTGCTTAAGATGGAACCTAGGGAGTCATGGTTATATCAAGAACTTTACTGATTGAGAGGCATGTCTAGAGCCCCAGAGTCTTTCATTCCTCTCTCTCTGATCTTAGGATACCTACCCACAGTTCCCTGCTTTCAGTAATGTTTACAGTGCATTTCCTCCGAAAAGATATACAACAAACTATGAACAACTTAACTGTATCTATCTGCTTCTCCACTCCAAACATGAATCTTACTTTATTCAGATCTTTTGAGAATATTCTAGAGTCATACTTCCTTTTCCTGATTGAGGGCTTTCTGCAACCACCAACGCCAGCAGAAAACGATCCACTGGAGATAAGATAGGTTGCTTCAGCAGGACTCTGTAGCCAGTGCTGGTTCAAAGTGAAAGGCTGAGACCCACTGTTTATTTTAGGCTTTTAAAGGCACAAATAAATTGGTAAAAAGATTTCCTAGTAATAACTAATTCAATGCCATGTGCATAACCAAGCTTAAGACATGACTACATTGATACTCTTCATAAAATACACATATTCCATAATGAGAAAATCTATAGGTTAACTGAAAAAAAAAGACTCAAGCAAGCTAATGGTGGGGATCTGTGGGAAGAGAGAACTAGAGATTGATTGAGACAAACAAGCTTAGGGTAAGGGGCTGGCGAAGTCAGTGTATTCTGGCCACACAGATAGCACAAAAGTTACCAGGCTATTTGTTATTCCTGTCTGCCCCAAGCCTTCTAGGTGAAAATCAGTTATACCTCTCTCTCTTTGAAGAGAAACCCTGTGTGTTTAACATTTGTGGCTCACCTAGTGCTTATCTGTGAACACAAGGGCCTCCACATCTCCTAGGCTTCACCTTCTGCCCCAGGCAATCAGACGTAAAGCTAGTTCCCCTGTGTTACCTTCAGTAAAGGGCAGTCTTTCAAAACCAACAGAGAACTTAGGATCTCAGATTTGAAAGTGGGGAGATCCATCCGTGAAGATGGTAAATATTTTCCACATATTGTCAGTGACTATACAGGGTGATCCAGAGCATGGTTTCTCTCCAGCTCCAGAGGCTCTTACACATGTCACTCACCTGGGCATACATCCTGAGCACACACATAAACACATTCATCAAAATAAAACGAACCTTTAGGAAAGAAAATAATGAATTTTAGTTCTTTAGCCAGAGAGGCCATGAACTTTCAATTTTCTGCCTAAAGCTCCTACGTAGCTAGGATTACAGAACTTGATCACCAGGCTCATACCAACCACTAGCTTTCAGTCCGTGGACAGCACTGAGTAGCTACTCTACACCAGATATGGCACAGAGCTTTACTTGTAAATAAAGCATAATTATGGGAGCATGCTTCATCAAAGTATTGTGTTTTCAAATCCCTTTGTGATGTTTCAAACACTTGTATTCTTTCATTACTAAGACATATGGCCAGAAAATCAGGGGCCCATAAGCATATTCAGTCTACTGTCTATGTCACTAGTATCCAGGAGTTAAAGCTGTTTTGTATATCTATTGGAGAATAAAATAAAATAGAGGACATAATTGAATAATGTGTAAAGCATGCATAGGATTCCATTTTTTGTAAATAAAGTGTCCCGAGACAGAGCCACACGGACCCATTTATTTAAGAGAAAAAATGGCTGCCTTTCTGATACAGTGACCCATGAGTACTTGGGCTGCAGAGCCTAAAAATCTTGTCAATGAAGAACATTTTGCTGCTATCTGACTTCATACCCTCTTTATAAGGTTAATTCTTAGTTAAATTCTCTTTGATCCTGGTGGCTTTATTTTTGGCTAATTGTGGGAAGGCAGAGCTCAAGTCTGGTTTCCTTGATCCATTTCCTCTATGCTACATGTTCATTCACACTGAGGACCACTATGATCAGATGATGCCAGACTGCAATTTGTGGTTATCATCTTCCAGACCTCCTTGATTTAACTGTCTCCAGAAAAACTGTGAAGTATAATAGCACAGGACAAATATTAAACATAAAAAGGAATAAAGTGGTGAATGCTTGAATCAAAACTCAAACCAAGAAAAGGTGAATTATTTGCCTATGTGGGCATAGATGGGTAGATGGGCAAGTAGAGTAAAAGACAAAATAAAGTTTGGTTGATGTTTGGGAAACTCAAAAAAATAAAAGGAAAGAATGAAAGAAGAAAGAAAAAGAAAGACAGAAAGAAAGAAAGAAAGAAAAGAAAAAAAGAAAAGAAAGAAAGAATTAAGGTACCAGTTCCATAAAGTATTAGGTGCAAAGGAAGAGAAAAAAAATGAGAATTAAAGTCATTTCTAAACACACACATACATATGTAAGAAGAGTTTGCATTAAAAGAGCCCGACAATTAGGAAAATTTGAGCTGTAATATGTGAAGGCTGACATAGGCAATAGAAAGGGATTCGAGCGTGCTGAGACTAATTACAAGTCATGCCAGGTTCTCTCAGCTATAAGGAGAGGTTATCTGGTGGTATGAATGGTCCAGATAAACACTGTTTTATTCAATCTACACAGCTGTGAGTGAGAAGATGGCATTAGTATTATGACCCACCACCATTAGTGGTACATGAGATGTCCTATAATGTACACAAATTATCTTGGACGCTGCATTAAGCAGCAGCATGGGTTCATCCCGGAGTATGCTGTAGACAGGGAATAAATGAAAAGTTGTTGGAACCAAGGGGCCAGGGTCTGACATTCTAATTAGCAGGTACACATAAGCACTTAGGTTGAGGGCTTGCAAGCTGCTGCACTGTGCTCTTGTTGCTTGTCAGTAGCTGGAGAACAGAGACTGGATTGAGCAGCTTTGTCTCATCTCATTTTTGTGCTTTTCCATCAAGCAGCTTCCCTAGCTCCGAGAAATCCCTCCGCTGGCAAGAAGGAGAAGGGGAATTGGGAAACCTGCTCTTCTCACTGCTGACAATTTATGAGTCGCTGTGGTCCCTGTTCCTTAATGCTGCAGGCTCTGCACATCACAGAATAAAGACATGGGACCACTGTGTTCCATTATGCACTAACCACTCCTTCTTAGCACATATGTTGTATAAACTGATTGTATTAGCTGAGCCCAATAATTTTACTAAAATCCTTTTATTACAAAGAGCATTCAAATACTAAACAGCAGACAGCTGGACGGATGTATCCCTAAAGCCAGCAGTTAATCAAACCCAGTGTTTAAAACTAGATAAACCTCTCTATATACAAACATTAACTATACAGACATCCTCAAAACATATAACCCAATTTATGTTATCTTCAATAAGTTTTTTTACTCTCAGTAGATTTATTAAAAAGCAAACAGAAACAATAATTTTCCTCAGCTCTTAAAATCACACCACCCATTTTCTTAATCAATGTGTTTTCAATGTAGATTTGGTTGCTGTAGTTCTTTTTTCTGCATGTGAACCCGTCTATCACAATGTGTCCTAGGGATTTTCTTGCCTAGACTTCCTCAGAGTTTATATTCGTGTCCAACAGTTTGACAAAGCCATATCCTATTGTACCCAAATAAAAAGATTAGCCTTTGACACATTTACTAAATATGATAATGAGGCAAAGAATTTGGGGCATAAATATGTGTTATCTTACTCATGGTAGATAATAAATGGATCAAGTATTAACCTTCTTTGTACCATCTTTTCAGTCACTGTCTTGGAACTCCAATTCTACAGCAGTACTAACCATAATGTGGTCTCTGCACTGCTGTCTCTGAGACCACCATCAGTTACTGAGCTAAAAATAACCTAGAGTTTCAAACAGCTGTTTAGAGCCTCCTGCAGGCTTGACTAGTGCAGGCTTCAGTGAACATTATTGGATTATCTGGAGGATATCATTTGGCCAAACAACTGACTAACCAAAAGCAAACAAGAAATGTTAGAATGAGCTCCTTTGTCACAATTTCCTATTTTAAAAAATGTGTGTTAAATTAAAAAAAAAACAATAACCAATGTGATCAAAATTTGATTCCACTGATGTAAATACAATATTCTATTTATACTTGGAAAATCATGTGTTAGGTTACAAACTTTTTTGTTGGGTGACTTTTTTCAATTTCTCATAAATGTTATAAAATAATCATCATTTAGAAATTGCATCAGAATATTTTTTTTCAGAATATTTAATTCTGTATTATAATCTCTTACAGTTTTTAGATATATGTGCATATAAAACTCTGTGTACATATGTATATAATCTGCCTGAACAATTTATAAATACTATAGTTGTAATGTTTTCTTTTCCAATTCTGCTTTGTACAATGATTACAACTTATATTTAAAATAAACCACTAAACAAGTTAGAACCAAAGGACATTTTGTTTTTTTGTTCTTTGGTTGCTGTGGATGAAAACCCAACGATTTGCTTACATTAGGCAAGGGCTCTATCGCTGAAATGTAACTAAGCCTCAGCGAATACCATACTGATTTTCTAAAACACTAAAAGGAACTGAGATAAACGTACTTTCATCCATCCTCTAATTGAAATCACTGCTTACAACCCAAAGGCTGTACCACCTACCCGCGAAATGGAAAGCAATGAATTTGACACATTCTGTTAGAGATTTCATTATGTCAGTGTAGGCCAGAATAGTATTGGACATACAATTTAGGGACTGTTTTTTTCCTTAACTGGTGCTACACTAGAATACTATCTTATTGTATGATTTTGATTTTAGAACATCAAAAACACAAAGACTATACTAGAGAAATTCTTACTTTCAACCTAATAAGAATATATTTGTGTAATTTACTGTCAGTGTTAGAGTTAGGCAGAGGGCAGTGTGCAGGCAGAAGCCAAGCTGGAAAGGGGAAGCTGAACAATCAGCCTGGAGGCTAATGATACCCAGGTGGACCACGTAGCAATACCCTTATATTACTCGGGAAATACTTTTCATAAGCCGTGATTACCTCTTTAGCGAAATGCATATAATAATGTTTTCCATCAGACAGAGTCATTGTGAGGATTAAACAAAATCGTGTTTGTATTGTTCAAGTAATCAGTATAACTCACCTCTTATTGTCAGGTAGAATTTTTCTGGGGACTGCACTTCATGGAGTTACACTAGTCTATATATTTCACATAAACTTTGTTTTCATTTCCCACCATTGTTTGCACAGATTTGGCTGCATGCATTTAAGAGTTTCTGAGTGATTTTACGTGTGGCAAATGCAGATTTCTCTCTGTCGTTGACTATTCTTATTGAACTTACTGGGACATTTCTCATTTACTCATATAGATTTTGATAAGACTGAAATTCAATTTATATCAACTTTTTTTCAATTCATGCATGAAAGCAAAAGGTATTAAATGACACAACTGTATCTAAGTGTAAAATGTTTATGAAAATTTAATTCTATATGGATATCTGAAATAATAAATAATAGTTAGATATTAAATACTGATAAAATATAATGAGAAAACTGGAGACATTATAAGTAAGTGCAAATTAGATAGCATTCCAGTCCTCCTAGATGTTGCAAGAGATTGAAATTCTAGGTTAGGCAGGGGCTCACATGGCTGAGAATCCTAGGGATAGAAATGTTGTGTCTACTGTACAGGCTTGTATTCGAAAGAGTGAGAGAGATTAACCTAACTCTCCTGTCCTCATCTGCCCCAGGAACTAACTGGGGACCTCATCTTGGGCACCTGGAAGCCCCTCTAGGTCCAAGTCTCTTGCCAACCCTAAGACGGCTCCCTTAATTAAGATACTTGCTTCCCTGCTCCCCTATCCAACCTTCTTTTATCCCAATCATCCCGTTGCCCCAAGTTCTCCCCATCCTACCCTTCTCACTTTTCTCTCCCCATCTCCCCTTACCCACCTCCCACCCCACCCTTAAGATCCCGATTTTTGCCTGGCAATCTTGTCTACTTCCCTTACCCAGGAGGATAGCTATATGTTTTTCTTTGGGTTCACCTTCTTATCTAGCTTTTTAGATAACAAATTATAGACTCACTGACCTTTATTTATGGCTAGAACCCAATTATGAGTGAGTATATCCCTTGTTCATCTTTTTGGGTCTGGGTGACCTCACTCAGGATACTATTTTCTATTTCCATCCATTTGCATGCAAAATTTGAGAAGTCATTGTTTTTTACCGCTGAGTAGTACTCTAATGTGTATATGTTCCACACTTTCTTCATCCATTCTTCCATTGAAGGACATCTAGGTTGTTTCCAGGTTCTGGCTATTACAAATAATGCTGCTATGAACATAGTTGAACAAATGCCCTTGTCATATGATTGGGCATCTCTTGGGTATATTCCCAAGAGTGGTATTGCTGGATCCAGGGGTAGGTTGATCCCGAATTTCCTGAGAAACCGAAACACTGCTTTCCAATGTGGTTGCACAAGTTTGCATTCCCACCAGCAATGGATGAGGGTATCCCTTCCTCCACAACCTCTCCAGCAGAGGCTATCATTGGTGTTTTTGATTTTAGCCAATCTGACAGATGTAAGATGATATCTCAAAGTTGTTTTGCTTTGCATTTCTCTGATCGCTAAGGAGGTTGAGCATGACCTTAAGTGTCTTTTGGCCATTTGAACTTCTTCTGTTGAGAATTCTCTGTTCAGATCAGTGCCCCATTTTTTAATTGGGTTAATTAGCATTTTAAAGTCTAGGGAACCTGAAATGATCCTATCCTATAGCCATACTGATGAATATTTTGCATATCACTATAGAACCTTCATCTGGCGATGGATGGAGATAGAGACAGAGACCCACACTGGAGCACTGGACTGAGCTCCCAAAGTCCCAATGAGGAACAGAAGAAGGAAGAACATGAGCAAAGAAGTCAGGACCACAAGTGGTGCACCCACCCGAAGAGACAGTGGGGCTGATCTATTGGAGCTCACCAAGGTCAGCTGGACTGTGACTGAAAAAGCATGGGATAAAACCGGACTCTCTGAATATGGCGGACAATGAGGGCTGCTGAGAAGCCAAGGACAATGGCCCTAGGTTTTGATTCTACTTCATGTCCTGGCTTTGTGGGAGCCTAGCCAGTTTGGATGTTCTCCTTCCTAGACCAGGATGGAGGGGGGAGGACTTTGGACTTTCCACAGGGCAGGGAACCCTGACTGCTCTTCAGACTGGAGAGGGAGGGGGAGAGGAGTGGGGGGAGGGGGAGAGGAGTGGGGGGAGGAGTGGGGGGAGGAGTGGGAGGCTGGGAGGAGGCGGAAATTTTTTTCTCAATAAATAAATAAATAAATAAATAAAAAACCTAACTCTCCTGGCCAAAGACTTTAAGTTACTCCATACAACCAAAAGAGAGTAGTTGGCAGAATGTGTTGAAATGAAAACAAATACCAAAACCCCACTGAGATATAGTAATTATGGTGACTGTCAATAACTGTGAGTTAGGTAGGACCTGGAGCTTCACTTTCAAACAACTTAAGAACTAGCATGAACAACTGGAATTAAAAGACTCAGTTTAATTTTGCTTCTTAACATAATGAAGGTTTTTTTAATCACAAAGTAGTAATAAATTTGTTTTCTGAAGTGCACTTAGCAAAGTGGCTAGCAAAGAAAAACTAATAATGAAAATCGGTTACAACATAGCATACACACATCGTACTGTCCTATTCTTAAAATGGTAGAAAGTTGATTATAGTCACAGGAAAAGCAGTCCATCAATTTGAAATACTGATATTCCTTTCAAATATATTGTTTACCTTAACCATTCTGCAAAGAGAGAATACAAACTTCAAACACAGTGTGGACCCTAGTTTTATTTGTATTTACACAAATACTCCAACTAACTTTCAATGCATTCTTAGGACTAAAGAGATTAATAAAACATTGATTCCCTAACTATATACCACACAGTATGATTTTTCTGACTTTGGAAGGTGGTCCCTTGGTTATTTGTCAGTACACCATTCTAAACACAGACAAGATCTAAACTGCTGTGTTCCCTTCGCCTCAAGTCTTCTTGGGCTATTCATTTCCCTGATCAAACAGTGCTGTGGCATTATTTAAAAAACTGACAGCGGCTTAACTGTGAAATAGTTTAGAAGGAAAAATCTAGTCATTTGAAACATTTAAAGTAACTTTGATTTGGATTTAATTCACCTTGAATGTTGCATCTCATTTGAAGTAAATTATGTCTCATCATTATGAATTCATAAAAGAAAAGGGCAACAGACTATTACAAAAAATAGTTAAATAACCCGGAATGTGCGCTGTGGCCTCCTTCCCTTCTCAGCCCTTCCTTTTCAGGATGGCATTGAGTTATGCATTATATAGGTTTCTCTTTTTACTGATTTAGTTGTGAAAAAAAGATTCTCCTAGATGTGTAGACTACTACGCATTGTCAGTAAAACGGAAGTGTAGATTGAATTCCTTGTCGGTCTGTTGATTGTAGTTAGCCCATGTAACACCACTCAAGCACCCCACTTTGATCCCGCAGTGCACAGTGTCAGAAGCAGATGGTGCCCATCATTCGGATGGGTTTCACCCACCCTCCCATATTGTCTAGCTGGAAGCGCCTGATGTAGAAGACAGGCTGCTTTGTTCTTTGAGTCTACTACTGGCTGAAAAAAAAATCCTGTCATAATAGAATTATCTCCACTAGATTATAAATCTATCTGCAGACATAATTATACACATTTCTATTTTAAAACCTGACTGTAGTTTACACAGAAATCTGTGCCACATAAAAATGCTAATGAGGAACAATGCATCTGATTAACCTTTTTTTTCTAGCATCAGTGATGGAACCCAGAGCTTTACACATGTAAGGCAGAGGGCAAGATTAAAAACAATTTTACATTTTTTTAAATACTTATTGCTTGATTATATTGTTTTTAAGCTGGAATCTTACAATGTAGGCCTGGGCTATCCTGGATTCATATAATGTAGATCAGGTTTAGCTTTGAAATTCGAACAGACATCCTACCTCAGCCTCCAGCATGCAGAAAATGCGGTAGCAAATTTTACTATGTACAATGACAGGGCCCACAGATATGGGTCCATTCTATCTTGACTAAAGGTCAGAGAGATGAAACTTCCTTCTGTTCCTTCAAGGTTATTGTCAACAGTTCAAATAACAGATCAGAGTTCTTTCTCAAGGTTATTGTCAACAGGTGTGGCTAATATCCAAAGCTGGTATTTAAGGTATTAACAAATAGATCTGCTTCTAAGTCTAAGAAAAGTCTAAGGATCCACTAGGTTCCCACTCCCTTAGGAAGATAACTATGGATTCCACCCAGAGACTGGTTGCCTACAGAATGTTTTGGTTCACGTTAAAATAAAGACTAAAACTGTTAATTTGATGATTTATGTTTCCATTCCTGAAAAATTCAGATGATGTTTGTAATCTGATAGAATTTTCAGTATACTTTAAAATGAAATAAAGATTGTTTAACTAAAATGATCAGTTATCAAAAACATACTGACATAAAATATTTAATAGTGGTATTTCAAAAGGCATGTATCAAAGAAAACATTGTCTAATTTAATATATAATATGCAGACTGGACATGAGGAGACATGGTGGAACAAACTGTTACGTCTTAAAAATAAACAATAATAAACTTCTATTTATTAACAATAAATACTGTATTTTATTATTTAAATAAACACATTTAAACTATTTATATTGAGAATTGTACTGCTTTTTATTTCAAGTGTTTTTATGCTTAATAATATCTGTATTAATACTTTTTTCAATCACCCTACCCTTTTAAAAAAAAATCTAGTGAGAAATGCAAGTAACTTTGAATACACTGATTATTCTGCTGACAGTCATTAAAACAACTGACTGGTTTTATAAATAGCTCCTGGAGGAAGCCTTAATACGTTGTCTTCTAGAACCTTGCTGAGCCTAATGCACAAGAGAGCTGCAGCCTTCTATCAGGACACTGCTACATGCTTTAACTCCCCAGCCTCCTCCAAAGTCATCCTAGTGGGAACTTACAAATAGATGTGCGCCAGAAACATAGAGCAAGAGTGTGACAACAGCATGAATCTTAAGAAATACCAGAAGATCTCTATACAACTGACACTTCAAAAAACAGCTGCATAAATGTATTTCTTTTGAAACAGAGAGAGTAATCTCTGAAGGAGTATTTAGAAGGCGTTTCTATTTCTCTCTGTAGAAAGTTCTTTGCATTTTGCATGATGTCACTGTACATATAAAAGAACAAAAGCATAAAAATTTATCACTCCACAGTTGTGCAAATTAAGCCCTGTTTGAACAATGTCCCACAGAGACAGCACTATGCACAGGAAAGTCCTGAATGTGTTTTCCAGAGTGCATTGCAGTTTGGATTTAGAGGGCTGCCCACCAGCAATGCCTGGAAGTAAAGTGTCCACACCACATTAGAGGATTGTTGTTTAAACAAGTATTTGGGTGCCTAATATTGAAAAGTAGTAATTGAGTTAGAAACAGGACAAAGGGAAAATTGGAATTGTCACTAGGAGAGTTGGTGAGTTGGTTTCTCCTGTGGAGAAACATGGGCTGCTCCTGCTTGTTAATATGAGTCAATCTTGCCTCATCCTGGTATCGCACTAAGGATCTATTACTACATACTCTCTGTATTCTAGTAAATTATTCCTACTAATTTCCCTGGGAAAAATAATCTTCAAATGAGGAAGTCAAAGGTTAAAGTGCAGGATCTTTGAGATTCATGTTAAGTGTGCTAAAAAAGACTGCAAGTTCAGTTTTGCTTCTCAGAACACTTAAAAATTGACATTTAATGCATATATAGAACCTATGGTCCA
This sequence comes from Microtus oregoni, assembly GCF_018167655.1. Taxonomy (NCBI): domain Eukaryota; kingdom Metazoa; phylum Chordata; class Mammalia; order Rodentia; family Cricetidae; genus Microtus; species Microtus oregoni. The sequence goes on from NW_024543069.1 coordinate 7,717,636, forward strand.
TGCTCGAGAATAGTTAAACATGGACCATTTTCTCAAAACTGGGCCAGTAGTCAATCAGAGTAATACGCTGGTTTTTGTCAAGGTGAGCAGTTAGATCCAAAGAAACTTACATCTGTAAGCACTGAAGGTGATTGAATTAAAAACCTTTAAACATCTCATGGGTGGTGGATGGGATTGGCAGTCCTTGAAATCCAAATGAATGAACAGTTTGTAATCTGAAAGAATGTCAACAGTTTTCTCCAAACTTATTTCAATTTGAGTATGAATCCGTCAGTCCAAAAGAGAAATATATTTACTTGAAGACCATACCCTCCCTGACAAGACGAAATCGTGTGTAGAGTTGGTATAAACAAAGCAAAATTCCTGCCTACCAGAGATACAAAACAAAGGGCAAAATTCAAGTCAAGAGATGAAGGAATAACACAGCTCACTGAACTCATCCTTGCCAGAGCTCTCCCAAAGTCTGAAACCTAACGCAAGCTGACATTGCACCAAAATTGAATTTTTATGTAGAGCAAGCAAACGGTGTCTTTTGAAGAATTTGATGGAAGGTGTGAAGTGTATCAGTCCTTATCTACCCTTTACTGATCCACTCCCTGTGTCGGGAACTGAACTGTTACTATCTTAGCATTGAAAATGACTTTGAAAAATATCTTATCAATGTTTATTCTTTATTCATGAGTAAAAAAATTATTCCAAAAGATTTCTCCCCTACTGTTCATATCCAAGAGAGTTATCCTCTAAAATCAGATAAGACAGATTTAATTTCTCTACTACAAAGAAAGGATGTTTTTGCACATTGAAACAGTGCCTCAGATCTTATCATCACGAATTAATAGGCACTAGAGATTAAATTTATCCCCTAAAACCGCAGTGATAAATTATTCTTAGAAATGTTTTTGACAAACAACAAAAGAAAAACACTGTTGTAGTGAAATTATAAAGCAGGGATTAATGTTAAAGTAAGGAAGAAATAAGATGCACCCTGATTTAAAGTTAGACAAGACTGAGTGACTCACAGTGGTGTAAGGCAATGGGCATTTTGTTAAAGTGTTTTACTTTTGCTCTTTGTGTTTATGTGTAGCAGTTTTTGAGCTTGTCATGAATACACACCTCATCATACACTAATGGAAGAACAAACAGAAGTGATCAACTATATCTCCCTGACCATATCTTGAGGTTCAAGTGCTTGGCCAAATCCCAACATAGATAAGGAGAAGGTGATTACATAGGTGACTGACCTCATCCAGTATGGTGAGCATGACTCAAAACTCAAGTGTCCAAACACAGACAAAATTCTATCTCAATATTATAATATTGATGAAGGTTCTACATTGGCATTTAAAATAAACATCACCGACTACAGGGCAAGGCCAGTTCAGGAACCTTCTCCTATATTGCTTAGGGTCATAGCTGGAGTAGTCATCTTTGTGGATTCCTGGGAATTTCTCTATTTCTGGGTTTCTTTCTAGCCCCATAATGGCTCCCTCAATCAAAATATCTTTTTTTCCTGCTCTCATCTCTGATGGAAACGGAGGCAGAGACCTGGATCAGAGCACTGGACTGAGCACCCAAAGTCCAGTCGAAGAGTGGGAGGAATGAGAATATGGGCAAAGAGGTCAAGACCATGATGGGGACACCCACTGAAACAGGTTACCTGAGCTAATGGGAACTCACCAACTCCAGCTGGACAGGGCCAAACTAGTCCCTCTGAATGTGGGTGACAGTTGTATGGCTGGGGTAGACTATGGGGCTACAGGCAGTGACACCAGAATTTATCTCTACTGCTTGTACTGACTTTTTGGAAACCTAATCTCTTTGGATGGATACCTTGCTCAGCCTAGATATAGTAGGGAGGGCCTTGTACCTTCCCCAAAGTATGTGCCTTATCCTGTCTGAGAAGTAGATGGGGGGTGGGAAGAAAAGGTGGAGGGAATAAGAGGAGGAACTGGGATTGGTATGTAAAATGAAAAAACAACAAATTTACGTGTAGATAAACAGAGAGGGAAGAAAGAAAGGGATGGAAGTGAGAGGAAGTAAAGAAGAGAAAGAGGCGAGGGAGAGAGAAGAGTAGGGAAGGAGGGAAGGGAAGAGGAAGGCAGGGAGATACAGAGAGAGATGGAAATATGGAGACAGACAAGAAGACAGATTTCCCTAATGAAACACTGTCATAGTACCTAATTCTGTATCCTCTTCCTATGAACTTACTTAACAATTTGAATCTTGAAGTTGCAGAATATCACAATATGCACACACAGTGGAATAACAATATTTTCTATCTTTAAATATAGAAAAACACTTCATGTAACAAAAAATTATTTAATTCAATTCAATATTATGTGTTCCTCATTTTATTATTATATATGTTTGCTTTTCATCTGTGGGCTTTGCATTCAGCTGTGAATTGCTGTCTTCATATATCAATATACAACAGCATTACTGGCCTCTGATGGGCTAGATGAAGATAAAAATCAAGTTCTCAACTACGAACTTAAATGTCTTCTTTAGTCACATGCCAAGGCCTTGTCAACTTTAAATGAGAATTTAAATGAGAATTATGAAAGAATATTCATATTTTAAATGATCACATTTTGAGTGTTTAGTATATGTCTGAATTTGTGTAAGAGAAGATAGGTAAAATAGGTTTAATGTTAAATATCCAAAATACATATATTCTAAAAATTATCCTATTTTCTTTTACTTTGTTAAGGAAATGATACCCTAAAAAGCTGGAGGTGTTCTAATTAAGTAGCCTGAGATAGTTCTTGAGTGTTGTGTTCATTGTTGAAAATTTATCTTTATCAAATTACTTATAAACACGTATTAAAATAGCAAAATAGGATCACAAATTTAGAATTTCCTCCCCTAAGAAGTTTTACATAGCTACATGCTCCATTGTCTTTCCAAACTATAATTTTATTTACAGAAGTTCTTTTAAGACAGTAAAGGAACTCTGCAGAGACTTACCTGAAATCCAAGGAGCTTTTCACTGGGCTTGATGTGTCTCTGAAACTCACATTCCGTGGGCTGGATCACTTTGATTCCATCTTCGTAAAACACATAGAACATATTCCCAATGCCCAGACCTTAAGGATAAAACACATTTCAAAGTCAAATAGAATCATCAGAAAATTTTCAACTTAGCTGAGCACCCATTAGCTTCCTGGCAGTGATGGACTGAAGAGGTTACCTGATGTTTATAAAGCACACAACCTCCCTACATGAGACACACACAGGCATTTCCCTGGCCTTCCTGCAAGGTCTTCTAGATCCACTCTCATGCTTCACACCCATGGGGAACAAAATGAATTTCCTTATTTATGCCAATACTTATCTATGGGACTTAAGTCATATTTAATCTTATAAATTGGGTGCTGCTAAATATCAAGTCATAAATTTTAGACATATTGAAAAGTATCTCTGTTTTCATTGATGGGAGGAAAATGTATTCAACAATTAATTTGGATTTTATGGTTTTTATGCATGGTGTTTTTATACTTCATCTTATAGTGCATGAATTTACATTATGTAATAACTCATAAGTACTGAAATAACTGTAGATTATTTCACCAATGATCTGGTAACTATTGCTCCAGAGAATAGCACATTAAGAGAAGATATTCCTAAACAGTAGCAGAAATGACAAGACTTACATGCAAGTCATATCTGTTGCAAAAAGTTTCATAAGAAAGAATCATTGGTTGTCAGCTTTAAGCTATATGTATACCTGTGCATAACAGAATGCAAATTTTATATTCAAGCCTTAAAAAAGATTATATCTATAAGGCTTAAAAAGACGGCTACTTCTTATTTGTATTAGTCAAGCCTACATGTAAACACTAATATATGCTATATATTAATAACTATCAATTTAATATTTTAGTTCCTGTATATTGCTGCTGTAATTTACAATCAAACATAAACAAGTCACACTGTGTTGTCTGAACCGTGTAGAAACCTCTGGAGTATTTCATGCTTCTTAGAATGTTCCTCTCAATTTTGAATAAATATCTTTCTACCCCAAACTGCTTCTGAGCTACCATCATGAATCAATGTACACTTGAAACTGGCAACGAGTTGCCATCCAGAATATCTGCTAATTTTCTTGAACTATTCTCACCTCTCACCTCTCTTTATACTTCACTAAGGTTTATTTAACCATACTTTTCAAACTACATACTCAATGGGATCCCACTCTCAGTTACTGAACTGGTCTAATTTCTGAGTACAAGTGTCCTTGGAAATACCTAATTTATCCAAATCACACATTTAAGCCTGCAACTCAGTTTCTTACCTTTAAAATATGAATTCATACCAGTACTTTTATCAATCATAACATATATCCCAGGATACCAGCCACAGGTGAAATATAAATAATTAACTACCTGGGGTTTACTCTGCTTTGTTCATTTAAATTTTCTCCAGTAGAAAAATAATCCCTTAGTGTTTATCAAATCACCCTGAAAACATTCACGTTTGGACATGGAATTATAACTGTGTAATCACCATCCACATTGAATTTAGAGCTAAGAACTGTATCACACAGCTACTGGTGAGAATTAAATAATATCTATGGAATCAGAGTTAAACGAATGATGAGCACACAATAAGATTTTAAGAAGCAGTAAATGTTGCTATTCATTGATGCTATCTCTCATGGGCAGGACATAACTGCAGGTGAAAGGTCAGTTCTTCACTGTGTTTATGTCTATCTTCTCCACAATAACCGATTATATATATCATATATAATATTATATATATATATATATATCTCATGATCCCACAAAAATTTTAAGCTGATTTTCTTTTTTTATTTATTTATTAAAGATTTCTGTCTCTTCCCCACCACCACTTCCCATTTCCCTCCCCCTCCCCCAATTAAGTCCCCCCCCCCAGCCCGAAAAGCAATCAGGGTTCCCTGTCCTGTGGGAAGTCCAAGGAACCCCCACCTCCATCCAGGTCTAGTAAGTTGAGCATCCAAACTGCCTAGGCTCCCACAAAGCCAGTACGTGCAGTAGGATCAGAAACCCATTGCCATTGTTCTTGAGTTCTCAGTAGTCCTCATTGTCCGCTATGTTCAGCAATAAAAAACAAGGACTTCTTGAATTAAGCTGATTTTCTAGTAGAACATTTCTCATTACTTTGTCCTTTGTCCTTTCAGATTGTACCAAGAGCTTTCTGTTCATATTCTTGCTGTAGTAAAATGCCATTCACTTTTCTAGCTCATTCTTCTACAAAGAAGTATGGTTTTCTTGAAGACTACCAGGAGTGATATCATCTGCATCTTCAATATTAATTCATAAGCAGATAAATAAACTAGGGCCTCCTATTAAGCCCATTATAAAAATATTTGAAAAAATCAAAATAACCTGAGTCTGCTAATCACTTTTGAAAATGCAGTATTTCAAAAAAAAAAATGATGTGTTCTTTATACCTAAAGAACATTTTTACTTATTTTGACTACTTAGGCTGAAGCTACGGAATTTTTCATGCTAAGTATTTGTTCCAAAGCAAAAAGGTTTCCCTGTCTTCTCAAACTTCTACATACTCAGTGCCTTTCAAAGTGCTAATATGTACATGCATATTAGAAAAATTATTTGTAAACAATACATACTTCTATAAAGGCAGAGTGGTCATGGTTCTCAGAATAAAAAATAATTAGTCCTACAGTTTTCAATTACACTAAATGATAATGTGTATTTAATGCTACAACACATTATAGTTCAGTGACCGCTTCTACCTTGCTAGTTCTAACAGTCTTTTTTTTTCTCTTTCATTTTTCATGTGTTGGTGGAGATAAACACCTGTATTATGTCATTTCCAAATCAATTGTTTATCTAGCTGCTAATCTGGAAATTAGTTCATGATTATCTTAGATTCTTTGGATTCTGTTCTCCTTATATACAGTGTATAAAAGGCACAGAAATAATGACACTCCCTCTTATAAGTAGCAATTATTTCTAATCTTTACTGAACATTTAATTCAATATTAATACAGTGAAGGACATAGGATTGCAGTGTGTACTCATATTTAATCCACGGGGGCATGGCAGTGATAGAGTGATTTTGTACCCTGTTACCTCTACTATTAATTATGAACAGTACATACATGATGAATTTTGTTCCAATATGATCTGAGTCATTTCTGGATATTGGATTCACGTTTAAGCTAATAGAGGAAAGGATCTTGTAGTGGTACTTGTTCTGGATTAAACTGTCAAATGACCTTAGTTTATGTAACACTGTCAGTAACGACTTAAAATCCTATAATGATTTGTTAATCAAAGTTTTATCACTGAGTTTAAATAGTTAGGAAGTATTTCCTTAATTAATACTATACTTCCATTTTCCAGTGACTATAAATATATTTGCATGCATATATGTATATATACATATATGTAAGATTCTCAGTATACATTTACATGTTACAAACAAAATCTCCTTTAAGCTAAAAATTAATATGGACTTTTCTCTCCCTGAATAGAATATTTTCTTTTCTGTTTTTAAATGTAACCATTATTTGTATCACGATTTAGCTGCTAAATCTGTCTTTGGACACTGAGAACAATTATATTAATACTTGAAAATAAAGACTTTATAGTATGTTTACTAAAATGAAACTTGCTAGCCGGGCGATGGTGGCGCAAGCCTTTAATCCCAGCACTCGGGAGGCAGAGGCAGGTGGATCTCTGTGAGTTCGAGACCAGCCTGGTCTACAGAGCTAGTTCCAGGACAGGCTCCAAAGCCACAGAGAAACCCTGTCTCGAAAAACCAAAAAATAAATAAATAAATAAATAAAATAAAATAAAATGAAACTTGCTAAATACAAAGGCCAGGGTTCAAGTCCAAGAGTAACAGAAAAAAATGTCTTACTCATTGTTTCATTTTTGCTGTAAAGACTTCTGAGAGTGATGGTGTCCAATCTTTTACAGGCACTATTAGTACAGAAGTGTGAATTACCTCACTATGAGTGCACCAATCAGAATCATTTACACCAGAGTCCCTTCTTAATGAGGCTACCTGAGATGAGCCAGTTGGTGCATAATTACTGTATTAATATTACATGATCATTGTATGTCAAATATTATAAATTAAAAATGCTAACATTTATAAAAGTTAAAATATATGGACTTTTTCATACACTTTATGTTGATCCCTATAGCACAGATTTGAGGAGGGAGTGCTCAGAATGTATGATTTGCTGTGAGCAGCTAAGAGATAAAATAGTTCATTAAATTTCTTCCCACATTCAACTACTAGAACCAAGTCTGTGGCTACTGATCTCCTGCTCAGGAGGAGGTGTACTCTCCATCACAATGATAGCTTGAAACAAGTGTTTCAATGCTCAGAGAAATATTTATTTGTTCTCAAGAAGAAATATGGTATAAAGAAACACTAGAAGTCAAGTCAATGCAGGCTTTAGTCTAACTGAGCTTTGCGCAATTGAAGATGAAATATTCAAGTTGAATAGAAGGGGGATGTGGCCACAGCAGAACCGCTTCAATAAAAATCAGAAAAGAAGATCATGAGGGAGGTTTGAAGGGCCTGAGGGAGAAAGCCAAAATGCCTCCTCATTGGCAGCAGAAGTGAGAAGGCCATTTTCCTCAGACATTTTGACTAGTGAAGAAGACAGCCGAAATTGCGTTCCTGAGTTATATTATATAACATTTATTCAATGCTGACTACTGTTTTAAAAGCCAAGAGCAGCCCCTCTGAGCATTAGTAACAGCTACACTTATTTTAGGAATAAATACTAAGATTAATACAAAGTGGCAGGCGTGTGTTCTGTAATGAAACTGTTTGATTTACATTTCAACTTGTAACTCATTTTTATACAAAATATAACCATTTCATAAGATAGTTGTATAATTATTCTTATACTGACTTAACCAAGGTTACCATGGAGAGCATGGTAATTTCAATTGCTTTTACTGTCTTGACCTGCTTTTAAACTTTTAAAACAATTTAAAGGTATTATAATGAGAGTTTCTATTATTAATGAATCAAAGTGACCTGTATTTAAATAAGAGTACCTATATTTTATATTTGCTTTAGGTATGGGGGGAGCACAGTATGCCGAAGGACGCAAGAAGACAATCTATAGAAGTTGGTTCTCTCCTTTCACCCCATATGTTCCGGGATTAAATCAGGCCTTTAGGTTTGGTTTTAAGTGCCTTTATCCACTAATGTATTTGGTTGTCCTATTTAGGTGATAAATATTTTAATAGCGCCAGGAATATAATAGAAAATTGTAGTATAATCAAATTAAATTTTGAGTCAAAGTGAAAATAAGCCAAATATTGAAATAAATGATAGTTCGCAAATACAGTAAAAGTCAAGCCAAAAAGTCACAACAATATGAAATATAACTTAATTTAGTACCTTCTTCTCTCCATAATATGTTAGCTACTGCAGCATGCCAAAAAAAAAAGAGAGAGAGAGAGAGAGAGAGAAGAGAAAAACAAGTCAGGAAAAGTTAGTTGCTCAGTAAAATGAACAATCACTGTGGAGACCAAAATCTAGAAAAGAAAGTTTCTATGTATGGGGTGGTGTACTTGAAAGACTTTTGCAACTCAGCAAGGGGTGACGGTGTGAGAAGGTGCATATATTGGAAACACCTAGTTTCTGGAACAAAGATTTTGTAGCAGACTAAGAATACTTTTATATCCTTAATCGAGAATATTAAGTTAGCTTTTATGAGATACAGATTTAGAGCAAACATTGATATTTAAAACTATTGAATTAGTTGACATTTTAAAGTCACCAATAAAAAAAGTTGTAACTTTTCCTGTTTTTACAATATACAATATTTTCCCACAATGTGAACTCCCTGCAATGAAGCAGCATTCCAGAAAATAAAGTATCCTGAATATTACCTGCAATTTTTATGTAGTATGTTCATTCATTGTTTCAAACCAGACATTGTAGCACGATTAATAAAAACTCAGAGATAGAAATTGGGGTTCAACCTAAGGTTAGAAAAGCAAAACAGCCAGTCACTGGCTCTTACATCGACCTCAGTCTGAAATGGCGATCCAGCCTCAAGGAATAGCTGTCTTCTCCCATTTTAGAGTCCTCTCTAGTTCTGGGACTAAGGGTGTACAGCACTCTTGCTTGGTTTCTATGGTAAACTGTGTGGCTACTGGGATTAAAAGTGTGTGTCATTGCTTCCTGGTTTGTGAGGCTGGCCAGTGTGGCTGTTTTACTTTTCTGATCTTCAAGTAAGCTTTATTATTTATTAAAACACAAATTAAATCCTACTACAAGACACAATGATAATATATGTAAAAATATATTTTGGGTTTGTGTTACCTCACTCGGTATGATGTTTTCTAGCTCCAACCATTTGCCTACAAACTTCAAGACGTCATTATTTTTTTCTGTTGTGGAGTACTCCATTGGGTAAATGTACCACATTTTCCTTATCCTTCTTCGGCTGAGAGCCATTTAGGCTGTTTTCAGGTTCTGGCGATTATCACACGTACTCACTCATAAGTGGTTTTTATACATAAAGCAAATAAAACAGGCCTATAAATCATAACCCTAGAAAACCTAGACAACAATGAAGACCCTAAGAGATACATATATGGATATAATTTACACAACAAGTAGAAAAATACAAGATCTTCTGAGTATATTGGTAGCATGGGGACCATGGGAGAGGGTGGAAGGAGAGGGTAGAGGAAGGGAGTGGAGCAGAGAAAAATGTACAGCTCAATAAAATAAAATAAAAACCTTTTGCTAATTTTAGGACACACCACCTATTTGTGAAGAGTGGGTTCATTAAATACTAAATAGAGACTAAACCAATAGAAATTTAAAATATTAGAACAGAAGTAATGGAAATGTCATTTTCTTTTTTTTTTAAATTCAAAGTTAACAGTTTTTATATTTTTGTCAAAAAACAATATGAATTAAAAGAATAACTAAGTGACAAAAATTGCTTACATATATAATTACTTACTAGGTGCTTGGCACTCACTTTTCTTAAATAAAATCAACATCTATGTGAAGCCAAATCTACACATTTTATTTTGTTTGTTTGTTTTATTGAATCATTCTATCACAGAGTAGCCCTGACTGGTCTGAAACCGATCAGGTAGCCCAGGCTGGCCACAAATTCTCTGCTGTCTGCCTGCCTTAGATACCTGCATGCCGGTATTACAAGTGTAAACCACATTGTTTAGGCAAGAAAGTCTATAAGAAATCGGAGTTATGTTAAGTTACAAACATTCAATAAAAATATATATAAAGTTAGCCAGTCAGGGTAGTTGTATAGGAAAATACAAAATAAATTATGACAAATTCATATTCTTCTTCTAGAAGGACTAGATGACACATTATAAGATGTTGTTCATGCCTGAAATCTAAAGCATATTGGTGATTTTCTGTTATATAAAATGAGGGCTCTCAAATACTATGTTTACTAAATGTATACTTATTTTCAAGACTGAGACAGTGAATATAATATAGATAGTAAATTTCAGATATTGCTACCACTTAAAGTGCATTTTTATTTTTCCCATTTATCAAACTAAACTTACTGCATAGATGAAAGGATAGGACAAAATGATTGAACTACACAAAGCTCTATTAGTCATCAAGATATGTGCACTACGTATGGAAAGTGTGTGCCTGTTTCCTAGGGGATCTGCATTTTATTTAGCTAGTTCCTCCAAGTGTTGTGGAGAATTTTAAAGTTTCTTTTGATTTTGTTTTTAGTTTATAATTGCATCATTTTATCTTCTGTTTTATTTCTCCAAGTCCTTCCATACACTTGGTCTTTCTCTCTTTCAGATTCGTGGCCTCTCTTTTCCATTAATTGTTGTTGCATGCATGTAGATGTATGTGAATATATTCCTAAATATAACTTGCTCATTGATATAATTTTAACTCATGTATGATAAGTCACAAATGCACATTTAGTATTGCATATTCGATTGATATTCTCTTCTCTGGGGAACTTTGCTCTGCCAAAGAGCTTCTTGTATGTTCTGAGCAGCAAGTGTAGCTGCTTGTAGAGTTCCTCATTGAGTTGCTTCAGGTAGGTGATTTGCTGTTTGACTTTGCACAAATAAATATGAACAAAACTTATTGAATACTTAAATATAAATTAAAGCACATGAATAAACTTGAGAATTAGTGATCTGATAACATGTTTGCAAATCATATGAACAAATGTCATACTTACATGTCCACCACATTAATTCTATAATTATGGCATTATTTGTTTATTTATCTATAGATTTATCAGATCCTTAAATTTTAAAATGGCTTTATCTAGCCATATGTATGTGTGTATAATACATGGATACACACATCCAACCACAGGAAATGTGTCCTCCAAAGCTTTGCGAAAACATTTTAAATGTTTTTATTTGTGTGTGTGTGTGTATGCCATGTAAATGCAAATATATCTGAAGGCCCAAATGGGGCATCAGAACCTTAAGAACTGGAGTTTGACATGGTTGTCTTCTGCCTGATGTGGCAATTGATGGAGCAGCAGATGGGCTTAGCGTTAGAGCCACCGCTCCAGCATGTACGAACTACCAAAATAAACCTTATTTCATGCCGTCTCTCACCTATTGTTATGTCTTCCTGAATCTCCTACCAGAGGTCTTCCCCTAGCATATTTTTGGTGAGTGATTTGTTTGTTTCATTTTAATATAGTCTTATTATATTATCTATAGATACCCTGTCTATAAATAAGAGATTAGATTAAGTAATATTTCACATAACCTTATGACTTAAATTGTTCTGAAATATAACATAAAAGTTATCAGTTCTAAAACCCGTTGGACATTAATCTTTTCAAATTATGGACCTCACAGTTCAATATTTAGTTACAAAAATAACTTGAATATAAGATTGTTTTAGATGATAATAAACACACTCTATTGAAAATGTAGATCAATAATACAGAAACCAGATATTGGTATTCATGTTTTATTATTAATTATTTTACTGATCTGCTTACTTTATATATTAGGAGCCTGTCATTCCCCTTACAGTGATGGCTCCCATATCCATACGCTCTATGCGGAAGTGAATTGGCAGAATTGAGATATTTTAAAAGCAGCATTAGTAAGGCAGTTAACAACATAACATTGTGCTCTAGTACAGAACATCTGTTTCCTTTGTCTATGCCTGTGGTTTCACCTCAGCATGTCTGTTCCTTGCCTTTCTCCTTCTCTGAAAGCTTACAATTTTTTACCACTACGAGACATTTTTTTTTTGATAAAGTGCACTTTTGTGAACATAACATTTAAGCTAAATGTCTTATTGTCTGCTTTCCTTTTAGATTTAGGAAAATGACTTAACATTTACATTACTAAGCAAATGTAATAAGACAATCTTAAGATAAAAATTTAATGTATCTAAAAATCAGTATGGTTAACAATATAGGACAAGAGCTTTCTTTGGGTGCACATATGGGAAATAGCGTGAGCTGTTTGAAAATGCTATGTTTAGGCTAGAAACTATATTAACTCTGTCAAGTTCACTGCCTGCCACATGCCTGATGCAAAGACACATTTAAAATAAACTAATTCTCTTTTTACCCTGAGTGAAGGCAATTTCCCAGTTTCTAAAGTTTCAACCTGTGTTTTATATTAGCAGACAAGGCCACAGTGTCCAGTGTTTTTATAAGGAGATGATCATAAAGTAGACAGGAAATGATAGCTCCAGGTTTAAAATGATGAGATGGGATAATCCAATTATTGTGTTGGGGGTATTATAATAGGCATTAAGGAACTATGCCAGGAAATGGAGAGTGAAAAAACAAACACCTTATGGTTGTACAGCAGATGAAGCAGAGAAATATAACCTAAACCCTGGGAAAGAAGAGTCTTTGCACTCTAAGAGTGGCATCCATGAGGGGGTTTAAGTCCCTGACTGTCCAATAGAGGCTTTCAGATACTGAAGAGAAGTCTATCACTGATCACTGAATAATGTCAGCTTAGAGTTCATGAGAGTTTTAAAATAAGAAATAATTTAAGGAAGCAAAGAAAGTCTACTATGGGCAACTAAGTGTATGCGATTAAATCCCAAATGAGGAGAGAGCTGTTGCTTTGTAAAAGTAAAAACCACGTAACAACAGCGTCACAAAATACAGAGGCTATACCATGGTTGTTTCCAAAAGTGTCTGACTTACTGGTTTAGAAAAAATATACTGTGTTTCATAGGTATGACTGGGCAGGTCCTGACCTGTAGCCACTTAATGAATTGTGTGTTTTTCATGTGGATGAGTGGGTACAAGCCAGCAGCCCATCAAGATATTATGTGGTGTCAGCAGGCATGAAGTCTCCTACACAACATTCTACCATGGATCATTCTCACTTGGAAGACTGAAATGAGCTTTGGAGTTAGATTCTAAGCAGACTCACTGATAATGCTGGTATTGTGATGCTGGGTGATGACAAGTTGTCTGAATTCTTCACTGTCCTGTGGAGGCCCCAAAATGTGGGCCTATTTCCACCTTCCACCAAGGTCAGAGAGTTGGAAATTACCTCTATTCCTTCAAGGTTATTGTGTTTCTCCCTCAAAGGTACCATCTAGATTTAGATCAGAGAATTCTGCTCTCTCAAGGTTATTGTCAGAAGGTCTATATATAATATCTTGACAATATAATATTTTCAAGAATAGAATAGTAGATTTGTTTCTACTCCAAACAAAAGTCTAAGGATCCAACTAAATGCCTACTCCCTTAAGGAGATAACAATGAATCCCACCTAGGGAGTAGTTTGCCTACAGAATGTTTTGTCTAGGGTGTGAACTTGCTTTGCTCTAGCAACAGAATGTAGCCTGCAACCTTCAACTGGTCTGTTCATTTCCCTTGTACTATGTTAATGCAGTTTTTTTTCTTTTTATCTTACTTCTACCTTTTGAGGTCAGGGGTATTTTAAACAATTGGAAATTAAATGTGGGTGATAGAAGTATTCACTGGAACTCCCTCCCAATACTATCCTATGTTTTCTGTTTTATTATTTTCCTCGTGTCTTTGTGCTTTTATTTTTCTGATACCCACCCCCCTATCTGTCAAAAGGTGTTTTTGTTGAGGCTGGTCCACGACACTGTCCCTCTGCTCATGACCATTCAAGTGTTCTCCTATTCTAGTAAGGAGCTTATTCTAGAATGAATTTTATGAAATTCTAAGACATAGGTCACAATGCCCCTAAAGTGGCTTTAAAATAATTCTATTTCCTGCCTGGGCAGCAATAGCACATGCATTTAATCCCATCGCTTGGGAGGCAGAGGCAGGCTGATCTCTGTGAACTCAAGGCCAGCGTGGTCTACAAGAACTACTTCCAAGACAGGCTCCAAAGCTACAGATAGGCCCTGTCTTAAAAAAAAATAGAAAATCTAAACTTGAGTAGAGAAATATAGAAGACATTAGGTAATCAAGTGTTCAGCAAGTCACCTTGGACCTACCTGTTCTTCGTACAAGAAAACAAAATTCAAGAATACGTTACAGCTAACACCCACCAATCCAGATTATTAGCACCCAAAATCCTCTAGACATGGAAATTCTGACTTAATTACTGTGTGAAAGTATGAATGAACTTTCATAATTCATCACTCAACTAATTTGCTTAATTGCATGTAATAAGAGCTAACATTAGTAACTATTCTTTGGTGAGTATAGATAAACTGGGAGAAATGCGTCCTCTGGTGTGACTCCAAACCATGCCATCATGTGCCAGAAGCCAAATGATTTCCTTTTTTGCTCTCCACGTCTAGAAAATGCACCACAGTAGCAATCAGAGCAGTAAAGTTAAATGATTTTAAAATATCTCCAGTACTTGGCATGTAAGCAGGCATTTAATAGTTACTGTCTATGAAGATATATACATCACAGAAAAAACTCAAGATGCTCTAACTAATAAAAATATTTCAAAAGTGGAACACGGTAAAATAAAGTATAGTGTAGTCCAACAGTCTGTCCATCTCTATTTCTTACTATCGAAGAGATAAAACTATCAAAGTCATAGAAGACCAGCTGGATGTAAATTAGCATATCTGCTAATTAAGAAAAATAAAAACTCTTTGTTTCTCTAAAACTGTTGCAGGGACTCTAGGATTTTGCAAAGACAATTCTTTTTTATTCTGGTTCCAGACAGGGCTTCTCTGCATAGCACTGCCTCCCTGAAACTTGTTCTGTAGACCAGGCTGGCCTCAAACTCAGGAACTCAGAGATCTGCCTCCGCTGCCTCCCAAGTGCACCACCACTGCCAATATAAAAGACCATTCTTTCTAACACTATTTATTATTGAGCATACATTTTAAACTCAGCACTGTTTAATATATCCTTAACAGCATAATTAACATAGTGATATAAAAATATAATTTTAATATAGATATATAAACAGTGTAAAAACAATATCCATCATTTAAAGGAAATGGGCATTCTTAAAAATCATTTATCAAGATAAATACAGATTGTTAGATATTCCTGGGGGAAGATATAAATTGTGATTTCAAAACAAATAAATTAATAGTGATGTTCAATCATTCCGGCAAACACAATTTGTACTTTAGTAAAATTGTCTTAACATTACAGTTATAAAACAGGACAGATGTATGGGTACAAGGTCAACAAAACATGAACAAGAAAATCTCTGAAGTAGGTTAGAATTATGGCTTCTGTGTCATTAACAGACACCAGATAATAACTAAAACACATTCGGTGTCACACTGAATGACCTGTGCTCATAGGGGGAAAAAGTGTTTTATAAAAATACTGATTCTGAAGTAACCTTAATGAACTTCATCCTAAGATATATTTGAAGAAAATGTATTGCAAGATTGTGAAGAGACAAAGAGTTAGCATTGGCTTTATGAACATCAAATAAGATAAAATTTTAAAAGAGTCTAGAACAGTGTTTAGACCATACACAATACATGAGTATATGTATGTGAATACCTGTAAGTATAACACATTTGCATATATAGATACATATATGTTTTAAACAAAAAAAAAGTCCACAGAAACATCATTAAAACAAATCCTTGGGCTTATGACCTAAATATCAAGAAACGGGAGGCAACAATATGATTTTTGCAATAGTCATGGAAGGGCTCCGGAGCAGAGGATGACTAAAATGTTCAAAGCTGTAAGTTCTATTTATAACACATAGAACTATTTAAATAATGTCATCTAGATTTTTCAGATGGTTCACAGACGCATCCTGGGACTGAAGAGGCAGAGGCAGGGAAACTTTAGAGACATATAAGGCAAGCCTTACCTATTCAATATTAACTGTCTGTAAATCTGAAGAGACAGGTCTGGGGAGATGACGAGGTGGATAAGGCCTTGTTCTGAAAATATAAGGACTGGATTTGGGATCCCCAGTGCCTATGTTAAAATCTGAAGACGGGGAACGTTGGGCAAGGCAGCTCAGTGGGAGAAGTCTTGAAAACATGCATTAACTCTGAGTTTTGCCATTAGAATCAAAGAGGGTAGAGCTTTTACTTTTGGGCCATTAGTATATAGAATGTCAGGGACACACGGGCTGCAACTCAACCAGAATATATTTATTTTCCAGGTGAGAGCAGAGAGAGCAGCATCCAATGTAAGCTCCACAAGCCCCTATATTGTATCTGCCTATATAAAATCTGTGTGAAAAACTGTGCATGAAAAACTGGCCCGAGTCAACGTCAGTCATGGAAATTTTAACACAAGGTGGCCAAGGCCAGATGAAGCTTAATTTACATATATTAATAATAAAATTGCACATGGTTTTTAGAGGTGACATTCTAAGCATAAGGATCGTTGATATCTAATATTGAATAAAAAGAGGACAGTTTTGTCCCTCGAATTTAGATAACAACTTAGAGGCTGTGGCTTATATTATTATCTCTTGTCTTTCCTGCTTGAAATATTAATGCTACTGCTAAGTTACACCAATATGTCTAATTGTTTCACTAGAAAGTGAGAGTTGGGAAAGGGCCAAAGGAAGACCCTGCCCTGTTCTTCTGGAGTCCTTGCTGCATCTCTACACCTCTTTGCCCTCTATGCTCCCAAACAATAGTTAATAAGAGAACTAATAAGAGAACAATTCCAGCTGCTCCATGTATTCTCAAAATCAAAGAGGGATCAGAACCAGCAATGGCAGCCTCGACGCTGTGGCAGTTGCCATTATGGCGATAGACTAGAAGAGAAGCGGGCTAAAGATGCTTAGCAGAGGAGAAGCATCAGAGTAAAAGTCAATCAGATGCATGGAGAGAAGTTTCGAGAAAAGGAGCGTTGATGTCCACTGTGAAGGTTTTCAGTGCAGTCTCTTGAAAACACACAGACTAAAAATAAAACTTTCCCAAGCCTGATGGATAAGATGTAAAAACACTTGCCCTTATATGTAGATATATACTTTCCTAAAATAGTATATTTCTCACACTCACACTACCAGAAGGAAATGACCTTATTTTAATAAAACTATAAATCTTATGCTCATGAAGAATATTTCAATCTCGAGGAAGAATGTGCTCTATAAATATGAACCACAAAAAAACTTAGGTACTTTGAGCAGAAAAAAAAAATATCTAAGATTTAAAGTAAAATATTAAACAGTTGCTGCACCTTCTAAAATTTGATCAAGTAATTTATAAAAATGCTATACTTTAAAATATTTTGATATTAAGTATAAAATAAGTAAAATCCCCCTTTTCTTTAAGAATACCATATCCAAATGTGTTGTTGATAATTTTATTCAGTTAGTGGTTTTTATCCATTATTCAGCACAGAGCAGTAATGATAATTGCAACTATATGAAACACCTGAGCTCTTTGCATATGCTAGAGACAGCCAAGGGTTTCAGATCACCAGATCCCCTAGATACTTGTTTTAGCAAATGTCTTCAATGCTATTAACCTCCATCACAGTCAAATCTAAAAATATAAAATAACATAGTCAAGATCCAATGGAGAAAGCAAACAATTGGAATAAATGCAATGGTCTGAAAGTCAGTGATGTGTTGGCCAGTCACTTTTCTTGAGGATTACACAGAATTTTTTCAAGTGGAGCTTTGAAGTCAAAAGTATCCCTTTATGTTTTTTGTTCAAGTCACATAGGCACCTGAAAGGCAAATTATGTCTTAGGCTTTGTCACAGCAGGCTCTTTATGGGGCGTGTGTGTGTGTGTGTGTGTGTGTGTGTGTGTATGGGGGTAACTTCAAGTTCACAATGAAGCCTGAAGACAAAAATTTAGACCCTGATTATTTGTATATACTTATATATTATGAAGAAATAGTCTTGTAAAAATATTTCTTCTTAGAAGCCTGAGTAATCTAATAAAGCAAATATATTTTTTGAAGATTACATTATGCCAAACAATCTTAGGAAGATTGACAAAAGATAACCCACATTATTGTAGTCCATCTAATAGGTGTAATGAGTTTCTAATATATAGGTTTCCCCTGACAATCAGAGAAAAATATCCTCCTATGATGAAGACAGAAATCTGGCTAACTCCTACTTAGATGATAAAAAGAAATACACAAAAGCTTGTCATGTATTAAAAATAAATTTAAGCAACATGAATGAAACCTTTCTTATTTTGGTAAATCTTAGAAAAGGTCTTAATATTAAAAATGTAGAAAATGGATCACTTCTTGCAGAAGACAGCATCTGCCTTTCTTATTGTGAACTATTACATTTATAGGCTTCAGACAACGAATGATGAGGCCAATAGTTTCAGCATGCGCTGGTCAGAAGATTAAAAGACTTATTCTACAATTTACCTCAAGGATGTGAGAGTGGTGTGCAAACTACATAGCATAAACATTTTCGCTGTTGAGAACAAAATGCTACAGAATAGCAAAAGCTTACAGACCATTTCCTTCATAGTATACCTATAATGGGGAAACATTCATAACAAGTATAAAATGTGCAGTTTTAGAAATCTTCCAACTGAAATGCTCATTTTTCATTGTGCTTTAATATTATTAGTATAGCACTTCTATTGAGTACTGAACAAAATACTTAGTGAGAAGTAGCTGTTCTCATTTATTAGCTTACTCCATTTTGCTTGCATATGCATGTTTCTATTCTGGTAGCTGACTGAGGCGCTGAGCACCAAGCTGGAAACACCCATTAAAATGGGATTGCAAACACCTTACTAGTCTTTACATTTGTGGATCATAAAGAAATAAGAAAATAAGCAGAGGGCTGTTCTACCTATCCTAATTACTGTTTGATTAATTATAAATTTAATTTCACATGACTATATCATTTTCATGCAGACATTCACAAGATTTCATTGAATCCATACAACCTCCCTTTTATGTATTTCTCCTTTCTCACAAATGACTCATTGGCGTGCTTGTAATACCAAAATCTGCTCTGACTCCAGGTTTGCATTGACGTATTCAGATAATGGCAGGCTTTAAGCCAAACTAATATTCTCTTCCTTTTATGAAATAGGCAAATGCCTCATAAGACTTTAAGAGGTTTTGCAGAGTTGTAGAGAGGATTCAGAGGTAGTGTTACTGTTATTCAGTATGTTATTCAGTGCTTACTGTTCTCAGACAGAATATGAGTTCAGGTTCCCAGGAGCCATATTGGGCAGCCTGCAAGCAGTATTTTATACCTCCACCTTCAGAGGTTCCAACTCAGACTTCAGACTACTGTAGGCACCTGCACTCCTATGCATATCCATGGATATAATCCACGTATAGAAAAAAATTCATTCGTATATAAATATTATAAAGAAACTGAAGTCTTCAATAATATTCTTAAGGTTTTTTTTGAACAAAATGACTGCATTTTATATATTTAAAATACATTTTTATATATTCAAATGTTTGTATATATTTAATACAAATAATTAATGTTTCATATATTAAAATGTTATAACTTAAATGACAGCTATTAAAAATTTGCATAGTGATTTATAAATTTTAACATCACATGTTCGAATGCTTTACTTACTGTAAATCTTACTGTAGAATTTAACACATTTATGATGTGGGATTCCCCTCTGCAGGCTGTGAATATGTTTTATTATTATTGGTTAATAAAGATGCTGCTTTGGGTCTATTACAGTGAAGAATAGAGCAAGGCAGGAATTCCAACAGAGATGGAGGAGAAAAGAAGGCAGAATCACGGAGATGCCATATAGCTGCCAAAGGAGATAGATGCCAGAATCTTATCAGTAAACCACGAGCCTCGTGGTAAAATACAAATGAATAGGAATTGGTTAATTTAAGATGTAAGAGTTAGTTAATAAGAAGCCCAAGCTAACAGGCTGATCAGTGTTTTAATTAATATAGTTTCTGTGTTATTATTTCAATTCTGGGTGGCCATGAAATGAATAAGCAGCCCCTCTGAATCCACATTTAGAACATTCGTTAAAAAAATTGTATATTTTACAGACTAATCAGTTTCCCCTCCCATCTCACTCCCCTCTCTCCCATTCATTCCTGATGGAGGAAGGTCATTGGCTAATAAAGGAACTGCCTTGGCCCATTTTATTGGTTAGAACATAGGTAGGAGGAGTAAACAGAACAGAAGGCTGGGAGGAAGAGGAAGTGAGCTCAAACTCCACAGCTCTCCTCTCAGGAGCAGATGCCTGAGAGAGACGCCATGCCGTTCTCCCGAGCAGACACACGCCATGAAGCTCCGACCCAGGATGGACATAGGCTAGAATCTTCCCGGTAAGACCGTGCCCACCGATTATTAGAGATGGGTTGATCGGGACATCAGAATTAGCCAGTAAGGGCTAGAGCTAAAGGGCCAAGCAGTGTTTAAATGAATACAGTTTGTGTGTTGTTATTTTGGGGCATAAGCTAGCCGAGCAGGCGGCCGGGGTGCTGCGAACGCAGCCCCGCCGCTCCTATTTCAACACATTCCCCCACCTCCCTTCTACCCCACCATCTGTTCCTCTTCTCTCTCCATTCAGAAGGGGTAAGGCCTCCCCTGGGAATCAAGAAAGCATGGCATATCAAGTTGAGGGAAGACCAAGCTTCTCTTTTATGTATCAAAGCATCCCACCATTGGGATTACAGTATGAAAAAAAGATTAACTTTCTAAATGGAATTCCTGATGTAATCACAGTCAAGACATTCTATGGAGAGCAGCACAGGGACCAGAGTGGAAGAACTATTTCATAGCAATGGATGTGTAACTAACATGTGAGTGAAGGGCCAGTGACAGAAGGAAATACAGATTTAGAGCAGCCCCTAACAGCTTCAGAAATACCATGACACAGTTAGTATTACAAATGAATTTGGAAAAGGAAACCAGTTTTGTAAGTGATACTAGGATGATTGATCATCTACATTTAAAACTAATTTCATTTCCAAAAACATGTGTTCCCTTCAGGAATCTTAAATTATGCTTTATAATAATAAACTTTAAACAATAATATTAACTCATGTTATCATAGAAAGTCACTTTTGATGTAATTAACTTTTATAAAGATTAGTGTAATAATCTAATATCTCCGACTGTAACCAGCTGACAATGGAAAATGAAATAATATATAACATACGTTGTCATATGTATTTATTATATTTAAACCACAATATGCTCTTACAATACATTTACATCTGATGTTCTAACAAGTTCAATTAGCTGTATTAACCCCAATTCTTACTAAAATTCTGGCCAGATGTGATGTAATGCTTGCTTGGTTTTATGTGGCCTGTAGCTTAAACATTCTCTATGGCCGACAGATTGCTCATCATGTACTTTAACCTGAAGGTGAGTCTTTGTCAGCTGAGCACTACCAGGAGTAGAGTTTTCGAAAGTGTTTGCCAAACGCAAGATGTTTCCTTCTAAGTAGTCCATGTCCTTTGTCTAAACCCACACATGTGCCTCATACCATCCCCCTCTTTCCACCTACAGCCATCATGCAACCCTCTAGGACTCGGCCACTAAATCCTAGTTACCACACTCTGAACTTTACATAGCCTCAGTTATCAGTTAGGGGTCCTCCTTGGTGATTCTAATTTTCACTGAAAAAACTTGCAGTGAGGTTTGGTAACAAAACCAGGCTCTGTACCTCAAAAGACTGAGGTAGAAAGGCAGGTGCAAGACATTGCCCATCTCATGCTTTTCACGAATTATTCTCTCAACAGCCTCACAATGCTGAACAGTTAACTAGAAGGAAATTGTGATGATATGTAGGAGGTGGGTGAATTATTGCTACAAAACTGCTGCTAAATAGATTATGTATTTTACAATTCATTGACCAACCAAATTATTCTCCAATGCTCTACAGTAAGCATGAGGCTCCGTACTACTGCACATCTTCCAGAACGAAGCACAAGAAGAAACACTGTCATCATCAGTGTCAGTCAATAGGAGGTGATTGGACTTACAGGTTTCTCTTAGGCTATGTCTGTGACATCGCTGGGATTTTTTTTTCCTTTCTTTGCTTTTATTTGAAATATTTCAATATCCACAGTAGAGGAAAATAGATCAGAGTTATTTCTTTTTAAATGTGAAAAGAAATATTTTGAATATGTCTTCATACTAATAAACATAATTGTGTGTCTTCATATCCATTTGTAACTATGTGTAGTTTAGGTTTATCAGCATCATTCAGAGCAGAGTCTCTGATTTCCACTGTATTTTCCAGAATTTTATTTAAAACAAAATCATGCTAACAAGGATCTAGAAACTATTTGAAGAGTTAGAAAATGCACAGTGTGCTCCTAGTCTGATAAGGATTTTATATGTAGTATCTAAACACAATTTCTTAGTTTGTTCGTTTTTATTTTCTGTTACAGCCGAAGAATTGAAGCTCAAAATGGGCATGTGCCATGCTCAAATCACAGAACTGTCAGACGATTGAAATACTCTCCTATTACAAAATACATTCACTTTCAGTTAACCGTTAGTGCATGTGTGTGTGTTGTGTGTATTTGTGTGTTTTCACATTTTTAAAGGAATAAGGCTTTGAAATAACTTTTGATGGTTTTAGAATATTTTTTATTATTCTCTTAAATTCTTTCAAGTAGGAAGAGAAAAGCTGTGGCAGACAGGTGCATGAATGGTTCTTTTGGCTTTCTAAAAATGTAGATATCTTACTGCAAACGCTCAGTCTCTATGTTTCTAGGGAGAACCAGAAATAAGCCTCAACAGGGATAATCAGAAGCAATCCTTCTTCGAGTGGTCTTTACCCAACCACAGCTTTGCTTTGCTGCACACTTTGAGGATCACAGAGACTTATCACATTAAGATTGCATTTCAAGTTTATTGAGGACCAGTGCATGCACATGCATCTTCATTTTGCATTTTTCTATAACTATAATAAATAGCTAGTGTAACTTCCATGACTACTTTATAAAATAGTATTTTATATTAGTATCACAGATGTGGCACTGATAAGAAAATCAGAAGAATAAAGTCAAATGTCATGAGTACAGTCATAACAAATAAAAAGCAAGTTGTCAGTTACTTATATTTAAATTTTAAGAAAAAGTTAAGTGGTAATTGTTAGGAAAAATAAAAGGAATAAAGAAATTACGACTTTAGGTTAGCAATTTGGCTTTAATTTTTACTTTTACAACTCAAAACTTATCTATTTAAACATTTGCTTATGAAGATGTTTGCTCTTCCCGGAGACACTATAGAAAAATTTCTTTGATTGACAGGTCTGGGTAGGCTCCTGCTTGTTTGCTCGTACTTACCTTCAATCTTTGATGTAAGAGCGAGTAACAAGATTCTTTGCTGACGTTTCTACCTCCATCAGAATTAGGCTCAGAGAAATAGGCCCCAAATGAGAGTTCCAAAACCTCAGAAACTATCAAAATTTACACTAGTCAAAAATGATCAATGAGCTAAGGTGACAGCCTGCGTCCACGCAGTCTACGTCACCACACAGCCACTCCGTGGTAAACGCGATCAAGAAGACACGTGCGCTGTTGCCTGGCCTTTACTTAACATAGACTTCAGCTGCAGCACACATGTGCGGCTTTCATCATTCCCTTTCTGTGTCTGCCTTCATGACACAACACGATGAAGAAAATTCACCATATTGTATCACACACTAGAGATAAAATCAAATGTGATCATGAAAAAAATGATAAAAAGTTTAAAGCGGAGGATACTCTATTTAGCCTGGGTTCGCCAAATGTCCATTGAAATGTGCAAGCGAGTACACATGAAATCAGCTTTAAACGTTTCTGTATGGCACATTTTTATCCTAACTCCAAGGGAGTACCATATGGCACACGCCGTGATGACAAAGGATTTTTCTTACTAATGGACACTGGGGCGGGGAGACTCTGCTGCAGGGGAGGTCACAGCGCAGCTGCCGCTTCAATGGCTGCTCTGCCACTGGCAGAATCAGAAAGAGGCAAAGTTCAAACCACACATAAGCACAGCAATGATTGTGAGAGGACCTAAAACGTTACAGCCTATTTGGAAAAAGGAACTGTGCAAGGATTTAACTTCTCACATGAGCGCCCAGGAAGTCAGTGTCTGGATCATCTTATGTGCACTGGCACACTGATGCTCGTCCTGGAAGGAAAACGGCATCAGCTTTCAGATCTTTCCAAGTCTATTTTGAGTATTTTAAGATTTCTATTCCTCATGAACACATTTTTTAAAAATATTTTTATGTTCTGCGTGTGTCACAAACTACAAAGGAGAACGCTGTAAAATGTGTAGTGTGCGTGTGTATATATAAATAGGTGTGTGTGTGTGTGTGTGTGTGTGTGTGTGTGTGCACACTCATGTTGGAGGTTGGGCTCAATACATACGGGTCTTCCTAGCAGAATCTTCCACAAACAGAGAAGAGATGTCTTCATCCACGCCCGCTTCATTCCTAGCAATGCACGTGTATGCTCCAGTGTCTTCATAGCGCACGTTACTGATGTGGACCTCACTGCCGTTTGCTGGAAACAGAAGGCAAACAAGGCTTGTAAGGACGGTTTTAGCTTTGGCACTGCGCGTTCCCATTACACGGTCAAACATCTCACTGCGCTTGTCCTAATTAAACTGTTTTCTTTCCTTCTCCCATATTTGGGAGATGCGCCCCATTGCTCCAGAGGTTTTCAAGTGTTTGTACATTGTGTTGTCGCTCCATTGACGAGAGCTCAGCACTAGCAAATGAGACTTTACATTTTATAACATCTCCTCTTCCTAAATTCATATGAAATATTTCTTATTTGTAACGATTGTCTTATTGATATATGTATTTATATTTAAAACAAAAAATGCAAACTAAGATTTTTTTCTAAAGAGCAAACAGCAACAATCTTGTCCACTTAAAGTAGCACATGTGAAAATCTGTCACAGATTGAATAGATGCTATCAGTAAGTCTATCATCTCATTAAGAAAAGTCACTGTCGTGGATTAAGTGAATTGTATCAGTAATTCTCATTAAGGAAGTTAACAGTGTACAGCTTTCACTTAAGCAGCCTTATTAGATATTTGGAAATATTAAAAAAAGCAGACAAGCAGGTAATAACTTAATTGTCTAAACCTTTCCTCAAAACTTACCTTAAATAAATTATATGTAAGAAATATAACCACCACAAGTACATTTAAGATTTCAAATCTTGGTGAGAGACTATTTTAATCAAATCCTTGAATAATAAGTTGAATCTTTCAACATCAAAACCAAGGAGTATTTAATTATGTATGACATGCTTGACAAAAGCTAGGACCTTCACATATCTTATTAGATAATCTACACAAATGCTATTTAATTATCAGATGAAGAGTTTGAGATTCATAGAATGAATTCTTACAAGTAGTCAAGTTCAAAGGCTTGATTTTTATGAGAACTACGTAAGTCAAAACCTGTGTTCTATTGCTATCATGAGTTTTATCTCTCTTCTCTCCTTTTCATTTTTATGTAAATGTCTCTGTGGTGTCAGGTATCTAGGCTCCATGTTGCTGGGTCACAAAGGCAGCAATGCAGCATATAGCAGACTGGAACCCAACTCTATGTGGCAGGTGAAGGAAAGGTAAATTGGTGTGGTTCTATTAGAGAAAAAAGTGTTGGTTGTGACAGAAAGATTGATGAGAAGCGGGGAAGTATCTTCTCCCACAAACATCTATTAGAAAATGTGGCTTTAAGTGGAATGCCTCCCATAGGCTTCTGTGTTTGAACATTTGGTCCTTAGAAGATGGCACTGTTTGGGAAGTGCCTGGATTCTTTAGGAGGTAAACACTCTGTAGGGAAATGGTTGAGAGTAAACCTTGGAGCTTCATAAAGCAGATGCATTACCTACTCACTCTTTACAGCCTATCTGTGAAAACAAATGGAATGTGTCCCTTCAAGGGAAAGCCAGAATAAACCCTTCTTTGCTTAAACTGCTTTTATCAGCTCTTTTGTCTCAAAAATGAGGCGAGTTAGTAATACAGAAGAAAACATCTGACTCAACTTGTCTGAGTGATTGAGATTAACAGCACTTGTGCTTGCCTTTAGAGACTCAGCCAACAACAACCAGCAGGGAGCCATTCCCCAAGAAGGAAGTGATACTCACTAAGGTTTACTTTATTTCACTGTATTTACTAATTTCAATTTTCTTTTATTATTTATAGTTTTGTATTTTTACTTTTAAGTTGTTGTGTAGCTGATAATGCATCTAAACTGGCTTTTGAAGACTGCCCTTTCTTTCTCTGTCACTATCCTACATTGTTTTTTCTGGTGTTTCTAATACCTGTGACTAAACATGTCTTCTTATTCATTTACCCTTTTCCTTTATAACCATTATCCATCTCCTTCTCATTGATGCTTAATTATTGGCAGCCTAAAAATCTATGAAATGATCTGAAAAACTGTGTGATACATTTATTAGTTCTTAAAATTTCCTGTATATTGTTAGACTTTTTATTTTTTAGTATTCTAAGATTCATGATTAGTTTATTTATTGGAGATCTCTCAGACTTTTTTTTGATATATGATGTTTATGTGTGTGTATCTATGTCTCTATAAGCACTTATGGCTGAAAATTGTCCTGTCAAAACTCCCTGGTTCTTGTTCTGGGAAATTGTCCTATTATTTTAATTTAATTACAAGATATTTATATGTGTTCTCCAGTTTACTCAGTGACTGATTGATCTTCCAGAGAATATTGCTTAGTCTGCAACTATATAGTTTCTGCTGTTTCTCTTTTTGATTTTCATTTACACTTAAATCTGATAATACACAAGGAATTTTTTCAACTATATTTTTAAGGCTAGCCTTATGACCTAAAGTGTCTTAGAGATGTAACCATGGCTCACTGGGAGGAGTATGTATTTTATGTATGGTGGAATATTGTACAGATAAATATAAATTTAGTTGACCTATAGTATAGTTAAGCTCTGAAGTTCCTTTGTTTTCATGTATAAAGAAACATCTGTAGATAATGGCAGAGTATTGAAGACTTCATCATTTATCTATCATTACAAGCAAATGGCTTAACATGAAATAAATGGAAATGATCAGGAAGTAATACTTAAACTTCCTGTTCTCAGGAAGTCAGAGATGGGACACTTGGAAGAATCAAAGGATGGGTCTGATGTTCTCTTTTTCTTATTGATTTCTATGATTCTTTCTGCACCATTGCTCCCATCCTGTGTCTTTAAAATACTTCCCTCCAAAAACAGGGAGAGCTACTGCCTTTTCTTAGTCTATGTTTTCCAAATATGAAATGTTTTTATATTATTTTTGTATATCATTTCTAATCTCACCAAAGAGAATGTTATTGATTCTTCTTTTCCAAACACCTTCAGTTCAAGCTGCTGACCCAGCCCGGGTATGTATTTGAAGATTCTTCTTAGTTCTCTTTGTATCTGGCAGAGCTGAACATGTTCCTCATATTAACACTCCTTCTCTTCTCTAGTATCCCTGGGTGTTCTTCCACTTTCTTGAATTTTACTCTTCTTCCACCATATATCTCTGCACTTGTAGACTAATAAAATGTCTAATATGTGATATGGTGAGATTTTATTTCTCTTCATTCATGTATTGCCCTATAATGCATAGTTACTCAGTCTGTTCATAGACTTTGACCCAATGTACAAATATTAAAGACATATCTAGATAAATAATTAAATAACCACAGTATTAAATTATCGTCATGAACTACATTATCCATAGGACACAGTTTTCTTTCTCTTGTGCTGTGTTTCCTACTCTTATCTAGCATTTGTACTTATTCTCTCAATAATCTCTACATTTCTAATTATAAATGATAAAAACTCTTTTTTTCTGGGACTCCACTTTTTATGTTTCAGATTGGAATGAAGAACTTTTATAATCTCTCTTGCTGATATTCCTGGAAGCAGGCAGACACAGGTTTGTATAATATAAGTTACTGTCAGAAATGATTAAGATGGGGCAGGAGTAAGTGATGATTGGAATTTTCTTCATTCTATTTCTATTAATTTGATTAACCTTTTGTGCCTGGGTTACAAGCTCTGAAATGGAAGAAGCAAGCATAAATACATAAAGGTGAGAGTGTGTACCTGTCAATTATTTATTTAGTAAAATTTTGAACTTTCAAAGTTCAAAAGTTGTTTTATAGATTTGTAACTATTGACATTAACCAAAGTTTGAAATGTTTCACATAAAAAATTACTGATTAAAATTATCTACTATGAAAATGGAATAATAGGAAAATTAATGTTTATTAAAATGATAAAAATAAAAATGGACTGATATTTATCAATACCATTTGAAAAAATTTACAAGGGACAATTGAAGAAATAATAAGGACTTTTATGCTCATACATCGTCATGCCAGCAAGTGAGTTGTTGAGCATAACAATTTATAAAGCACATCAGATTTATGTACATCTTTAAAGATATTAGAGTCAACAAATCATACTTAACTGCTTTTTTATTACTTAAATTACCTAGCCTTATTAAAAATCATTCATTTTCATTTTCAACTTATTTGTGATCTATTTCATCTATATAACAATTGATTAGTCATTTGTATATATTGTCATATTAATAATTGAAAAATAGGCTCAAACTTCTTCCTACACCCTTATTTGGTTACTGAAAGTTAGGTTTTCCATGCCCTAAGCAGTTAGTCAAACTTCTCATCTTCCTTAACAAAGAGCTAAGGAATCAAAGACCTGGAGTAGTCAAGCCAAGCTCCAGCTCCTCATCTCCTGGTGCACACAAGTACATCTTCCCAAATCCCTAACTTCTAGCACCTTCTAGTTCTTTATAGAAGCAGGTAAAGAGTTCCCAGAACCTGATCATTTTGCCCAAACTTCTGAAAATGGCTGGTAAGTGCTATTGGAACCTGAGCCTCTGGACATTTCCAGATATCCTAATACCCTTGTACGTGCAGTGGACAGATGAGCAGTCCCCAGACCACCAAACTCTGTTTAACCTTTCCACTCTACCAACTCAGATGTAAAAATTCCAATGCAGAAATGAAAACAACATGGATTTCTAGAAAAAAGACATGTCTGCCAATATTTACTAATCCTTTGATAAGGGAACCTAGAGAACTACCTGGAAGAACTTCAAGACAAGAATTCCAAAAAATGATTTTAACTATGTTAAGAAAACACTACTATTCTTCAAGTGTGGTTTTCTACTAAACTTTTCGTTTTGGTAGGTTTAGGTATATCAGTTTAGTATTTCTGCAATGATGCTATCTCTTTTTTACTGAATTATATTTTCTTATATTATACTATAATGCCACAACTATCAATCCAGACTATTATACACAGAAAAACTATCTATTAAATTAATGGAGAAACTTTTTAAAAGAAACTTTTTTATGATAAAAACAAATTAAACCAATTTTTAATCACTAAGTAAGTTCTAACTCTACAGAAAATGCTAGAAGTGATACTTCAATCTGAAGATAATGATAAACACACTCAAGATGTCACAGGGAATAAGTAAACAATTGGAGAACAATTAATCAAAAGAGGTGTATAATTAAATATTGTACTTATCACAAAAATAATGGCATCCTATATTAATCTCTATGACAAGACTATTATTTATAACAGTAAACCTATTAGAGGAATGTATCAGCTTTTTCTTAGATGCAACCATGTTTTAATATTTCCAACAGTTATTGAAATAACTCATTGTTTTTCATGTGATTTGTATTGCAATTTTTTTGTAAAATTTAATATAAAAGATCTGCACACTCATTTAAGGACAATAATGTAAGAAACAGGCACCTTGAAGTGTGAGCTGTTTGGAGAGCTTTGGTGTAATGTCAATTCCATTCTTCAGCCAGCCAAGCTGAGGGTCTGGTATGCCCTCGGCATGGCACCGAAGACTTGCAGTTACCCCAGGTTCTCGGGCCTGACTCTCTGGATACACTCGTATGACTGGAGGAACTAAATGGGGAAGAAAAAATTGATAAGTAATCAGCATTTACCACTTGATCTTGGAAAATGAACAAAATTATAAGATGATTCCTTATAAATTATTCATTTTCATTAGGTTGTATAATTAGTTTTCTGGTATAATTCTCTACTAAAATATCCCAGCGTTGCTTGGGGAAAGATAATTCTGGGCCTATGTCAGAAAAAAATCAATTCAAACATGGGCTATCGTATTTCAGAAACTGTAATCTTGAAAATATGAAATTTAAATATGCTCCCACTTTCCTACTACAGGATGACTTATGCATTAAATTAACACATAAAAGCATTATAAAGAATTAAAACCTTTTGGATTCAGTTATTTAAATAACTGTGTAGTTAGAAAGGCATACTCTTCCTTAACACAGCACATATAGAGATTAATAATATTTTACACAAAACAGTATACTAAAAACATACTATTAACAATAAGTTTTGTTAAAAACATGCAAGACTTTAAAAAACATTGTTGAACGTATTTAAAGTAAATGAAATGTAAACTATAGTATTTTCATGATAAACAAAACAAAGAAAGCATAAGAATAACGGAGTATCTCATTTTAATACTGAATTTGATGGTGATTTCTTAGGTATGGCCCCATAACCACAAACACCAACATAAAAATAAATAAATTGGGAGCTCAGTCCAGTGCTCCTGTGTGGGTCTCTGTCTCTATCTCTATCCATCACCAGATGAAGATTCTATGATGATATGCAAGATATTCGTCAGTATTGCTCTAGGTTAGGGTCATTTCAGGTTCCCAATCCTCAGCTGCCCAATGAACTAACTGGGAACCTCATCTTGGGCACTAGGGAGCCCCTCTAGGGTCAAGTCTCTTGCCCACCCTAAACTGGCTCCCTTAACTAAGAATTGTGGTTCCGTGCTCCCCTATCCACCTTTCCTTTATCCCAATTCTCCTGTTTCTCAGGTCCCCCCTCCTTCCCTTCTACCTTTTCTCTCCCCATCTCCCTTTACCCCCATCCCACCCCATCCCCAAGATCCCATTTTCTCCCCGGAAATTTGGTCTACTTCCCTTAGCCAAGAGGACAACTATATGTTTTTCCTTGGGTTCACCTCCTTACTTAGCTTCTTTAGGTTCACCTCTTGTAGACTCCGTGGTCCTTATTTATGGCTAGAAACCAATTATGAGTGAGTACATCCCATATTCATCTTTTTGGGTCTGGGACACCTCACTCAGGATAGTGTTTTCTATTTCGATCCATTTGCATGCAAAATTCGAGAAGTCATTGTTTTTTACCGCAGCGTAGTACTCTAGCGTGTTTATATTCCATACTTTCTTCATCCATTCTTCCATTGAAGGGCATCTAGGTTGTTTCTAGGTTCTGGCTATTACAAATAATACTGCTATGAACATAGTTGAGCAAATGCTTTTGTCATTTGATAAAGCATCTCTTGGGTATATTCCCAAGAGTGGTATTGCTGGGTCCAGGGGTAAGTTGATCCCGAATTTCCTGAGAAACCAAAACACTGACTTCCACAGTGGTTGCACAAGATTGCATTCCCACCAGCAATGGATGAGGGTACCCGTTCCTCCACAGCCTCTCCAGCAATGGTTATCCTTGGTGTTTTTGACTTTAGCCATTCTGACAGGTGTAAGATGATATCTCAAGGAGGAGCAGAAGGAGGGAGAACATGAGCAAAGAATTCGGGACCACGAGGCGTGCATCCACCCACTGAGACAGTGGAGCTGATCTACGGGGAGCTCACCAAGGCCAGCTGGACTGTGACAGAAAAAGCATGGGATAAAACCGGACTCTCTGAACATGGCGAACAATGAGGGCTGATGAGACACCAAGGACAATGGCAGGGGGTTTTGATCCTACTTAATGTGCTGGCTTTGTGGGAGCCTAGCCAGTTTGGATGTTCACCTTCCTAGATATGGACGGAGGGGGGAGGACCTAGGACTTACCACAGGGCAGGGAACCCGGACTGCTCTGTGGACTGGAGAGGGAGGGGGGGAGAGGTGTGGGGGGGAGGGGGAGAAGGGTGGGAGGAGGGGGAGAAGGGTGGGAGGAGGGGGAGAAGGGTGGGAGGAGGGGAAGGGAAATGGGAGGCTGGGAGGAGGTGGAAACTTGTTTTTTTGTTTATGTTTTTTTTTCTTCTTCTCGCAAAAAAAAAATAAAAAAAATTTAAATGAATAACAAAAAAAAACAAACAAAAAAATAAATAAATAAATTGATTTTTAATTGAACTAAAATTTTGGATCATTACAAACATTGTCAGAAGACTTGGTTCAATTGCTAGGACAAACATGGTGGTTCACAAAACATCCAGTTCCAGTTTTTTTTATCTTTTTTTTTTTTTCTTGACAGTTCCAGTTTAAGGGAATCTGATACTCTCTTCTACCTCTGTTTGAATTAAACACATACATGGCATACATACACACAATACATATGTACGTGGCGAGGAAACACTCTTGCTCATAAAAGAAAAGAAATAAATCTAAAGCAATAAGAAAGAATGGAAAGAAGTAAAACTAGAAAACAGTGCTGTCTACAATGTGTTTGACACAAAATATGGTACTTCAATGACGTTCCCAGAATACACATTAATAAGAAGCAGGGTATAGAGGTGCAAGTTTGTAACTGGAGTTTATTTAGCAATTGTACCAAGTCTTCTGAAAGAGTAACCAGTACTCCAAGCCACTAAGCTGCATTTCTTAGCCCCCCTTTATCTTTCTTGACAATGTTATGTGATGACTCAAAATTAGAATTAACCAGAATTACCATTAACAGGTATTAGCAAGCTATTTATGATCTTCAGAGACCTAAAACTGGTTTAAAAAATAGCTCAAAATAAAAATCCACTTCTCATGTTATGAGAAATTTCAAAATACAAATGAACATCAATTAATGACTAAATCACAACATGTGGGATTTTTTTTTTACAACATACAACAATATCTCCAGGGAACTTAAAGCTCTTAAGGATACTACAACACAAATGTTGAAGTTCTGATACTAAACAAAATCAGTCTGACAGGAAAGGTCATACACAATAACAGTCAATTTGTATGAAGAGCATATGGGTAAATGTGCTGAAACAGATTGACAGAACGCTTGGAGGAAAGAACAGAAGGAACATTTACTAATTGGATGAGTATAAGGACTACTTGGGCAGAGGTAATGTAGGATTAGATAGATGGGCATACAATGTAGTATCTCTACAGCATTATATCACTGATTTACATCATATCTGAATTTCTACCAGAATCAACACAATAGCATAAGATCTAAAAATGTACTAGAACATTTACCTAAATTTAATCTACTAGTAAAAAGTCCTTAAAGGTGGATATATTGTTTCACTAAAAAAAAGTAATAACACAAGGCCAGAGCAGGCCTGAGACAGCGAACTCCAAAAGAGCGGGACTGAACCAGCAACCTGGGCCGGAGTCTGCCTGTGAGGGTGAACTCCATGGGAGCAGGGACATTTGCAAAAGCAGGACTGGGCCAGAGACCTAGGAGCAAGTCAGTACAGGGGAGTAACCACTGAGCAAGTGAACCAGAGCCAGAGACCTCTGTGGGTCTGGGTATGAATCTGGGACCTTTGAGGGAGTAGACTTGGGCCAGAACACCTACGGGTCCAAGCGTGAGTCTGTAACCTCTGAGGGAGTAGAGAGGTATCAGAAACCTCTGCAGGTTCTGGGTGTGAATCTGAAACCTCTGAGGGAGTAGGCCTGAGCCAGGTCCTCTACAGGTCTGGGCACACCCAAGTCTGGTACATCTGAGAGAGTAGATTAGAGCCAGAGACCTATGCAAGACTAACCCCAAGCCAGGGGCGTCTGCATGAGCGGATACAGGCTAGGGAGATTTACAGAAACTTAGCTGGCAACCTAGGCCAGAGCAGTCCTGAGACAGCAAACTTCACAGGAGCAGAACAAACCCCTGGACCGCTGAGCGGACTCCAGGAATGCAGAGTGACCAATGAGGTAACTAGAACGATGGAATTGACTGCACTATGAGGAAAAACCATCTAAGCCTTGAATCCACTGGCACCTGGAAGATTAATCCCCAGAATCGCAGAAACCCCCAACCACACCAATTAGAGAAAAAGATGAATAGTAAAGGTAAGAACAAACACAATGCCACAAAGAGCAACATGACACCAGTAAAATCTGTTGACTCTACAACGGCAAGACTTGAACAGATGTATATAGATGAAGCCGAAGAAAATGACCAAAAAAATAACTTCAGAAGAATGTTTGAGACTCTGTTGTTTATTAAAATCTGATTTACAAGGAAAATACCATTATTCTAGATCTTGCTGACACTATAAACCCCATGTAAATCACAAGATTTGGTGATAAGGTCCAGAATGTAGTGTAGCTACCATCAAACCTGAATCCTCTTCTCTCTTTTTGGTGATTCTCTAGAGATCTAGATGAGGCAATCACCAAATGCAACAGATATAATACAGAGGAATCAGAGACAACCTTAGAAAGAACTGTAGGCTAGACTCTGTTGATACTGCCTTTAGCATTCGTAAACTTGGAAACCTCATAGATATCCAAAATCATAAATACAGGGGGTAGCTGAATCCTATCCCCTCTGCAAATACAATTCAAAAAATATAACATAGGCATGTTGGGGAGTTAATATCTAGTTATATTTCTTCACCAGTTATTACAATGTAAATAATCTGCTTTGGTGTATCAGAAGCAACTCAAGGCCCCCATGATAACTTTGGCCAAAGTGTCACGTGCAAATTTAAATTTGTCTCATATATCTGCCACTGAGTAGCTTTCATAGCATTTTATTTTGTTTAAGTTGAAAAGCAAAAGCTTTTTAAAAGGGTATGCTGGAACACCTGGGAAATTCATACAAAATGCCTTTGAAACACTCACACCCCGTCTCTAATCTCCTAACAAGTAGAGTGTCTGGAAATGAGCTTTTAGTGAAGACTTATGTAAAGAGCCAGAAGGGAAAACAACTCTTAATAAATATTTAATAAAAGAAAGTGGATCTTTTGACAGAATTTATGACCAAAATGAGAATCAATACAGTCTGCAGCATTTCTCTCAGGACAGGAAATAAGAGACAGCATAAACATATTAGGGAATTAATTTCCTAGAGTAACTCTTAATAAACTCAAAGGGAAAAATAGATTCTACATAATTCATATAAAATATATAGATTTTATTTAGGCTGTCTATAGTCACACTAATCCTGACTGGCAAAGGAAAGGGTTTCAAAGAGCCTCAATTTTTCCTGCATTGCTACCGGCGTCTCACCAAATACTCTGAGCTGAGAGAAATGAAACTATTGAACACTACATCTTCACCATGGAAGTTTAATACGCAAATCAAATGTGTTTCGAGAAAGCAACAGATTCCTGGGGAAATATACATCTCACTTACACTACTGACAATAAGTGGTGGTAAGCAACAGAATCTGAGGTGATTGGTATAGCAATTATTGCATCTCAGTAACAAGCTAAGCATTTAAAAACAGTACATTCCTGAAATTCATGTTTAAAGTATAACTGTTTAAAGATTGATGGCAACCTTTATTCAGAAGCTGACAATCCCCCAAAAGAATACTTTAAGTCCTTTGGGACATTCATTTCTATAATGAAGACACTATAAATCTGCCTTTTCTTTTTAACTGTTAGTACATATGGAAGGGATCTTATCTGTGTAAAAGGGTTTCCATGGCTATACAAACATAACACAAGTTACATTCATCTGACAGGAGGGATCTCAGGGGAAAGAAACGCCTCCCTAAGATCCAGCTATAGGACATTTCCTTAATTAGTGATTGACGGGCTGGGTCTGGCCCATTGTGAGTGATGCCATCCCTGGGCTGGTTATCGTGGTTTTTATAGGAAAGCAAGCTAAGAAAGCCATGATGAACAATCAGGGTCTTCTACATGAGCTCCTGATTCCAGGTCCCTATCGTGTCTGAGTTCCTGTCTTGACTTCCTTCAGTGATGGACTACAAGGTAGAAACATAAATCAAATAAACCCCTTCCTTCTAAGCTTGGATTTGGTGTCAGTGTTTCATCAATAGCAGTAGAAATCCCAGGACAAGCTTTTATTCAGCTTAGATTGAGCAACCAACTTGGCCGCACTGACACAGACTTCCAATACTGTACATAAAAGTAAGTTTCTCAATATTCTCTTTGCTATTCATTTTTTTTCACTTTTCTTTCTTTTCAATTCTTTGGAGAAGAGGGTTGAGTCAGTTTTATGGCTACATCCTTTTTTGTACCTTTGTTTGGCTCCATACTTCTAATCCTCCTGCCTCAGGCTCCTGAGCACTGAAATCATTACCATCTGTGATTCGGTGTTTCCTAATGATATTTGATATCTCACAAAAATAAATTATGAATTGTTATCTCCAGTCAGAATTGTTTAAACTGCTTATTTCACACAATATTGCCAAATAATGAACTGGTCAGATCTCTCAGTCTTTGCTTTACAAGTGTGAGGACCACAATTATATCCACAGAAGCAAGCTAAAAGTAAAGCAGGTATGTAATATCATACAATCCCACCACTTAGGAGGCAGAGATGGAACTCTGCACAGTAGACTGGAAAGTTGAACTGTAAGAACTGATGAGTTAAATGTTCAACAAGAAAACCTGCAGAAACTCTAGAATTCTTGATGAAGACACGTACTATCAACTTAAGGCCTTTCCACACACACCACACACATACCTTCATGCACACCTGTGCACATAGATGTACCCGCACATGTGATACACACAGGTGTAATATAAATACACACATACATGAAAAATAGTCAAATAAAAATAATGCAAAATGATGCAATACTGAGTGAATATCTAAACTTATTTAACAACTGGATTAGTGTTCTTAAAATAATCCGCAATGTATAACTGAATCATTGTAAAATAAAAGGGGGCACAAATGATATGAATATGTAAGTTTTAGTCATCTAAATTTTAACAAAACATTCAATTTGTTTGTTTTGAATATTTAGGCTAAAAATTAACCAAGTTTATATTACCACTAACCTTTTATTTTCTTTCTTTTCTGAATTAACATGTCAAAGTGTGCTGAGTTCACAATTTAGAAATGAAACAAGGGAAAAAAGAAAGTGTTTCTCACCCAAATGCTTATTATCCAATCCTGATTATATAATATACCTCTTTCTATAGTTCTACAAGACTCAACTAGTTGGTATTAAAACTCAAAACTAGACTTTTAGTTGTACTATCTATGACATGCAGAAAGATATTTAGGTATATTAAAATTTTTATTTTAAATATCATTGCCAAATAAATGAACACATCTATAGAAGTTTTCAAAGAATTCCAGTAAAAATTTTCAAGGAAATCTGGTAGTCAATTGTTCATTTAAGATAAATATTAGCATATAAATAAATTGAAGAAAAATAACCAAAAGTTGTGTAAGGGTTCACATACTGTAAATGCAAATAATAAGATACTGTAAGTGGGTAAATAGCTCATTAAAGAGTATGTACGACATTTTCATGAGTCATCTAAACTTTAGAGATGAAACTCTGATACTCAAAAGGTACAACTTAAAATGTAAATAAAATAAAGTATAATATTTATAATTATATTTACTTAAGTCTTTCTGGAAATTTGGCTATCAATGTGAAAGTTTCCTATGAAAATTATACTGTATTCAGCATAAGTAGGAATATAATTATCAGACAGATGGATCTATTCTAAAAGTCTGACGAATCTCATTGTATTTGGATAGACAAGTGTTTCTCTCTAAGTTAGGGAAGATCCAAAAGAAGAATTTCATTCTAATAACTTTTCTGAGCTAACAGTAGAAAATTTCTAATGATAAGATATTATCTTCATAACCTTAAAGATGCTTCTGTCTCAGTCTCCACACATTCTGACTGTATTTTGTCAGAGTTACTGCTCTTTGTGTGGGCAGTATGCAGAAAGCAGAGCCTCCATGCCGATGGAATTTAGCTAGAGACAGAGATCCAGACTGAAGTGATGACTTCATTCCACTGGTCCATAGTCAGTCAGGGCACTGATTACTTTTCATTTGTTCGATGCCCTTATCTTGCTCTGTTCCGATAGATTCTATCACAGCTCTCCCACAAATTATTCAAACAGCTGCAACTGTGAGAAAGGATTCTGAGAAAGCTTGAGGGCAGGACTATAAATGTGTCTGAACTAGTGCTGATTCACAGCGGCATCTGGATTGCCCTGTTTGTATTATGACTTTCTTTGTCATTAAAGCAACTTTCCTACGAAAAATTACAGACTGGGTTTAATAAATATTTTAAATGCTACTGAGCCAGTCCAATGCCTTTTGTCTCTGACATTATTAAAGCCATCAATTTCTCTTTAACATTGTCCCAAAGCAGTCTTTTTATATTCATGAGATTCACACTGCCTCTTGTCAATATTATACAGCTCTCTGATCACATTACTGTGGTCTCCATGAATGGATAGGCTGTAACAAACGTTGAAGGTAAAGTATCAAATTAAGATCAGTATACATATGGCTATAATCTTTTCTGAGATTTGTTTGTTAGGTCTTTGTCTTCTATGCTATGCTGAGATATCACTCATTTTAAAGCTACTTTGATGGCAATAGTTTGTCTCAGTTTGATTAAATTGGATCTGATCTACTCATTCTTAATGCCGTGGATGCTTTCTAACTCCAGTTTCTAAGTTTCAAAAGCTATTAGTTTCAGAAACTCTTCCTAAAATACACAACACACACATACACACACACACACACACACACACATTCTCTCCCTTTCTTCTCTCTCTCTCTCTCTCTCTCTTTCTCTCTCTCTCTCTCATTTCTCAATAAAGACATTTTTGGACAACACATAAGATTTTGTTCCTCTGAACCTATAACAGAAAATATTAATGAAAAAGAGAAAGATACTGACCTATAGCCTAGTACCGCTTTTATTTTATTTTATTTTGATAGCTTCATCTTTAACTGACTTACATATATGACTTAAATCATTCATTTGGGAGTCTCAAATTACTTATTTAAAAGTGTCCTTGCTAAGCTTAGTAAAATTTGAAAGATTTTTCTCCCACTTGCTGGCATGTTCTAAGAAATAAAATGTACAATTTTTAGGATGGGATTACAAAATTATAATGATCCCTAAAGAGTTCAGAGTTGTGACTTCAAGGAAAGCGATCTGTGAGATCAATAACAGCCTGGGCTCTATAAAGAGGTGCTGGCTTTGTCCTGTTTAACTATTGTCAGCGGGACTCAAGGTGCGGTTATTCGCAAAATGGAAAGAGCAATTGAGAAAGCCTCCCCCGATAAAAACGGACTGTGAGCAAAACCATAGGGGTTTTCTTGGCTAATGATTGTTGTGGCTGGACCATCTGTGGCAGTGCCAATAACTGGTCCTGAGTTACATAAAAAAAGCAAGATGAGGCTGGTTTGTAGTGGCACACGCTTTTAATCCCAGCACTCGGGAGGCAGAGGCAGGCAGATCTTAGATCTCATGAGTAATATAGTTTCTGGGTGATTATTTTGGGTTTGGGTGGCCGTGCGGGAAATGAACAAGCAGCCTCTTACTACACAAAGTATTAACACTATTCCCTGTTTTCTAATAAAAACAGAGTAGAAAATAAAATAAAAACCCTGCATATTACCAATCAGTCAAACTTAAGCACTTATCCCAGAAAATGTACTTCTTGTTCACATAAAATCTACGTATTATTGTGTTAACCTTTATCTATAGTAGGATGTTACTGTGACTAATGTAGTCATCTTCCAAAAGATGAATGGTTAGACAAACTTGTGCATATAAACCAGGGAGACACAGTAATCACCAATAGTAGCACAGAGATTGAGTAACCACCTGCTTTCTGATTGGATATAATGCCGCATTCCACAGAAGGAAATTCATGTTAGCTACTGTTAAAATAGCCAGGCCCAATAGCTGGGAAGCTCACAGAGGCCTGATTTATTACTATTACAATGTGAAATGGATGCATTTTCATTATCAAACTGTTTCCTTGATTTGTATCTCTGCACTGATAAATTATTGCACATTTCAGATTTTATCAGAGAAATTGCTTAGTGCAATAAAAAGTAGTTAGTGAACTAATGCTTGAACTCACAGCAGCTGTCCATGCCAACACCAGGCTTACATAACAATAAGACAGACATTTTAACATGGGGATGGTGGGGCGCATGAGTCTTATGACCAAGTGAGGCTTTATTAAGAGTTGTAGTGTCTAACAAGAAATGTCTGTTTTCTTTAAAGATAGTGTCTGGTAAGTCAACCACACTCAGTAGATGGCCCCACACCCTTGATTACAGGGGCAACACAAACTTGAATTTGTAAGCTATTCAAAAAATAAAGGTATCAAGTTCAGAGGGTTTAAAAGTTTGAGTGTAGATCTTGAAGTTATCAGTGGAAATAGTGTTAGATGATTATGATCAAAACATATGAAATTTAAAAAGTAATTAATAAAAGGCTATATTTACAACCCATCTACTCTCCTAAAATATTTGATATCACTCCCTCCACCAATTTGGCCAGAAAGCACACACCTGTTTTTGTCAAATATTACATAGCAAACTTGAACATGTTAAATTCCCAATTCATAGATTTAGAAAATTGCTTTATGTCAATTCAAAAGAGCCAACTTATTTGGAGAACCTTCTAATCCATTACAATTTAATAATCTAAAATTTTTAAAAGAGAAACATACAAAGAAGATGTAGTAGGTGCTAAAAAGAAAATACTGTAAAAATATTACAGATATGTTCAAACTAACTGGATAAAAATGAAACCATGAGTCATCCCTCACTACACAGATATTCATTGCTTATCTTTTTTAAAAGAAAATAAGTATTAAATTATCTGCAAAATGATTTTATGTATTAATCAAATTAATATTATTAAAATTAACCATAGTTTGATCAAATTTAAATGCATATTATTACATTTTATCATAAATATCCCCATTCTTAGGATACATACACATAAATCATTATTAACTATATGCATGTATCCATACCTATATAAATATATGCACATGTCTGACTACATAAAAGCAAATTATTTAACATATTTCCCATATTTTGACCTGGTACAATAGTAATTTAGAACGATAATCATAACAGCAAAGAATACCTCACTTGGGATCCTTAGACCTACAAATATCAAAATATGAATTGTTCTTACTCAAAGAAAAACTGCAGTTTTCAGTTTTATCAATAGATGGCAGACCCTTTACAATATGTTTTACTAAAAATAACAGTATTTACTCAAACATCTCAACTGATAAACAATATAGTTGATGTAAATAAATGATATAATAAACTTGATGTAGGTAGTTTATCTTCCCTGTCTGTACTGTTTATCCCTTCTTTGACTTACCTATGTACTACTTCATTCTAGGTATTATATTCATTTTTCAAAATAGCACCAGCAATATAAAGTAGTTTTATATACATTTCATCATCCTTAAAAGTCTCACTACTTTTAAACCATCTTTTTTTTGTCACACTATATTTGAGCATTGATTGAAGAAATTTTTATAGGATATATAACCATTGTGGATTTTAGTAGTTGTTATAGAAACTTGTATATTTATTACTCATTATTTTGTGTCTTAATGTATTTTATTTGATACAGGTCTCTATATATCCTGGACTGTCCTGAAACTCTCCTTTTAGACCAGGAAGCTTTCAAATTCCTGGTCTTTCTGCCTTATCCCCCTGGGGATAAGACAATGGCTATTTTATTTTGAAATAACTAGTTTTCTTCAATCAAAAACTGAATTGTTCAACAGAACTTTAAGAGAATAAATAATCTATTCATAGTGATGGAAGTATACTGACAGCCACAAATGGCACACATGTTCACCATCATTAACTCAAAGACATGATGACAAACCTTTACAGATTGTTTTAGTAGGTTTTAGATAATTTGTGTATACATAGTGAGATAGCTGAGGGATCTCACCCAAGTATAAATACAAAACTCAGTTATGTTTACTGTAACTCATCAGGATGCCAGAAAATAACTTCATACAAAATGTTCGGTGTGTCTCACTTTCGTCTACGACTCATCACACGAGGTTAGGTGTGAAATTTTCCATGTGTGCAGTATGTGAGCATTGAAAAGTTGCAGAAGCTGGGGCACATGAAATTTCAGGGTTGTGTGTTAGCAATGCCCAGCTTCTGTTTTGTTCTGTTAATCATACAGGGAATGACAGGCAGGTTGCATTTCGTTTTGAAGCATATTCTCACATCTCACATGGAGTGGTTCTGCAGAAGAATCCCACTTCCCCTCGGGAAAGCTGTCTGAAACTCTTATGCACTCACTGACAATGCGCCAGCAGCAAAAACAAACAAACAAACAACAAACAATAAAAACCTCCCATATCCTGAACAACAGCAAAGCAATCAATGCCTTCTGTCTATTCTGATGTTCCTTGTTACTTTGACATTCCATGACTGTCAGAGTCATCACATTCATTAAATTAGTCAAAAAGCAGTTCACTTTTTCACTGTATCAATATGAAATTTTTGATTGACACTAAACTGTTCAAGTTTAGTTTATCTACAAGTTTCAACTAAACAGAAGGCCATTTGTACTTAATATATTCTCAGTAAACAATAGAATAAATTCACATACAAGAAATTAAAATGCTGCAAGGCTGAAAATTTTCCCAGATATCTATAACTATTTATCTTTCTGAGTTGCAATCT
Organism: Microtus oregoni; assembly: GCF_018167655.1. Lineage (NCBI taxonomy): Eukaryota > Metazoa > Chordata > Mammalia > Rodentia > Cricetidae > Microtus > Microtus oregoni. The sequence continues at coordinate 7,760,611 of NW_024543069.1, forward strand.
TGCTCATTAATAGAAAACTTAAAGAAGTGAGGGATATATTCTTAGCACATTTTGAGACAACTTTCTTCTTCAAATTGTACATTCTTTCTGAATTTGTTTGTCATGTCAAGCTTCAATGAGCTTATTGAAGAGTACATTTTTACTTGTGCCAGCAAAGCAAATATGGTTACATGGAATGGACCATTTATGTTTTAACAAAAGTCATTTGTTGATTATTTGATATGCTGAAAATAGTTCAATTAATAAAATAAGATTCCTAGTTCTCTTAAATATACAAGGAAAAACAATAAATTTAGGGAATAAATGTATCATTCAAATCTAATAACAAATCTACATGTACATTAAAATAGAAGGTGATGGTAGTATAATTTTCAAATTGAATATTGATTGAATAAAGAACTCTGCTGACAATTATCTAAAGTGAAAGTGATTACTTTGCTTTGCAGTGTTTATTGACATGTTTGACAAGAGAAATCTCATTTGATCTCACAAAAATGAAATGAAATAAGAAATAAGGAAATAAGAAGAATATTTATACCAAAAACCATACACTAATTATTTTAAGCATTCTTGTGGTGTAAAAGAAAATCCATGTACAAGGTCTTGGATCTTATGAAATCTCACTAGAGTGTGTAATAAAGGACCATGGAAGTGTATTTAGTAAAAAATGCATTAAAGAAGAATAAAAATGTATTAATCTGAATAACTCATAAAAGTATGTATATTTTATGTTTTATGTATACATTTTATGTATGTTTCCTTGTCCCACAGTGTCAGAAGACAGTCTATAACTGACTAGCTATGGCAGAGAGTGGTCTATTTCTTTATATGTTTAAGTTCTGTACCCATCTATTGGACAACAATAAATAATAATATATATGCAAAAGAATAAAGTCAAGTTTACTGATAAATTTCAACCAAGTTTTGTAGTAATAGGAGCGGCGGGGCTGCGTTCCCAGCACCCTGGCCGCCTGCTCGGCTAGCTTATGCCCCGAAATAATTACATGGACACTGTATTCTTTTAATCACTGCTTGGCCCATTTCTATTTAGCCTCTTTTTGGCTAACCCTCACACCTGGACTAGCCCATTTCTAATATTCTATGTAGCACAGCTAGGTGCACTTACCGGGAAGATTCTAGCCTAAGTCCATCCTGGGTCGGAGCTTCATGCGTGCATCTTCACTGGAGCAGGGAGCATGGCGTCTCTCTGAGGCGTCTGCTCCCAAGAGGAGAGCTGTGGAGTCTGAGCTCACTTCCTCTTCCTCCCAGCGTTCTGTTCTGTTTACTACTCCCACCTATCTTCTAACCAATGAGGGCCAAGCAGTTTCGTTTTATTTAACCAATGACCTTCCTCCATCAAAGTTTTTTAATCACATGAGAATTAGTTACATGAGTGTAGCTATTGTTTGTTATAACTTCATTAATTTATACTAGTGTTTGGAAAATTAAATGTGTTATTGTAACTACTTTGACTTGAACTACAATTCAAATAACATACAGAAGAAAGAACAACAAATTTTATTCAGTAGACAAAAAGTATGAGATCTTTCCACCAATAAAAGCAAAGAAAACCCAGAACACAAGGTAAATACATTACTAGTTTAAATGAAGTGAAATTTATTTTTAGATTATCGGTATTAACAAGTGCACATGCAAATTGCAAAGAGCGCTTAAAGTCTAATTAAGCTATCTTGTGAATGTCCTCCTGCTAAATCTTTAAGCTCAAATCGGCATCATTACCACATTAACCTCCTTTGACTCTCTTGTTACACAAGTATCGTTACATTAATTAGTCTTTATGCTGTTCTTAAAGTGTTGGCTACCTCATGATTATTTTAGAGTTTTCTCATTACTTCTAAACACAGTAGCAATTTACCCATGAAATATTCCTGCAGAATGTTGCATACTAGACTAGTAAATCATATCGTGCTAATTTAAATATATCTCTCTAATTATAACTAGGTTATAATCTTAAGAACAAATGTGATACCAAAATATCGAATCAAGACTAGGAACCTTCATTTGCCCGAAGTAAAAATAATTCTGGCTTTAAGAAACTTATATATAAGTTAATCAAAGTGGGAACAAGGTAATAGTATCCATGAATGAGTTGTCTGCCTGGGAAATCTGCTTTTAATAACAAGACTGTATGCATGTCTCTGGCTTCATTAGGGCAGTCCTTATCCCACCCTAAATCCCCAGAACAGGAGAGAGAAACAGCTCTCATTAGTCTCCTGTAGGGAGAGTGCACATGCGCAGCTCATGCTTTTACATCTGCTTTGCTGTCCTAACAAAGGCTCCCGATGCAGCTGTATCTCAGCCACGAGGACTGCCTTCAGCAGCTCAGGGATTGAGGGCGATCCACAGAGTCGGCAAACTTACCACTCAATTGCCTTTTCTGTCTGAGGGAGTAAAACTTCATTCCCTGAAGCTGTGGAGGTGAGGGGCTTAACTATCTGGGGCCGGGGAGAAAAAAGGGAAACACACACACACACACACACACACACACACACACACACACACCTCCAACATGTCATGATCTCATCTAGGGTGCTGATGAATGGCAGACCTTCAGCAGGTGAAAGAAACTGAAGAGGCGACGCAGAGTAGGCAAACTACTAGACAGTCAAACAGACACACTAGGACTTTTCTAAGTCCCAAAGTTGAGTTCTTCATTTTATTACTCTTTCTATTGTTTGTTCTAATCTATTCTTTTTTTTTTGTTTTGTTTTGTTCTTCTGCCTTCATGTTTCCCTGCTGTCTCTCTTGATTTTTTTGCTAGCTAACTCTGCCTCCCAAGTGCTGGGATTAAAAGCATGTGCCTGGTTACTAAGTTAATTTTCTCTTTTACAGTTTATATATCCCAGCAAATTCTTTCAAGCAGTATAAAATTGCAATGTAGTTACTTTCCTTTTTTGAGGTGAATGATTACAACGAATCCAAGTTTTTTAAAAAAAAGCTTGTTTTTCATATGCCTTACATGGCTGAATAGTTTACATTAGTAGAGGTGGAAAACAAGTTGTCCAAAGAACATACACTCAGATCCAAGCAACTTTTTATAGATTAACAAAGTATAGATAAGCAAGGTATTTTTCTCAGCTATTATATTTGTTGGCAGGCTGCATTTAGTGGTTACAAAGTAAAGATCAATCTCTTTATTATTTATATCAAAAGATTTATATAATCTCACAAGAAATCTTTAAAGAATCACAGATCTAAACTTTTATATATGAAAAACAATCAGTCAGATGTACTTTAAATCCTTAGGGTGCACACCAACTCATCAACAGGTTTTTTTTTTATATCAAGAATCTGAGGGCAGACATAGGCACAAGGAATTAATTATCACCCTTGATCACCAACCCATGCTAACAAGAAAGGTACTTCAGGCTACAACAACACAGCTGGCATTGTTCATGTTCCCTGACTTGTTGAGTTCCATGTTCAACTATTAAAAGTGTGTCTTTATAAACTTAATTATTCCCCAAGATTTTTCACCTTAAAGCCATTAACAAAAAAACAACCAAAAAACAAAACAAAATCCCTTAACTTTACCTTAACTCACTACTTAAAGCTATGGTTTGCTATAAAGCACACCGAAACCAATGGCCACATCTCCAAACACTAACATTAAAAGAACTTGAGCTATATTGGCTTCTGGAACTCAATTTTCTTAATTATCAACCTAAGTCTATAGAGTTCCTCAAGAGAGACTCTTAAGTCCTAGTTGCATGACGCTTCCTTGTTCTTATTTTCCCTCCTCTGCAGTCCCTGCTTTATCAGGGGTGAAACCATATCCTGTCTTTACCTATATTAATTTTCCGACTAAACTAATCTCTATCACAATCCCTGACTATATTTATTAAAAACCCTCTATCATCAACTTCTATTTAAGCTAACATGATTACTATATAATCATTGCTTCAGATGAACAGTACAGCATAAGAGGAAATCTTCATAATAATCCACAAGTAAAAATACCCAATAGAATGGGATATTTCCATGATAATTATATTACATCTAATGCAGTGGGGATCGCCCCACATCCATTCACATCCTGACAGATAGCAGAGAAAAATGGCAGTGGCCAACATGTAAAGGCAAAGCTGTAACAACTGACATTTGGAGCAGAAGCCCTCAGGGCCTTTCCTACTGAAGATTCACCCATCAGTGCCTTGCATTCTGGTGGGCTCTCCTCCTCAAGTGAGGTGCCACCTGTTGCTGCTCTGACATGATCACAACATTAACTACAATAGCCACTATGTGATGAGGTCCCTTGTGAGCAACGGTGCCTGTGAGTCTTCAAGCACCAGCATTCACAGTACAGGTCACATTTGTCTTTGCTATGAATCATTACTGTAATATGCCCTTACTTGGTTATTAACTTAACAACAGGGAGAAAATAGAGTTGTGCTATTGTTTTTTTTTTTATCTCTGCACACACTGTATTAGATTTTGGAAAACTGACAGGCCAAAGTGAAGTTGGTAAGATAAATTCAGAAGAACCTGGGGATTTTGAGATGGACTCTGTGACAGTACACTCCTTGAAACTGAGTATTTTTGACTATGCCAGTGTTAATTTCTACATCATGCTGTCTTAGTAGGTAGCATTAGAACTTCTTAAGTAAGGGCTAATTAGATTTGTTACCAGTGGGGATCATCAGAGAATATCTGTGTTCATGTAAGCGGAGTTGTCTAAATGATCTAGATTTTAGGAAGCAGACTGCCTTATGTATAGGCTATCATCACTCAGTTTTAAGTTCCACAGACACAATGTGGTCTATTATTATTTATAAGGTTGAAGCAGATAAGTTCTTTTAAGAAACAATTCAGTTAGATTTGATTTTTTTCTAATATGTCTGTAGATATAATGGGACATTTTGGCTTTTTCTTTTCTTTTCTTGTTTTAAAAAGTTAATTTCCACTAGCACAATACATATACTCACAATAGTGATATGAGTTATTAGTATCAGCTTTAGGTAGGCAGTACTAAAGTGACTTTCAATGCTCCGTTATGTAGGAGGGTCTTTTAGGCTACTTTACTCTACAGAGGTATGTGACATGATTCTTGAGCACCATCCCATTGCTATGTTATGTTGTTCTAATTATGTTGTTCATGTTAGTTGTTCTAAACCAAATGATGTCTCTTTTTAAAGTAATGAAAACATACTAACCAAAAACTATGGGTACCAAAAAAAGTTTCTCATATCCAAGATATAGACCCCAAATACAGAAATTTATAAAGAAAGTTATAAAGGTCAACATCTTTCATGTTTTCCTGGGTGTAAAGGATGTCCACAACTTTTAAATTCTCAAATGTACCATAGGTTAAGGAATTTGAATAAGAAAAAACTTAATGAAAACTTTTAAAAACTAAATCAGAAATGAAATTATTTTGTTCTGTTTTCTTTACGAATATCTAAGAAGTACAATTGCTAATGATATCAAGTATTAAAGAATGAAAACAAAAGTAATAAAAATGTGATATAGCCTCAGAATTATTAAGAAGATATATTCAAGGACTAAAATAATCAAATATGAATAAAAAGTTAAAACTCTGAATCTTCCCTGCCTAAAATGTACATGTACATACAGAGGACTCTTAAGGAAGGTATTTGAATTTAAGAAGATATTTTAGTAGTCTAGCTGATATAAGTATGCATAAGGCTCTATAATCTGAAAAGCCAAAAGAACTATAAATCCCAGGGAACAGATAAAATGATATTTTTGATTGTATCTAGAAGCAGGCATGAAGAAAAACTGTCTAATTATCAAAGTATAAGCATTTGATTCATAACCATAAGTAAGATATTACCTTAAGTACTTAAATACAATAAGAGAGAGAGAGAATGTCTGAGAGGCCAAAAAAAAAAAAAAAAAAGAGCAGTCTCTGCTTACAAAATGGCACCCACCATGGGGTATGATCTACATAAGACCTTAAACAGATTTAAAAAAAAGGGAGGGACTTCTATACCACAAAAATGGGAGACAAGGGCCGCTTCTTGGTAGCTGTATTTTTTTTTTTTCCAGATAGGATCTGTTTGCTGGCAGTCATCAGAGGCATGGCTCCTTTAAGTGAGGCTTCCTGACTCAGCATTAGCAGCAAAACCTGTTTGGCTTCTTTGAGAGACAGTTTTATGGTTTATTCTGGCAGCAAGAAAAGCTCTGGCTCTTTTAGGAAGCTGAGCCCTTGAATGGGGTTTGTGATCAGAGTGCCGTAAATTATTTGATGATGGCATAGACCCACTGCAACCCTGGAGATGGGGCAATGAGTTTGGCTCACATGCCTTTGTCATGTTGAACAAGGCAGAACAAACAGGTAGGGCCATGGAATGATCCTAGCCAAGTCTGCTTCGCATTTAGGAAAAAAAAAGCATTCCTGGTCAGAAAATGATTACAGATACATAATAAGACAGATTCAGACAGAAAGGAACTCTGAATGGGTCAGAGTGTTGGATATAAAGGTATATAGGCTTGGGAGAGAGAAGAAAAAGAGTATAGAGAAGAGTACAGACAATCATAGATTAAAGGAGTAAAGATAATAAATTAAATATTGAAAAGTAATGAGTTAAAAAATAAGACATGTAAAGATGAAATACACATAAAGAGTCTGTATTATGTGTACTATTGTTTTTCCTTTGAATTTTTTAATGTAAATGAGCTAAGTACAGAGAGACATTTTATTTTACTTGCTGCTAAGCAAAACCAACATATGTATTTTAGAGGCATGTTGACTTCAAAATTTGAGACCTAGGTCATGTTATTTTGGAAAAGTTCTGCTTTTATTCTACAGAGGAGTGGAACCTGTGGATTCCTTCCAGGCTAATGTAGTTTCATGGAGCAAGATCGTCTAAACGGTCTCCTTAAATCCTAAAAATAGTTGACCCAAGAAACAGCAAGAAGCAGTTTAGAGAAAACAATGCTCAAATTCCCCAAAGTAATTGTTTATATTTTTATATAAAAATGGTATATGATATAGAGATTAATACTTTTCATTGGTATGGATCTTTGTCTATTGATACAAATTTAAGGTTAATTTTGTTACACTGTGTATATATTTTTCTACTCTGATTTAAGGTGTTATGTTTGTACAGCTCATTTAAAATATAATGTATAATTAAAATTATGGATTAATAGTTATTTATAATAATCAAACTTTAAATTAGTTAGGTTTTCTAGATATACAGAGATCTATTTCAGATGGATAAATATTCTTCAAATCTTTCAAACATCTACATTTAAAATGTTTTAAGAACTTAGCCATTTCTCAAGAGTGAGACATGACTGTTTCTGGCAACCCCAATTACTTCAAGAGGATGATGAACATCAAAGTGTCACCTTATGGAGTTTGCTAGCCATTTGGGCAAGAAATTAGTCTTTCATGAACTGCTTGATGGTATGCTGTAGAAAGTGAGCAATCAAGACCCACAGAAAATTGACTGCTTAACTTGCCAAAAGAAGGTAAGATAGTCCTTCATGGTTCCTGCTTCATGGGTCTGCCAGATACTCTGCAGGACACAAAAGAAAGTGACAACAAATGGCCAATATAGGTGAAACAGTCGTTCAAATTTTCTGTTTCATGATAAAAATCTGCCAGATACCATGGGTCTATAGGCTAAATATGGATGCTTCAACATTATAAAAGAACGTTGGGTGGGTGTCTTTCCAGGCAGCAAGATATCTCTGTCAATTCTAGAGTTTTGCAAGTTTCTTACAATGCACTTTCTATTTACTTAGGTAGCATATCCTTCTGGGGTCTTTGATGGAGTTGAAGACAGGTAGTTATAGTTTTCCTTAGTTATGAGAAAAGATAAATTATACTTGAAGTTTTAGACTCACAAAGAAATATTGTAACTATTATTCTTCCTTTATAACTCTTTTGTATATGTAATTTTACTATGTTTAAATTTAAAACTTTCTTTTATATTTAGATAGAAAAGGGGAGATGATGTCAGATCCCCCTCTGTATGCTGTGAGTAAGATTTATTACCATTAGTTAAAGAAGGCGGATATCTGGGATTTCGAGATCAGCTTGGTCTACAGAGCTAATTCCAGGACAGGCTCCAAAGCCACAGAGAAACCCTGTCTCAAAAAACAAAAACAAACAAAAAGAAAAAAAAAACAAAAAAAAAAGAAGAAGAAGCTGTTTTAGCCTATGGCAGGACAGAATATAGCCAAGCTGAAAGAGATATATAGAGAGAGTAGGTGGAGTCAGAGAGATACCATGTACCTGCCGAAGGAGGAAGATGCCAGAAAATTTACCAGTAGGCCACAGCCTACTGATGATACATAGATTAATAGAAATGGATTAATTTAAGACGTAAGAGTTATCTAGAAATATGCCTGAGATATCAGCCAAACATTTCCATAATTAATAAAGTTTCTGTGTGACTATTCATGTCTGGGAGGCTGGGAAACAAATGAATAGTCTCATACTAAATAATGAAGTATAAACAAATTTTACTTTGAAAGATTTGCTATTTTAAAGATATATTATTAAGCATTTATACAAATTGTGGATAAAATTGTATAAAATATTTTAAAAACAAGTTCTAAAGTTCTGAAATTTCTGAAGGTATTTCAAAGTGATACTGATTGCAGGGATTGTGTGACGTTTTCCTCTAGACCTAAGGGCACAAGAGTGGGGAGTCTATTGAATTGAGAATTTGAGGTTAGGAACTGCCAAGATAAAAATATACAAAAAAACGAAATCTGGGGAAGAAAATAATGGATTCTGTCTGGACACAGGTTGCACACTGTTTGATAGAAGCAAAGCCCCTGGGTGGGATTTTCTAAATCACTGAGGACAAGGTGGAAATATTTGCTTGAACTGTGAGTGCTTTTGGCAGACAGATGTAATATTTTCCCATCTCTCACTGTGACAGTTCCCACAGGACAACAGAGTGAGACACACAAGTCCAAGCCTGAGCTAGAAAGCAAAGCATCAATAAAAAGGAGGAAGAAAATTTCTTACAAACTTCCTTTCCAAAGGGGGAAAGAGGGTACGGTATAGATTAAAAAGATGGCTAACCTGCTGGAAGAGACTGATCTCTCCAGAGAGAAAGATTAGAAGAAGTAAGAGAAACTTAGCAGAATAAGGAATAAAACAACAAAATATTAAACACAATGAAAACAGCACAAGACGTTGAACATTTATAACTCAAGACAAGACTACATCACAAGCTGTCAGTGAGGAGTAGGCTTGCTGTCATCCCAGGAGAAATGGTCTCCAGAAACATTAATCATAGTTTTGGTTTCAAAATCAGCCAAAGGTGTACCATCTCAGTTTGTACAGGAATTTAATGTGTTCGCTGTGAACCAACTTCGTAAGCATATGGAATTCTGTGGTAATATTAGATACAAAACTGCTTCCTAGAGACAATCTTATGTGATCTCAGAAGTAGCCTTTGTCATTCCTCCTTCAAGATAGCTAGTAAACCCTATGTTCTTAGGAAAACGATAGGCCACACACACACTGGATGTATCCACTCTTATAATTAGAACCTGCTACCCTTCTCAGAAACTCTATCTTGGAATGGAAGTGATTGGCAGTCCAGGCAGAGCAAAGAATGCTGCTAATCACAACCAGGTTTCATTGTAAAAAAAATTTAAGTTTTATGTAAAACAAAGACAGCTAATACAACCCTGAGTAACAATATAACTACTGGAGGAATTACCATCTCTGATATCAAATTGTACTACAGAGCTATGGAAATGAAAACTGCAAAGGGTTTGCAAAGAGACACAGAACTCAGTGGAATCGAATTGAAGACCCAGACACAAATCATGAACACTTGATTTTTGATAAATAGTTCAGAAATACAAATGGATAAAAGACACCATCTTCAACAAATCATACTGGTCAATCTGGATATTTGTATGTAGAAGAACCCAGACAGATCTATATTTATCATCCTGATCAAATAAGCTTCAAATAAATACAAAATCTCAACAAAAGGCCAGATACACTGAATCTGTTAAAATAGAATGTGTGGAATGGTCTTGGAGTGAAATAACACTATTCTTTACACCATGGAGACCCAACATTCAAATTTATTTTTAAAAACCTAAAGCCAAGTTAATTATTGGCTTTGTTTATTTTAGAGATTCCAGGAGAAATCCTGGTCCTTGAAATTTCTAACTTCTTATAGAGTCTTGCTTTGGTGGGCTTGGGGCCGGCCATCAGTTTGCTTCAACCTCTTGTTGTTGCATCAGATACCGTATGTCCTTTTACCTTCTCACTCCCGTTTGAAAGAAATTATGGTTTTGAATTTGTGTAATTATACATGGAGCCCACATGAATAACAACTTAATTGCCTTGATTTAAGAACCTCCACTTTGCTTTCTAATGTAACACTCATATATTTAAGAGAACTAGTGTATGGGAAGAGTGTATCACTCTTAAAAACTTTAATCTCTCTATCTCCTTCCCTCCCTCTTTGTTTGTCTCCCTCTCTCTCGTTCTCTCTCTGCCTCTGTCTCTCCTGCCCAATATGAGCAACACTTTTCTTTTCCAAACTGAAAACTATTCTTCTGTTACCACAATATTTCATTTTTTTTTCGAAAGCTGAAAGAAGTGATGGAAAAGGCAGGTTATCTTTCGTGTAGTGGCCAAAATCAATTTGCTAAATCATTGCTCACTTTTGCAGTCTTTTGTCTAAGGTGTTGTACCAGTTAAGGAAGTGAGAGGAAGTAGTGGGGTAAGAAAAACTGGAAGAGGGGGTAGGAGGAATACGAGGAGAGGCAAAATGAAGGTCCCGAAGAAAGAAGAGTGGGAGGAATTGGGAAGGGAGAAACAGAAGGAAGAGGAGGGAAATGCCGGAACAATAGAACACCCATTAATAGACAGGTAGCCAGAAGATAATAGAACATCCATAAACAATAAAACCAGAAATGGTCTATCTAAAACTCACCATCCAATAGGGATATCATTCAAAGAAATACAATTAAAAACACTTCTTGTGAAACAAATTTTTGGAGAAATATATCAGTAGTATGCCTAAACTTCAAATCATTCCAGAATGTTGGCTAGGGCAATGGAAAACTTGGTAACTCCAATTATCACAAAAAGGTGAGGACTACCTAAAATTCTAAATAAAGTATTCATGGTATTGTTTTGTATATAAAAATTCCCCAAAGTTATTTGATATATGGTAAATTAAAATACCATTTTATGTGGGCTATGCCTTACTTACAAATATTTTATAACACCATTTCAAATATTAGGAAAAAAGAAAATAGAAAAATGAGATTAAATATGCTGCTTTCAGGTTTTCAGAATTATACATGAAGTAGATAAATATTTAAAATAGTTTTCAAGAAGTTAAGTTACATATTTAAATTAATCTGAGTTATATCCAACTGAATTAGAGAGAGGTATAGTTTAGGTAGCTAAAATTAATAACAATAAAATGGAACTATAAATTATGTAGAGTTAGGCTTGACAGCAAGTAATCCCAGATGATGGCTGACAGAGGAGAATTACAAATCAAGGCAAGCTTGGGCTATATACAGAGTGCCTGTTTTTTCTGCTGTAGACCTAAATAAATAAATAAATCAAAATACAATGTTCCCACATTCTACCCAGCAACAAAATCACTTTGGGTGTACCACATTTTGACCTAATTATGTTTGTTTCTTGCTGTGATTAAATTCTCTAAATAAAAGCATATGAGGTAATAAAAAAAGAAGGAATTGTAAAGAAATAAACAGCTATTCACTCCAATAGAAAGTACTGGACATTGATATAAAGCACAGACACTATCATTTGGGGAAAATAAGCCATTGAGATGAGGGATGCTTGAAGTCACTGAGGAGTGATTCTGGATAGAGATGCTTCAGTCACACTCAAGCCTTCTTTTGGAAGCACTGTCACACTCAAAGGGAACAATATGAGGAATTTAGGAAGTATTTATACCTTAATCTGTGGACAGTTTTTATAGCTTACAGGGACAGACAATTTTAATTTGAGATTCTTTAGAATTTAACTCCTCTAATCTTAATTTTGTAGATAACTAATAATGATGAAATTTGAAAATTACATTTTGAGAATCATTATATACTTATGAAGAGAAATATTCTGAAGAATTCACAACTAAGTTGATGACTATCAACATTGTTTGACCCTGGCTAGGACATTTTTAGAATGGAGAGATGGAATGTTGCAGAAAATGAAGAAAGACTCTTCTGGCGAATCTTCAGTCACTTTTAAAAGGGACTATCATTTGCCATCAGCCATAAGTCTGACCTAACATCCTCAGGACTATTAGGTAAATAGTACTTTGATAAGTCCTCAGACCTAGCTGACCTTTAGTCTCCACCAAACACAAAGCTAAAATTGTCATAGTACTTGAAGTCCCTCATACTGTCTATTTACCTCATATCTTCTCCAATAATTGGGTAAATATATTTGTTTATGCACTTCCTATTGTGCTATGACTATAAAAGCTCCGTAACCACTTACACATGGAGCTTCCATTCAGGTCAACTGGAATCCATGGTTCTTAACTGTGGTCCCTTCCTTGGCTGTGAGTAATCTACACCTAACTCCATTTGAATCAAGATGTGTGCTTTGATTCCAATATTTGTGGAATAATATTGTCTATTTAGAGTATGTAGATATTATTATATAAAATCTAATCACAGAATAAATATTTAAATTGTTTAAAATATTGTAATGCATTATAAGTGGGTATAGGCTAGCACAGGCAACATGCAATGAATGGGTAATCCCAGATCTCATTAATACACTGTTCCATTATGTTTTGAAACTTTCCAGAAATCTGTTACCATTAGAATTTTCCAGGAGGAGCAAAGAAAAGGTAAAAGTAAGTATCAGATAAAGGACTTTCCTGTGTCTGACTATGTTCAAAAACAAAAACAAGGACAGAAGTTAGTCTCCAATAGTTTATTTGAGAAGAAATAAGATAACCACAAGAACGAAAATAGATTTACAAACACTATTATGATGGCCCAGAAGAACTTGATTCTAGTGTTTTCTTTCTGAAAGATTGTGTAGAACATACTTCAGAATGTTCCACTTGCAGGAGAAGGAAACTAAGCTTCCTTCCAATTGACAATTCCAGCCCTGGGGAATAACATCCCCAACATGTTGCTTCTGCTTTGAGAGCAGCTGATAGACATTTAGGAAATGCTATAGACATAGACTCTGGCAGCAAGCAGCTGCAGGTGGTGGTTGTTCTCCAGCACTGAGTGCTTGTACTAGACAAGGAGCTAGCCAGATACAACTTGTTTCCCAAAGCCTTAGCAGGAAGAAGAATAAGAATTTCCATCATTGATAGCAACCACTGTGGGGTAACCACTCTCCTACTTCACCATAAACTTAGACATTCATGCTAACGTTCTGTTCCTCGGAGTAAAAGGCCCTCAAATTTTATGACCAAATAAAATAGGATATTTGTTAAGATATAGATGAATCTTCACTGCACATGGGATTGCTGGTCTAATGAGAGGAATCCTAGAATTAGCATTTTCAGGTACTGTTTTGTTTGTTTTTCTTTTCACCAACAAATCACCAAGCCATCAAAGCCTCTCATTGGTAGCCTATTATCTCATTATGTGATAAGGACCATGCACAGCCTGGTGGCTTCTTTCTTACTTCTTCTTTATCTCAGAGCTTTCAGAAATATTTTATTCTTCTCTGAACTTTGGCCATGTAGAAAGGTTAGCAGGGCAGGGTTGTTCCTGAAAACAAGGCTCCATGCTGCTCCTGGTACAGCAGGAAATTTAGCTTCAGTGAGCAAGGATCAAACCCATCATAGTTCTTCATTAAAATCCCCTTGTCAGTAGTGAAGATTAGATTTCAATACCTCTGTGCCTGGATTTTCTTTCAGACGTGTTCCGATTTTGATGGAGAAAAGTACAAATGTTCAATATAAATATTTTATAAAGCCAACAATTCTATTCAGAAGTTTTTGACAAAAATGGGAGGAATGTATTTCTTTAATATTATGTGTGAGGGCTGCAATGTGAATGGCAGAGCAGTACCAGCATACATAAAACTCCGCTGTGAATATACACAAGCATTTTGCCCAGAGGGAAGAATAAACACTGATGACTTTTAAAATTTTCAAACATTCTGTATTGTAACCTTAAGATCTAAAGGCAGTTTGCTTTATGTGAAAAGAAAAATAAAAGCATGAAATAAATTCCACTGTAGATTCAAAATCCTTTGATAGAAACATAATGCCTTTTCAAACAAGGACACAGAAACATGCTTATATTTCAACCATTTAATCTACATTGTCACAAAAGAGCCATGGCTATAGGGAGACTTTTATTCTGTCAAAACCCTGAGAGATTTAAGTTACGATGCATTTCAAAACCCGCAAATATTCTAATATCTGTTGTGGTTTTTCAGGGATGGTCATAATAACAGGTCATATATTTGTTTTCCATTATAAATTAATAGGTTGCTGGGTATACTATTTTAAATTACACATAATAACATAATTTCTCAAAAGTATTTTATTTTTATTTTTTGGCTTTAGAAAAACATAACAGAGATTTTAAAATTTTTCTACGTAAGGATATATTGAACCCATAATGCACTAGATGCTTTGCATTCTGCGGAACATTCTTGGTGTTTCGCCATTGTCAGTCCTTGTGCCCAAATATTCTATTGTTATTGGCCAATAGTAACTAAGTGATGTCAGTTTTTCTATATTGATTTATGTAAAAAACACAAGTGTATTATAAGCTAGTATATCAAATGCCAAACACAGCAAAAAACAAAGAAAATGAAATGTTTAAAAATTCATATATATTATAGTATTTTTAATGAATGCTATTATTTTCACATCATAAATAAACTCTATTTAATTACTTCTGTACAAAGTACTCCTAGTTAACAGAACTCTTTTTGGCAATGATGACAATATGTAACCAATATTTTTTCTTTCCTTAGTATTCATTAAAATTTTGTTGGTAGAATATTTAAAGATCACAGAAGTATAATCTTTTTCAGTTTAATGAAAGTCAATGAAAATTATTTTAGTGCTTTTATTAAAGCTCTTTTAAGTGTTTTTTCTCATGTGATGCACCATTTTTCTTACTTCTATCTTTAATTTTTTTCCTGAAAAGAATTTCCAAGAACATTTTGAAAACTGTGGGCTGCTGTGAGCATAAACACCCTGGAATTTCTACTAGGGAATATCCTGTCTGAGCCACCCAGGTGCCCCTGCTTACACATCTAACTAAGTACATCTCTACCTCCTATGAGTTCGCATTTTTGTTTTGGGGATGGGCTAAAATCCCAACTGCTGTACTTACGCTTCACTTTCTACTCTAGCTGCTCCAAATAGGTAAAATATTACAATCCATGAAAAGTTGTTATTGTACAAGTTTGTGGCCCATAGTGGCTGAATTTGATCAATCAGAACGATTACATACTGTGTTTCTTCTCTTGGATAAGGCTAGAACCAGCAAATATAACTTAAAACATTTGAGCTTCTGAGTTTCTTAGGAAACCTGTGCTGGCTAGTGTCTGTCATTTTGATATAAGCTAGAATCTTTTGGGAAAAGGGAATGTTTGTTCAGAAAGTGCCCCTACCAAAAGCATCTTAAGGGCAAGCCCTTGAGTTGCTTTCTTGATTATTCATTGCTGTGGGAGAACACTTCCCTCTGTGGATAGTACCAATCCTGGGTAGAGTGGTCCTAAATTATTAATAAGAAATAGGTTGAGCAAACCTTGGGGACCATGCCATTGAGGAACTCTCCTGCATTGCCTGTTTATGAACCTTCCTTTATGTTGCTTTCTTGAATTCTTGTTCTGACTTCCCCTAGTGACTGATTATTACCTAATAGTACAAGATGAAATAAATCTTTGCCTCCTCAAGTTGCTACAGGTAGTGGGGTTTGAGCACAATGAAATCCCTAAGTAAGACAACACCTCAGTGGCCCATGAACCATTTCTTTCATACTGTAAACTGTTTATTATTAGCAGATTTCTCCAGATGTATGGTACAGGCCAATGGGAACACACGGAAACTACTCAGGATATTCCCAGGAATATTGGTTGCCCTCTATAAACTGATGATGAGACCATATCACTGAAAACAGCATTTACATACTTTATTTAACACAGAAAAAATGACCTAGTGCTTAGCTAGAACCTTCACTCCTCCTGACCAGTGTTCATGGAACATGAATGTACTCTGCAATGTTCTAGAGGAGAAAGGCAACCACCAACCCAAGTACAAAACTTGCTATCAACAAAGGTGACCTGCTTGCATCATAAGATGGTTCTATAGTGACACAAACAATGTAGAAGTCACCAACAACTATCTGATTGAATTTAAGACCCAGTCCTTGAGGTGGAATGCAGCGACCAACAACCTGAGACCACATAGGCTATGAACCTAGTGGAAAACAATACTACACATACTACCATTCTGATAAAAGAACATCAAAAGCAAATGAATCCTAATGACTTCCTGCTGTACTCATATTTTGCTCAGCCATCATCAGAAGTTTTTCTGATGGGAACAAATACAGAGACCGACAATTTGACCATGGGTAAAGATTCAAAAACTTTGGGAAACTTAGTTGTAAACGTGATAACATCATCAAATCCATCTTCTTGTTCTCAAAGAACAATGCATGAGAAAAGGCAGAAATTCTAAGAGCCAGAGTTGATGGATGATGCCAAGAGAATTGCGTCTTCCAGAAATGAACTCACAGAGACTGGAGCATCATGCACAGTGCCTGTACAGTTTTAAGCCAGAAGGGAACCCTGCATGCAGAGGGGAAATTAGAAACCATTCTCCGTACCTAATCTAGAGACTGTCAATAAATGACAACCACTTACAAATGAAATATAAGTGTTCTCCAGTGGCATTTCACCTTACTAAAGGGCTGGCCCTATGCTCAGCCAACATAGCCAACATGAAACAAATTCAATGGTGTTATTGTGTAAGTTTTTTGTCTCATATTACTTTATTTTAGCATCTTTTTTTCTTACTGTTTTTTCTTTTAGAATATGGTTTCTGATTTTGTGTTTCTTTGTTTTGGTGTGTGTTTGTGTGTGTGTGTGTAAATGGATTCTTCTATGTGTGTTTCCATGTGTTTGTCTCTTGTCCTTTTTGATGTTTTGGCTTTTATTTTAAAATTCTAGTTTGTTCAACTCTTTTATTTGCTAGTTTGTTTTCTAAACAAAGAGGAAGAAATAAGGTATGGTTTAGATGAAAGGGGAAATTGGAAGGATTTGACAGGAGATGAGAGAGGGTAAGTCATGGCCAGAATATATGTTATGGCTTTTCAATATAAGGGAAAACATAATAAATATTTTAAAGCCTAACAATCAATAAATAATTGACCTCACTGAAAACACAATGTCACCCAACAAACAAAAACACAAGCAAATAAACAAATCAGGTGAAATGCTAGGGAAATAGTTCAGTTAATCATATATTTGCTGTAAATTTTAAAAGTGTGATAAAATATCATGGCCAAAAAGAACTTACAGAAGAAAGAGCTTATTTTATCAGTATGTTTGTATGTGTTTGCGAGTGTGTATGTGTGAGGCAAGGTTATAAAATATGTAAGCCTTTTCCTAATTATGTACTTCATCTAGCAAGTACAGATACACACATACGTATACTATATAAACACGCAGAAAGTACATTGATTGACTAGCTGTCACAAACACAAGCACACACACACACACACACACAATCTTTAAATGATTAAAGTCTATGTTTAAGTACTCACATCTAGCATTTAAACTGTATAGCACCATCCTATTTTTTCTTTTAGCATAACAGAAATTTTAAATCATGATCCAGTTTTGATTACATCAATCCCATTCAGGAAAAGTTTGATATGGGGAATTCAAAGTGCATTAAAAGTAACTGGATAAATAAAATGCTGGCTTTATTTCTAATTCAATACTTATTTGAGAATCTATATACTTAGAAAATGGAGGAGCAGTTATAATTCCATATATATGGTTAAGGTTGATGGTACATGAAGATTCGTGATGGATGTCTCTTTCCTCTTCAACCATCTTTGAGAAAAACCTGACATCTGAGAACAAACGGTTTATTCACGGGGTAGAATAAACCAGGGCACATACATGGTGGCTGGGAATGAGTCCTACAACATAAAAACCTACAGTTTGGCTCAGGTCTCTGAAGTTCGCAGCTAGAGTTCAGTGAGTGGGTGACTTGAGAATAAACCTGCTTCAGAAGGGGGCAAAGAGATGGAAATGTTGAAGGGCAGCCTTGTATAGTGACTCTCCTGACCTCCCATGGGACACACACTCTCTGCAGCACATTCTCCAGCTTGTCTGGAAATACCAACTGCAAACCAAATGTCCAGGGTAGCTGGTGAAAACTGGGGTTTTGTATTTTTGATATTTTAAAATATATCTCTGAAGTAGATGGAATATGGACGAGACTCATTAAAGAAGAACCAAGGGGCTAGGCTGAAAGATTAATGCTGAGACAGGCAGTAAGTCACATTAAGAGACAAAAATTAATTGCTAGCAATACGGTGAAGTAGAAAATCTGTGCTTTAGTTATAAAAAAAAATGTAAGAAAGTTCAGGGTGAGGGTCTTGTCAGATTGCTTGAAGCCAATTACCACTACAAGGAAAATGAGGATGGGTCTTATTGTGTCTGTTACATTGGGCCTAATGTATTCAGACTGGAAGTAGCTACAGCACCAATTCAAGGGGAAGAATGGCTCAGATGTTGCTCCAGTTCAAAGCACCTGAAACTCCAAGAACATATATGATTGCTCAGTTTTCTTCACTGTTTACCCCTGGAAGCTGACTTGAAACTAGACCCAGGGCGAGTTTCCTGCTGAGTTTGGCCCAGAAACCACAGTCTGGATCTTCTACTCTTGCATTTCATGGGGCATCACATTCCCCATGTTTTACAGCTTTAGTTTACTTTCTAACATCCTTTAAAAAAAAGACCTAAGTTAGCTTTGAAATCCCAATAGATGAGGAAGAATTTAACTGCAGATGCTCCTTCATTCATCGCCTGAGTGCTGGCATAGGTGTGCACCACCCCTCTGCATTCTGTGCTGTAGACAGAACCCAGGACTTCATGCTTGCTGCATAAGCTCTCTGCCAACTAAGCTAGACCCCAGCCCCATTTTTTTCAGCATTTTAGAGCATTTTTAAAATTATGTTCCTGGATATTGGTTTCCTCACACTCTGTCTGTCCCTTGGCATCTTTTTCTTCTTTGTAATTTTAATTCCAAGCCTCAGATCTCTAACTTCACATCCAAACTACACACTTTTTTAAGGTGATCCAATCAAGCTTGAGCTTGATTTGATTAAAACTTTAACTGAAGTACCTGAATATGCAACTATGTCTGTCAGTCTTCTCGTGACTTTTGCATCAATAATTATGCCTTCATTAACATATTCAAAGCTAATCCCACCCTGTCTCTTGGTGTTCTTGTCTGTCTTCATTGCAGGTTCTTCCTACTCCTCCCTCACATCTCTAAGACAAGTTTTCACTCATTTTCACACCTATCTGTCATTGCCAGTGACAGCAACAGGTCTCCTTTTCAGCATTCTCCAAACCTGATCCCTATTGTACTACTGCTCAAGTATTTATTTCCCATTGATTACAGTATCTTAAGTATTCATTTATTTGAAACAAATTAAAATATCCCAATTCTCTACAATGCTCGCTTAGAAACCAAACCCCAACATATATATATATATCCAAAAGACCCAACTCTAGGCATCCAAACTCATAGCTTGAGTCTTCTTTAATGAATGCAGGCATGCATGCCGATCACACTGTCAGCCCCTCAAAACAGCCTCTGCTTGGCTTTATAGATCACAAAGTAGATAAATAGTACATTTGATACAGTATGAAGCACAGTACTAAAAACACATCATACAAAGGATTCTATGTCAAGTCAGGTTAAATCTGTGCTAAATAAATAAGCTTGTTTGATTAACACTCCAAAACACTGAATAAAGCATCACAATGTAAGACATGTTTCACATAAATAATAATGCAATTAAAAAAAAAACGTAGGCAAAGACCCATATTTCTCGGGATACTTTCAGTTTATAGGTAAGGATGCCTTTCATTCAACTCCTAATCTGCCTCCCTCTTACAGCACAGGTGTTGGAGTTACAACTGATATCAGGACACAAGGTAAGAAGGAGTTTTCGGTGCTGCTAATAAGAGTAATCAAACAGCTGGTCTGATTTAAAATTCTAAATTACTAATCTTATTGGATTCTAAAATTCATGTTTGTATAATGATTGGTACTTTCTACCAAAACCAATAACTTCAATTGCCCATCCTTTAAAATGTTACTTTGTAATAGTTTATTATGACTAAATTGTTACTAATTTTTAGTGTTAATTTACTTGAGGACTTAAAAATAAATAATACCATTCTAACAGTAAGTCTAAAAACTAAAATTTAGAATCTTTGTTAAAGTTAAGGTATTGCCCATTCAATTGTGAGATTATCAAGTGATGTAAAACTGTTGACAGTAAAAGTATTATTCTTACCATTCACTTGAAAGATGTGTGTCTGATGGACATGCTCATAGCCTTCTGCATAACAGGTATAATTGCCCATGTGTACTGTGGTAACCTTGGTGATATACAAGGACCCATCATCGCCAAAGTCCTAAAAAAGAATATAGATCAAAGAGTTGGAAACTTGAGAACTTATTTCTATTCAGGAGTAAAATAAATATATTAAACATTTTTAAAGGATCTTAATTATCAATGTAAACATGAAGGATGCTGTCTTACCTTAATATTTTTTTAATATATTCTTCTTTTAAGAGTGAACTTCCATTGATAAATAAGACATTCCCACATTAATTTTAAATACATGAATTAATAAAGTATAATGGTATAATTTAATTTTATACTTTGAATTTTAGATAGATAAAGCTCTATCAAGAACTTACCTTACAACTAAAAATAAATTGCTAATTACATTTTTAGTTTGATAATTATCCACCAATTTTTGTAACACTTAGAAGTGTAAATATAAAGAAAAATACCTATCAAATTAGTATGTTCTTAGTGTAAGCATTTATAGCCCTATCCTGAAATATATTTGTTTTATTTTGTTTTGTCTGAGGGACAATGAAGATTAAATCATATTTTAAATCCTGCTAAACATGAACTCTGACATAATACTAAACTCTAAGCCAGGATTTAATTTTTAAAGGTTGTAATCTACTACTGGTCATTTGAATAAACAGCCATGCCATTTGGTTTTTGGGAGAACAAAGGCATAACCATTCCTGGGAAAGCATATTAAAGTCTCTCCTCTGTTTATCACAACAGAGTTCCAGCATTATCCTTTGAACTGCAGGGTACAAACCAGAAAATCTCCTCTTTATACATCAATGTGTGCAGTGGGGAAAACTGTCAAATCTGTTTTTAGGTTCTTGGGAAAAACTGCTCTAATAATCTCCAGAATCTTTATTAAAACCCAACTGCCTGATCCCTGTGAGATGCTGTTTTGTGGGCATTTGGGCCTCTCTTCCTCTCACCTTTGTGCTTCTGTGATAACTTTGAACAAGCTTGAACTCGTGCTCCCTGTGAACCCCACTATCTTCACAGACTGAAGGGGAGGGAAAGATTTCAAGCCCCCTCCCATGGGGAAAGGTCTCTGTGGGGACATTCTACAGTTATCAAAATCTTATTTTTCCATCACTTTTCTTTACTTAAACAAAACAATCAGGTATTCCTCTTTTTAATAATTCTATCCCATAGTCCTTTGGGGAAAAATCACAGAAATTTTAAAGATATTTTCTTGAACATAGATATTATTCGAGATAACAGTAGACTGAAGCACACTTTAAAAAGCAAAACTGAAGAATGGGACAGCCACACACCAATTGACAATTGAGTTTTGACAAAGATGCCAGAACTATACACACAGTGAAAGAAAGCATCTTCAACAAATGGAGTTGGTCCAGCTAGATAGGTGGGTGCACCTTGGGTCCATATGCCTCACCCTGCACAAAACACAAAATGCAACTCCAGACGGATCAGAGAAGCCGATACACTGAGTCAGAAAGAGGAGAAACTCGGGAATAGCCTTGAATTCATTGGCATGAAAAATGCTTTTCAAACTGAACTCTGGTAGCCCAGAAACTAGGAACAAAACTTAATGAATTGGACCTCATTTGACTTTTTGTAGACCTCTCTGTCTCAAGCATCCTTGATTGAAGGAAGAGAGCAGCCTCCTCTCTGAGCCTCCCAGAACCTCCACATTCTATCTGTGTTGAGTCCATTCAACTTGACAATACATTAACTGTACGAAAACATTCATTGAACAGATTTTTCTAACAATGCAAACTCTAATATCAAATTGCACTTTGAATAAAGTAAGGATCCTCTCAACACACCTAAAGGCCACCTCAAATGTTTGCTGGGCACTTTAGTATCTCAAGTACTATGTTGTATTTTATTTTTAAATATAGATCATCCTTTGCTTAACCCTTTCAGGAAGGCGGTGTCATTAGTTTCATTTTACAAATCAAAAGGTTGAAATATGATGTCGTGTAACATTGTGGAAGTCTTCAAACTGGGTTCTATAATTTTTATCATGCATTCTCCTCTTCATATCCTCCATTAATTCTAGCTTTAACTTAGTATTACCTATTGCTATTTTACATGGACATCAGAAATATTCTTAACCTTCTTCTGAGTGTCACATCTCTAATCTTTTAGAATACTACATTCTCCGTACTTTTCTATTCTAAGCAGTTTCCCTGAACTCTGTGATTTTATTGCTCAGTCATGGTTGAGAGCTATGGTCCGAGATCAGGCACACGGGATTCAGGAACAAAATATGTCCTCATTCTGAATTCCATTACGGCTTCACAGTCTGCCAGCCAATAGACCCTCCGTAAGTAGATTAAATCGTATGTGCCCCTTCACAATTATAAAGTAGCCTCAAGCACGGATGTCTGGAAAGAGCTGATGGGAAAAAAATTCCAGATCATGTATTCTGTTGAGATTATCGCTCATATTCATTTCAAAGCAATGCAAGCAGAGAAGAACATATGTAGTACACTTTCAAACTTAAGAGAATTCTGATGGTAGCTCCCCACTGACT
This sequence comes from Microtus oregoni, assembly GCF_018167655.1. Classification (NCBI taxonomy): domain Eukaryota; kingdom Metazoa; phylum Chordata; class Mammalia; order Rodentia; family Cricetidae; genus Microtus; species Microtus oregoni. Next base: position 7,783,700 of record NW_024543069.1, read on the forward strand.
ACAGTTAATCAAATAAGAGTAACATCAAAACACTTAACAGTCAGTGGATTATCAGCACTGATAAGAGCCTACAAGAAAACCGTGTTCCAGTGTTGTTATTCAGAACATAAAAGCTGCATTGTTGGCCTATATTTCTTCACAAGCATTGTTTAGCTAGTTATATATAGTTAAAAAGAGAAACCCAATCTATTGAAAAATAGTTTCTAAATTTAAATTCAGTTTTTTTTTATGTTATGATATGAGCTTTTAGTAGTGAAGATTTAGCATCAGCTAAAATGTTTTAAGATTTCTAGACTATATATATATATATGGAGACTCAAGGAGTATATAAGAGTGTTTAGATAGGGAAAGGGAAGATAAAAACATAATTATATTATAATCTCAAAAAATGAGAAAAATATGTGCTAATGAATAATCAATATCTGTTTCTCAATATTTCTTTCTGCATTATTTAGTCATCCCCAGTTCTTAATCATGAGCACTGATGCTGCTCACTTCACAGTCGGCGTGCAGTTTGGTGCTTCAAATAGACACAGTGCTTAGTGAGCATGCAAATGAATTAATCAATACAGTCATTATAATTCCTGCGTTTTAGCTCCTACTCAATTACTTGGAAAAATATTAGTAACAAATAATACTTTAAAAACCATGTAGTTAGCAATTCAATTTGATTTTCATTTCTGAAGCAGTGAGATACCATTAACTGTGGTTATTTAGAATTTCCAGAATTTCTTATACAATAGTTTTGAGGATGTTTCTTCACTATATGTATTATCATGTAAGCTATACTGCAATATACTATTGTTAAAATCAGATATTGCATAAATACATATTATTTCATTGAATTATATATCAATATTTAATTTAGAGATTATAAAAATTCAATTCCATCTCATGGCTTATGTACTGATTTTTCTAGGTTAAATCAGTTCAAGTAGTCATGAAAAGTCTGATTTTCTAAGTTTGTAAAGAATCATGGTTGAAAGCAGGAGACTGAGGGATGAGAGATGAGAGATGAAGAACTTGCTTCCTTGTTTTATACAGAAAACAAGTAAACCTAGCAGCCTAGCTGAATAAATAGGAAGACACTGTTTTTCCTTAGAGGCTTTGTCTAGAATAAACACTTGGTTTCTCAAGACAGGGTTTCGCTGTAGTTTTAGAGCCTGTACTGGAACTAGCTTTTATAGACCAGGCTGGCCTTGAACTCACAGAGATCGGCCAGCTTCTGCCTGGGAAGTGCTGGGATTAAAGCCTTGTGGCACCACTGTCCAGCTGAACAAACTCTCTTAAGTGTCTCTGATGAGGAGTTAAGGAAATGTAGCAGAGCTCTTGAGAAAATGCTCTCCCAAAACCTTCTTGTAGTAGCTGCTGAGAAGCAGTTATCTTGTGATTGAAACACACCAAACTACAGGGAACCTCCTTAAACCAAAAGATAACTGAAAATAGTCAAGAAGTTTCTGAAACTGAGCATATTCGCCAGGCACACCTCTTCCAAGTGTGAAAAATAAAACTGTTGAGCATTTCTTTCAGACAAGACAAGCTGCAAGGAAGACTGAGACCAGACCAGCTCCCAGGGAGAAGCATGAACCAGCCAAGCTGACTACAAGAGCTTTAGACCAACAGAGTCACTTAAAAAAGAACACTTTCCAACATTTTTGAGCTGCCTGCAGGCTGTGCAGTGTGCTCCAGATTCCCAACTTCTGTGAGCTTGACCCATGTTGAGGTGGGTTTGATGATGCAGTTGGTTATGAGTCATTCCTTCTCCTGTAAATAACCCTTTACCTATATTCCTATAAGTAATCCCAGTAAAATTCATTAGTTTGCCAAGTAGGACTTCAGTAGCATCTGTATTTTGGTCTGTTATGGGCTCCTGACACACTAGTTCAATTGTATACAGACACACACACACACACACACACACATAATTTTACATATAACTAATTGTGTGCGCGTGTGTGTGTGTATTGCTCTGATAGAAGTACACTGTTCATTTTAGCATATAAACTGTAATATATATATATATATATGCAACAGAAGATTTCAATTTCAATAGCGAAAATTTGAGCTTGCTCCACACTTTACTGCTGAAATATAAACTGACTTGCTGAAATTTCTTGCAGTGAAAAACAGATAGATGAGATTTTAAGGATATGAATTTAATTTAGGGAGAAAGTTTAGCAATTAAAATGTCTGCCATGCATGCAAGCAGACCAGAGTTCTGTCTTCAGAATTTGAGCAAGTGCTTGCTCATAAACACAGCCGTGATTCCAGCTTAGAAAGTCAAAAATGGGGGCAAGCAGGCCGGTGATACCAGCTGTATTGTTCACATCTAGTCTGAATAGGAGAGCTTACATCAATTGATATGGTGGCAGACCAATGAGGCATGATTTGTGAAACCAACTTCAAGTCTCTTCATACCTATACACATCCATGTTCCTGCATAGACATGTGTATCCACAAGCATGAGAAGAAGGAAAGCATGAACATGTATGTATTTCATGTACATACACATGAAAAGATGGCAAATAAGCAATGAACACCATCCTCTCTTTCAGACTACATTTATACAGTTAACACTACACAACTGCAAAACATACTTCCGTATAAGTGAAAGCAAAATATTCTGTAATAATAGCAACTATAGTACAGTAATTTATGCTGGATGCATAAATAAAGATATCTTAGGTGTAGTGCATGGTATCAAAAACTCATTTGCATGCATTTCAGTCCAGCCTATGCTAAAACTCTTAAAACCTATTTTACCCAATTATAACACATTGTTATTTAAATCTGGGTGCCTAGATGTGGTTATCTAACTGATGTGAATAAACACAACCCAGATTGCTACAATGTGATAGTCAGAGCCACCCTCAACAAGGAAGTGGGGGCAGCCCCTCAGAGCAGAGAGAGTGTCCTCCAACCAAGGAAACCCCGACAAGACAGCAAACAAAGACAAACAGAAATGGAAACCGGCTTGTTGCTGGAAATTTCTTTCAGTAATGAAAAGAGAACCTGCTGGTCCACTGATAAGGAAGTTTTACGCTAAATCCATTTCATCTAAAATGTGTTTTATTTATACTTTAGTTCTGCGAGGAACATTATGTATCATGGTTTATCAGTGGTAAATTCAGGTAGTTCAATTGCAGTTAAATTAGGCATACCATGAAGATTATACAGTATACCAATTCAATGGCACACATGAAATTATGAAATTTCAGACTTTTGGGCTAAGAAACTCATTAAGCTTTTATCTGAAATATCATCTATAAAATAGGAATATTAGTGATAACTAATTATAGTACAGAATGATTTAATGACATGAAAATCCTACAAATGTCTTCCTATCACTCCCAATGTAATATAAATGAATTATTTTATATTTGTAATTACAAATTATCTTATTATTACATGTTAAAATATGTAATCATTAGCATTCAAAAAACTTGACAGTAGATAGGGGCTAGAGACCTCTGCAGTCTGATTTGTTTCTCTGTACATAACCCTTAGGTTCTATACTTCTGTTTTATTCTGCGTCAGTCTTGTAAATGCTGGCATTGTGCACTTACACATCCATGACTAGTACAGATTTTCAACCAAGCCTGAGTGGTACTTCTTGTGAAATAAAATAACAAAGCTATGAGATTTCTTGGCTAGTAGATCTAATAGTTTAAAATTCACTAAGGTACACAGTGTACTTCCTACAAGAAAATCATGATGGTCTAATCCTATCATTAATAATCAGGGGCCCTTGACACTGCTGCTAGAAAAGGAGAAAGAGTCACAAGGTAGGAAATCTGAATGTGGGTTAAAGAGGGGGATCGTAAGCCCTATTACTATATCTAATAATGATATTTTATTTCCATTGAAGATACGATTTGCATACATATCTCTTTCTGTACAACAAATTAAATTGACAATAAGACTGAATTATCCTTATTAGAACAAATAACTTTTAAAACCATATGGTACTGGGTACTGATTTAAATTTATACTGCTTATGTACACACTATTATTCTACTTCTGAAAACACAATAATAAATACAAGCTTGAGTTCATCTTGTGCAAAACATTGTTCATGAGACCATCATGACATGGACAAATCCTTTATAGATAAAATGTATGTGGGTTTTTTTTAAATATTCTCTTTTATCTTATTTAAGAATCACTACTGCTATTGTTTTGTTGTTTATAATATAATTTGTGTAATACTTCTACCAGAATGCCAGTGGGTACTGTTTTACGTGAAGATTACTTCCTCTTGCTGGGATAGTTGTGATGTCTGGAGAGAGGACAAAGTAGGACCCTAGTGAAACTTTTTTTTTCTTTTTTTTTTGGTTTTTTGAGACAGGGTTTCTCTGTGGTTTTGGAGCCTGTCCTGGAACTAGCTCTTGTAGAACAGGCTGGTCTCGAACTCACAGAGATCCGCCTGCCTCTGCCTCCCAAGTGCTGGGATTAAAGGCATACGCCACCACCGCCTGGCCTCCTAGTGAAACTTTCTAAGGTGATTTGAATATATATTGATATTTGAGAACAATTCAACGAACCTTTCCTCTTTGTCAGAGAGATTATGTCAAAACTCCCCCATCTACAAAAATTAAATACTTATTTTTCTTTACCAGAATACTTCACATTTTCTTCTTCTTAATTCCTTCAAAATGGCGTTTTTCTCCAGTATCTTTATCAGCTACCTAATATGTTCTCTTCTCTCCACATGAATTGTCAGTTTTCCCATAGTGACAATGCTAAGCTGCACCTGAGCCCCCATATCTGGCTGTATTGTTCTGAATCTCAGTGCCAATATTTCTTACAACTGTTGCAAACAGCTGTCTTGAAATTATAGTTTGGCTTGGCACTGTTTAATTATCCTTACTGATATTTTCCATAATTGTATATTTAAATCAGAATTTACATTATTTTTTTTTTAGCTAAGGCTCTTTTACTTATTTAATTTACACTGAATAGGAGACATAAGTATGAATCAGGAGATTCAAAATCTTTTGAGTCATCTGCACATTGCTACAATGAGTACTTAAAATCTTCTTCTATGTTGATATTTTCACCAAGGAATGATCACTTCTTTAGCTTAGCAATAAATCCATTATGGTTATTAGTAGTAAACAACAAAATGTATTGTGTAGTATTAGGGGCGGCGGGGCCTCTTCCCCAGCACCCCAGCACCCCAGCCGCCCGCCCGGCTAGCTCAGTCGGTAGAGCATGAGACTCTTAATCTCAGGGTCGTGGGTTCGAGCCCCACGTTGGGCGCCATATGTAGTATTAGGGGCGGCGGGGCCTCTTCCCCAGCACCCCAGCACCCCAGCCGCCCGCTCGGCTAGCTTATGCCCGAAATAACAACACACAAACTGTATTCATTTAAACACTGCTTGGCCCATTCTCTTCTAGGCTAATTCTCACATATTAATTTAGCCAATCTCTACTCATCTGTGTATGGCACCCCAAGGTGCGCTTACCAGGAAGATTCTAGCCTATGTCCATCCTGGGTCGGAGCTTCATCCCGGGAGCAGGGCATGGCGTCTCTCTCAGGCGTCTGTTCCCGAGAGGAGAGCTGTGAGTCTCTGACCTCACTTCCTCTTCCTCCCAGCATTTTGTTCTGTTTACTCCACCCACAGGGCCAAGCAGTTTCTTTATTGGCCAATGACCTTCCTCCATCAGTATTGGCTCATTAAGAACACATGCCAAGGTTTCTCAGGAAATTTGGGATCAACCTACACCTGGACCCACCAATACCACTCTTGGGAATATACCCAAGAGAGGCCTTATCATACAACAAAAGCATATGCTATACTATGTTCATAGCAGCATTGTTTGTAATAGCCAGAACCTGGAAACAACCTAGATGCCCTTCAATGGAAGAATGGATGAAGAAAGTATGGAATATATACACGCTAGAGTACTACGCTGCGGTAAAAAACAATGACTTCTCGAATTTTGCATACAAATGGATGGAAATAGAAAACACTATCCTGAGTGAGGTAAGCCAGACCCAAAAAGAGGAACATGGGATGTACTCACTCATATTTGGTTTCTAGCCATAAACCAAGAACATTGAGCCGATAATTAGTGATCCTAGAGAAGCTAAATAAGGAGAACCCAAAGAAAAACATATAGGCATCCTCCTGAATATTAACCTTCATTAGGCGATGAAAGGAGACAGAGACAGAGACCCACAATGAAGCACCGGACAGAAATCTCAAGGTCCAAATCAGGAGCAGAAGGAGAGAGAGAGTACAAGCATGGAACTCAGGACCGCGAGGGGTGCACCCACACAGTGAGACAATGGGGATGTTCTACTGGGAACTCACCAAGGCCAGCTGGCCTGAGTCTGAAAAAACCTGGGATAAAACCGGACTCGCTGAACATAGTGGACAGTGAGGACTACTGAGAACTCAAGAACAATGGCAGTGGGTTTTTGATCCTACTGCACGTACTGGCTTTGTGGGAGCCTAGGCAGTTTGGATGCTCACCTTACTAGACTTGGATGGAGGTGGGCAGTCCTGGGACTTCCCACAGGACAGGGAACCCTGATAGCTCTATGGGCTGACAAGGGAGGGGAACTTGATTGGGGGAGGGGGAGGGAAATGGGAGGCGGTGGCTGGGAAGAGACAGAAATCTTTAATAAATAAATAAACGGAAAAAAAAAGAACACATGCCAAGAGCTTCCTGCTGTGACATCCTTCTTTCCAAACATAGAAGTCGTTGTATCACGGACAGAAGGTTAAAGCAGATAGGGAAAAATGTAAACAGACAAAATTTACAAGACTAGTTCCCACCCATTTCCACCCTAACAATGCTTTTGATTGACACATAATTTTTCTTGGAATATTTAATTAAATGTTGATTCTAGGCCTTCTTTGGTTTGCTCTCACCACACACACCCACTTGTCTTTCTCCCACTGGGAGACAATCCTGTCCGATCTTTATGTGTTCCATTGTGGATTGCTCTGTATAACGGAGACAACAGGGTTTTCCACGCCAGCAGGAAAGGCGAGCTGTAGAATTTCGGGTTTGAGAGTAATTTGAGTTAATCAGACTATCTGCATTTTTAAGGAAACTGCTCACTTCTCAAAGGAAGCACATAATTATTCTTATTATCTAGTGTGGACATTAAAAATGAGCATATTTCTAAGAAAGAACATAAATCTAGAGTATGTTAAAACTGTAATTATAATCTAATGTCCAGGTAAAAGTCCATTAAATACACAAAGAAGGAAAAGTGATTAAACTTGGGGAAAAAAAAGACAAACCCTAAGTCACTATCAGTAAAAAACAAGACAGTAAATGATGTACCTATTTCTGTAAGTAAAGTGGAATATTAGAAAAATACAGGCATAAAGAGACAATACATAATTAAAATTAAAATATGTGTAAATTATAAATTTGAACAGTCATTATATGAAATATATTTGAGACAGAAAATGTTGGTCATAACTTAAGGAAATATTTACCTGGAGGCAAATAGAATCATAACTCAAATAAATTACTTTCACAAAGATAAAATTCAAAAGGAAATCAAGAGTGCTCTAGCTAGACCAGAGGAAAATAGCAGCCCTGAATGAAAGTAATTGAAGTGATAAGGGAGTAATCAAGAAAATATAAATAAAAAAGTAACATTAACTTTAATTTTGGATGACTGCTTTAGAGTAAGGGTCAGGAAACTTCATACAATTTAAACCGAACAAGCATATATGTAAGGTAACTGCCCAAGTTTTCTGCTTTGGCAGCAGGCCAATTGTCTGAACTCCAGCACATGATCATGACCCAGCCTCTACTTTCCAAATACTGGGATTACAGGTCTGTGGCATCATGCTGGCTAAGAAACAGAATGATCGTAATAGCCTTGTAATATAACTTTTCCCTAATGACTTCTTCCATTCATATGTTTATAATTGCACTGTTCTTCTGCAAAATATATTCAGGTTGAGAAGTTTCAAAGGTGAATCTTCAGAATTAATAAATTCTAATCATATACTGTTCTCATAAAGGGAAAGAAGAGGGGCTGGCTCGGAAAATATAAATGAGGCTAAGAAAATACTGACAATATAACACGAAAGGCTAGAGCGATTGAGCAATGGGTAATGCATGAGGCCCTAAATTTGAATCACAGGAACTAGGATATCTGGCCATGGTATCCTTCAGGTGTCTGTAATCCAGTACTCCTGAAGTGGAATGGGAGGAAGGAAAATCAAAAGGTTTCTGGCTAGCTTAATTGATGGACAAAACACTATGTCATTTTTTATTCTTGCTAATGGAACCATTGTCTACCCTCCAGGAATAGAAAGTAAGTATAAGCATCTCATTCTGACAAGGGTCATTTAGGGCATAACCCCACATCATAGAAGCTTTGTTTAATCCAGGAAGCCAATGTTTTATGACATACAAAGAAACTGCCCGCAGTGAAAAAATAAAATTAAATTAAAAATCATTTTGAATAACTGATAGGAAACCAAGAATTTTGACAAAAAAAGGATAATTTATATTTTCCACATACGCAGATTCAATTTCACATGCCTTATCTGCCACTGATACATTCTAAACACAAAGCAAACATGATACTTTATTAGGGCCTATACCTGTCAGCTCCCTTTGGATAGTTGTTAAAGGAAGAAGAGCCATTAGCTTCACTCGATCAACATTTGTGTAATTTCTGGGAGGTGCAATCAGTATAGGGAAGAAAGTGTGGGAAGGAGAAAGAAAGAAAGAGAGAGAGAGAGAGAGAGAGAGAGGAAGGAAGGAAGGAAGGAAAGAGAAGAGAGGATAGGGAGAAGGTATAAGAAGAGAAGAAAAAAAAGGAAAGGGTTAGGAAGAGAGGAATCAAAGAAGGAAGGACCCTCACATCTGTATCTGCATATAAGAATTTGAACTAAGGCAATTTCATCAAGAAACTATTTCAAGTAAGATAGTTTTAAAAATTATTAAGAATACATTTAACCAGCATAAGTATGGCTTTGTAATAAAAATAATATTTATTTATTTGTTTGTTTATTTTGGTTTTTCGAGACAGGGTTTCTCTGTAGCTTTGGTGCCTGTCTTGGAACTAGCTCTTGTAGACCAGGCTGGCCTCGAACTTCCAGAGATCCGCCTGCCTCTGCCTCCCTAGTGCTGGGATTAAAGGCGTGCGCCATCACTGCCCTGCTTAAAAATAATATTTAGAACAACTGCTTGAGGGTATGTTTTAAATATGCAAAACTTTGAAACAGAAAGTCTCCTTACACTTAAGAGTTTCCTAGTAAACTTTTTAAAATGACAACTCCAAAAAGAATGTTTAAATGCAGAGATGATGTAAATATGCACACTTGACGTTGTACTCTTCCTTAGAGTAATACCCACCAATGAATGGGATCTATAATAATATATTGACAACTTTATTGTTTTCATAATCAATCATGTCGACTCAGAATTATATAAGAATGAATTCTACTGTCATCACACGGTCACATGTGTCACCAAGATGGCAAAATTATTACCAAAAGACAAATTTTTATTTTGTTATATTTATGAAATTATATTTATAGACATTTGTTCATAAAATTTAAATTATATTTATATATAGACACATACATTTTAACTTCAAAATTTGTGTGGTATTAAGTTGAAATTTCGCACATATTTATGTACTTTCATATGAAATATTCTTGTACTCCACAGGAGACATGGTACAATTATTGTTGTTTGTTGAGATTGTTTACAATTCCCTTCTGGGTTAATGGGCTAACTATTTGTCAGAAGTTTATCGTGAATGTTGTGGCTACAGTGAGCCTATTTCCTCTGAACTCCCGATGAGATTGCTCTCTAAATTAGTTTTATGTCAGGCACATTTCGTCTACTGAAAGTCATTTTTGATGTTGAATGCTCTGTGAGGACCCTCAGAAGTTTCCTCCTTGATTACACTGGCAAAAATCTTGCTGGTAACATCAAGCAAAGTGGGTAACAGTCAGGATAAATTCAACATGACCCTTGGAGGATTTCAGGAGCTCTAGGTCTCACAGAAGAACCACTTGATTTTGCTGTTCTTTGTTGTCGTTTTCATCACAAGGATGACGGTCCCCTTGTAGCTGGTCTTCAACTGATTGAGTGTTCTTAGTGGTGATCTATTAACAATTGGTAGTGAACCTGGCTCATCATCTCCACCATGATCCATTACAGTTTCTCCAATATGCTTTTTTATTGTCACAGGTTATTTGGTATTTTCTACATCCATCTCAAATATAGCTATGCAATTAAGTTGAAAATGTAAAGTTTGGATTGTAGCTTCTAAACCCAAGATGACGGACGGGCACAGGACTGAATCCACACACGGAGAAAAGAATGACAGAGGACAAGGTCTTTCAAGGTGTGCTGTAATGGGCTGTAGATATAGCTCAGTAGCAGAGTGCTCAGCTAAGAATAGTTAGACCCTAATTTCAATCTGAAGACTACAGAACAGTTGACTTGTATACTAAATGAAGTTTTAGATTTAAAAAAAAATACATTAAGATTTTTTTAAATTCAGTATAATCATTTTGTATATATTATAATATTTTGCATATACATTCTAATATGTATAATATATTCTATTTCCAAACCAAAAAAAGAGGTCAGTTAGTAATTGAGAAAATAGAATATCATTTGCTCCTTTGCAATTAAAAAAAAAAAAACCCTTAGAAAGAAATGGTCCCTAGTGTGTTTCCCAGGTGAGGAGGAAGCCCACGGTGCTAGATGAGGTTATCATTCCAAAGAGGGAAGGCAGTTTTCTTGCTAGCCCTAGTGATGGCTGTAACCAGCTCAGCAAAGCCCTGGTATTTCAACTGAATGGTTCCTCTGATCCCTTGTGAGAAAGCTCTGAGGGAATGAGTACTGCCTAACTGACCTCACCTCCCCTACCCTTTGCTTACCATGCAGTGGCATGGGATAGGGAAAGACACACTCCCTCAAGGACCCATTGTTATCTATGGAAGGCTAGAGAGCTGGTGAGAAATTATCCTTGTCTGTCACCTGTTGCAGCACAGGGGAAACAGGACCCTTTATGCCACCTGGGCTGTACACTGAGGCTGACCCCATTGACCATGATGCAGACAAGCCTACTTTGCCATCACTAGAGTAAAAGAACTGACATTACGATCTCTCCCCCACCTCGTTTGCATTGTGGTGGCTTACGTGAGGGAAAGATGACCACCTCTTGCCCTGTGAGTGTGGAGAGAGCTGGCCCCAAGATCGCCAGAGTGAGATAACTGGCTTTGCCCCTCCCTCGTACAGCACACAGAAGAGACACCAACCCTCCAGTGCACACACTAAAGCTAACCATGCTTTCAGAGGCAAAAGTGGGTGTGAGAACAGGTGAACTGGTCCAGCCTCCCGTGGATGGCCCCCTGAAACAACTGGGGCCGGGTAAGGAGGAGCCTGCACCTTGCCTGGGCAACATGTAGAGCTAACACTGGTGGTGTTATGTGTGTGAGCTGGATCCGAGGACGTGCAAACATTAGAATTCTTGGATGGGCTGGCCTAGGCAGTCATGGAGAGCTTGCGGGGTGGGGGTGGTGTGAACTTTTAGGACATGAGAATGAGATGGACCTACAGATCTAAAACTACAAGATCTCCAGATACTGGACACATGGTGAGAAGTCCGGGGTGGGCTGGTGGCTGGTGGTGGGGACCCCAGTGATTGCCCATTGTAGACTCTGTGACAGTGGACAGAGGCCTGGAACCAGAACAGTGACTCATGGGGATGAAGACTTCAAATGAAGATGAAAGGATTAGAGGGTCAAATGTGTGTGTGACTCGCCAGGCCACACTGCAGCTTCCACAAGGAGATAATTCTAGGTTTTTCTTTTTTTCCCCCCTTCTTTCTTGTTTCACTTTCTTTGTTTTAGTTTTTCGTTTAAATATTATTTTGTTTTTGAAGAAGTTGCAATAATGAAGGGTGGATTTGGGGGAATAGGGAGATGGGTGCTTGATGAGAAAGCCACAAAGAATCAACTATATATATCAAATATATATATATATATATATCAACTACATATAATCAACTATATATATAGTCTTATTGCACTATTCCAATATGATTTGTGACATTTAATCTGTGTTTGTGCCTTAGTACATAATTTATTTTATGCTCATTTATTTGTATCCTTTCGGTATTTTTTGAGACAGGATTTCATTTTGTATCTCAGGCTATCCTCAAACTCATAGTCCAGCCTCTGCAGGACACTCTCAAGAATGATGTGAGTATTAGCCTAAACCCCTGCACACAGCCTAGGTAAATATGTATTTTATCTTCATAAATCAATTTTCTGACCATTTTGAAACTGTTGCGTAAACAAGTATGTGTTCACAAAATGTTGTAGGCAAATCTTACAATCAGTGAAGCAGGTGTCATGGTGAATACTGTGAGCTGTGCTGTAAGTAGCCCTTGGCCATCATTAGCAACCACAGAAGAAATTGTCTTAGAAAATACTGGATACAGTTTTAACTTCCTTCTGATGGCCAGCAGCATACAATATTCTCAACTAATGAGAAACCAGAATAACTTACCTTAGAAGAGAAATACATAGAAACAATAGTCTTCAAGTTTTTCTGCAGGGAAACCTATAGACATTGATTTCAAATGGGCATGGGAGCAGATTATCTCATAAATACCTATCCTTATACCTGCAGACTAGTGCAGCTCCCAGTCTTCATCAGAAAGCTGTAGTTGTACAGTAGGCAGTGTTTAATACTGAGAAAAAGCAATAAAATAAATGGAAATTTATATATTGTAAAAAGCATATGTTATAATTGTATTTGGCCGCTTCCAAATACAATTTCTCACTTAAAAATTCTGTTAAGCAAATTAAAATTTAAAGTTCAAAAATGTGATATGACTATGTTTCTATATTTTGAGTTTTAATATTACTATATAATAATAATCTTAAGGAATTGTTTTTGATAGAAAAACCTGTCAAAAATAGGGAAGTTTTTCTATTTTACTTCTGGTTTTGTAGTGCTGGGTATGGAACTTGTGGTATTGGGTTTCCTAAGCAATTGTTGTATAACTGAGTTAAACCTTCAACACAATAAACTAAAAATATACATTGTTTCTTTATGCCATCATTGCTCCTATCTTTCTTTTGAAAAAAATATTTTATAATGTGTCTCAGACTAAATTATAATTCCAATCCTTTTGGTGGTACCACTTGAGTAAGGGAATTAACAGGCTGGGCTCTAGGCCTACCACAAATTAATTTCTTTTTCTGCTAAGTTTTTTTTTACAGTGTTTATAATCAAAAATTTCATATGCTCAGCCCCAAGTGTTGCATCCAAGCCTAAGCCAAGTATTTTAGTGGCTTTTTAAGTGGAAGTAATTTTTATAAACTATCATGTCCTTACATTGATCAAGGTTAATGCTGTGTTGTTAATGCTGATAAGGTTAAATTATTTCCTTTATGATATTCTAGCCATTTTACAATAATACACTTGAATATTAAAGTGGAAATCAACTGTTGTAGAATATTAGCTTAAGACGTGTTACATTCATCTATGCTGTGGAATATTTGTTTAATGATGCAAAGATGTGTTGTATCCTTTTATGCTCCATGTTTAACTCCATAAGGCTCTCTTACTTTGCCTGTCTAAAGCACCTGATTCGTTAAATAAAGAGCTGAATGACCAATAGCTAGGCAAGAAAAAGGATAGGTGGAGCTGCCAGGAAAAGAGAATAAGTAGAAGAAAAAGGAGAAGGACCAAGAAAGGAGAAGAGGATGCCAGCTACATCCACCAAGCCACATACCCAGCCATGAAAAGGAAAGAGATGCATATAGAATAAAGAAAGGTAGAAACCCAGAGTCAAGAGGTAGATGGCATAATTTTAGTTAAGAAAAATTGGCTAGAAATAAGGCTGGGAAATCATAAGAATAAATCCCTGTGAATTTATATGGGAGGTGGGCGGTGGGCTTCCCAAGACTAAAGAGTTAAAAGAGTTATGCTTTGGCACCCAATGAGAGGCCTGTATTTCCTGAGAAAGCTAGAAAAAAAACAAGTAAAAAACAAAAACAAAAACAAAAGCAAACAAACAAAAAAAAAAACAGGCATGACTCTCTGAAAGAGTTGTTACCTTCCTTCTGCAGTCAGCATATTAAGGTTTTTAAAAAGCCAAGTAAAAGACCACCAACCACAGCATAGGCATTGGAATTTTAGAGCTCTGTGGGGCTAAATGCAGTTCCCAGTCAAGTGTATTTCCAATTTATCTGCGAGTTTTAGGTTTGGCTTTCACAAAACTAAGATGTGGGTAGAGTCAGCCACTTAAGCCATTGGGGGAGGTACTAACCACTCTGCTTATCTCATGTAGACGAAGAAGAAGAAGAAGAAGAAGAAGAAGAAGAAGAAGAAGAAGAATTAGAAGAAGAAGAAGAAGAAGAAGAAGAAGAAGAAGAAGAGAAGGAGGAGGAGGAGGAGGAGACAAAGTGGAAGAAAACCTCTAAATAGGTTAATGTATGTGAAACAATGTAGACTTAAGGAAAGGATATAAACAGTCCTAGAAAGAAGAAATAGTTAAAAATAATAATCTTTAAAAGGAGAGCAAAAATAATATAAAAAAAGCCAAATAACAATAGAAAATTCATAGGTAGCATGGATCCTATATGTATTGTGTGGATTTTGAATTTTCTATTTGCTGATAAGTAAAAAGCTGCTAAGAGACATGGGACTCAAAGAGAAACTGATGAAATAAGCAGCTTAGATATTTTAACTATGTCTTAATTATAAAACAAAGCTCAAATAAATTTGTATTGCTCTGTAGGAGAGGTGTAGCTTTTATTTCCACAGGAAACTAGAGGCTATGCATTCCTTCAGGGTTGACACAAATCAGGTATGATCTGGGAAGACCTTCTGAATCTTGACAGGCAATAGGTATCAACAAAGCTTATACCTGGTCTGCCCAAGATGTGGCCATTATCTCTAGTTTCTCTGGAACCCCTAAAGATGCTTTTGGCCACAGACAATAGAAAGAAGTCAAGAGAAAATGATGCCCAAACTTCCAAAAGTTTGGTTGTAGTCATTTTTGGTTATTTGTTGGGTTATGGATGTTGATCATTTAGGGGAATATAGGAATACACAATAAAAAAAGACAACTATTATTATCAGATATTTTACATTGGCTTGGATTTTTGTATATTGATACAAATTTAATAATATATTTCTGTACACAGTATGTATGTTTCTAATCTTGTTTGAGGTATTGTGCTTATGCAGCTCATTTAAAAATGCAATGTATAATTAAGAATTAAGATTAGTAAATAATGTATAATAATCAAACTTGTAGTCACATTAGGTATGTTTTCAAGACTAAACAGGTATATTTTAGACAGATAGATGGTTTCAAACACTATGAAGAACTATAGAATATGACATTTAAAGTATTTTGTTTCTATGCAGAATTTCATGGGAGTGAGACATCTCTGCTCCTGGCAACATCAATCAATGTCATAAAAGCATATGAAGTTTTCTTTCACTGTGTCAAAAACTAGTCAGTTGATCAAGAACCTGTTCTTTTGACTGACAGTATGTTGTACAGACTTCACAAGTGGGACACAAGAAAAAGACTGAGTTTTGCCAAGACAAGGTAGGACAGTCCTTTGAGATTTCTGCTTCACAGAAGAATCTGCCAGATATTCTGCAGGACACAGAGGAAATTAACTAATAAACTTTGTCAATACAGGGTAGGACAGTCTTTCAACTCTCCTGATGTACTGAAAATCTGCAAGATATACTAGATGTATAGGACAAAAATACCTCAATATTACAGAGAAACTATGGGTGACTAACAAGGCAGCCAGATGTCTTTGTTCTTAGGTAATATTACATAACTCAGAAGTCTTTGATCAAGTTAAAGACTAAACAGTTGATGTTATGGTTTTCTGATTTCTGATAGAAAGTAAATTAGGTATAAAACTGAAGAGTCACTAAGATAAGATAGAAACTGGAGCATTTTCTCTGCATTTGCTAAGTACAAATTGAGTGAATATTGCAAATGTAATTCTTATTTGATAACTGTTTTTGTTGTATACAATTTTAGTATGTTAAAGTTAAATCCTTTCATTTTTATTTAGACAAAAGGGGGAAATATTGTGAAATAATAGCTTAAGAACTGTTACATTAATTTATGCTGTGGAATATTTGTTGAACGATGCAAAGATGTGTTGCATTCTTTGATGTCACGTTTGTTTAATTCTGTAAAGCTGTGTTATTTTGCCTGTGTAAAACACCTGATCCATCTAGTAAAGAGTTTAACAACAATAATGAGGCAGGAGAGGTATATCCAAAGCTGCCAGGCCAAAATAATAATTAAGAGAAAAAGAGAAGAGGAGAAACAAGAGAATGAGAAGAGGATGTGGCACAGCCAGCCACAAAGTAGGAAAGAAAGAGAGGTATATAGACCAGAGAAAGGTAGAAGCCCAGAGGCAAAAGGTAGAAGGGATGATTTAAGGTAAAAAAAAAATGGCTAGAAATAAGATAATCTAAAGGCTGTGTGCATTCATAACTAAAAAATTCTCAGTGTATTTATCTGGGAGGGGGTAGTGGACCTCCAAAGACCAAAGAGTTAAAAAAAAATTACAACTGACTACAATCAACTTAAGTATATTACAGTTTATATATAAATTATATAATTTATATCTGTTATGTAGAATATTAAAAAATTGTGGTTTCTGTTCTGTGTAATCATAAAGTTGAAGACAATGAAACAGATTAATGATACCATATGCAAAAATGACTCATTTTAAAAACATATCTACTATAAGGAAATGAATGAAACTAGAATGAAAGAAATTCCCAAAGAAATAAATTAGGAACACTTTGGAACCAATAAATCCATCATATAAATCTAGATGTAACTCGATCTCCTCTCTTTTTTTGGCAGATAAATATTTTCACCATCATTTCCATATTCCTCTTGAGAAAAGAAAGACTGACACCACCCTGGTGCTTTTGCAGTGAGAACTATATGCATAATCTCACTGTTCTATACAGTCCTTTCTAAATTTTTATTCTATATGCTCAATATGTAAATGTATAATCTCAAATTTCAATTATAAAATATTTGTTTTTAGAAGTCATAACAAATTATCAAAAGAATTGAACTTAACAGCAAATTTATACAAATCTAATTGTGTTTTTATGGAAAATAGTATATACCATCCAGAAACATAATGGCATTTATAGAAACACTCAAGGAAATATACAAATAGAAGATCTACTTTAAAAATTAGGTGTAATGACAAATTATCATATAATAAAATACCATGGTAAAATTACTTCACATTTTTAGGTTAACCAAAGATGAATGGCAGCCATAGCATCTTTATGTGCAAAGAAGTGCCAAAAAGGACATCTAAAATCAACTTTAGACCATTAAATGTAACATTAAATTCCAATGAAATTTAACTTTAATTTGACAACGCACATCAATTTGAAATTTCCATTCCTAGGTAGTAATTCTCTCCCTTTACCTTGCTAACAGGTTGTTCTTCGTGAGCTTATTCTTTTGATCACACTTTGCATTTGCTAATTTCTTGTGTCAAGGGTCAGACTGCTAATGAACAGCCAGATAAGGATGTTCCTGATCTCCAGAAACAATGAACCACAATATCCTTACTGAATATTATATTCAGCTCAATATTATTTTCATAAATATTCTACATGGAAACAATTTTCATAATTAATATAAAAGGCAGGTCAATAAAGACCTAGGTATTTATCAGAAGAGCTACAACCATGTTTGTAGAATTAATATTACCCAACATATAGATAAATAAAAATGGCAAGATTAGTCAAAGATATCAATATTGTGGAATCTATAGGGACCCTTGGCTATAACAGGTATCAACTATTAGTGACAGTATGTAGGTTTTACAAAGTATAAAATAAATTATCATATAGACAATCAATCCCACTTGGAGAGTATATAGAAATATTTATAATCACTACCTCAAAAATATATTTATATGCTCATGTCCATTTCAAGATAGCCAAAGAAAGAAATTATTAAATAGATTAAAGAGAGAGGACAGACCATTTTTATTCTTATAAAGCAACATTGATAAACCTGAAGGTCATTATGCTTAGGGAAATAAGGTAGTCACAAAGAATAATCTCCACATGGTCCCACTTTATGAGGAAGCTACAAAAGTCAAGATCATAGAAATATAGTGTAGAATAATGGTCTCTGTGGACCGTGGAGGAAAATGAGTTATTACCAGGGGTCTGTTATGGAAGATAAATAAGGTCTGGGGCTGTGCTGTGAGATAGCCTGCCTATTGTTAACACGACTTTATTGTACACTTAAAAAATTAGGAAGATTGATCTCACACTACATCTTTTCTCCACAGTGAAAAAGAGAAAAGAATAAAAAGAAAGCACAATTCTGAATTTGCAGTCTTCCACACTTCCTTTCTTTTTCATTCACACGATTTTAAAAATGAAGTTCTGAACAACAAAGGAGGACAGAGAAAAGTCTCAGATTTGTAGCTTCTGGCACTTGCGTAATTTCAGCTTATTTCTTCTTAAGAAAGGCAATACACAATGGTGAAAAAAAAATCTGTAATAATCCCCCTGGCAGCGAGTAGCATCACTGCAATTGAGACACTCTGTACAACGTACCTTGGTATTCTCATTATCAGGCACCTCTGCTCAGGCAGAAAGAATATCATCTGTTCATCAGTTGCTATCTAAATTCCCACACGCTACATATTTTTCACAGACTAATTGGCTCCTGAATGTGAACATGACAGAATGGTTTACAGATAAAGGAGTTAGAAGACAATGTCTCAGGCTACATACGCGTCTGCCACAACTTATGAACAGCTGCAATGGGATCAGAGAAATCAATAGCGCAGGCCAACGAGAGTCAATAAAACATTAGCTACTAAAGTTGGGAAAGAAAATAACTGAATCCCAGTGCAGTCTATGCTGACAGGTGACAATCAGCAGAGAATCACAAAACAGATCTTCAGTTGCCTAGAGGCACGCATTTGATCTGATATAAGTTCTGAAAAACTGCCCAGGGAGTGATAGATAGTGAAATCTGCATGAGAGCCCAGTGTTCCAGTGGTACTTTAGTGCATCTGTATAATTCTTTTCCGAAACTAAACACAAAGTGATTTTATACTTCCTGGTGAAACAGTATAAATTCTAGTTAAGCTAGTTTTATTTGATAGATGAATTAAATTCAGGGCCAATGGGGGAGGGAATTATGCACAGGAAGAAATATCACCCGCAAGGCAATATGGGAGGGGGAAAAGGAGTTTTAAAGAAAGTCATGTTGAAGAAACCAAATACATAAAAAAAAAATGAGTTCTTGATTGATTTAACATGGAAATAAATGATAGAGTGATGCTAAGGTTTAATCCAGATGGCTAATCATATTTAACCAGTTTAGAAAACAAACAAAAAGACAGTGAAAATTAGAATAGTATGGGTCCTTTTAGATATCTTTGTTTAGAGTGCTCAGGATTTCCTATTATCAACAATGATCTATATTTCACTTTGCTTAATCATCAAAGCATAGTACTATTTGAAAGGATTAGAAGGTGTGGCCTTGTTGGAGGAAGTCTGTCAGTGGCACTGGAGGCTGGAGCGGGGTAAAGGGGAGGGGGGGCGGGGACTTTGAAGTTTCAAATGCCAAAGCCAGGCCCAGTTTCTGTCTCTTTGTGCTGTCTGCAGATCTAGATGTAAAACTCTCAAATGTGTCTTCAGCATCATGTCTGCTTGCATGCCACCATGCTCCCTGCCATTATCATAACAGACTAAACCTCTAAAACTGTAAGCAAGTTCCAATTAAATGGTTTCTTTTACAAGAGTCGCCATGGTTCTGTTTTCTCTTCATAACAGTAAGACAGTAACTAAGATAATCATGTTTCTTGCTGCCGAAGGCTTGTAAAGTAAACTTTAATTTACTCTCATCGGACTTTTCACCAGCTACACGCTGTTGCTCAACCATGATAACATCGCGAAGAGATTAATTTTCTATAGTTAGAGATATTCCCAAGAGTCTTTGACAAATATGGCTTCCAGAAATGCTTAATCAATACAGGTAGAACTCAATGGATTTTATTTTATTTTTATTTTTCTTTCGTTGTTTGTTTTACTGGCCTGAATCTATCTATTCCTTAAGAAAATACTCAGGCTTTGTACAATATTAAGGCAGCTCATCCTATGAGGGACATACATGGTCTCCCTTTTCCTGGTGACTAGAAAATACCGTGTAGCAGTTCATTTCATCAGGAAACGACAGACATGCAAGCATGTTCTTTCTTTCATGTGTTCCCTAAGTATCTGTGCTTTATTAACAAATGCACAACACAATATAATTCAGAGCATTTTCTTCTTTAGATTTTAAAATATGGAGGCTGCAACTGCACACAGCATACCAAGAGGTGAGGGATCAGCCAGCCAGCTGGCCACGCCACTCTCTAGGCCCTCAGTACAGAGGAAAAATTCCAGGGCCTTCTTGCACCTGCCTCGGCTTCACTAGCCAGCCAGTAAGCAAGCTTCCAGCAAAAATGCTGCTTCAATGCCTCCCCCCAATTGATTGGACCCTGTAAACAACAAGGCCCATGCCCCAAATCCACCCCTCCCCTCTGATCTCAGAGGAACTCTGAAGCACAGGCTGCAGCTGCACAGAGTGAATGAAGAGATCATGCCAAGAGAGACCTCAGTGGTTCCTGAGGCACAGACAGCAACTGCAAAGATTGAACTAAAAGGCAAAGACACTGCTGGTACCAATTGGAGGAAGAGATGGGTAGGAGCCAATGCAAAACTGCATTCAACAACCTACAAAAAGCAGCTTGGTAACACCAGAACCCCGTGGTCATACAACAGGAACACCTGATTATTGTAACTCAGAAACAGCAGAAGAAAATGATCTTAAATATAACTTTATGAAGGTGATAGAGACACTTAAAGAGGCAATGAAAAATTCCCTTAAAGAAATGAAGGAAAAGACAAACAAGAAATTGGGATAGATGAATAAATCTCTTAAAGAAACTCAAGAAAACCAAGAAAAAACAATCAAACAGGTGAAGGAACTAGTTCAAGACTTGAAAAATTGAAATAGAGGCAATATAGAAAACATAATGAGGGAATTCAGAAAATTGAATATCTGGGTAAATGAACAGGACCTACGGATGCAAGCATATCCAACAGAATACAAGAGTTGGAAGAGAGAATCTCAAATGTTGAAGATTCTATACAGGAAATAGATACTAGTTGTGAAGCAAAGGTTAAGGAACTTGTACTCCTTGAACTCAGAGAAGCTAAGTAACAAGGAGAACCTTAAGAGAAACATACATAGATCACTGCCCCCCCACCCCGGGAAAGAGAAATAGACAAGATTTCCTGAGAAAATTGGGAGCATGAGGGTTTGGGGAGAAGGGAAGGAGAGGGAAAGGGGGAGTGTCGGGGTTCACAGATCAGTCCCACTTCTAAGTTTTGGTATAAAACTGTTTGGAGAATAAACGAGGAGGAATTCTTCAGCATGTGAACTCAGGACTTCATGAGGGACCACTGAGAATCTCCCTCCCAATAAAGCCATGTGAGTTATGTCTTTATTCCTGCGCCTCCACACTGGTCCAGAAAAAGATAGTTTATGTTGGGGTGTGGTCCAGAGAAATAATTTATGGTTCAGGCTAGCAACGGACCCCCAACATAATGGTGCCAGACATGGGGAGAAGAACTAGAGGGACCGGGATGGTCGACATTGGGGAAGAACAGAGTCCAAGAACAAAGAAAGAGACATCTTGATTGAGGGGGCCATGATGGGGCTAGCAAGAAACCTAGCACTAGAGAAATTCTCAGGAATCCACAAGGATGAGCCCAGCTAAGACCCTAAGCAATGGTAGAGAGGGTGCCTGAACTGGCTTTGCCCTATAATCAGATTGATGACCGTCTTAAATGTCATCATAGAATCTGCATCCAGCAACTGAAGGAAGCAGATGAGAGAACCACAGTGGAGCATTAGGCTGAGCTCACAAAGTCCAGTAGAAGGGAGGGAGGAGAGAGAATAGAGCAAAGAGGTAAAGACCGTGATGGGGATACCCACTGAAACAGCTTGCCTGAGCTAATACCAGTCTTCCTACTCCGGCCTGACGGCAAGGGAACCAGCAAGGGACCAAACTAAGCACTCTGAATGTGGGTGACAGTTGTACGATTGGGGCAGACTGCGAGGCCACTGGCAGTGAGACTGGGATTTATCCCTACTTGTTCTGGCTTTTTGAAACCCATTCTCCTTAAAAAGGATACCTTGTTCAATCTAGACAAAGTGTGTAGGGTCTTGGCACTGTCTCAAAGCAATGTTTTGACTCCCCATGGGAAGCCTTATCCTCTCTGAAGAGTGGATAGGTGGTGGGATGGGGGGTGGGGAGGAAGGTGGAGGGAGCAGAAAGAGTAAAGGGAATGGGAAATGGATTTGGCAGGTAAAATGAGAATTTTTTAAAATAAAATAAGATTTAAAAATGTATGCAAAATTGAGGTTACATAACTGTGTTACTGGAAAGCTTATTAGATGTGAATTTACTAGGAAGGCAATTTGCATTTTAGAACTAAAGAGATATTTATAAAAATGTTATGCTAACGTATTTCCTGACTAATACACAGCTACATAATCTTACTACACCAATACAAATGATTTTCACAATTACAACTGCTCCGTTGGGTACCTACCAAGTGGTTGGATAGATATACAGCCTTCTAATAATTTTCCTCTACTCTGTATCCAGTATTCATTTATCTCCCTAGGCACAACAGAGCCAGAGGTATCTTTGCAAAATGCACACTCTGGACAGCATCTGTGTTTCACATACTCACATTGATGTCTTCCAAATCTAAATTATTCAGGACAATATTGTTCCTCTTCCATATGATAGGGGGTCTCAGGGCTCCCACAACGGCACAACTCAGAACAGCACTTTGTCCCACAGTGGCTGCTGTAATGGTAACTCTCTGTTCTTCAGGCAGACTCAGCTGGATCACCTCTGCAATGAAAATATTTCAGTGTATTAGTAAGTAGGTCATTTTCCAACATTAATTATTATAAAGTTTTTGAATGTGAGTGATTTTGGCTTTGAATTTGAATAACAGAGAAAAAAAGCTTTCAATAAAATGAAGAAAAGAGTAAATTGTTTCAAATTAAAGGTCGGAATGATATTTCTATGTGGTTGATTGACAAGCATCCTCATGAGGCAATGAACTATTAAACATGAAATGAGTATCAAAAGGAGAGTTACAATAAGCAAGGCAGATTGCACCTGAAAGAGAAATAAATTATTTAACCACCAATTTGACATGTCCTGTGTCATCCTCATTGAAATAAAAATGCTGCCGCTTATTGTCTGATGAATTTGTACTGTAGTGAGGGGAGATCATTGCTGGGCAGATTCAGACGACAGTTGCAGAGCTACATGGGCAAACTGCATCATTGAGTTGGAACATATAAATTGACTCTAAGAAAATGGACTTATTTGGGAAGTTGTAACGGGAGAGGAAAAATGAAAACGTGCTCCAATTTTCACCAACCTTATAGTAATGAAGTTGCATTATGTCTGTTCTCACCGAGGGCTGGCACAGCAAACATTTTCCGGTTTTGGAATTTTACACTTAAACTTTTCTCTTATCGAGTACTTATATCTGTCCATGATTATGCAGTCATGAGCACATGTTGGAAAGGTGAATGTGGCTTTTCTTTTCTCAGTCAGTCCTTACCATCTAAGAATTACCATTCATTCCCTGATGAGTCATCATTAGGATAACTGAAACAGTGTTTCCCAATTCTGCATCCATCTGGATATGCCCTGTGGCTCCTGCTTATTGTTTAGACTCTTATTCTGATGACACACTATGTTTGAATATTACCTCTTAAAGTGCTATATATCACAATTGACTGTGTGGGTTTACAGACTGTTTATGGGATTGAGTGACCCTCATTATGTCCTCTAATTTGAACCTGAGTAGTAACAACTTCTCCCTAGACACCTCTCATTCAAGGTTTAGGTTTTCTTGTACCTCTTCTATTAACCTCATCTCTCTAGAAGGAAAAAAATCGAGTTTCATGCGGCATAACCATTCAACAAATAGATGTTTGGACTTTGCTTTTACCATAAGTCCAAGGCATATGCTTGCCTTGGAAGACTGGGACTGACAGTAGGCCCATGCTCCCTTAAGCACACTCAAGTGCTAATATTAAGTGATTTGTGTGAAGACAGTACTGTCCCACAAACCACTAACACGGGAAGTCAAAAATAGACTAGACCCCTATTCTATTATACAGTATCTTGTCTCCAAGACAGGAAGAATTGTTATTTAGGTTATTGCTGTTTTTCATTATCCAAGAAGTGGGCAGGATAGTCTTTAAACCAAAACCCCTATTACAGAGAGTTTCAGTCCAATATCCTATTTTGTAAATTACATAAGAAAAATCTAAAAAATAGACAACAATTACCTTGCCGAGGCATTCGTAAAGATAGTTTACTTTTTCTCAATGACGTTGAGTGATACTTGCTTTTATTTTCTGATGCTTCCCGAATAATTTAGAGTTCAGAGGATATTTCCATCTGTTTTAGTTGATATATAGACTGCCCTATATATACATGTGTATATTTATACCCATATGTATAAAAACACCTATATACATGTACCCATATGGTGAAATTCACATATACAAATAAGTAGGCACAAATAAGTGTTATTAAGTTGATTGGAAATACTTTGAAATTTTCAGAGAACTCTGTTTATTCAAAGTTTAAAAAATTAAAAAGAGGAACAGTATAAACATAATACATACAGATATCATTAAGACTATTAATAATTTTCTATGTTTATTCCTGAAGTATAACATCTAATTTCCTCTTTAAATAATAAAAAGGATAATAGAATCTCTAATCTTAATAGCATCATACTACATTATACTACTATTGGATACTTCATTACATAGAATTTAATTGCTATTAGGTTACCATGAAAACCTTTTCATCAACTCTTTCGTGAGGAATTGGTATGCCATTTGAGGTAGTTGTGATATATTATATTTTAATTGAATAACATGATTCTCTAAAATAAATACTGACAATGAGTTAGCCTCCCAAAATGTATTTTAGAGAGGACTTATAATTAGAAAAAAAGAATTACTATTCAGGCAATAATAATATATACAGAAAACTTTTTCCTCTACAGTTTTACTTTAATTTATTTTAGAAATTTTTATTATGACATCTTCATACAAAATAACGGTTTCATTAATTGTACAAACTTTTAAACAATTAACTGAAGTTATTCATTATTAACTAAAATTATGAAATAATTATTTAGTTATTAAATAAAGGTATTTTGAAAAATTATTTAGAATTTTGCATATCACTAGATACGTTAAAGAAATTTTATCCACAAAAGGAATAATTTTTTTTGAAACTGATGCAAATCAGATCAACAGGGTCTTCCCTAGACATAGTGAGTTGCAGTACTTTGATCTAGGTCACATGTCCATCTTTAGTCTTTTTCATGTGATTCATTTTCCAACATTAACAGTTAAGTATTTTTATTTTTAACTTGCAATAAGAACACTTTAGTGGTGAATGATGTGCTTATACAAAAGGTAAAATGTATAATTGTCATATCCTATTATAGTATGTATGAATGAAGCTATCATTCAATTTAAAACTCTTTAAAATTTATCAGAATAAGGAGTGTTCAGTGTGTGTGTGGGGGGGGGGTGCCGATGCTCAAGAGTATTTTAGTACTTGGAATTGTAAACAAAGCAAAGATTCAAAGAGGAACATAATCTTTTATCGCTATGTGCTTGAATCCATAAGGATGATGGCATTCTTTGTTTTTTCCCATTCTGTCCAGAGTCAGCCTTTGAGAGAGATGTGCAGAACATTGCTTGCAGCAATAACAGCAGTCAGCTTAGCTCTCTCCCCAAGCCTTTGCTGTAGTGATAAAACATTTGAATAAAATGAGCTGTAAGACAAAGCGTGTGTAACATGTTGTTCAGAATCCTGTGGCCTTTTATGGTGACATATTTCTGTGAGGACCAGGCTTGGGCAGCTGAGGTAAGAGGAACAAGTTTAATTACTTCTCGAGCTCCACATGATCCTGCTTAAAACAACAACAACAACCCTTCCCCACCCCAAAAAAAACAACCCAGCAAACAAACAAACAAACAAACAAAAACCCACAAAAATATTCTTGTTAAAGGGAAACCTAAGTGGAATACACCTAAGAATGTGTTGAAAAATTTGTGTATTTTATTGACTCATGAATGTCTCACTTTTTGACAGGTTTCTTTAGTATGCAAGGAAAGATTTTAATGCTCTGATGATGCTGTTCTAACCTCATATTCTGAAGATTTGAAGACATGCCACTTCTACTGTAGATCTTTTTATTTTTGTTTGATAATCTAGCAATACAAAATCATGTAAATTAGTAGCTTACTGTGGGTTACTATGTACTTTTTCTTATCTTCATGACTAGAATTATGAGAATTATAAAAATGTATTTTCAGGCCGAGGAGATACTTGTCATTCAATCAAGAAAACATCCAAAGGAAATGGTACACAAGATGACCTATGCTTGTAATACCAGAACTGAAGATGGAGACAGGAGGGCTTCTTGCTGTTGGCTAGTCCTCCATATTTCAGTAAGACAGGAATAAGATGAATGGCTTATGAGGTAATACAGATCTTGCCCTCTGTGCAAATTATGTGCACACATGTATTTAGGTACACATGCATGCACATGCTCACACACACACACACACACACACACACACACGCACAAATACTTTCTCATCTTTCCTATTTAACTAAAGGGTACTTTTCTCATTCAAAATATAACATATAATGATTACAAATTCGCATCACTCTACTCCTCACAGTTTCTTTCTACCTCCTCTCCCATCAGAATCCACTCCCTTTCTATCTCTCATTAGAGAGAAAAAGAAATGTTTCTATTTTACAGTAGCTACATATAGACTCTACTGTATATATATAACTTAGTGTACAGTAGTCTCACAATATTAATATCCTGGATATACATATAATTTTTATTACAATGAAGTGTAAATTAGTTAATCCAGTGATATATATAATAACATATCCTTCTCCCTCCTTACTTTAGCAAAAGACACCTGAAACAAATATTAATAACATAGTGAGTAGGAAACATATCAGAAAAGAAATTAAATGTGCTAGATGGAATTAATTGATAATTCTCATAATGAGAGTGCTATGATGACTCAATAGCCTGATTCTAAATAACTGTGAAATTTAAATGATTTTTTTTAAATCAAGAAATAAAGTAATAACAAAGTAAATACTATGCTGGCTTAGATAGACACAGTATGCACTACTTAATTATAGTAAAGTGTATAAAATTGTAGACTAAATGTATATAAAATGTTTATATATATATGTTGCTTTATAAATCAAAAAAAAGAAACAAAAGAGTAAGTCAAAATTAATTATTTTGCCTAAGACAGACTATATCTCATAGCTTTATGCATTCACATCAATGGAACAAATAAACTATGATAAAAAGAAAGTGTATATGTGAATGAGTTTTTACACAGAGAGGCTAGGAAAATGTATGTGATCTCCTGGGGCTGAAGTTGTAGGCCAGTACCATTCACTTGTGCTAAGAACAAAACTTCAAGTCATCTGCAAGATCAAAAAAGTGATCTTAACCTCTCAGCCATTGCCACTCCCTGCCCCGCCCCACCCGGAAAAAATTTAGTCTTAAAGACCTGCCTACCCTGTTTCCCAGGAGGGGAGTGCTGACACTCACAGCAATATTGCATCTGGAGCCATATTTCTATTTAATTGATATTTACATAGCAAAATAGGGAGTTAGTAAAGAGGAAAGGTTATAAAAAAGAAATTTACAGCACAGAATGGATAAAGATAAACATTGGAGAAAAGGTGAGGCTAAAGAGAGTGAGTGCATGTCAAATCCTGAAACTACAGCCGACAACATAGTAGAGAAAATGAGGCAAGCACAATATTTGAAATTGAGTTTTCTGTCAATGTAAAAAAAAATGCCAATGAGTGAACTGAATAAGCTGCTTTGATCTCAGGCAATGATAACAGAAACTAAAGGAATCACGTCCATAAAGTTAACAGTAAAATTAAAGAAATAAGACCAAGAATTCTATTAATATATTAATTCTATTAATATATAAATTGCCTATTCAATAGTAAGATGAACAGGATAACTTAGAAACAAAATTAGAAACATGACAAGAGAATAATTCTTTTGCAGTGATGATACAGATTAAATTCAGCATTTTTATACACATCTAAATTGAGAACAAAATAAATACATTTTTCCACAAGAAGAAATGAAAAGCAAATGAAGGGAGGAAAGAGGTGTTAAGGGAGGGGGTAAGAAAAAAAAAAGAGAAGGGAGAGGAAAAGCAGGAGAGATGGAGGGAGGGAGGAATGGGAAAGAAAGAAGAGAGAAAGTAATGGAAGGTAGGAGTAGTTGAGAGATCTTGTGAAGAAGAGAGGGAGGGAGGAAGGTAGGATAAAGGAAAGAGGGGTAATGGAAGAAGAGAAGGAAGGACTGAGGGACCTGCAGAGAAACTGAGTCTTGACCAAAGTCAGCAGAGCTGTCTGCCATTGGACCCTGAAGCTGTTCCTCCTACAGATTATAAATGATTATAGCTTGGAAGCTCAAACTTGCAAAAAACAAGAGGTCATTAATTTAAGAGGGAGATTGGAATTGTGGTGGACTGATAGTAAGAAGGGGAAAATGTTGGAAATAAACTATACAACTATAAAATAAAATTAATTTTATTATTTTTATCAATTTTAATAATTAAAATACTTTAATAAAAAACTGTGAGAAGAATTATAACCAAACTCTCATACTTAAAATGTCATGCTTCTGAGCACTTTTATAATCTTGGCTAAGGAAGAGATTTCTTAAGTCAACCACAGAAGTCTAAATTTTATTCTGTTTATTAAATCATTTAAAGACACTATTAAGAGACCAAATCCACAAGTCACTGAGCAGATGTACTGCTCAAAAATATAACAAAATCTCACTTCAAATTGAATAATGATCTCCTACAGATGATTGCAAGCTGTTACTATTCAATAGGCCTGACAAAAGATTTGAACAAATGTTCATGAATCACTTTAAGATACAATGCTCACAATACTCTGAATAAAGGTGGTGCTTAGCAGTCCATGAAATCAGGGAAAGAAATGCTCAGCCCAGAGCCTACCAGACTGGCTTGTAGTTAAGATCAGCAATAACAATGGTTGACAAGAATATGGAGATATGCCAACTTTAAATACCTTAAACATGAGGGCAATTCATCTATACACTGTCTTTCTCACTCAGAGATGAAGTCAAGGCAAACATGTCTGTATAGACATGCTTCCCCAAACAAGTCAACCTCATGTTTTAGAGATGCTTTGAGCTATGGAACTGAACAGGAAATTTCAGGTCATAGGGTGGCTTAGCATAAATGCAATGCATACACACTTATATATTAAAATATCCACATATACAAAGACCATTTTGAAAAGTATAAATTCTACTGAAAAGGAAGATGGAGAATAGCATGAAAAATATTATCACCTGGGCAACATGGTATTGTTGTGACCTCTATTTTATTTCTAATGAATTTAAGGGCGTTCAGCAGGTTGCTGTCTGCTTCTCTAAGTTCCCTATTTTAAAAATAGACACTGTATCTAAACTTTTAAGATCATGTTAAAATTAAATATGATTGTGAAATGCTTATCAAGGTAATTTTTTGGTCTGATATCCAAATGAATTACAGAGAGTGAAGCTGTCATTACTAATAAAAATCAGTTGATACATATATGGGTTTAGATGGGCACTAGTTCACCATGTATATGAATATATTATTTGACATTCAAAAGTAACATAATTTAACATAAATTAATAAATCACAAGTACAACACTCAGCCTCAGACCACAGGCTTCAGAAGCTTCTTTTTGATGCTCATTTTTAGAGCTAGGTACTCTAGGGATTATTCTAAAATGCACATACCTTTGGAAAACACTTTCAATATCATGATGATCTGTATTCTACAGTAAAAGAGCCTTGTAAAATAACAGAACACTGAAACAGCCAGCCATCTTTTCCCCATATGATTTATTTCAAAACAACATATTGAAGAAATTTGATAATACATTCTAATAATTTGTGGAATATTAAACTTGTAATGTTTCACACGTAAGGTGGTCTGAATCTGACATGGACCTGTAGGCTCATGTAAGCATGAGCTGTTAGCACTGTTTGAAGAACTTTGGGAGTCTTCGGAATGGTGCTTAACTGGAGCAGATCACTGGGGGAAGCTTTTCAAAAACTGTATTGCTCAAGCATCTCTTTCTCTTGGTCAGTCAACAAGATGTGATGATCCACCTGCCACACACAGATACAGACTCTGCCATTCCTACTGGTATTTTCCCACACAATGGAATGAAAACAATAGCAATGGAAGAATCTCTCAGACCCTTCCTTCTGTTGACCAAGGTTTCTGTCCCACCCAGTCCTGTAACCATTCGTCCCAAAGAAATCCACAGATGTCTACTACATTAATTGTAAACTGGCTGGCTTATTAGCTCAGGCTTCTTATTAACTCTTATTACTTACATCAGCCCATAATTCCCATCTGTGTTAGCCACGTGGCTTGGTACATTTTATCAGCAAGACATTTTCATCTTGCTTCCTCTGCAACTGGGTGACAACTGCAAACTGAGCTTTCCTCTTCCCTGAATTCTCCTGTTCTCATTGCCCTGCCTCTAGTTCCTACCTTGTCACCTGACCTATACTTGCTGCCTGGCTACTGGCTAATCAGCATTTTATTATAATAACACAAGTGACAGGATACAAGATCATTGTCCGACAGCTTCTTTTCTTTTGCTTCTGTCAGGTATTTGGTCAGGACAATGAGAGTTGTGACACAGTATGTTTTACAATTTTTACTCTCATTCAAATGGAATTCATATGCATCCCGGAGTTCTGTGAACCCAGTAATATAGTGGAATCTACTTTAGCAGATTGTAACTAGAAGCTGCACTGATTCACAATGAGAAAAATCTAGCATCCATTTGGGAAACCATTTCTGTAAAGGGAGTGTAAGCAGTTCATTCACACCCACTTCAAAACTGCTTAGTGCCCCTGTGCTGTGTTAGGAATTGTTGCAGGCACAAGGAAAGAATTTGATTCTGTGTGTGTTCATTCCTGAAATTCACTTTCCTTCTTTCTTTGCTTTCTTTATGTTTCTCTCTCTCTCTTTCTCTCCCTCCCTCCCTTTCTCCCCTTTACTCTCTCTTTGTTTTTAATTACAGGCAAGCAGAGACGTAATTTCTACTCTGTTTCTTTCATGTGGTGAGACAACATTTTCTTATATCAAGTTATGCAATACCTTTTATATTGTTGTGTAATTAAAAGACTTCTGTACGAGATTGCTATCTGCCTAATGGCTCACTTCAATACTGAGAAACTAGACATGAGATCAGAGCATTGGCTTTCATAGGCAGCCAGAGTGTAGCTATTTAAGAGTTTATAAAAAATTGATGTGAAGGCCCTGGAAACCAAGAGCAGCCTATTCATTTCTGACCCTTCCTCCCTGTATCCAAAGATGGGCCTCAGTGATGCAAATGATGAAATAAATTTAACACTTCAACCAGAATAAATTAGGCTATTGAGGGTTGACTGAGCTAATCAAAGTGCCAAGTTTATACTGGAGCATCACATCCTTTACTGACAGTGGGAAAGCATCGTGATTAGTCACAAGCATTGGCAGTGAGTCTGGGAATCTCCTTGGGGTACACAGACACAAGGCTTCAAAGGGTTGGTGAACAGAAACACAGTAAAGGGACTGGATGATTCCCAGGTGGTAAAATCGATCTACTGGTGACCTGATCTTTCAACACTAGGATCTGAGATCTTTCTTTTTCACTTTCAAGGGTCTTATGACAGGGTACATGTGACAAATTCTAGGCTCTCTGCAAACTCTTATTCTATGTACATGACTGCATGTTTGCAGCCATAACATTTATTTAGGCACACTGCAGAAGAATTGAGGGTTTTTTAAAATTATTAAAAATTCTTTTTTTTTTTTTTTTGTTTTTTAGTGGCTTTTTCATTTCAGCAAATATTCCAACTATGGTTGGTAAACCAGGCCTAAAGACCAATTCTGGCCTAGGAAGCTGTTTTCCTGCCCTACAATCCACTCAGGACTTCTTTCTCTTCTGTGACTGCTTTGAGCTAAAGGAGCAACAGATAAACATATGCAAAGCCAAGAGTAAGTACTCCCTGGAGCAGATGCAGCCCATTTAGTGAACAGTTCCTATTCATCTGTGTTTATTTAAATAGGATCCATTCGATTCTGACCATTCTTTATGACTGAAACACTACACCGAGCTACCTAGAGAGTACAAGAAGATTATGCATATGCATGTGTGGGTGAATTCACAAACCACACTTCCCAGCCACCAGGCAGCAGCCACTACACAGCATGGACAGCTGCTGCACCTCTCACCACTCAGCGCACAAGAAGGGAGAGTTTGCCACTTGGCAAAGCTTGCCCAGCATTCACATCTTTTCTATGTCTGATGTACGGGACAATGATCCTTTCTTTTCTCTTCTTGATACCCTGTCACAATACTATTTTTCAGTCAACATTCTCAACCCAACAGAAAAAGAAATGTTAATTATTCCATGCAGATCATTCATACTACTAATCTGAGACTGGGAACATGGATGGGTCTGCTAAATAGTATTCACATGTTAATAGGGCTCATTTTAATTTAAATATACACTTACCCACCAAAGTTTCAACAGTACTTCTAAAGGAAAAACCTCCTCACTTTCTGTGGCCACTTGCTAGAACTCAGACGGATCACGATCTGAATAAGATGTCCTCAGGCCTGCAGACAGTTTCATTCCTAATTCTAGGCCTCAGCTAACACCTAGGACATTTTTACTTTAGAAAACATGCCACTGTCAACCTTTGAGACAACTTTGAGATCGAAGGATCTTATCTTTTGACACTTTTATTATTGTTATTTGGTATTAATTAACTAAATTATTTGAAGCTGTTTCAATCCATTCCAGGGTTTCACGTACACCAAACAAGTACTGTACAACAGAGCAACATCACTGGCTCTGGATAGTTTTGTCATCCTGGGATATTTTTCTCAGGTGATCCCGTGGCATTCTGTGAAATTCAATCACAGAGGGCAATGGTGCCTGCATTTTCTACATTGGATGGCAGCAGTCCATCCCCAGTGATCATCCAACAGCAATGAATGGCAAACAAAAGTGACTCGATAAGCTCATTGGTCTCCCCTCATGTACAGTTCCCCAGCAGCACTTGCACACTCGCCAACCACAGCAGGAAGTACCCTGGAAGCCTTTTAGAGTAGCACAGTCTGCTGTCCTGATGACCATGGTTCGTGGTCATCTCACCACAGCGTCCTATGGTTTATTTCATCTGCTGGGCCTCTTCTATCGGCAGTAAGTAAATATGTTCTGTTTCTCAAAACTTACCATTTTTTTTCTCAGTTTCTTCACTCATGCTACTTGTGCTTCAGAGGAAGTTTACAAGGAACCCAAGAGAAACCAGGAACATTCATCTATGTCCCATAACTCTAGAAAGGCCCAGGACACAGAGAAATACATATGTCCACAGTTATTTTTACCTTTATAGGCTGGCAATAATTTCCACAAAATAAGGACAGTTTTTATGTCAGGGGTTTATGTACATTTTTGTCTATATACACACAGGGGTAGAGGCCATTAGTATTTATAGACACTCATTTCAGAAGTACACATGACTTTAAATATATCTATATAGATGTCTCACAATACCTTAGTAATGTCTAGAATAAATAACTAATGAATACTTAATTTAATCTTTGAAATATAAACATACTGTAAAAAAATTCAGATATGGAAACAGAGAGATGGCTCAGTGGGTAAAACTCTTCACCACTGAAGCAGAGCAACCTGAGTTCAGTCCCAGAAACTAGATATCTGGCCTCTATGCTATGAAATATGTTACTCGAGCTCATGCATCATGTACACGTATGTACGTACATGCACACTAAACATAAATATTTTTAGCAGTAATGTAGATGGAACTATATCTCAGGACGTAGTAGTTCCCCTTTAGAAATTTCATCAATCTAAACAAATATTTTATCTTTGAATTTGTTGTGAAAATGTCATCATGTTCACTAAAAACAAATCAACTAATAATTTCTGTAATTATTATTTGACTAATTCTGAAAATAAGAATCTAATAAATGGAGGGCAAAACATTTCTTCAGTGTTCCATTATTACCAATTTAATAAAAATCTAACTTATATGTTGGCCATTGATTTGTGTTAAGTAGTTACCAGGAACATGGTACAACTATCAGTAAACCCTTGTGGCCCTCATGAGCATGAAACATTATGAGTCACACAGCTGCATAGAAATATTTTATATTACCCATTTTCTTTTTTATCAAAATTTTCACTTTTAGAAACAGGGATTAACTGTATTACCACTGAAGCATGAAATTGGATGTATTAATTCCTGAGAAGTAAAATTATTAGCATTCAAATTCTATAATAAGTTGTAACTTTCTGTTATACAATCAGATATAGCTTGTTGCTTAAAAATGTAAATGAGTTTTAAAGAAACATATCTCAAAATGCAAACTGAAAATCCTTCTCTAAGTTATTCTAATGAGATGCCATCTTATAGAAAACCTTTAAAAGTTGTTACTCGATATGTATATAAATGATAAATGTGAATGGACTTGGTGAAAGTTACTGTTTAAATTGATGCACTTGGTTTACATTGCATGATTATATTATGGCTTATGAGGTACACCCTTGCTGTGTGGCACATTATCTGTATCAGCAGTGGGGAATGATATAATAGCAACCAGCTAGCCACTTTAACCAAGCGAAAACTGCCTTTTTGCATGACTCTGAATTTTAATTCTGAGAGGTTAATTATATGTTCTTGCTTTCTTTGCCTAGAATTTGGAGCTGTATTAAAGATATCTTGTTGGAATAGGTTAATAATGAAGTCTCAAAAGCAAAACATGGGTGGAAGTTTTAATTTGGTCAATTAGCAAACAAACACCATCATTCTAACTAGTCCCAACATTATTGCATGTTGTTTAAAATAGAGAGAATTCTCTGTTTCAGAAAGTACGAAAAATATGTCACATTTAAAAGCATACAGAATTTGAGACAACACTTGCTTTTCTTTGAACAGATCAGTGTTGTTATAAAGTATTTATAGGTGTGTCATTCTTGTTACAGATATTAACTATTTTTAATATTAAATACTTTTTAGCAAAACGGATCAAGATAGAACTATCATAGAATTATTGTAATTGGTTTGGTGGTTAATTAAAATAGTAATATTTTCACTCTAAATCAGTTTAATGCCTAACTCCCTTCTCTTCACAAATTATTTGATTATTGAAATATTGAAAATTACTTCAAAACTGAAAATCTACCTTAACACATAGGATTTGTATAAAACCAACATATACGGTTTGATAATAAAATTAGAGATGCTCCTTGAACTACAGAAAATATGTGTTTGTTTGTTTGTTTGTTTTATGAGACAGGGTTTCTCTGTGGTTTTGGAGCCAGTCTTGGAACTAGCTCTTGAAGATATTCCTTTAAGAAATGTGCAAACTAATATAAACTTTATTTAGTATATATTATCAAGTGAATAAAGTATGAAATATTGCGGGATTGCTCAGAAGAGGTTGAAGATTCACAAAAAGAGAAAAACAGAAAGGC
Organism: Microtus oregoni; assembly: GCF_018167655.1. Classification (NCBI taxonomy): domain Eukaryota; kingdom Metazoa; phylum Chordata; class Mammalia; order Rodentia; family Cricetidae; genus Microtus; species Microtus oregoni. The sequence continues at coordinate 7,819,509 of NW_024543069.1, forward strand.
ACAAGAAAGAGATACAAAAAGATAGAGAAGAACCAAAGAAAGAAAAATATAATTAAATTGCTAAAATATTGCATCGCAGAGTAATGTAGAACATAGAATCAATTATCAATTGAGACTATGCTGCTTTATTCAAAGCGGTCTTTTATTGTCCTACTGGCTATGTGCTTGTTATCTGTCATACAATAAATTAAAAATTATCATTGGTCCTATTGATGAAACAACCAGTGCTATGGGAACACAATAGAGTAGAATTTCGGTTTAAAGCTGTCAGGAAGAGAAATACTGAACACTAGATCATGTTGAAGCATGGGAGATTTATGGATAATGGTCAGGGATAGCTGCTTCTTAAAATTTACTAAGAATCAACAGGTTTTAATTCAATATTCTCTCATGTGATTTTCAACTGTCTACTGATTTTTTTTCAATGAAATTTTGTACTTTTCCTATTTGCCTGAAATGTATTTTCTGATAATTTTTCTCCAATGTGATCACAAAGATAAATATGTTAATTAGTATTTCTAGTTTTATTTTGTTATGGTGAGATAAAGTGCTGACCAAAAAAATTCAGGGATGAAAAAAAAATCATTATAACCTCTAGGTTAGAGTCATCACTGCAGCAAATCCGGAAGTTGAAGCAGGAATCCTAGAACATGGCTGGCTGGTTGACTAGGGCTCATGATTAGCAAGCTTTCTTTCCTAGCCTAGCACCAGGGAATGATTACCCCACAGAGGGCTGGACTCCCTGTGTCAATTAACAATCATGAAGATCATCCACATACATGTGCACAGTGCAGGCTGATCTGGGCACCCCACAATTGAACCTTCATTCTCAGGTGCCACTAAGTTGTGCTAAGTAAATAGCCAAAACTAAGTGGGACTCTTAAAGTTGGCCATTCCCATGTTCTGAAACTTCAGGACATCCAGTTGGATGCTATTAATTTATATTTGTCATTTTAAAAACCAATGAACATCAAATTTTAAAATTAAAGAAAACTATAAGAAATTAACTAAGGTCATAAGGCAAAACTGACTTAATACATAGACCGATGACAGAGTTTATACATATTTAATACAATTTATATTTGTTATCATTTAATTTATACATTATATTAATCAAATAAATGGTAGGGTTATACTATATTCATTTTAAAGTACCAGAGACAAAACTTACATAACTCACCTAAATAGGAATTTATTTAATTAAACGCTTAAATATGACTGTTAGTGCAAAGAAAGAAGACATAATTATAAATCATCTCTCTTGCTTTTTCCTCAGCAAAAACAAAAAACAAAACAAACAATGCTGTGAATGATCTTTTTCCCCATTCCTCCAGCATGAGGAATGAGAGAAAAGAAAACAAAGACAACGAAAACCAATGACACAACAAAAGCAGTGTGCTAAACAGCAGAAATTACAAAATTAAATTTCCTGACTTTCGGAATTAAAAGAATGAACCACCCTTCCTGTAAATTTTCATAATATTTTCTGAGCATAAACTATGACACATATTCTTTTCTGGTATGAAGAACTGTTTTTAAAATTAAAAAGGCATTGCTCTCACTGAGTTTATATTCCAGAAAATAGAAACGACATTATACTGGGAATAAAATATGCTTTTATTCCAAATCCCATTTTATTATTGTCCTTGAATGAAATTTAATTTCAAGACATTAGATATAACTTCTTCATGATGATTCAAAAGATATTTAGATATAATTCCATTTAACTTTTAAAAACTGTCTTCACATAAGTATTTATTTGTGGAAATGATGTTAATAATGCGATTTAGATTTCAGACTAATTACCTAGTGCTTTGGAATTCCAACTTTATACTAGTCCTCAGTTATGATACTAGGTGCAAAGTTATGTTTTATTTCCCAAGCAGTGTGTCATTGGTACTGATGAGTGAGTACAGGTGGTGATTAGAATACGGCCTCAACAGATCTGCTCAGGCCAGATCCTGGAAAAAGCTAAAATTTTCTCAAAAAAAAAAAAAAGCTAAATTATTTTTTATGATTTCAACTACTGTGTTGTTTGAACTACACATCTATTATTAAATATTTTCTAAGGATAATAAACATAACACAATAAAGTGCATTCCTGTGATCTTAAGTTTGCCTCATTTCATCTTAACTTAAAGGTCAAAGTTAATATTTTAAGATGCATGAATGTGTTGCAAAATTGGTTCACTAAGTAACAGTAATCTTATTTTAAACATTCTAGTATGATTGCATCTACATTAATTTTGGAGATGGGATTACTTGATTTTCTCCAGAATGAGAAACAGTAACATAAAATGTTTTCTCTTGCACGTATTTGCTTTCTGATGAGCTGGCATACTCTGGATAAGTTATTAGAATGTCTCAGATAAATTCGAAAACTTAGGAGAATGTTCAGAAGTTTACACATGAACTCACAGTACTATGACTGAGTGAGCAAGAACCGAAAAAGACTAAGACGGACAAAAACTTGGTTTAGATAGGAAAGGTCACTCCTTTCTGAGAAAGTTAGCAATTGTTGACTTCTATGGAGAGTCAGTATCCTGCAGGGATCCAAAGACCCTTGAGAGACTAGCCATTCTTCAGTAGGTGGCCCTTGTGTAGATTAGCAGTTACATCATTATCAAATAACAATTGACTAATTAAGCCCTATATCTTTAGTCCTAATGTGTCCAATTCATTTAAAAATATACAAATAAAGCCATGAAGTATTCATTTCTTTTGATTTTTTAATTAATTTTTAAAAAAATACCAATCCAAATTCCCACTCCCTCCTCTCTTCCCATTCATTCCACAGACCCTCCTACCCCATCACCCTCTAATCCTAACAGTGGGTGGGGCACTTTGCTCTGTGGAAGGTCCAAGACCCTCCCTACTATATCTAGGCTGAGCAAGGTATACATACAAAGAGAATAGGATCCCAAAGAGCCACAAGAAGTACTTGGCTATTTTTTTTTATGGGGGGAGCTTTTATCACTACACATATCTATGGACACTCTGTTCACACCATAGGGTATATTACTGTTTTATATATCAATATAGTGGGCAAAAAGTGGAATTACTTTTAGCAGAAATAAAATTGTTTGCCTGAGAAAATTCTTGTTATTTTTCCACAATAAAAATACTGAATTCCCCATTCCACGTGTAAAAGTTTCCTCACACAATAAAGTCTGTAGGGAAAACTGTTGTTTATAATACAGTGACTTTGCAAAGTTCCATATACTCTGCTCTCAGTGCCTAAATTCATTTCTGAACAGGCAAAAACAATTTGAAGTGGGCCTAGTTTGACTTGTGTTATCCTGTGATTTAAAATGCATCGGAGTCAATCAGCATTACCAAAACTATATGAATGGGTCATTATCACATCAATCATATACTAAAATAATGTTTTGTGTTTATTTACATGAATTTGTATTTAAATTGAATTTCATACTCTCTCTTTTTCAGTTTTATATAGTAAACAAAGCTAGAATAGACATCCTGCAAGTTTTATACAAAAGCATTATTTTACAAAAAATTTGTAAATAAAAAAATCATGTAATCCCTCCTCCCTCTCTTCAAGTGAACTCCTCGAGCTCGGATCAATGTTTGGCTGTGGATCTCTGCATCTGCTTCCAACAGGCACTGGATGAAGGCTCTATGATGACAATTAGGGCAGTCATCAATCCGATTACAGGAAAAGGCCAGTTCAGGCACCGCTCCACTATGCTAGCAGCCTTAGCTGGTGTTAACCTTGTGGATTCCTATGAATTTTCCTAGGACCAGGTTTCTTCCTAACCCTGTAATGGCCCACTCTATCAAGATATCTCTCTTGTTACTCTCCCCCTTCATAATGCCCCCAACTCAACCATGCTGATTTCTCATGTTCCCATTCATCCATACCCTCTGGAAACCCACAAACACAGCTGACCTTGGTAGTGGGAGCTCACGGACTCTGGACAGACAGCTAGGGAGCTGGCATGGGAGCAACTTACGTCCTCTGCATCTGGGTGACAGTTGTGTATCTTGGTCTTTTGTGGGGTCCCTATCAGTGGGACCAGGACCTGGCACAGATGCATGACCTAGCTCTTTGGAACCAATTCCCTATGGTTCCAAATGCCTGGTTCAACCTTGATGCAGGGGAACAAGCTTGATGCTGCCACGCCTTGTTGGTTTTCCAAGGGATGTCTTACCCCTTCTGAATGGAGATGAAGGAAGAATGGATGTGGAGGAGGAGATAGGGGTAGGGAACAGGAGGAGAAAAGGCAGAGGAAACTGTGGTTGGCACGCAAAATAAAATAAATTAAAAAATAAATAAATTCAATCAAACCAGAAAAAATAAAATTTCACCTCTGATAAAGTTTGTTATTTTAAAGTGTTCAATTCATTGCATTTCATGCATTCACATATTGTACAAACCAACCTGTCTATAGTTTCCAACCTTGTGATGACTTAATAGGGCGTGTCTACGAAGGATTCAACCCTAATCCTACCGCCCATGCACCCAGGGGACACTCATCGACTTTCTCAATCTGTTCCAAAACCTGTTCAAAATCGTGTACATTCAGTAAATCATCTCTTTGTCATTGTTTTTCTGATCACAATTTTTATAAAATTTACCTAAATTATAGCTTAAATTTTCAGTTCATACAGAGATAGTTGGATAGCGTTCATATTGCATCTATATGCTGGAGATGCATTGTGTACTCAATTTTAGGTGAAAATTTTGAGCATTTTTACATTCTTACCACTTTTGACAGGACTGTTATAAACTTTAAAGAACAAGTACTTTTGGGTATTTTCATAATTCCTAAGGAATATATAAAGCATGGAATTGCTGGCCATATGGTAGTGGCTAAGGTTTCGAGGAGCCCCCAACGTTTCTTCACCGTATGATCTAGTATACTTTGCCACTTGCGAAATACTGGAGCTGCTGTGTCGGTGCAGACTTGCCAAATTATTTTCTATTTTTGACTGCAGCAATCACGGCAGGTGCACAGTGCTATAGAATTTGGAATTTGAATTGAACCTCTTTACAAAATGAATGATACTTAACTAGTTTTCAGGTGCTTGTTACACTTGCATTTCTTTTGGATGTCTATTCAAATCATTGGCCATTTTTCTTTAGGCTGTATGGCCTTTTGTTAATTCCACAACACATACTTAAGCATATATATATATATATATATATATATATATATATATATATGCTCAGGGCAGAGACATGTGTGTTATATATCATGGATGAGAGTCAGAGATCAATTTTAAACACTATCAAAAATTCTTAATTCTTTATTTACAATTAAACCAAATAATATTCCTACTGTATAATGAATGTATTTGTCTAGAAGTTGGTCTTGGGACAATGCCACACTTTTTGACTGTTATAATTTTGTAGTTTTGAAAATAAAATGTATAGGTTTTCAAATTGAAAATAGAATATATAGGTTTTCAAATTCATTTCTATTTTTAATTTTGTTCTTGTTGTTAGTAACATGTTGATAATTAATGTAAGCATAAAGAATTAAAAGCTCGATGGGGATTGCCCTCAGTTTTCATGTTAGGTGGGTTACAATAGATTGCCCACTATACAGTACAAAACTTCGCGTTATGTGACATAGTTTTTCTTCTGTAACTATACTTAATTTGTTAATTAGCTGCTTAACTTTCTGTGCATTACTCAAATATCATATACAGGCAACCAGCTGTTTAGTTCTTCTTTGCCTTCATGTGTACCTTCCTTGCAGTGGGACTAAGATGTGAACATGTTTTGATGTGAACTATATTATTTCAATGAATACTGTTGGTATACTGAGGAAATGACATCTATCTGTAGTTTAATAAATATTTTAAAATAAAAAACTGGTTAGCTTTTGTCAAATACTTTCTTAATATTGATTGAAGTGTTATAATGATGTGTGTAGTCATTTCACTTAAGCCTATTGTAATGGTATATTCCTTTATTTTTTTTTTACATGTTACTTGTTATTGATAAAACTAGATGTTCTCAAAATCCATTTGTTAAAATCTCAGTCCTTCAGTACAATAGACAATGACTACGGTAAGAAACAGGGTCTTCAAAGAGATGGTTTAAAATATTAGAGAATCTGAAAAGTTCAAGGACACCATTAGAGTGGGCTCCAATCTAATTTAGATGGTGGTGAGGGACTAGATACCTGGGGCCAAGATAAAAAAGACAAGGTGGATAATCACAGAGGGACGAGCATGTGAAAGATCCCTAAGTCTGCAACTGCACAGCCCTGTGCAAGTGATTAAGAAGGGCTTCTGAGGAGCAACCCTGATCATTATCAATCCCTGACATCAAGTCTCCAAAAGGCAGTCATCATCTTTCGATAACTCAATAACCATGTGACATTTTCTTCAGACAACTTATGTATACTAACATGACTATAAATTTATTGTATGAACTATAGGGGGCTGTGCATAATAATCATTTTAACATCTGCTGGACTTGCTTTTTCATATTTCACAAAAATGCTTCATGTGAATTTTCATGACAAATATTAATTGATGGCTCTCCCTGTTTCAGTGCACATTTGACTTTTGTAAAACAGTAATTGTTTTCCAAAGGAATGTGATATAGTGATACTTGAAAAATTATGAGTCAGACTCTTTATAAAACCCAGCAGATGCATCAACACAATTCCAGTCCATCTGATTTGTCTTCCTCTTTAACCTGCATCACCAAGTCATGGCAGCAGTGTGGACAACAAATGGAGTGAGGAGAAACATGGGAACTATCTGAAATGGTAAATTTCTCAAAATGTACTAACCTTCATTTGTCATAGAACCCCCACCACCAAATTGTATTAAATGAAATAGATGTTTCTGAAAACACATGTCAGCTCAGTAGATGTTCTGTGAAAGCAGACTTCCAGAGGAGATGCTTACTCCAGCACGTCTGTAAAATTCTATCTTGTCATATTGAGAGCAATAAAGAAAAATAGAAGCAAATCAATGAGAAAGTCTGGAAATTGATAAAGAGAAATGAAAATCTAGAGTTAAGTCGAAAGTGAAACAAAGTGAACCAAAAGAAGGGGACAAATGGTTCAATATGCAGTTTCAAATCCGAGAAATTGATTAAAGAAAAGGTAAGTATTCACACTTGCTCTTCAAAATAGTGACAGATTATATATGTAAGCAAAAAACTTTTATTTTTAACTACCAGTTATTCTTAGGTGTGATTTACTAGGTAGACATTTATATGTGTAAAGGAGTAAAAAATTCTACTGAAAATAGGGAAAGGATATTTAAAATCATTTTGAAATTCTGTGAAGTACACTCTAATTTATGTTGCTTTTTCTACATATATGCATGGATTTTTAAATGTATGCAACATTCTATACATTTTAATATCAATAAGACATAAATAATTTTACTGAATACATCTTGCAATTACAAAATGTCTTAACAAGGGCATAATTCTCAATTTCTTATTGCTTTCTCAATTTCCAATTCACAGCTTTCACAAAATAACAATGCATCTCAAAACTTATTAATTATTCCAATGAAAGCATATATATTAATCTCTGAAATAAGATTGCATTAATCTTTTATTCATCTGTTTACTGTAGAATGTAAGGTTTAGAAAGCTTGAACTCACAAAATCCTTTAACCTAAGACACTGCATGTTTAATGAGTATGCATTGTGTACCCATCCATAATTAGATGCATTGTGCTGTTTGCTATTGTTTGTAAAAGGAAAAGAAATCTTTCAATGAAAAAAATTATTTCAAAGAATTTTACGTTTTATTTGGGAACTAAAAGGGATAAAAAGCTCCACTGTCAAACATCTTCAGGACAGATTGACCGTCAACAACTTTCTTTCCACTGAGAGTTATACGTCTCTCTCTCATAACAAGAGAATCCTGTCATTTCCAACAACATGGATGGCATTGAAGAGCTTTATGCTAAACGAGATAAAGAGACACAGAAGGGTAAGTATAACATGATCCCACTTAGGAAAAGAATATAAAATAGCCAAAATTACAGAAGCAGCAAAAATAATTTTGATTTCCTGGGGTACAGGGCTGCACAAAAACAGAAGAAAGAACTTAGGTGGATGTTTGAGTCATGCGAGACAAATCAATCCCTGCCTGATACTCCCTATAAAGTACCCAGCGTGCACTTAGCCATATTACAAATGGCTCTTTTCCTTCTGTGTGTTGTGTTCAATTCCAACGTGTTGGTTTTTGTTTTATCTTAAGTATATTCTATTTTAATTTTATTATTATTCTTTGCAAGCCTGTTTTCTAATAAGAGGCATAAAGAAAGTGAATTTTGATGGAAGAGATGTAGGGAAGAACTCACAACACAGTGCGACTGGGCCTTCAACCTTGCAACATGTACTCTTTTCTTTATGTTCAAAACAATGTTATTCTACATACTCTACATACCAATTCCATTCCCTCTTCCTCCCATCCTCCCGCTCCCCACATCTTCTCTCCCCATCCACTCCTCAGAGAGGGTGAGGCCTCCCATGAAGAGTCAACAAGTGATATGAAAGACTTTGCAACATATAATTATATTAGTTTTTTTTTAAAGCAAAGTACAAAACATCTGGAAAGTGGGAGAAGACAGGATGTGGGAAATGGAAGAAATCCTGAGTGAATGAGTAAAGGCAGATAATATGCTGGGTGAATATGTTCTCTTGGCACTGGTACATGCAGTCCTCTCAATCATACCAAAGTCTTGGATCCATGGTTAATTGCAAAGCCTTCCCCACTTGATGCACAGAGTGATGGCAAGGCCTTCTTCTGGTCTGAGTGAGTGCATTGATTGTGTATTTAGAAACTACCAGCCACAGCTTCCTCCCTTGGGATGACTGCAGCCTGACACTACTATGCTGTAGAGAGCTCCTCCCAAGATTAGCTAAAGTCACCTCCTTACTCATTTTTTTTTCTTTTATACACAAGAAACTGCTCTTGCCTTGAATATTGCATAAACTGGACACAGAGAACCCACAGAGAGAGGACTGCTGAACTTGCCTAAAGGTGAGATAATCTTTCAGGGTTCCTGATTCATGAAATAGTCTGTGAGACATTCTTCAGGACACAACAGATAGTGACTGAACTGCCTTTGAATTTTCCTGCTTTATGGAAATGTCTGCTGGAAACTATGGGCCTGTAGGCTGAAGATGGATGCCCCAACGGTACAGAGAAACTTTGGGTGAATGTCTGGGTAGCAAGATGTCTCTGTCATTTCTAGAGTTTGGAAGTTGCTTATTTCTTGTTTGCTTAGGTAATATTGTATCTTTCTGGAGTCTTTGATGGAGTTGAGGAATAGTTAGTTATAGTTATAGTTTTCCTTAGTTATGATAAAGATTATTGTAATTTTTACTTGATACCGGTTTTGTTATATGTAATTTTGCTATGTTAAGTTAAAGCCTTCCATTTTTTTTTTTTGCTTGTTTAAACAGAAAAAGGGGAAATGATGGAGGAAGGTCATTGGTTAATTATAATAAAGAAACTGCTTGGCCCTCATAGGTTAGAACATAGGTGGGTGGAGTAAACAGAACAGAATGCTGGGAGGAAGAGGAAGTGAGGTAAGACACCTCAGACAGACGCTATGCTTCCCCTCTCTGGGACAGACACGATGAAGCAAGCTGCCATGTCAGACATGCTGAATCTTTCCCGGTAAGCGACCTAGTGGTGCTACATTGATTTTTAGAAATGGGTTAAGAGGTTGAAACTAATGGGCCAGGCAGTGTTTAAAAGAAAAAAAAAATGCACTCCTTATTCATTTGTATAGAATAAATCAGCCTTCTCCATTCTGAGGAGATTGGATGTATATAAAAAATACTTTGAGATTCTGGGTTTTAAAAATGCAAAAGTATAGATTCTTAGCTCATTTTTAATTGTTTGGGATATATTTTTTTAAATATTGGGGTTCATCATATGGCCCTTTGCATCACAGAAATAGTTCTACCACCAAGTTATTTTATCAGCAATTTTAAAATCATATTTGAGTCAGTCAGTATCTGAGTGAAGTACCCCTATGATCCTTTAGTTTACTCTTAAATTCATAGTATGATTGTGTTTCCCCTATCTCATTCTCTTTAGTTACTGGGATACTAGGTAATTATCACGCTTTTCTGGATGAATTTTCATTAATTAGCCAATGAAATTACTGAGAAGGAATCTGGGAAAATATTCAGTTATATTGGAGATACTCATGAAATCCATCATGTTCTTCATTCTGAGTGCATACTCATCTCCAAACTCATAAACTTGCACATATTAAACATTACAGCATCTTGAATGTCAGTCTATAAAGATAGTTAATCAAAAAATTAATTTCAAAATATTAAACTGCTCAGACTTCAAGAGGAAATGATGGTTTCATACTCCCCAAACAGTTTCTTCCAGTTTCCCAAATTCTCTCTGAGTTACTCCAGTGAAGTGTTGGTTCATATTTTGCAAACTTTGATCTCATAAGTTTGAAGTAGTTCAATTATGTCAGGAAAAAAAAGAAGTGAGGGAGAAAAATAGTCTTTACATCTAGGCATGCTATTCATGGTAATGATGAAATTTAATAAAAATATTTCTTTCTTTCTCTCTTTTTCTCTCTCATATGTGTGTTTATCTTTTAACAAAGACTCTAGAAGAAATAGTGAAGGTTATATTAGTTGCAAAGCTCTATAAGAAAGATCATAACCAGGTATCATTTGAAGGATGAACCAGGGGTCAAAGTAATTTAGTTTTTAAAAGACACAAAGGATATCAAGCAAATTACATTATAATTATGCAGAGATAGTATCTTCCTTTTATGTATAATATAGATGCAAATATAAATGAAAAGACTTTTAAAATGTATTTCTTTTTCATTTCACTTCTCTTTCTAATGACATGACTAGCTTCTATTTCCTTGCCTTAAGGAGTATGTTGATGTCTGGGATTAGTTCCCAGAAATGTTAATATTACTTTATTTTCATTTTCTCAAAGCTACTAAAACACAGCTGGGAAATTAAATGCAAATGCAAACATTTTTCTTAGTAAAATTCTTTCTTCTTTAGCAAAAACCTCTTGCATTTATTTGTTTTAATGATGATTTCTATTTAACATTTGTCATTAACTTTAATGAATTCACAACATGGATTTGATTCAAAGTGAATAGTTGGGCCATCTAAATCTTTTCAGACTGCTGATTCAAAGCTGTCTCAATTATAGAAATCTGAGTACCTCCTACTCTACAGATGAATCTTTGATGCTCAACTCACATTCCTTGTATCTCCTTTCTCTTCTCTATTTTAGGTGATGTTCCCTGACTGTATCTCTCTAACACCTAATATTCTGATGTATGTAAATTGCAATGATATATATTCTTATAATGACACTACAGATCCATCTATATGCAGAACTAACCCTGTGGCACTTAAAAAGCTATTTCCTCCATCTAGAGTTCTAGACAATTTCCATTTTAATCATTCTCATAGCTTTTATTCCCTTAAATAGATTGAATTACATTCTTAACCAAACTATTTTTTAAATGGCATATCTCACAAGGCATGATTGATTACCTATTATTACCAGATAGGCTAAATGTCACTGGATAGACACCATGGATATGTTAATCCTTCTGGGCAACTACTCAACCATGAACATTTCTGGACCTTTACCAGTAAAATATATCTTTATTAAGTATAGTAAGAAATGCCTGGAGCTTTTTATAATGTTGTCCATACATTTTCAAGAACCAACATAATTTCTTCAAAGAAAGTATATACATTTTAAGTACAGAAATAAGTGATATATAATCACCTAAATGCCAAGCCAGACAGCACATTCATACCTAGTGTGCATATTTTAAATGTATTTTTGTTTGTTAAATTTTCATATAAATAAAATGTCTCTATATGAAGCTATTTAGCCAAACTCCAGTTTGTTTATACGTATTTAATTAAATGCTTCCTCTTACCACTAAACTAATTGTGAAGGTAAAAATATTTAAGCCAATGTTTGGAATGATCGATAATGTATTTGCCAAGTTCATATATTTCCCACTAACAGTAAAGCTTACTGAGCTTAACTAAGCAATCAGCAGTGTCTGACATAGACTTTCTCTAAAAGAAGCAGTTACTCACTCACAACTGTACTATAAGTCATCGAAGGGCAACATAAAATCTTTAAGACTGCTACAATTGGTGATCCCAAAGAAGCTAAGTAAGAAGGTGAACCAAAGGAAAAACATATAGTTGTCCTCTTGGCTATGGGAAGTAGACAAAATTGCCGGGGAGATAATTGAGATCTTGGGGGTGGGGTGGGATGGGGGTAAGGGGAGATGGGGAGAGAAAAGTTAGAAGGGGAGGATAGGGGGAACTTGGGGAAACAGGATGATTGGGATAAAGGAAGGTTGGACAGGGGAGCACGGAACTACAATTCTTAGTTAAGGGAGCCACTTTAGGTTTGGCAAGAGACCTGACCCTAGAGGGGCCCCCAGGTGCCCAAACCGAGGTCCCCAGTTAGTTCCTTGGGCAGTTGAGGATAGGGAACCTGAAATGACCCTATCCTAGAGCAATACTGACGAATATCTTGAATATCATTATAGAACCTTCATCTGGTGATGGATGGAGATAGAGACAGAGATCCACACTGGAGCACTGGACTGAGCTCCCAAGGTCCCAATGAGGAGCAGAAGGAGGGAGAACATGAGCAAAGAAGTCAGGACCACGAGGGGTGCACCCACCCACTGAGACAGTGGAGCTGATCTACTGGGAGCTCACCAAGGCCAGCTGGACTGTGACTGAAAAAGCATGGGATAAAACTGGACTCTCTGAACATGGCGAACAATGAGGGCTGATGAGACGCAAAGGACAATGGCACGAGATTTTGATCCTATGTAATGTGATGGCTTTGTGGGAGCCTAGCCAGTTTGGATGTTCACCTTCCTAGATATGGACGGACGGAGGGGGGAGGTCCTAGGACTTACCACAGGGCAGAAAACCCTGACTGCTCTTTGGACTGGAGAGGGAGGGGGAAAGGAGTGGGGGGAGGGGGAGAAGGGTGGGAGGAGGGGGCGAAGAGTGGGAGGAGGGGGAGGGAAATGGGAGGCTGGGAGGAGGTGGAAACTTGTTTTTTTTTTCTCCTTTTCTCAATAAAAAAAAAAGACTGCATCCTTAGGATGGTCTAGATATTTTGATTTTATTTGCTACTCCGTGTCTTTAGATATTGTTTCGTGAAATGCAGTGAATGAGGCTGCTTGACCAAGAACTCATCTGGAAAGATGGGAGCACTATTGAGATCTCCAGCATGTACATAAATGATGGTGGCTCTGGTGCCTCAACAGTAATTGGCACATGGAAGGCAGAGAGAGCTGCTCTGCCAAGCAAGCTACGTGAGCCCATGTAGACATCAGGTGTCCATATGAAAGCAAACACATGTGAGCCCACAAAACTGAGAACACATCCATTTAATGGTTTTTTATTACATTTGAGTTTCATTGGCTAATGAGTTTGGATTGTAAAAAATGTCACTTCTCAGAACAATATACTTTCACATCCACAACTAATTATATTCCAAAGCATAGGATGATCCTTCCAAGAAAAACAAGTAACAATAAGGTAGGCAAGATTCTTGTTTGCTGACACATTCTGATATCATTGCCTAAAATCCTCATGAGCTGGCTTAAAATAGCAAACTACTCACACTTCTCTTTGTTTCCTAGCTCACTGTTTCACCACCAGCAAACACAAACATTTCCCTTTAACAATCTTCTCAATGCTTTGTCAACTGAAGATCACTCAGTTATTTCCAGCTCGTGTGGAACATTGCTTCACCCATTTTATTTAGTTCATGCTTTCTCCTAATGAAAAAATGGTTAACTGTTGCGACATTAAACAGACGATTAATGAAATTAGTGAATAAAACAAAACAAAGCTAAAACAGCCTACCTACCTAATGAAAGATCATTTTTATCTGTCCTTCTGCCTCCTTAAGGTCCAAAAGAATGCCTAATATAGTGTGAATGTAGGTGTAAAATGTACAGTTCTACAACCACGTTGGCCTCATCTTGAGAGTATACTCAGAAATTTTCCTTAACCACTGTGTGTTTCACCTTCTTTACCTAAACTTACAATGATTCATTTCTGCCATTTCCTTATTTTGCAAGGTACATTAGCTTTTTAAAACCCTCTTAAAGGACCAACTGAGCTACTGAGTTGTTTGGTAAATCCCCCTTTCCCATATAAAAAATATGCAATTTGATTAAATCTTAAGAACATAATATACCTTATCTTCAAATATATAACCTCCAGCTATTTTTTTTAGCATACAAGTATGGCTAGGGTCTTTGTGAGTATTCCATGTATGTGAATGCCGCTGCAAAGGCCAGAAGAAACCAGTGGATTCCATGGAGCCATCTCACAGAGATGGGGGCAGTTGAACCCAGGTGTTTTGTAAAAGCATCAGGTGGTTTTAACCTCTGCATCCTCTCTCTAGCCAAAAGAAATAATATTTTTAAGTAGCCTCTCCCAAAGCAGTCACTTATTAGATGGAAGGCGTTTAGTTCAAGCCAAATATTTTTACATTAAATGGCTATTATTTTTCTCTTTTTTTAGCAGAGCAAATCTTTCTGTCTGCTGTCCCTCTCTCTATGTCATGTTTTGTTTTCACTTGTTCAGTTCAATGGAGTGTGCTTCTTTAGGACTTTACAAGCACCTGATCGTTTGATTTTTCTCTTGAGCACCGTTCTTTCATCATTTTTGTTGTGACTTCCTAGTTCCTTCACTTTACGTTACTTTTAAAGAATAGTCTCATATGAAATTTATGTTGACTAAGTCACTTTAATTTTTCTTAATAAAGAGCAGTTGATCTTTCTCAGGTACGTTTAAGCAACTCAAACCAATATAAATTATCCTGGAGTCACTTAGCAAAAATAGTGTTTTTTATTCCAGTGAAAGGAAGAAACATTCTAAAGTTCAATAGCTCCTGGAATTTACAGTAACCTCGTCTGCTAATTCATTTTGCTTTCGCAATGAAGTTATAAATGTCACTGCATAGGTAATTAAATTGGTTTTGATGCATGGTGACTACAGGTCAGTATTGCTCCTCCTCCAGAGCAACCACAAAGGGAGCTTTAGAAACTGGTTCTCACACCAAAGTCAGTGTGGAACAGGATGCCTGGGAAGAGAGCATGGCCACAGACCTGTTTCAGAACTGTAAAATCCCCTAGTTTTGCATATGTTCTTGAGGAGCCAGAACCTTAAATTCTCTTCGCAATAACACTTCTCCTAAGAAACAGCTTGTACTTTGGGATCAAGCTTACAGGCCATATTGCATAAAGCAACATGAGAAAAAGAGCAAAATGAAATCGAGATTGACGCTGTACTCACGAAATGCTCTATAGAACTCTTCAAGAGCCAGGTGCTTGTCAGCACTGAAGTCATCGAACTGGAGCAGATCGTACAGAGTACAGTCAGAACGGTCCTTGTTCAGCTCCTCCTGTTTAATCACCTGGCAATCAAAACAGCAAAACTTTATATTTGTCTCAATATTTCTACGTAATATATTTATAGGTAACAATCCCCAAATAGATTATTTTAAAGCTGAAGAACAGTAAAAAGTAAATCAACGACAGATTTTTTTTTTTTTGGAATTGAACAACTATTTTTAACTGCTATAATGGCGAAATTAAAATACAGGCTTAGAATTTGTTTAAACTTCACAGTATAACTTAATGAATCTGCACATTTCTTACTTGGCTTGAATTATTTGCTATATTTACACCAACTCAGGGAGACACCTGCACAGGAAAACCTTGTTCTGTTCCTCATTGACCCATGTGAGAAGAAAACATGGTTCCATCCTGTCATAAAAAGTGCGACATGCTGTGACTATTTCCTTCTTCATATTATTTGCGAAAAATGAAGTTAGATTTTATTTTCCCCTTATGCTGAAACTCTGCCGTAGCTAGGGGATGAGTCATTTGAGATTGGGCCAGACTCCCTGCTCACAAAAGGACTATTAAGCAAATGAGTGTTTCCAGGAGCCAGACAAAATGAATGCACCAATGAAAAACAAGTTTACTCAAGCATGATGAGGCAAAGCATCATTGTCATTCTTACTCTGTCTACTCCCATAGACTGAGTTTCAACATTTTTATACTCTGATGATTTTGGCTATTGCTTGTCAGATAGCGGAGCTGACCCAATTTAGCAGACATTCCTATCCATGGTGCGGGGTGGCATTGCCGTGGTCACAATTCCCCAGGCCTTAATAGTCTACCACATCCAGAGGCAGCAATTCCTACTGCTTGGAGATCAGCCTCAGAATGGTTTGTTGTTTGAAAAGTGATGCAGGGCAATGAGAAAATATAAACTTCTTACTCACCAGGAGTGTACTTGGGTCCTGCCAAAGCCACTTAACAGCTGTCTAATTTATTTAAAGTTAATTCTCATTATTCAATTTAAAAATAAAAACAAATATTACAACACCATTCATTGCACTAGAAATAGTCAAGCACAATCCAGCCATGTAGTATTCACTAAAAATAATCTTTGAACATTAAAAAGTAATTTCTCTTTATGTAATACATATCATTAATAATCTCCTGCAGAATTTCAGGTACCAGCTTTTATGTGCTTTGTCTATGCATGTATATTTTTTTGTCTTTCTTCTTGTAAAACACAGAATTTCACACATATCTTGTCATAGAGGTATATGTTGGTCCCATTCTCAGTTTCCTCTAGAGCTTTTAATCTATATTTTAACCTTTTGCAGGATTGGAGGTCTGGTGACCCTGATTAAATGGAGTGTGAATGACTTATGGGCTCTCTCCGAAGATGGAATCAACATACACCAACAAAGCAGTGTGATGTAATGATGGTATACTAACTACTAAACAGGACCTCAGTAATATATTTATTTATTTTCATTAAAACTTTATTTTAAATCATACAAATAAAAAAGCACCATATGGAAAAATGAACCATAACCACATTTGATGCATCTCAAGGAACCATCTGTGTGTTTGACTAGTCATTCTATCTGCAAGCCTTCACTCAAGGAACCATCTGTATGTTTGACTAGCCATTCTATCTGCAAGCCTTCATTTGAACTTTACACTCTTAACTAAAAGATATGTTCTTGTCAACAGTATTAAATCTTTACTGGTTAAGCTGCTATTTGCAAAATAGAGATGGGAAGGACAGAGAGTTCTCTGGCATAACTGTTCCTATGAAGGACTGCTGTAGAATGTGAGTATTATACCATATGCTCTAGGCATTCTAGCTACGGGGATTAACAATACTGCCTAAGGACTGAAGCCATCACTGCTCTAAGCCTTTTTGGAAAATAAGACTTTTCCATTTAGAAGCGACAGATCCCCCAGTCATTGTCCCTCTGCTATTGATTAGACCACTTAGAGTGGTTTGCTAAGGGCTAGGATTTGGCAGTGAATGGATCGCTCCTGACTGTAGTTTTTCGAAGATTCACATTGTTGGTGTTATGACAATACTTAGGACACGGTAACACCAAAGCTATCAGACATTCCAATGTTAGGTACTCCTAAGTCACACATAAATTTGAAAATGGACAGATGAAACAAGCACATTAGGTTTTTTTTTTTGTCATTTTCTGTCTCATATTTTTTCTAATCTGCTGCAAAAACTGAGTTCATTTTTAGACCCACAAAAAAAGTTTCTAACTTTTTGATACTTGATGGTCTTTTTTTTGTGTTTTTTTTCCAAAGGGGATTATAATTATGCAGTTCAAGATAAAGCATATATATGATTGCTTAAAACTTCTATCTCCACATAATATCTACAGAGTTTTGTAAATAATACTATAACTCTGAGATTATTCAGTTCTTTGATGCTTTTATATTGTATTATTTTTGGTCTAGAACTTTTTAAACTTTCAGTAAACTATTCTTCATAAGCTTCCTTATTTACTCAATTTCTCAATGGTTAGTTTCTAACTGCCTCTCTTACCGGTGTCTGTTCCAGAGTTTGAAATACAACTTATGATACGAAAGTAAAAATGTCCTTAACTGACAACAAAACAAGATTCTGGGAAAAATCACTAAGAGATATTTATCTGGAGAAATATAAGTTGGAATAACTAATTTTCAAGAAAACATATTCACAAGAACTATGAAAAATCAGATACTTCATAGAATTGGGAAAATGCTGGAATATGTTAGCAGAGTCATAAGCAAAGACTCTTTTGAAGTCGAGAAGGAAAGTCTTTCCCACTTAAGCATTTCTAAGCTCCAAATGGTACAGCATGGGAAAGGTGACTTCTTTGTTGGGAAGAGATTGTGATGTCCTTTACTTGGAACTCAAAGACAGGCCCACCATGGAAAAACAGTGTTCGACAAAGACGCTCTAGCTCTGGCCTTGTGTTAACAGATTGGATATAGCTTTGGACTCAACACTGACAGTCAGCAAGGGACTGAATCTACCATCACTCTTTTAAGTGAGGGACTCAAAGAAAAATTTCCTTGTGGTGGATGGTGAGATGGAGGATGAACTACAGAAGGTTCTATAAAAGAATGCTGGACTCTCATAATGAAACTCAACACCAGGCAAATCCCAAAAGATCCTCCTTCAGGACTGTATAAACAGATGAAGCTTCTAGGTATGCCTTGTGTGAAAAAGGATATGAGAAGAGCAGAGTAGATTCAGCCTACTATAATGACAATTGAGGTGTAGACCTGAGATTCACCTAAGGAGACAGTGCAGATGCCTGTAGTTAATGTCCTCAGGTGCCATCCTGCATAGTGCTCTCCTTAATGATCAAAACACGACCTCCACTATCTCTTCTCTGACTTCAGCTAGTACAGTTTGCTGAATGACTCTGTCTGCCTTTTAATAGACGAGTAAGTTCTGAATAGTTGTGCATCTCAAGACTAGCCCTGCAATACTAA
Source organism: Microtus oregoni (assembly GCF_018167655.1). NCBI lineage: Eukaryota > Metazoa > Chordata > Mammalia > Rodentia > Cricetidae > Microtus > Microtus oregoni. The sequence continues at coordinate 7,838,373 of NW_024543069.1, forward strand.
CATCCAGCAACTGTAAGACACAATGACCATTGACCTCAGGGTGGTGCCTATGGGGATTCTTCTCGGTGACAAGCTCAGGCTTCCAGCCCTAGAAAGACAGATTAGGAATCTAGCCTACACTGTATCCGGTAGCAATCTCAGACCATGGTTTTTGGTTCTTCTCCTCTATTGTGCACTTATATGACAGTTGAGCATTTCACGGTTATCACACGGATGGAGTGGTAACCCACCAACCTCAGAAAGCACGTATTAGTTTCAGTATCTGATCAGGAGAAGAAAAATGGACAGGTACTCATCCTGTGGCAAAACTGGGGTATAGAAAAAATGAAAGGTCTTAAAGGTTTAAAAATATCTAACACTTCAATGTCTAACTGCGAGAGTGCCTTTTTGTTATGCGTGAGGCTTTAAGGTCAATCCTCAGTAAAGCAGACATATGCATACAGTACACACATGCACACAGTAGCAGAGACAGACAGAAACACACACACACAGATTAGAAACGAGCGAGAAAATGCAGCACAGATATTCCTGAACAACCAGAAACTAAACAAATATCACACCAAGATTTATATAAGATGCTAGTAATTATTTTTTCAAAATGAAAAAGACAAGCGTGAGTACATGATAATTAAACTGATATGTTAGGAGAAAGGCAACAAAGAAGTAAACGTGTTACCAAAACTGAAAGTTTGGAGAAAATGTCAACTACACATGTAGTTAGCAATTATGTTTTTCCCCTTTTGTTCTTGCACTTTTAAGACAATTTTAAAGCATCTGCCTTTAATCAAAGGATGGGTTCTGTGGGACTTGTGGAAATAACAAAGCAAAATCTAATAGTGCACTCTTCCAGTTTGCTTTCCATTGGTGTGATAAAACACTGACCCAAGCTAAATTGGGGGTTTATTTGACCTGCTCTTCCATGTGATAGTCTATCATTAAGAGAAGTCAATAGAGAAACTCAAGGAAGAACCAGGAGGCTGCAATGGAAGCAGAAACCTAGGAGAAAGGCTGCTGACTGGCCTGCTTTCTCTGGCTTGCTCAGCAACTTTTCTTATATAGCAGCCAATGCACAGAGATCTTGGCCCTTTCACATTAATCGTTAAGAAAATGTTCCACAGACTTGCATATAGGCCCATCTGATGGAGACAGTTCCTGAACTGGAGATCCCTCTTCTCAAATTCTATGGTTTGTGTCTAGTTGATGAAAACAATCAGCACGTTGACAAAATAAAAGTTATAAGACACGAGTCAAAACATAACAATGAAGAAAAACTAACCACAAAAAAATGAGAGAGAAATGGAGAGAAACTTAACACCTGAAAAATAAAGAACAAAATGGCAGTGATAAAATATTGCTGATCATAATAAAATAAAAATAGAACAAATTTTCTAATTAAAATCCTGAGTGATTGAATGCTTAAAAAATGAACAACAGGCAAACCAAACTAAAACAATAACAAAAATCCATGTTATTTACAAGAAACTATATCATCTCTTAGAACACACATAAATGGAAAGACTGAGTGAAAAAATATATTCTATTTAAACGGATTTTTTAAACAAGCAGTATTAATCATACCTTTGTCTACTGAAATAAACTACTCAAAATCAGTAAAAAGAAAAACATAAAGTTAATTTCCAAAGAGAAGGAAGTTGGTTCAGATAAATCAAACTTTCAATATATAGGCACTGAATATCAGAGAACTCAAGTATATAGAGGCAATACTAACATAGATGAGGACAGTCACAGCCCACATCACAGGAATAGCAGGGACTTCAACATCCTACATTCAGTGGTGGATAGAACACCTAGACAGAAAACCAGCTAGGATCCCGGAATTAAAGTATACCTAAACCAAATCGACCTGGCATTCATATGTGATGGAGGAAGGACATTGGTTAAATAAGGAAACTGCCTTGGCCCTGATAGGTTAAAATTTAGATAGGCAGAGTAAACAGAACAGAATGCTGGAAAGAAGAGGAGGTGAGCTCAGATGCCAGGCAGCTCTCTCCGGAGCAGACGCAATTCAGCTCCGACCCAGGATGGACATAGGCTAGAATCTTCCCGGTAAGCGCACCTTGGGGTGCTACATACATTATTAGAAATGGGCTAGTCCAGGTGCGAGAGTTAGCTGAGAAGAGGCTAGATATAATGGGCCAAGCAGTGTTTAAAAGAATACAGTTTGGGGGCTGGAGTGATTGCTCAGAGGTTAAGAGCACTGGCTGCTCTTCCAGAGGTCCTGAGTTCAATTCCCAGCAACCACATGGTGGCTCACAACCATCTGTAATGAGATCTAGTGCCCTCTTCTGGCCTGTAAGTATACATGCAAGCAGAACACTGTATATGCAATAAATAAATATTTATTTTTAAAAAAGGGGGGGCTGGAGAGATGGCTCAGTGGTTAAGATCATTGCCTGCTCTTCCAAAGGTCCTGAGTTCAATTCCCAGCAACCACATGGTGGCTCACAACCATCTGTAATGAGGTCTGGTGCCTTCTTCTGGCCTGCAGACATACACACAGACAGAATATTGTATACATAATAAATAAATAAATATTTTTTAAAAAAGAATACAGTTTGTGTGTTGTTATTTCTGGTGTAAAGCCAGCCGTGCAGGAGCTGAGCAGGACGAAAAGCAGGCCCACAGCTCCTACAACACATCTGCTGTACATTGCATCCAGTAGCTACAGAATCCAGTGCATGGAAGCGTTCTCTAGATTATCTTATAGCTGTCCACAAAACAGCACTAATAACAGTTTTAAAAACTTAAAATTTGGAGGAATTTATTTAGAAACTGTAATACAGCAAAACAAGAAATCAATAACAAGAACATCTTTGGATTCAGATTGACATTATTGAAAAATCCACACAATTAAATCAAAAATTAAATAAGTTTGAAAGTTTATTGAGACAAACAATAATGGAAAATAAACTACCCAAAGCTCAAGGATATGACAACATTAGTACTGAAAGAGAAATCTATAGCTGTCACTTACATGAAAAAAAGAGCAAAGGTCTCAAATAATTAGTCTATTATTGTACTTTAAAGAGCTAAAAAAAAAAACTTGAAAATTCGCAGCAAGAAGGCAAGGCAGATGATCAGAAGAGCAATAAAATACAGAGGACCAAGACATCAAAGATCAATGAAGTGAGAGTTGTTTTTTGTATATCACTCTTTAAATAAAATACACAAATCCCAGCTTAACTAATAAGAACAAAAGAGAAGACAATAGTGATGAAACCAGAGAGATTATAATTTTCACAAAAATTCACTGCATATCAAGAGTCTATTAAGAAATACACACCCGGAGCTGGAGAGATGGCTCAGAGGTTAAGAGCACTGGCTGCTCTTCCAGAGGACCTGAGTTCAATTCCCAGCAACCACATGGTGGCTCACAGCCATCTATGATAAGATCTGGTGCATACAGAACACTGTGTGTATAATGAATAAATAAATAAATCTTAAAAAAAAAGAAATACACACCCCAAGTTTGACAAGAAGAAATGAGCAAATTCTTGAACAAGCACACATACACATAATAAGCCTAATTGAATCATATAAATCATGAAGAAATAAAAACATCCCATTAACAGTGAGAAGATAGTAATAATTATATCTTCCATCAAAGGAAAACCCATGGTTGATGATGCCACTAATGAATTCTGCTAAATATTTAAGAATAATACAAGATCCGTCACAAAACTTTGAAGAGGATCTTAATCTTCTATAGCACATTCTAATAGGTCTGTACTCTGCTAATCACACAAAACAGAAATAAGATGAAAAGAAGAGGCAAAGAGACACTGAAGGGAGGGAGAGGATGGGATGAGGGATGGTAATAGTAGTAGATAGAATGGTTGAAAACTGGAAGCTACAGATTAATATCTCTACTAAACATAGATATAAAGACTTCAATAACATTCTAGGAAGCTCAGGCCAATAACACATTAAGATCACTCCCAGGAGCCGGGCGGTGGTGGCGCACGCCTTTAATCCCAGCACTCGGGAGGCAGAGGCAGGCGGATCTCTGTGAGTTCGAGGCCAGCCTGGTCTACAAGAGCTAGTTCCAGGACAGGAACCAAAAAAGCTAAGGAGAAACCCTGTCTCGAAAAATCAACAACAACAACAACAAAAAAAAAATGGATCACTCCCAGGGTTTACTGAACATCATCTGAAGAATTAGAGGAACATTTATATGTATTAATTCATAGATATATTTTACCCCATGAATAAAATGAAGAATGAATGCTATGGGATTATCTCGTTAGAGAGAAAGGGCTTAATAAAATTAAGAATCTTTTCATGTTAAGCACTCAAAACAAACTTCATATATCAGTAACATCAACCAACACATTTCAATACACACACTGTGTAAATCTAATATTCAATAAGGGGAATGGTAAGTTTTTTTCTGTGGTAAATTGAATGTGACAAACGTACCATTTTCTTCACTAAAGTAATACTGAAAATTCTAAATGCAAGAATCAAGTCTACAGGACAAGGATATCCCAAGGAAGGAGTCAGATATTCACTATTAGATGCAAGATTATCTTACAGAGTTCCAAAACAAAAGTTTCTTTTGAAAAATAAGTCCATCATCATTTCTGGAAACAAAATCAACATCTAAAAATCAGAAAACAAACTTGTATCCTGATTTAAATATTATACTATAAAAATGTGATTGTGTCTCTATAAGTAGGTATGGATGCTCCCTGTCAAATCAAATTTTAAAATTCCATTTAACCCTTCCTTTTCCTTATGAAAGTTTGTTTTCTAATAAAGGTAAAGCAAACACAAACTCATATACAAATTCTTGCACACTTTCTTATGTACACACCCTTACACATTTATGCAAAGGTAATATTCTTTCCTGAACATTTATGCAACATTAAAGCAAATGAAGATAGATCATAGTCAACTTCTTGATCAGTTTAAATTAAGAGCTGTATTTCACAACAGCATACAACATTGTCATCACCACCATGTGTACATCCTCTGCTTCAAATACTTCTAATACACACCTTATACATTGGCAGAAAGTGAAAATTACATACATTCCAGAACAGATCAGTAGAAATCTTTTAAGTTCCATAACATAACTTATAGTTTGCTTTAGGTACAGAATATATCATATTTCTTTAAACTACAAAATACAAAGTACTTTGATAAATGCTGCTGATAAATTAGTTAAGCCTCTTTTTATTTTCCCCTGTGGTTATGATAATAGAAGCCCAGCTTACACATACTTAGTGGTATTCCAAGTCCTTGGCTTTCTAGTCAAGATCAAATTATGTATCCCAGGCTGAATTCAATACCTCCATCCCCCTACCTATACCTCCATAATCAGTTAGCTAGTCAAATAGTAATATCATTTCATTTCCATTCTTTTGGTATTATGAATAAAATATATTATTCTACAGAGTAAATTCTAACAAAATAAAACTATCTGTTATACTTAAGCAATATATTTTATTTATTTGTTGGTCATACCTGAGTTAGTTCATTAATATCTACAAGTCCATTACTGTCTGCATCAAAATGCTTGAACATTTGATCCACCAACAGCTTCTTCCTAGATATGTCATCAGCGTTAGAGTTCTCATTTTCTTGTGTAATGTACTTTTGATTTTGTAAATCTAAAAGCATACTTTTCATCTTGTTGTACTCAGTGGCCAAGCAGTTGTCTCCTGTAACAAGAAATTTGAGTTATTTTTGAATCAATCTTATTGAGAAGAAATTATTTTATTAATATTTAAAAAGTGATGTTATACAATTGATGTATGCAATATATATATTTTTAATAATCAATTTTGCATACTTTAAATCTTGGAAAAAGTAAATGAACTGTCCCCAGGGTGATGGAAAACTTTCTGTCAAGGTGACAAAATTTACTATTGTTTTGTTTTTTCTACGAGAAAGACATTAATATTTTCAGAAACCCAGAAAAACATGCTACCCACTGGCTTTAGAATTTAAATTAATTGTCTCAGTTTTTATCCTTGTACTACAACTCTCCATTGATCAACACAAAAAAATGCACAAAATAATGATCAAGGGCTGGAAAAATGGTCCTGTATGTAAGAGCCCTTTCTGTTCTTGTAGAGGATTAAAGTTTAGCTTCTACCAACTACACCAGTTGCTTCACAGCAACTGTTACCCTAGCTCCAGAGGGTACACACTGTCCTGACCTGCACAGTCTCACTCAGTTGCACATATGTACACACACAGACATGCCTACAGGTAAACATAAAACAAATCTGCTTCTTAAAAAAGAAAATGAGGTTCACATGAGAAGGCAAAAGATTAGCATCTGCCTGATTTTGCACTTAAACTCATTTGGGCCACAATAATTGTACCACAATAGGCGATATTAAATTAAATATATTTAAAACATTTTGATCTGTCTTAAGAAACTATCCTGCATTTCACCCTGTCTGTCTATATTTAACAATTTCTCTCCTCATCTGAAAATATCCTCAATAGCAGAAAGCTCAAATTAGGATCTGCATATGTGGCTTTTCTTACTGCCTTCGTTAGGTATCCACTTTCTTCCTTTTAAAGTAAGAGATTATCATATAATAATGTGTTTTCATTTTATACCGAGGAGTTTTTACTCTGCAAATCTCATCTCCAAGTTAAAATTAATTGCAATACTGATATTAACATATTTTCAGTATCTCCTGTGTATAAATCTTAATAAAAGGGGCATTAGAATTAATTAAAATAATTGGATATGTAATGTTTCTCATAAACACAAAACAAAAATTAAAACTATTAAAACTGCCCTGGTATCTTTATATAATTATTTCACAAAGGATTTATATAATTATTTCACAATATTTCACAACTATAATATTGAAATAATTCAAACTGCTGACAGGAAGCATGACATAAAATGTACTCTAAAATGACAGTGATTGGTGCAATTATGAATGAAAACAGTGGGTTCTGTATAAGATGGAAACTTTACAACTTATTTTTAGTTGAAAACCTAGCTCTATAATTGAGTTGCTTTTGACAATTAGGCTTGACAGCACAGACAATTTCAGAAGAAGATTCTTCAAGATATATAAATACATGTCTGTGACGACTAAGGTTGAAAAACAGTATTTTGAAGTTCGATTGTCTTTCAAGACAAGATGGGAAACAACCTATACTAGAGGGAAAAAGAGAGATCTTACTTTTCTAAAAGGAAGTAGAACGACTACTGTGCAGAGATTTTGGCGTTTAGTAATCCTGTCAAGAAGTCCCTTTTTACAATGAATAAGTACATGGGCTGTCATACAATGAGTCAACTCTGCATTATCTGTTCTCACTGAAGAAGAAGAATACGAATGTTTCCATACTCGCAAAGAACTCACTGCCAAAGGAGTGGAGTGATCAAACCTAAATTTGATAGCTAGCAATTTTGGTGTCTGGAAAAACAGCTCAGCAGCAAGGCTTCAGGCATCTGTGTGGTGATACACATATGTGTATCCTGAGAGGAAGGATGGCAAAGCAGAGCCAACCATTCCAATAGCTCTGGCTTGGATTTCTGTACAGACTGAAAGAGAGGCTAACTTACTCAAAACAAGCCTGAATGTTTAAATGGTATTTCAGTTAGTCTGGGGCAATGTGTAATAATTTTCTAGAGCTGATATGAAGAAATTTCAGTACAAAATTTGTAAACTCTCTGCAGGCCAGAGGATGAAAAGTGGGTATTTGAGTTTAGAGTACATGTAAGAGGACAATGCTTGTTCTTTTCCCGGCCTCCCAGACCCAGATAATCATACAGAAACTATATTAATTACAACACTGCTTGGTCAATTAGCTCAGGCTTCCTATTAACTAACTCTTACATATTAAATTAACACATTTTTATTAGGTTATGTATCACCACGTGGCTGTGGCCTACTGGTAAGGTTCTGGCATCTGTCTCCTTTGAAACTGCATGGCATCTCCTTGATTCTGCCTACTCTCTCTACATATTTCTGTTCGGATTTCCTGCATGGCTTTACTCTGCTAAGCCATTGGCTCAAACCGCTTTATTTATCAATTAACAAAAGCAAAACATACACAGGACATCCCACATCATCACAAAAGGGAAATCGATTGTCAGTAAGAGTGAACTGGAAGGAAGAGATAAACATGACATGTATTTTAGTGAATATTTACAGTTGAAGTATATACATTTGAAATATTTTTACACTTTTTTTTTATTGAGAAAAGGAGAAAAAAAACCAAGTTTCCACCTCCTCCCAGCCTCCCATTTCCCTCCCCCTCCTCCCACCCTACGCCCCCTCCTCCCACCCTTCTCCCCCTCCCCCCACTCCTTTCCCCCTCCCTCTCCAGTCCAAAGAGCAGTCAGGGTTTTCTGCCCTGTGGTAAGACCTAGGACCTCCCACCTCCGTCACTTATTTATTTTATTTTTATCTAATTAAAATAATGTGGGGCATAGAGAGATGGCTCAAAGGTTAAGATCATGTGCTGCTCCTGCAGAGGAACCACATTCAATTACCAGCAACCACTTAAGAAGGCTCACAACCACCAAAAACACCAGTTTCAGAGGATCAGACATCTATTTCCAACCTCTTCAGGAAAACACATTCATGATGTAGTCTGAAGACCATTACAGAAAACTACAGCAAATCAAAATGCTGGAGCCCTGTTTAAATAATTTGGGGATGAACACTTCACATCTACTCTCTGCACTTTGATCAGTTGTTCCTGTGTTAAACATCTACTGTGCAAAGATATCTTTGATAAGGTGTAAAAGCTGCACCAGTCTATCAATAGATGAATTCAGAAGGCAGCTTGACACTGTGTCTATTTAACAGAATAGCAAATGTAAGTTTACTTCTGGGATTGATGAGCTCCCATGACCATGGGGTTTTGGTCAGATTTACATAACCAGACATGTAATTCCTTTCGTAAGTAATTCTTAAGTCCAATCAGAAATCAGTTTGTCACTGTATAACATTCTGCCGCTATTGTACCCATTGGCAGCATGGTAGAGATTTCCTTAAAAGAAGGCACAATAATGACTAGTTTATTGAAAGAAGAAATGACAATAGCTTTTTTCAGGTAAAATTAAATGAAGTCTATTTCTTGAAAAACAGTCACATAGCCTGACAATTCCAAATTAGTCGAGAGAGAATATGGAAGTAAAAGACCCTGCCCTTTTCAAAAAATGAAAGTATTCCATAAAAGCCAGTCAACAATTTGGTATTATATCATCTGCAAAGAATGTATGATTTTGCCTGTACACAAGTAAAAATTACTGTTTTTGTTTAAAATACTAATACATGTTCGTGTGGAGACATAATTCTTTGATATAGCGTTGACTTGTGTGAAGAAAAAGTCTGTGAACTGCGTTCATAAAAATACTTCACCATAACTCATACCAGGGAAAATTGCTATTTCATTACTTTGGTTTATTCCTGTCAGTATTGTTATAACATTATTAGGCTAAATTTACAAAATATTCTCTTAAATACTTCCCTAAATTCTATTAAATTTTTAAACTCAACTGTGATGTAAAATTTCTAATATTTACCTCACAAGTAAATAAGAATATGGCTTTGGTTCTTTCCATTTTCATGGTTCCCTTCAGATGAAAATGAAGGGCTTTGAATTTAAAGTCAGTAATCTTCAGAAGTTTATTGCAGACTACTTCCCGAAGACATTTTTAAAAGAATGTCTAGATTTCTGTTTTGTAAAGAAGCAAAGTTTTCATTGTGATTTATACTCAATATTTCTTTTTTTCTTTTTTGTCACTTACTTAAATTTCATGTTCATCATGGAAGAAAATATTCTTTGAGGGTTACATATAAATATTTCTTATTTTACTTTAATATATCTACATATTAATTTATAATATGTAATATGTCATTGACATAAATTTTACTTGATTTTTCTAGGATTGCATGAAATAAACATGAGTACTACTTTTATAAGTTATGACCAATCTGTCATTTTGATTTGAATGCTTTTCAGGAATGATAACCCATACAGTTTGCTTAATGTTAAAAATACTCAGATATTAGAGAATTGTCCTTTAAAATATTTATTGTTTATAACATGACCTTCTTGCTTGTCGTGGATGTATTTTACTACCCCTCACATGGTACATAATTTAGCAATGGGCAGTTGTTCTTGCCTGTGGATGTTCAAGTGAATGTTGACCTCATCTCTCAACTCTACAAAAAAACCAGCTTTAAATGTATTTTTTTATGGAATATAGCATTTTTATTAGCTACTTTAGGTAAAACAAACTAAATACGTATTTAACAGTTTTGGTTCATTTATACAGTACATTAAATAAGTTATGAACAGAGTTAAGTAACAAAAGTTCCTATTGAGTCAAATGACAAAGCACAGGAAAACCAGACTCAAATGTGTCCTGCTGGTGGCTTCACATTCATCACCCACCTCTGCAAACCATGCTTACAAGCTTGGCTCTCTATTTACATTATTGGTTTTCTGTAGGGATGGATCCTTTGTAGCCTCATCAGGAACTTGGAAAGCCACGGGAGTGGGATGAAGATCTTCTATCAAACAGCCCTTTGTTGATTTATTTCCATGATTTTATTGTGTGTGTGTGTGTGTGTGTGTGTGTGTGTTCCTATATATTCAAGTAGGCGTAGGAGTACATAATCATCCATGTGAATGTGGAAACCAGAGGTCAATGTCTGGTGTCTTCCTTAATCCTTAGCCACTTTACTCTTCCGAGACAAGTTCTCATACCACAGCCTGACCGGAGTGTCTGGCCATCAGGGATCCACTTATCTTTGCTTCCCCAGCGTTGGAATTACATGGATGCTGCTCTGGGACAAATGGTTTATTTTAATCATAATAGCTAGTGTTAAAATTCATTCATTTATAATCATTATGATATACAATATCCTTAGCATAACTTTTATTTTGTGATAGTTTTTGAATTTGCTTTGTGTGTTGTCTAGCTGGATAGTATGATTTTTATCTACTCTGTTTCTGAGGGAGTATGTTATAAAAAATTTTCCTTTTTAGCTCTTCTAAAATTTATGTGTCCTTTTCCCCTTAAAGTACTTGTCCTTTGTTTGTACTATGAGGGTCTACTGCGGATTTGCCTTTTACTCTTTTTGTTCTTTTTGAGAAGTTTAATTTTGAGTTTTGTTTATTAAAGGCCGACATGTTTTTGTGAGATTGCTTTTTTACCTTAATTTTATTAGAGCATTAAGAAGAAAGGAACTCAATTCTTAGCCTCAGTCGACTCTTCCCTATTCTGCCTTCTTAATTTTTACTTTTATTTTTGTCTACCAATACTAAGAATAAATAAGGTAACTTAAGGACTTTTTAAATGCATTTTTTTTATTCTAGCATTACTTTCTAATGTTTTAAAACTTATTTTTGTTTTTAATCTTGCTAAATTTTAATTCAGTTTCTACATTACCAATACTTTAAATTTAGGGTGTTTTTAAAACTTTTAGCTATTAAAAGGTTCCATTCTTCCCCATGTATAAGTGATATTGTGTTTTTTTCATTAGCTTATTGATTATTCATTTTAATTGTAGCTGCCTCAGATGCTTTGGAACTCTTGGAACTTGACTTTACTTACTGGTTGATAAATCATTTTAGAAAAGATTTAATACTGTCTATTCAGCAGGATAAGGGCACAAAAACTTAATAAAAATGCATAGTAAGCATTATAGCTCACTCAATTTGGTTAAATATGCAACTATGTCATAAAAGCATTATGAATTGGATACTTCAGTGTCCTGAAAACCAATGTACTATATTTACTTTGGTATTTAATTTCACTAAAATCATATGTTTTGTTAATTTTATTTAACTCACTTAAACACTTTTTTGCCCAAGAACTATTAGTTATTCTTTCATGAAAAATGACAAATTTTCTCAAAAATTTAAAACTGAATTACATAGAATACAGTCAAGAAATTGAAGCACTTTAATAATAATTTTTCATTATAAGATTCATAGGGCACCTACAGAATGGATTTTTAAACAAAAACGAGGATCCCCATAGTGCTTAATAAGTACTTTGTCTACTAACAGATTCGAGTAGATCTTTGGTGACTACAGGACACTGAAAAAGACATATTCTTTGTCATTAAAAAAATCCTACTTGATAATGCATTGGTCTTCTGGTTTTGGAGTTCTTTTTTTCCACGATACATATTTCAAGTAAAGGTAATTGTAATATTACAATAAAATTTTACAAATAAAATATATTTATGTTCACTTAAATTCCATTTTTAGTATTTGAATTTTCATGTATACTTTGACAGATTCCGTTCTCCATTCGTTCCCTTTCAAATCTTCTTATATTTCCATCCTTTTATTTCCTCTCCCAATTTCTTGGTTTTCTTTCATTTTTTTTAAACTCACTGAATCCACTAAGTGTTCTTTCTCAGTATGTGTATGGTTATAGAATCATCTACCAGAGAATGGAGAGCCTGTCAGGAGCCAAATCATGAAACAAGAGATTTCGTCTTGCCCAGCCACCATCATCTGAGAAAAGATCTCTCAGCTAAGGGTGGTATTTCATGAGCCCCTGTCTTATTCACTCTGGGCTTTTTGGCTGGCTTAATATTCAGGTCCAACATATTCGTGATAGTTGACTACAATACCCCACTTTGCCCAGTTATATGGGTCATTCATGCATAAAGGAAAAGATAATTAATAGTGCTAAATGATGTCATAGATCTAATATACTTAATGAAAATCTCCAGAACAATATATGCAAACACTAAGTAGAACATATTTTTTTCTCAATAACCCCATGGAAATTTCACTAGAATAGACCACTTATTGGGACATACAACATCAGCAAATGGAGAAAAATTGAAAAACTTCTTATGCTTACTAGATTCAAATAAAATAAAGCTAGGTTTTAGAAGCAGTAGGAAGATTAAGAAAATACATAAGCTTGTGGAGATTGACCAATACAGTGCTGAATAATGATTCAACCAGCCAAAGTGTATCAGCCTGCAGTAACTCTAGTCTCCTCTCTGATTAAGGCTATAAAGAGGAATCTGGCAGGAGAAATGGGTGGTCCTGAAAGATCACTTCAGTGTCACTGAAGATATAGAAAAGAAAATTATAAATATTCTAGAGGTGAATGAAAATGAAATATAAAATACCCAAATTTATGACATACAATAAAGTCAGGGTCCTATGAGGAAAGTGTATTGTTATGTCTCCCTTTTTCACTTCTGATTTTGTTAATTTGAATATTCTCTCCCTGCCTTTTGGTTAATTTGGATAAAGTTTTGTTTATTTTGTTGATTTTCTCGAAGAACCAACTCTTTGTCTCTTTGTATTGTTTTCTTTGTTTTTATTTTGTTGGTTTCAGCTCTAAGTACCTATAGGAAAAAAAGATAAGTTAGAGAAAATCGAAATAAAAAGTTCTTAAGAATTTTCAAAAACAAAAAAGAAACAGCTCTGAAAAACAAAAGACAAGGATGGGCTATCGAGACCAGAAAGTAAATAAATGTAATAGATATATGAAAAATAATACAAACCATGAAATGAAGAATTGATTATTTTAAAACAATAACAAGATTGATAGACTTTTAATAAAATCAGCTAAAAGAAAGAAAAAATTAATAAATTTGGAGGAGAAACTGATGGAAACAGATGCAAATTCCACAGCCAAACATCAGGCAGAGCTTAGAGATTCCTATGGAAGAGGGGCAGGAAGGATTGTAGGAGCCAGAAGGATAAAGGACACCACAAAAAAACCCACATAACCAGTTAGCCTGGGCTTACATGGGCTCACAGAGACTGAACTGTCAACTAAGGGGCCTGCATGGAAGTGAACTAGGAACTCTAGAAGTGTGTTACAGTTGTGGACTGTGGTCTTCAAGGGAGATTCCTAACAGTGAGAGCACAGCTGTCTCTGACTCTGATACCTGCTTTTGGGACCCATTCTTTCTGCCAGATTTCCTTTTACAGCCTTAATAAGAGAGGAGCCAAGTCTCACTGCAGCTGGATACACTTTAGCTGGTTGAGATCCATTGGAGGCCCACCTCTATCTGAAGAAAAACAGAAGAGGCGTAGAAGGGAGCTAGACGAATAGTGGAGACAAATGGAAGGAGAAGTGGGATGGGAAATTTTGGTTGGGATATGGTAAGTGTGTGTGTGTGTGTGTGTGTGTGTGTGTGTGTGTGTGTGTGATATATAATACATTTGGAGGGAAAAAAAGAACTAATTACAAAAGACAGCAATGGAACTTAGAAACTGTAAAGGCATAACTTCAAAAAAATCTTTCTTCTTCCCACTTGGAAAACCTAAAGAAGATATATTATTCACTTAATGAGAACAAGTCAAAGTTAAGCCAAGATCAGATGAAAAAATTAAGCAGACACTTCACAAGACTAAAAGTCAAAACAACAATTAAAAAATATCTTCCAATCCAACGTAACCAAAATAACAGCAAAAACAGGTGTATTTACTACAGAATTTTACCAGAACTTTAAAGAACTAAAACCAAAGTCACTTGAACTTTCTAAAATACAAAGGAAAACTGCTTCCAAATCCCTTCTGAAGAGGAATTCCCCTAGATCACAGCTACATCACAATTTTTCTGTTAAAAATCTCAAAAAAAAAAAAAGAACATTTTGTTAGTCAAGGGATAATGCCTATCTTTAAAGAAAAGTCCAAAACACATGTATCATTGCATAATTTATTTCTTAAAGTATATTAAACGTTCATGAGTAACAAACTGTCAAATGTGCATTAACATATTCTCAAACTATGCAAATTCTATATTTTCAACTTAGACAGAACTGACCACCTCCTACATGCTTCATGGTGAAGATTTACAATTGAAAGTTCACGAGAAAGCAATTTTCCTGAATTAATTCTTCTCAGATATAGAGACAGTAGCTGGGATGTAGGAAGTTCATCTCATTAAGATATAATAATATATTAATTCAGAATGTACCATGAAATTTATTACATTAAGAAAAATATGAGCAATGCTCCTACAATTACTTCCTAAAATAGGTCACTCTTCAAGTGATTAAAACCAATAAACTATCCACCTTAAGGTCACTGTTTTCTTGCTTCAAATCAAGAAATGAAGCATAGAATGTGATGGTTAATGACGGTTGTCAGCTTGGTGGAATTTGATATCACTGAGAAGACACGCTTCTGGGCTTGTCTGTGAGGGATTTTCTTTATGCTAACTGAAATGGGGAAAGTTGTTGCTACGCTTGTGTGGAGAGCTAGACTGAATGACAAGGCAGAGACCTGAGAAACCACATTCATTTCTTTCTGATTCCTGGCTGAGTGCAATGTGATGAACAAATGAGCTTCCTGCCACCATTCCTTTCTCAGCATTGCAGATCATCATTTAAAATTGTGAGCCCAAATAGCCCCTTCCTTTTTTAAGTTCTGTCTGGGTATTTTGTTATAGCAATGAGAAAATGAACTGATACACAGATGTTATGTAATTTAATAAGAGTAAAAAATATATATAGCTGAAATTTAAATTCAAGTGCTGAGGCCTGGAGACTGTTATTGTCACCATCTATCAGAATGTGTTTCAAAAAACTTGAAATAATGATATTCACAGACATACTGGTATGGAGCCACAATAGCAAATCAAATATTAGTGCATTAGAAAGACATTTGTTCCATTTTAGAATACCATTATCATACAGAATGACAGCTAACTTTAAACATGATTGGTTATTCAAAGAGTGACTAATGTCTTATATGCAAGCACCAATTAAACGTTTTATTTTTTATCACATTTTTCAACTTGATTGTGATTCTAACTTTAATTTCTAGATGTTCTCTCTGATGACCTGGAAAAATGGTCTCATTTCTTAAGTAGAAAGTTACAAAATTAAATCCTACATTACATTTTCCTCTACGAAATCAACTAAACATAGCGAATAAATACAATATTAAGGAACAAAGTCTTTTAAACCTGTGTGAAATACATCTTTGAGTCAACTCAAAGAGAAGCATTTTTACAGAGTTCCCTTCTCTTTCAGAACCTAAGAACTAGTCCAGAATCAGTCTTGGTAAAAGACTGAGACAGAAATTGCATATTTAGCAACTTTTTTTAACCAAAAGGTACAGTGATGTATTAATTCAGAAATTATAACAAAATTTGGTAGATTAAAAAACATATATGGACAATTACCAAACATACTTGCTGACCGAGGTTGTTCTTCAGATGATAAAACAATTTAGTGTTATGAGTATTTTAATTTTGACAAGAGCCTACGTAATCCTGGATAGTATAAAAGACTCGGTAATTAATGTACTGCATATTTTGTCATATTTTAAGGTGACTGTCAAAGTTATGAGAGTCTATACGGTTTTAGTTTCTGTTGATAGGACCCTAGAAACTTATGAAATCATGATAGATGGTTAAATGTTTCACTATCTATTTGCAAATTTTATCAACTGATGAAATAATGTTACAATTTGTGAGTCATGAAAACAAACAATGAATAATGTTCCAGTTCCTATTTCCAGTCAAAGATAAAAACTATTGTAAATATACAAATATTTGCAAGATATTTTGGTTCGTTCGTTTTGCTTTCTGTTGTTGATGGAGAAGTGTTTCTGAGGGGATAAGAATGGTTCAGGGTATAAGGAGATGGTTCAGTAGGTGATGTGCTTGCCTGCCAAGCCTGAGGATCTGAGTATATTGTCTCAGAACTCATGTAAAACTAGACATGGACAACAAGAAGAGAGGCAGAAACTAAGGAATACATAGAAGTGCAAAAGTAAGCTATTCTGTCATACGCAGCAGTAAAAGAGGGACCCTTTATTGAACAAGGTAGATTGAAAGTGAATGCCTAACACTAAAATTAATCATCAGACCTACATATTCAAGAGGTGAAGCTAGCAAGTAAGCGACCACACACAGAGAAGTGTGTGACCTCTCTATACAATCAGTGGCTGGACCGGAAGAGATTGGGCGAGATAGCCTGAGACAGACAGAATGCCAGCATGAGAAAGGGTGGGGTCAGGAGACACAGGATGAGAAAAGGCGGGGTCAGGAGACCCAGCATGAGAAAGGGATGGGTCAGGAGACACAGGATGAGAAAAGGAGGGGTCAGGAGACACAGGATGAGAAAGGGATGGGTCAGGAGACCCCAGCCGGCTGCTAAGGAAGCAAGACATGCAGAAAATGAGATAACAAGTCATGAGCCATCTGGCAAAGCCTAGATAAGAAATATGGGTTAAATGTAAGAGTACCTAGTAACAAGTCTGAGCTATCAGCTAAACATTTATCATTTATATTAAGTCCGCAAGTCATTTGGAAAGTGGGTGCCAGTTATTTGGGAGCAGGCGGCCAGGACAGGAAAACTATACCTATAGAAATCTGTCCCTGGAGAAAAATAAGAAAGTGTCACCCCTGCTTTGTGGGGAGGTCACTCTGTTTTATCACTCTAGGTTAATGAGAAAACAAAGTCCGGTATTCCTTCCAGATAGTGCAGGTCCCAGACTGAAAATCCCTTATTCAGCAGAGTTCAGCTTTAAACTTCCTACAATCAGAGTTTGCAGGAAGGCTGATATATACTTGTAAGATTGTGCTGAAAAATATCAATTTTTACTGGGTTGCCTATAAATATTTATAAGTATCTTACTAGCCAATACGACATTTTTAAAACAGCTTTTCAAGAAAAATGCCTCCTCCTAGCAGGCATTCCATCAATTTTCTTGAGCACCTGATGAGCCGTGAATGAAACGTGTGAAGAACAGATTAAAGGGGACTTCCTGTTGCGATCCTCCTAATACGCTTGCTTCCCTTTCCTAAACCTGTAACTTCATTTTCTGGCATTCTTGGATAACAACTTGCTCTCATATTACACAATACTCAGCTATTATTATTATTATTATTATTATTATTATTAATCTTATAGCATGCTATGATATGGAGTAAAATTTTCAAAGATCTGTTAACTATATACAGTTAAAACACAATTTTGGTGATGTGCAAGTCTTTTAAAATTAATATTTATTTATTTTCATTTTATATGTGTGTTTACTTGGTATGTATGTACATCACATGTGTGTCTGGTACCCTGCGAACCCAGGAGATAGTATCATATTCTCCGAACCTGTGGTTACAGATGGTTCTGAGAGATCACACAGCCACTGGTAATTGAACCCAGGTCGAAAGAAGGGCAGGAGGTGATCTTGAAAGCTGAGCTATCTCTTCAGCCTGCACTATGCTATACTTTAAAGGAGAAGAAGGCTATTATTGCTGATATTTATTACTTTTGTTATGAAGAAATGGATTACTATTTTCCTGAAATCAGTGGCAGTTATGCATTCTACAACAGGATGTTCTAGAATGTAGTGATACTATCTAGTAATTCCCTAACTAGTTAACATGTAGGCACTATGTGTGCATGTTGGAAGGATCTGTCAGGCTCTATCTTCAATTTCTTGAGTATATTTATGGTTACACAATCCAGGTTGATCATTGTCAAGAAGTTCTGCCAAGCTCTCACTCGCCTCTTCTTCTGAGTCTGTATATCAGGTTCAGAAGAAAAAGGGAAGCTCTATACTACACAATCTGCCTGCTGTACAGTTCCCTCTTTGGCGATACTGAGCAAGCACTGCTGCACTTTAAGTAATAATGACAGCTTACTAGATGCTGTTACTCGAAAAATCCTCTTCAGTTCAGGGACAGCTGCTGTCAGAGCATGAAATGAACAGGACATAAACACTACGAGTGAGCAGAAGCCTTCCACAAGCAAGGAACAAGAAGATAAAACATGATTTTTCTTTTGCATCTGTGTTAAGGTTCACCATACAATCAAATGCGATGTTTTAACTTAAAGACAGGGCTTCGTTGAATTTGTTCTCTGGCAGTAGGTTGGAAATGCATTTTAAAACTTTATAAATCTAGGAAGTTAAATAAACAGCTCAGAGGTAAACCTAATCAACAGAAGTGGAGATAAGGAAGGGAGAATCTCAGGCATTGCAAGAAATATAGAAGGAAAGTAGAGTTCAATCATAGAAAATATTACATCTAAAAGACCAGGTACAAAGTACTCATGACATCTGGAACACTATGCAAAGACCAAATTGATTAAAAATAGGAATAGAAAAAGGAGAATAAATCCAGATGAAATGTAGAGAAAGTATTTCTAACAATCATATAAAAATTTTCATAATCTAAAAAAGGATACATCTTTCGAGGTTCATGAAGTATAAAGAACATCAGATAGACTGAACCAGAAAAGAAATTCACCACACCACAGAATAATCAAAACACCAAAGGTACAGAATAAAGCAAGGTATTTAAATGCAGCAAAAGAAAAAGACCAAGTAATGTAGAAAACTTGACAGACACATTATAGTAACACCTGGCTTCTCACTGGAGACTTTAAAAGTGAGAGAGATTTGAAACAGATGTTCTCGAGACTCTGCAAGACCACAGATGCCGGCCCATATTAATCTACCCGGCAAAATTATCAATTAAAACAGATGGAGGAAAAATCCATGATAAAATTAATCAGTATCTCTCTATAAATTGAGATCTACAGGATGCTGTATAAGAAAACTTTAACCAAATAAGATTAACCACATCCAAGAAAACAAAAGGAACAAATAATCCAGATCATGAAATTAAAAGAGGGGGGAAAATAACCTCACCTATTAACAACAAAGTAAGAGGAACTGAAATTGGTATTGTCTTTGGACCACCATCCAGCTCCTAAATAAAGACACATATTTTCTGCAATATAAATAAATGCAACACATCTTTACATAGTTAAACAAATGCAACACATTTTTGCACAGTTGGACAAATATTTGACAACAAGGAGTTAATAACCACTACTCATTGATAACACTCAATAGCAACATATTTAATTTCTCAATAAAAAGACATGGACTAGCTAGCTGATTAGATTCCAACGCTGTATTCATCCTTCTGCTGCGTCCAATAAACACACTTTACAATCAAATGTAGATATCACTTTAATTTAAAAGGATAGAAAAAAATATTCCGCATATTCTATTCAAATAAACACAAGCAGCAATTCTCTGTGGTCATTTTAATATCCAATATAATAGACTTCAAACTAAAACTTATAAGCAGGGATAGGAAAGGACATAATACGCATCAAAGGATAAAGAAAATCTACCAAGAGGGTATTGAATTACAAATACTTATGTGCTACACACAAGGACATGCAAGAAACACTACTACAGTTGAAATCACATACTGATAGTGTGGAACTTCGTTACCAAACTCTCAAAAACAGGCAGTTCACCAAGAAAAAAAAATTTAAACAGAGAAATACTGAAGTTAATGACATCATAAGGTAAATGGACCAAACAGATATTCCAAAATATTTCACCCAAACATAGATGAATATATCTTCTTCTCAACAGCTCATGGGACTTTCACAGAAGTTAACCACATTCCTGGACACAAAGCAAGTCTCAACAGATATAAGAAAATTAAAATAAGTTCTTGTATCTTATATAACTACTACATGTTATAGGTTGGTTATCAGCAACAGCTGAAACAATGGAAAGTTTAAAAGTTCTTGAATGACACTACTGAATGAAGTGTGTCAGGAAATAAATTAAATAATGATTAGATTTAAATGAAAACAAAATACAACATGCCCAAAACTATGGGACATAATGAAGGTGGTTCTAATAAGCAGGTTAATGGCATTAAATGCCAACATAAAACAAACAAACAAACCCATTTGTATAGCTCTCATATGAGTAACTAACAGCACACCTAAAAAGTTCTAGAACAGAAGTTAGAAATAAAGCCCAAAATAAATAGATAGCAAGAAATATTCAAACTCAGGACTGAAATCAATGTAATGTAAACAAACAAACAAACAAAACAATACAAAGAAAAAAATGAAGCAAAAGTTGATTCTTTGAAAAGTTCAATAGGACTGGCGACTCTTAGCCAAATTATCTAGAAGATGGAGAAAGATAATCCAAAGTAATAAAATTAGAGAAGGAAAAGGAGCGATTACAAAGACACTCAGGCAATAGAGATGATCATAACAACATGCTTTAAAAATATTTCCTCAAACAAATTTGAAAACTAAAATATTGAAATATTTATATAACATCCGCCAAAGTTGAATCAAGAAATTTAATCAAAACCACAGACCCAAGTGAAATAGAAGGAATAATTACATATTCGCCAATCAAAAAAATTCCCAGAGTTATATTTATTCAATGCAAAATTCTACCAGATTTTCCAAGAACTAATGCCCATAGTTCTTTAAATATTCTGCAAAAAAGAAACAGAAAGAACATTGCCTAATTCTAAGAGGCCACAATTACCTTGTACCTAATTCACATAAATACCTCAACAAAACCAGAGAATTACGGACCTTATGAATACCAATATAGAACTTCTCATTAAAATACTAAGAAACTCTACACAAGAACAAAGCAAAAAAGATTATCCACCATGATCAAACCAGGCTTTATCACACAGAAGCAAGAACAGTTTAACGACTTTAAACTAATAAATGTAATCCACCATATATCAGACTGGAAGACCAAAACCACATGATCATCACATTAGATTAAGAAAAGGTTTTTGACAAGATCTACCATCCCCTCCTAATGAAATTTCCAGAGAAATTAGTGATACACGGGACATATTGCAACATAATAAAGACGACCGCAGCAGGGCGATACCAACCAGCAAAATAAATGGAGAGTAACGCAATCCATTTCCCCTAAAGTCAGGGGTAAGACAAGGATGTGACTTGTCTTACCAAAAGACCAAAGCAGTCTACAAATTCAAGGCAATCGCCATGAAAAGTGCAACATAATTCTTTACAGAAATAAAAATAAATGTTAAGCTTCATATGAAAAGAGAATAAGATATTTAAACCAATCCTGAATAACAAAAGAACTGCCGGAGGTTTATACAACCCAGATTTTAAGTCATTCAATAGATCTAGAGTAATAAGTATAATGTGGTATTGAAACACAACTAGACATGTTGGGCAGTATAATTGATTTCAAGCTCTAGAAAAAAGTTCATACACCTATGTAAACCTGACTTTAACAAAGAAGTCAGAAATGTATACCAGAATCAAAGAGTATCTTCATCAATTGGTGCTGGTCAACATGGATGGCTGTATGGAGAAGACTAAAATATATCCATAATTATCACCTTGCATAAAATTCAACTCCAAATGGAGCAAGGACCTCGAAAATAAGACTAAATAATGTGATAGAAGAGAAAGTGGATAATTGTTTCAAACTCACTAGCACAGGAAAAGACTTTCTGAATAGAATACCTACTGACTGAAAAGGCTTTAAAATAAACAATTACTAAATGGAACCTCATGAAATCAAAAAACAAAAGAAAAAACTTCTACATGGCAAAGGACATCATCATTTGGATAAAGCAGCAAATTATAGAATGGAATTTCTTTTTGTACCAAACACACATTCTATGGCTATGTGAAATAAAGAACTCAAAACAATGACATCAAGGTCTCTTTTTAAAAGCTTTTTTGTCAAAAATCAGTTGTTCAAAGGTGTGTGGATCACTCATGAGTGGTTTTTAAACATAAAGCAAAGAAAACCAGCCCACAAATCACAATCCCAGGCAACTTAGACAACAATGAGGACCCTAAGGGAGGCACATAGATCTAATCTACATGGGTAGCAGAAAAAGACAAGAGTAAATTCAGAGCATGGGGACCTTGTGAGAGGGTATAAGGGGAAGGGAGAGGCAGGGAGGGGAGCAGAGAAAAATGTAGTGCCCAATAAAAATCAATAAAAAAGCTGTCCTTAGTCAGTAGATAAGCTCAAATCAAAACTACTTTGCAATTTCATAATATGCCTGTCAGAATGGGCAAAACCAGTAAAACAAACAACAGCCCATGCTGGTGAAAATGTGGAGTTAGAGGAACACCTCTCCATTGACAGTTGGACTGCAACCTTTTACAGCCACTATGGAGTGAATATAGCCCTTCGTTGGGAAACGAAATAGATGGACATTGAGACCCATCTATACTATTCTCATGTATATACTCTAAGGACTCTACATCTTACTATAGAGACAATAACTCAGCCATGTTCATTGCTACTCCATTCATAATAGACAAAAATTAGAAACAGTCTAGATGTCTATAAAAGTATGAATAAAGAAAGAAATTTAGTAAGCTTACAAATTTACTCAGCTATTAAAAAAATCAAACCATCAAATTAACCAGTAAATTGATTGAGATAGAGGTAGAAAATAATTATCCAGAGCGAGATGATCAAGACCCCAAAGGCATATATGGTATGTATTCCCTTACATGTGGGTGTTAGCTTTTAAGTCTTCAATATGCTGGCACCAATCCATATAGCCACAGAGGTTAGGTGGAAGGTAAGGTGGTGGGGCAGAGGGAAGGGTCTCCTTAGTAAGGGGAAATAGAATAGATAATGATAGGTGGACAGGGTGTGGGGACACTAGAGTGGAGGATCAAATGGAAAAGAAGGGGGAAGAAAGGAATAAGGAAAGCAATGTGGGAAGCAACAACTAAAACAAAGTGCCATTTCAGGGGTCATATGGAAATTTAAAATGTAGAAGCTTCACAAAATATATACATATACGATAGAAATGTAAATTCATATCACCTGAACAAGACATTTCTCACCACCATATAAGCTCCACTTCCAGGACTGGGTTATCTCTAGTTCAGTTGTTTGCCAAAGTAGCTCCATGGAAAACCCAGCTGACCAGGTCTAAAGGCAATGATATAGGTTGCTCTCCACAATTGATGATAAGGCGTTAGTGCTGAAGACATCTCTATAACTGAGTATGTAGAAGTTGAGATGGTGCCTACCCGGAGCCTTCATCTCTAATGATACCTGTTCATGGTGCTGGAAGACACTGTGGACACTACAGAGGAGAAATGTAATTCACAGCGTTTGTAGCTAGACTAGTTTTAACATTTCTCCTTCTGTAGGGCACTGTTCTTGATTTGATAATTGATACAGGAGGGCCTAACCCAATGTGAATGGTACCATCCATAGGCAGTTAGGCACTAGGTACAAAAGAAAAGTAGCAGAATATGAGATGGGGTCAAGCCCACATGCCTACTTGAAAGAAGATGGGCATTTCTTTGTCATACACTGGGGCATGGCTAGGTGGCACTCATGAGCCAAGTATCAAGGAGAAATGGGAAAGATGGGCTTTAAAAGCCTGGACTAGGGACAGCTTTTTCTAATGAATGAATCTGTTTAAGATCTCTTGAAGTTAGACAGTGAGACGAAATTCATGGCCCTAGAAGGATGAGGTCAAACAATACAGGCAACCTGAGTCTATAGTGTCACCTGGGGGAATATGACTAGCTCTATGGATAAGTGATAGAAAAATGTCTATTAAATTTAAGTTATCACCATACTTTTACAATGCTTAGCTTCTATACTACTGAAAATTTTTAAAGTTCATTTTCACAGAAGCTGTTACAGTTAAAAATGTATAGACTGTAAATAGTTTTGAATGCTATTAATTGAAAATGACTGAATTACAGAAAAGCTCTGTGATCTTTGAAAGATTCAAAACTTTTCAAGTGTTTTATTTAAAGGAGAGTATTTTAAATTATAAAAAGGCACCAACTTTCAGGACATTATCTAAAATTATTGGAATCTGGGATTTCTCTCAGCTCTGTTTTCCTAATGTTAAACAGATGTCACGACACTCTCTGGACCAGAACTTAGTTAACTGTAACAAACAACAGATATTTAATACATTTCAAAAGTAAATGTGCATGTGTAAACGGTGTATTTTATATCCAATTTTACTATAATTGTGATAAATGTGAAAAGAGAGCAACAGAGAGATACGTTATTCGGTTGGATCTCGCTAAACAAAGGGACCAGTTTAGAAAAGACAGCATTTAGTCAATTGCTACAGAGCAAAATAAGCATCCCTGTTTTGGGCCAAGTCACAGGCTAGAACCAGGACAAGTGGGATTCAGCATTTAGTAGCTGCCAATCATGGTTATTTAAACCTATTTAGAAATGTACTTTCTGTAAGGAAACAAATTAGATGGATAGTCAGCAGAGTTACAGCAATGGATAATGAGTGACAGGAGATTGAGGTCTCCTCCGGCAGTGCTTCCTTGTGGGTTTAGATTGTTTCCAGACAATAATTCTTATGTCAGTAGACTAACAAAAAGTACTTTATGTTGCAACTATATGTTATACACCTGAATCGATGCCTATGGGTATGAATTCATGTGCATATTGTCATTTTGAAAAGTATAATCTTATAAAATTAATTTTGATGAGAAAATCTGCAGAAATATTAAAAGTTTTCATTTTGTGATTAGGCAATAAAAGAACGAAAATTAAGCAATTTGCTTTAAAGATTTTCAGTGAATAAGAGGAATTATGCCAGAACAATGGCCAATCAAGGAGTAAACAATGGACAAATTACATTTTAAGCGCAAAATCAACATAAATAACATGATGATGAATGCACAGCACTTAACGATGAGAGTACATAATTTACATTCATTCTGATTTTTTGTATTTATTATTTAATTATTTCTTATGAATAAAAACAATCCCTGGTCTTTTTTCTCCCATCCAATAACAAAGACCTTGTAAATGAAAAGAAAACAAGAATCCATTTGGCTACTGTGCAAAGACGTTAACAGCAGGTGATGACAATAATGCTACCTTGTTGTTATATGGTTAACATCTGTGCTTTCTAAATGATAAAGTAAATGAACATAATGGATACAGTCTGGGATTCACAATTTGCCACCTGCCTTTGTATAAGAAGACAGAATGTGTCTTCCAATCACACAGACCAAATCTCAAAGGCATCTTGCCAGTTCCCTATGACTATGCATCAGTGGCTGGGCATCAGCACAGTTGTGCAATTTCAGTCTTGAGGAAAGAACGATATTTAAATGGATCAAGATAAAAGGCTAAATTAGCACGCCGCTACACATCTGAATAAACACCACAATGACACTATTACCCCTTCAGATTTAAAAAGCAATATTTTTGAAAATTGAAAGAAAATACCACCAAACTAGAAAAGCGACAAGAAATGCATAGGTTTCTTAGATAATGACTTATCAAAGTTAAACCAAGATCCAATAAGCAATCTAGCCCTAGTGAAATAAAGCAATCAATAAAAGTCTTCCAAACACAAAAAGCACAGATTACATGAATTCAGCACAGAATTCTAGCAGGCTGTCAAAGAAGCATTAACATGGAAACTCTTAATATTATTCTTCTAAACAGAAATTGAAAGAATATTTCCTAATTCTTTTTATGAAAATACCGTAATACCAGAACAATACAAAGACCCAACAAGAAAATACAACAAAATTATAGATAAATGCCCATCATGAAAACAGATGCAAGAATTCTCAAAATATTTGCAGAGCAAATTCAAGAAAAACAGAAGATATTCAAAACTTATTTAATAAAGGACAAGAACCTGTGGACTTTATGATTAATATAATAAAATTAATAAAGCTTTTGTATTTGGCAAATAATGTGATTTTTTACAAATAAAATTATTTTCATAGTTCCTTATGGTCTTTGGTTATACTTACAAGACAATCTTGCTCATCCATTCAGAAATGTTGTTTTGTATTTTTAATATACTCAGAAAATTTCAATGGGGTTGTATTTAGAAATACATAGACCTGCTACATAGAACTCCAGAGATACTGTTGTTTCTCAAGTTGTAATTTGTTAATTCATAATGGATGATCAACATGTAAGAGTAAAAGGCAGAATTATAGTCAGGGTAGTGTTTATTGCTCTTTAATATTACAAGTTTATGTTGGTCTACTTAAAGAATTGATTAAAAATACAATTTTTGAATAGGTTAACAAATATTTGATGTTTCTAATTATTTGTGATTTTAGTTACTATTAGCGTCCTAGTATCTCTATTTATTTGATGAGGGGCTAAAGGGAAATACTTCAAATTTATTGCCTTAAAAATTCTCTAAGCTTTAAAATGAAGGTTCTGATTTCATAAACACTGTACACAGAGGTGTTTTTGAATCAAAATCACGTAATGGAATGCAGTCATTTCTTGAGATGTTTAGATAGTAATCACTCCACAGATTCTTCATAAAGAATTTTTAAAACAAGATAATACAGTAAAAATGAATTAGAAAAATAAAGAAAATAGGGTTCACTCAAATTATTTGAAAATAGTGAAAGATCAAGAACGTGTCTTTGGCCCTGAGGACTCTGCATTTTTATTTTAATGAAAAAGTCATGTTAAATAACTATGAGTTATTAATATGAACAGAATCTTGTTGTGTAGCGAGTATTTGAAAAATTCAGACTCACATGTGACTGCAGAAGATGAAATGAGGCTCTCAGTTCTCATCCCTAGATGAGAAATAATTTTACCTTTTCCTTATTTATTACTAAAATCATTAGTAACATTGAAGAATTTCTCTTTACAATTTTATATTTATCAGAGTAATTTTATATTACTCCGATTTTGATATTCTCTAACACTTATATCCTCTATACAAAATATGGTGGTGAAATAATCTTTTGCTGGTTTTTGGAACTTTACTCCTCATACTGGGTCGACTTGCCCAGCCATAATACAAGGCAAGGTTCTTAGTTCTGTTGCAACTTGATAGGCCATTTTTGTGGAAGCCTAAGGGAGGCCGGCCCTTTTCTGAAAAGAAACTATTGAGGAAGAAGAGCGAGTGGGGCAGGGAGATAGAGGGAGGGACTGGGAGAAAAGGAAGAGGGAATTCAAACTCTGTTAGGGATGAAATAAATAAATATTTAAAAAAAAAAGACAGCATCATCTGCGTGGTTAGAAGGCCCAGCATTTTACCACACTTGTTGCTCATGCCAAATGCTCAGTTCAATTCCCAGCACCTATATAGAACCTCTCTACCATATAGAACTCCATTTCCGGAGGAAGTGATGTTTTCTTTTGACCTCCACAGACACTACGCATTTACATATAAAATAAAAAGAAATAAAATAAATAAATATTAAAAAAATAAGACAGCATTATTATTATTTCTGAAGATTATGGAAACTTTGCTTTTAGGGCCCAAATATAAATGCAAATGAGGAACACTAGGCTGAACCTCAGAAATTATAATATATTTAGGTTTTCTCCTTATAGTTTGTATATTTTCAGTTAGACCCAAATATTTTAAAAATTTGTTATGTTACTCTTTTCAGGTATGTGTAAATATTTTACGTAATGTCAAGAAAAGTGTGAGTGAGTGTGTGTGTTCTGATTAAAAGGAAAAGTATGTTCTGATTCATAGGGTTATTCTCAGAGGACTAATGTTTAAACTGGTCTCTGTAATCATGTAAAATGTGAGCGCATTTGTTTTAGATGTATAATTTTAAATCATATTACCTGTTAATAATTTTGAATCTTTATCACAAATTTTAGCATCTATTAAATTATTAAAACATAATGGCAGTAATTTCAACGGGATTTGTGAAACAAACTTTTGTACCAGATCATATCACAGAAAACATAACTTATAGATGTAGTTTATTTACATTAATACTGAAAATGTCTATTCAGCATTTGTATGTTTTCTTCTTATGATTATTATCCCAGAAATGATGGCTGCAAATGCTAGCTAGCAGTTTCAACCATGGTGTGGACAGGGAATCAGTACATAGATTTCTATGAAGGGGACTTTATAATGGCTAACCAGCCCTGAAGGGTTTATATTTTCATTTGTTGCATATTTATAGTTATTTATTATCAGCTCTTTATGTGGCAGGGAATTGAAATCAAGGTTCTCATACAAGAGAAACAAGCACTCTAACAATGTGCTACACTGTCTAATTTACCATAAAATCCAAACATACCTAGTATGCTTTATTGTTAATTTACAGACAATACACTGAGAAATTTAAATTTGGGTATTTACTAGGTAAAGGATAGGTGTACACAAGGGGAGGCTGAGAACAAGTATTCTCTGACATAAAGATAATACCAAAGCTTAAAATGATCACAAAGTCAAATGTTATGTGCATTGACGACAGTGAATTTTTGTCTGTGATGGAGACAGATATGAACTATTTAAATAAATATAAGTACATGTGTTTATTTAAATGAACCAAAGCTAACTGTAATTAATACATGAATATTTTAATGCTACAGTGTACCTTTCTGATATTTCCAATACCCCTTAAAAATGTTTGACCGTATTATGGAATTGTATCTTTGAAATATACATATTAAACTATGGTAAGTAAATATTTAATGTTCAAATAGTCATGTTTGTGTTATTTCACCACCATATTTTGTATAGACAATATAAGTGTTAGAGAATATCAAAATTGGAGTAATATAAAATTACATGCTTCATTCAAAATATTGAAAATTGTGTTAAGAATAAATAGGGAATTATATAATAGGACAAGGATTTTAGTTTGATGGATACAATAGTCTGATCAAAATTTCAAGAGAAAGCATTGCTAACTTCACTTCACAGTTTATGTGGTGAGGCAGGGCAATGAAGTCACTAAAATCCATACAGGCAGTTAAGAATCAAGATGAAAATTAACCTCCACAGGCTCTTCTGGAAAATGGTTTGCTAAATCATTACAGCTAAGGTTCATCCAAAGTAATCCATGGTTACTTTTCCAAAGTGTATGCATGTGTGTGTGTGTGTGTGTGTGTGTGTGTGTGTGTGTGTACTTCACATACAGTTGAGGGGCCTTTGTACTTTCCTTTTTATTTTTACATAGCATGTCACTGTGCCTGTCTTGGAACTAAATAACTCACTATTTAGCCTCAGTTTGTCCTTAAACTTCTGTGTGCTCTTCTGCTCACATACAAAGTGTTCTGATCAATGTTGTGTACCACCATGCCCAGGTTTCTCCAGAAATTCATGTTAAAAAGTCTTTGAAGTAACTTACCTACTTACTACCTATTTCCAGCTATAATGTCAACATTTTTACTTTGGCATAATATTAAAGTCAATTTCAACTTCAAAAATGACCAAGACATTCAGGACTTAAAAGTTTATGTTTTGTGATTTTTTTAAAAGAAAAAATAGTTTGTTGCATAGAAAATTACAGTAATGATGGGACATTGAAATGCTTTACTGTTTATCAATAGTGTAGCCTTTTCAAGAATTATCCACAAAAATGATCTCAGGCATAATTAGACTTCTCATAAATAAACAGATACTATAAAATAATCATCAGTCTAATAATTTGCATGATACTGATTCCTGGATGACTAAAACCTTGATTTGGGTTGTCAAAGTTCTTACTTCTGAAATTATATTTGAGATTATATTTGTATTAGTTTCATCTTCTATCATTTTTTAATCAATGATATTTTAAGTCTACGTATAAGTAAACTTAAATAAGGGATACTTTTATCACTTATTTTTATTCATTTCTTCCTACCATAAATTTTGTCATGTAAGGATAGATGCTTTTTATTAAACCTTGACTTAATATACTATTCTACAAAATATAATTTTAATAATATTCGTTCTAAAAGAGAGCTCAAAATAAAAATTATTATGAGCAGATATATTTATACATGTGGCTCACACCTAGCACAGGATTCTTTCCAGCAATGAATTTGAGGTTAAGTACAAGCTTGCTTTAGAATTCAGAGATGAAAGAGTAGCTAGGAAAGGACAAAAGAAACTATAGAACAAGAGGCAGTGTTTTCTAAACACACACTATGCATGTATCTATACACATAAACACAGTCTTGAAAAGGTTATTTTGCATAATTTATTCTAAATCTAAATACTATAAAATTAACATCTAATAAAATAACACTGAGAGGCAATAGTTGAGAAATGGCTGGCATACTGAAAGCAATCTACACATTCAATTCAATCCCTATAAAAGTTCCAACACTTTCTGCAGAGAAATGCAAAAGTGGTCTTTAAAAATTCCCATGAGAACAAACAAAACAAAAAAAATGTCTTCCTAATCAAAGAAATATTCGTCCAAAGAAATATTTCTAGAAATAACTTCATTTTTGGTGTTGAGTTTTATGAAAGCAAAATTGTAATAAAAATTGCATGCTACTGGAACCAAGACAGACATGCAGATTGTTGGCTATAACAGAGGGCTTGAAAGAAACACAGATTGATAGAGTCATTTGATGTTAGGCAATGCTGTTCAAAATATATGCTGAAGGGGAAAAACACTCCTTAAAATGTTTACTGAGGAAGCTAGACATCTGTGTGGAACTCCATGAAGCTACACCACTATCCTCCTTGTATTGAAATTGACACCATGTGGATATTGTTCCTAAGTTAAGACTTGAGAGTGTAAGGAATAAACCTCTGAAACCGATAGAGAAATAATAGGTAAAATACCTAAGATAATCAATGGTTTTCTGACTATGACTCCAGCTGCTTAGCAATATATTTGTAGTTAACTAATGGGGTCTAATGAAGTTACAAAACTTGAGCACAGCAAATAAAACAGGCCATAAAGTGAAGAAACAGCCCACAAAATGTAATGAAACAAACACAAAATGAAACAACTCTTTCAAACTGTATTATCTGACTGGATTAATAAATACCTGGAATAAGGACGCAGTCACACACACAAATACACACAAACACACACACACACACACACACACACACACGAAAAATAAAAAAAGAAACCAAATGAGATAAAACCCCTTCAGGGCTGTGAACCCAAAGGACTCCAAGTCAGATGCCCCTGAGATATGTACACAGCCCTGTGACCACATCACAGTTCATAGCAGCTATGTTGTGGAATCAACTAGTTCTCCAAATAGAAATGCATGAAGATGGTGTGATGTAGATGGACAGGGAACACTTTTGACCAGTGAATGGCAATGAAGTGGTTTTTATGGAGGTTAACATTTGTAACTGGAGGAAGTCATTTAAAATAAACTAAGACAGTCTCCAAAAGACAAGTGTTATATGTTTTCCTGTCTCATGCATGGTTACTAGATTTTATATAGATACATGAAGTGATGTAGGTAGATGTGACATTAAAGTAAGAGTAAGCACATCAAAAGAAACAAAGGGAACCAGCTGGAGTGGGGAGAGTAGAGATATGGCCGAATATGAGTGTTCGGGGGTGGGGTGGGAATCTACTCAGTGTGAAATAAACACTTACATCAAAGTGTTCTTTTGCAACCCTGCATTACAACTAATTCGTACACAAAAACTTAAAGCAAAAAAAAAAGTTATATAGAAAATATATTCAGTGGAAAATGATAACCATTCATGAAGGAACATATTTAAAAGCTATAAGCATACTAATTTAAACGAATTTGTCTCAGATTACAATTCTATGACTACTACTAAGAATTTAATCAGAGCCGGGCGGTGGTGGCGCACGCCTTTAATCCCAGCACTCGGGAGGCAGAGGCAGGCGGATCTCTGTGAGTTCGAGGCCAGCCTGGTCTACAAGAGCTAGTTCCAGGACAGGAACCAAAAGCTACGGAGAAACCCTGTCTCAAAAAGAAACAAACAAACAAACAAAAAACAACAACAAAAAAAATTAACCAGTCTGAATCTGCTTCCTTAGCAACAAATTTGGATTAATAGTATCATTTTGATGATGTTTTCGCCACTCCCCATAGCAACCTTTCAATTTGTGTCTATAAATTATAAATTATGATATTGAAATTTGTTCTCAAGCAAGACTGAGAATATCCCCTAATGTACTAATTCTGAAAAAACTTTTAGTTGATGCATCTTTAACATTACTGGTGTCTAATAGCTGTGAGTCATGAATAAAAATTTTAATCTAGAATTAATGGGGAAACTCTCCATGACTAAAAATAAATTGTCAGCACCCTAATTGTTCACAATGTTCAGCTGAGAAACTTTCTAGGTGTCATTCAAGGGCATCCCAGGTACTCACCATGGCAGTCTTAAAATATCAGCACATTGCAGTCTTCTCTACACATTGTTACTACTTATACATTGCTCATACATACATAAGTTTAACTTAAATTATATGTTCATGAATAAGTTATCGATGTAACCATCTATTCATCATCTATCTATTATCAATCTATTTTCCATCTTTCTGTCTATCTTTGTGTCTATCTGTGTATCTATCTTTCTATTTATCATCTATCTATCTACCTATCTATCTATATCTAAATATCATCTCTCTTTACTTGTTTTACCAAGATTTTTCTTCTTTTTTGTCTTCCTCTTTTATTTGTCTTTATCTGTTATCTGTTCTACCATTGCAAATGAAGATGCACAGGAAATCTCTTAAGGAAATATCAGTACAAAAGGTGATATAGTAAGTCAAAGATTTAGAGTACACATATAGATTTCTGCAAGCCATTTTCATAAAAAACATGAAAGCCACAAGAAAAAAATCATCTGAAGGGTGTAGAGCAACCACTGCATAATATAGATGAAAGAAAAATGGTATTTTTTTATTTTCTTGCTGTGATTTTCTGTCAGTCATTCTGCAAAATATGAAAAATGCCTAAGAATGTTCTTCCATCTATCAAAAGTACCAAATTTCAGTAGTTCCATAATATAGGAATTTCATTTACACACCTATTTTCACAATGTGTCTCTTTATAAATTTGGAAAAAAGGAAAAGAAAGAGACTCTCATGTTGTAATCATATTTCAATAGGAAATTCTAACCATGACTATTTTATTTTATAGCATGGTGACTTTCATTAACACAAGAATGTTTTTCTGTTGAGCTATCCAGAATATAGCTAGATCTGAAATACATTTGGCACTCAAATTCTTAATGAATAAATAATGCCATTTAACCTTTTAAATCATTGCTGATATAAATAAGGTTGATAATGCTCATCCAAGATTATTAAGATATAATTAGATAGAGCAGATTAGTATTGAATATATTACAGATGTTAAATATATATTAACTCATTTTCTGTCTTCATTTTCCAATAATGTTCTGCTTAAGAGACGTCTGACACAACTGAATTGCAATCAAGTGAACTAAATGGGTAAAATTTTCCACATAAATAAAATAAAGCCAAACAGAATGACAGACATGAAAAGGAAAAAAAAAACTTGTTTATGCAAAATCCTGAATAATATGCAAATGTATTTCAAATCAGTAATTGCATTTTCAGATTAATAATCAAAAAATTATATTGTAAATATTGCTCCACTAGCATAGACTTCTTATTAGAATGACATTTATATATTTTTCTAGTTGAGAACAATGAAACAGTATTACTTGAGTATCTAACAAGTTTTGTCATGTAAGTAATATTCAATGAGACCAAAAACTGTGAAAATATAATGATGTTCTGATCTTATAATTATAGTGATCAGCTCCAGAGCACAATATAATACACCTTGAATAATTAGCATTGCCTCTTCTTAAAGCATCATTAAGTCATTTCTTTGTCCATCCTACATTCTGGATTCAGATAGAGGTGGAATGCCTGAAATTTTTAAATTGTAATTAATCTGTCCCCCAATCTCACTAATATTTTTGTAGTTTTGAATGTATAATTAATAATAAATTTTCTGATAGAATATTTCAGTCATATTAGTATGTTCCAGAGAAATATTCATAGCAGGGGAGCCTCATTTTACTACTAAAGCCATATGTCAGCATGTTCTGGGTAACTGGCTAATCTTTATATCTGATTGATTAATTTTACAGACTTTCATTCTTTTGATACAGGTGTAATAATTTCCTTTATAGTCATATGAAAAACCGTTATATTGATTAGCCACTGATGTTGCTACTTTGTCTCTTAATCTATGTCTTCTTATTTGGGTTTTCTATGTGAAAAATGATTTGTTTATTTAGAGTTCTATTTAATAAGATTTTGTTTCATTAGGAATATCAGATACTAACATTACAGCGTGCTGATAAAGAACTAGATTTTGCTCCTTGCTATGCCCTGGTACCCAAGAGATTCTATTATCAAAAACCCTCTTTGCAATGAGTGCACTGCAGAGGATTTCCCAGGGGCACATAACATGGGTTAGAGCTGAAATCCCTGCAGATTGGCTGGAATTATTATTCGTAGGAATATTGTCTTCTTAACCTCCCTACTGCTAAGATTAAGGCAAATACATTTTTTTGTCTCCTTTGAGAAACGAATTCACTCCTATATTAAAAGCAGGAGTCAATCCCACCTGGGACTTCTGTTTTCATGAACCTTTGCAAACATAAAACCTTACTTCTCAGTACTTGGCTAGTGCAAGCAGATACACTGACACTTGCAAAGATTTCCCCCTCCTTTAATTCCCACTATTGTTTTGCATTTGATCTAAAAAGATTGTGCTTTTTTTTCTTAATTTCAGGAATTAGCTGACATATTGTGTCTGTGTTTTCCGCACGTTTACATTTTCCTTTTGGTAATTGGTTGCTGTATATTGTAGTCAGTGCCACAACTGGAGAACATTTTTATTTTTAATGACTATATTGTAAAACTGTTAGAATTATTCTTAAACCTCCTACGTGGACAACTGAGATTAAATTATTTCAGTGGAGTGTCATGGCACTGGGTGTCTCTGTGCGGGTGTTTCCAGAGGCAAGATGAAGAGGAAAGTTTTGTCCTGACTGGTGTATTGAATCCTAGGAGGCATTCTGAGGAAAAGGTGAAAAGTGAGAGCCAGGTCCTGCCTGGAGGATAGAGATCATCCCTTAGGGAATTCGTTATGAGAAGGTAGAGAAGAGAATATTTAGTACATATAAACTTAAAAACTTTTAACCTCAAAGCCTGAGTAACAAGATTTTGTAGAGTAAATAAATAATAAAACTAAAAATGGTTAAGCAGTTAAGACCACTGGCTGCTCTTGCAAAGGACCGGGGT
This sequence comes from Microtus oregoni, assembly GCF_018167655.1. Classification (NCBI taxonomy): domain Eukaryota; kingdom Metazoa; phylum Chordata; class Mammalia; order Rodentia; family Cricetidae; genus Microtus; species Microtus oregoni. The sequence continues at coordinate 7,874,126 of NW_024543069.1, forward strand.
ATGATTCCCAGCACCCAGATAGGGGCTCCAATTCCAGGAGCTCAATGCCCTCTTCTGACTTTTGTGAAGTAATAAGGGCGGCGTGGCTGCGTTCCCAGCACCCCGGCCGCCTGCTCGGCTAGCTTATGCCCGAAATAACAACACACAAACTGTATTCATTTAATCACTGCTTGGCCCTTTAGCCCTAGCCCTTACTGGCTAATTCTCACATCCCGATCAACCCATCTCTAATAATCTGTGAGAACCGGTCTTACCGGGAAGATTCTAGCCTAGTCCATCCTGGGTCGGAGCTTCATGCCGGGAGCGGGGCATGGCGTCTCTCTCAGGCGTCTGCTCCTGAGAGGAAAGCTGTCGAGACTGAGCTCACTTCCTCTTCCTCCCAGCATTTTGTTCTGTTTACTCCTCCCACCTATCCTCTAACCAATAAAATGGGCCAGGGCAGTGCCTTTATTAGCCAATGACCTTCCTCCATCATTTCCCCTTTTTCGGTTTAAAAAAAGACTTTAACTTTAACATAGCAAAATTACATATAACAAAACAGTTATCAAGTAAAAGTTACAATAATCTTTATCATAACTAAGGAAAACTATAACTATAACTAACTATTCTTAACTCCATCAAAGACTCCAGAAAGATATAATATTACCTAAGTAAACAAGAACTAAGAAACTTCAAACTCTAGAAATGACAAAGACATCTCGCTGCCTGGACAGTCACCCAAAGGTCTTTTGTACCGTTGGGGCATCCATCTTCAGCCTTCAGGCCCATGGTATCCAGCAGACATTTCCATAAAGCAGGAAAATTCAAAGTCAGTTCAGTCACTATCTGTTGTGTCCTGCAGAATGTCTCGCAGACTCTTTCAAAATGAATCAGGAACCCGAAAGATCATCTCACCTTAGGCAAGTACAGTAGTCCTCTCTCTGCAGGTTCTCTGTGTCCAGTTTATGCAATAGTCCAGGCAAGAGCAGTTTCTTGCCCAAATGGCTATCAAACTCCATAAGGTGCCTCTTCGATGCCCATCTTCCTCTTGAAGTAGATTGGTGCTGCCAGGAGCAGAGTGTCTCATTGTCATGAAAAGTCCTCAGTTATTAAAACATTTAAAATGCCGTATTCTGCAGCCTTTGACAGATATGAAGAATGTCTATCTGAAATATATCTCTATATGTCTAGAAAATCTAACTAACATGACTACAAGCTTTACTATTATCGATGATTATCCATTAACAACCTATATTTCTTAATTATACAGTACGTATTTAAATGAATTACACAATCACAATACCTTAATCAAAATCAGAAACACTTATACATATAACAAAATTGACCTTAAATCTCTATCAATAAAGCAAAATCTAAACTAATGCAAATTATTCATATCTATATCATATCCCCCTTTAAATGTAAAAGGACGTTTATAAACCATATTTGGGAACATGGGCGCAGTTTTTTCTCTCCAAACTGCTTCCTGCTGAATGGGGGCGTCGTTAATTAGGTCTTTCATGGTATAACCTGTGTGCTAGTTTCATCTCAGTTGGCAGTTGAGCGAAGCAATTTTCTGAAGATGTTCACTGCAACCCTTCAGGAGGGCGTGGTCCATCATACCAAATCGGAATAGAAGAAATGAACAGCGTCTCATCCTCTGTGAAAACAAAATAAGAAACTCCTTTCCAAAGGATCATGTCCTTAGATCCAAATTTCAAATTCAAGGCATTTTCAAAATATCTATGTTGGATTAGTTCAGCAGCATTTATAAATAAATATCTTTTAGCATCTGTTGCTCCTTCTTCAGCGTTTAAATAATTTAAAGAGAGCATAATAGCATACAGTATCAAGATTCTCTGTGTATTTTCCATCTTTGTGCAGCTTTGTTTTAACCTCTATTTTGTTTATTTTTACTTTTAACTCTTTGCTTTTTGAGACAGGTTCTCTGTATCTTTGACCTGAAGTAACTCTGTAGACCAGGCTGTCTTTGAACTCTCAGAGATCCGCCTGTCTCTGCCTCCCAGGCATTCAGGATTAAAGGTGTTTGCTACTAGACCTTGAACTCACAGTGATCTGTTAGTCTCTGCCTTCTAGGCACTGGGATTAAAGGCGTGTGCTATCACACACAACAACTCTCTTTCTTTTTTGTTTTTTACTTTAAGAACTTCAACTTTTAGTCTGCATATATTTTTAACACACTTTAAACCATTCAGAAATTTTCTTTGTCTTTGAATCTCTCTTTACTGTATATCTCTCTTTTTCTGACCACACGAGCCTTTAAATTACTGAGCAATATGGGTAGGATTAAAGGCGTGGCTTTGCCAGCTAGATCCAGTCCATTCCTTAGCTTTCCAGCCTCATGGCGGATATACAGGCTGTAGCCATGTTTACTGCAACAACTGTATGGCATTTCAAGGTCCCTGCCAGCAAGTGAGCTACAACAGACAACACTCACGTCCTCTCTTGGTAGCCGGCCCTCCTGCCTTAAACAGTCAGAGTTTGCCCTGGCAGGATGGCCCAGAAAGCCAGCATTTTTAAACGGCGCAGCTTTTTTCCTGCTACGGCTGAAAACCGAAAAGCATGCGTTCAGCTTTTCGTCAACACCATTTAAGTGTTTCGTGGCAGGACCTCTTAATGAGCTGCAGGCTTTGCAGCTAAAGCTGAGTCAGGAAGCCTCTCTTAGATGAGGCGCTTGCTTGCCTCTAGCAAGCAGAGTAGAACCGAGAAATTGCTGCTACCAAGAAACCAGGCACAATGCTTTCATTTTGTTCTAGAATTACTTCCCAAGCTGTCTCAGGCTTTATGTGGAAGCAGTTGTCCACGTTGGGCGCCATATGAAGTAATAAGTGTGGCGTGGCTGCGTTCCCAGCACCCCGGCCGCCTGCTCGGCTAGCTTATGCCCGAAATAACAACACACAAACTGTATTCATTTAATCACTGCTTGGCCCTTTAGCCCTAGCCCTTACTGGCTAATTCTCACATCCCGATCAACCCATCTCTAATAATCTGTGAGAACCGGTCTTACCGGGAAGATTCTAGCCTAGTCCATCCTGGGTCGGAGCTTCATGCCGGGAGCGGGGCATGGCATCTCTCTCAGGCGTCTGCTCCTGAGAGGAAAGCTGTCGAGACTGAGCTCACTTCCTCTTCCTCCCAGCATTTTGTTCTGTTTACTCCTCCCACCTATCCTCTAACCAATAAAATGGGCCAGGGCAGTGCCTTTATTAGCCAATGACCTTCCTCCATCAGGCATGCTGTACACACGGAGCACAGACACAACTCCAGACCAAGCATTCAAATGTGAAACGAAAACTGAATCTTTAAAAATACCAATCAATGAACTAATTTGTTAAAACACGAGTTTGAGCCTATGAATCATCACTGGGCAACAACATTAACAACCTGATATTAAACACTGGCATAGAGGTTGTTGGTCACATTTTAATTTAATATTGCATACTATCTCATTGATTTATTTGTTTAGTTTACGTCCAAACCACAATCTCCCCTCCCTCCTCTCCTCCAAGTCCCCTCCATCTCCCCAATCCACTCCCCCTCCATTTCTACTCAGAAAAGGGCAGGTCACCCGAAGATATTGACAAAACATGAGACACATGAAATTGTAAGGAATCAGACTAAGCACCTTGCCTTGTATTAAGACTGGGCATATTTAACTTTATTTCTTCTGTTTTTGAGAGGGATCAAATGAGATTTAATTATTGTTACCAATGAACTTTTGGATATATAATTCCAAAGTATCTCAGAAATAGCCTATATTTTAATAGCGTTCTATGGTAATGACCTATGTCACTATATAATACACTAAAAATAAATGAGGATTAACTGGGCGTATAATCTTGGTCTCATTTTTAAGTTTTATAAATTGTGGTTTAAGCTGGTGTGGAATTTTGTTCTAATATTTGCTAGACTCATCTTTTTTGTTGGCTGTTTGATTTCTTCTGGTGGTTGTCATCACCATATTGTTCTAACTACGCCAGTGGAAAAGGTGTACAGGCTGGGACTGTCTACTCACAAGGGGAGCCAATATTACTGGGCTTTACTTTTGTTTTTACAGGAGAAAACCATCTTCTCTTTCCAGGGCTTGGTGAAGGTCTGGTTACATTGAAGGCCCAAGAGATATAGTCTAGGTAGAGGGATGCTGCATGGTCAGCTAAAAATGCAGTTTTGTTCTGTTTTGTGATGGCTTTGTGGGAGCCTAGCCAGTTTGGATGTCCACCTTCCTGGATATGGACGGAGAGGGGAGGTCCTGGGTCTTACCACAGGGCAGAAAACCCTGACTGCTCTTTGGACTGGAGAGGGAGGTGGAAAGGAGTGGGGGGAGGGGGAGAAGGGTGGGAGGAGGGGGAGGGAAATGGGAGGCTGGGAGGAGGTGGAAACTTGTTTTTTTTTCTCCTTTTCTCAATAATAAAAAAAAGGCTTTTTTTGCTATTTGATTTGTTTATTTTGCCTAATTCCTTGGTTCTAAATATAACATTTTATCTGTAGATTCGCTTAACCAGAAAAGGTTAGTAACCATGCTAGAAAGTAATCATGAATTTCATATCATGGCCTCCAGGTGACTGATTTAAATTTCTGTCAAGGTCACAACCTTCATCTGACCATTTAAAATTTCCATTTGATAAGGTTGATTGAAGCAGAAACAGTCATTGGCCCTCCAATGTTCAAAATAAAATTATGATATTTGATGCTTTTTATCAAACCATTTTCTGTTGTATTAAGGTCTTTCTTGTCCAGCTCTGTGCTCTTTCAGCCTCTGGCTGAATGTTTTCCAGATTGTGGATCATCCGTAATATTTTCTTTTTTCTTTTTTATAAAATCTAAGCCACTGGTAATGGGCTTTAAGCTGATCACTGTCTTATCTGAAATTGTTTCTCTTTAATACGGGATTTTCTCAAATCACTGCTGACCTACTGCTTGGAAGTCACAAATCTCCAACTAATTCCTGATGTGGGGGATTATTCAGCAACTGTGTACACTCATATAGCTTTGGGTACCTCTTTTAACAACAAGTTTTTTTCTTCCTTGTCTATTTTTATGTACTGTATGCATGATTATCCTAAGAGTATTATTTTGAAAATAGAAAAAGAAAACATTAAACCCAACAAACATTATTTGTAAATCCAAAATAAGTTCCAGGATCATGAAAAACAAAAGTGATAAATGATGTATAAGAATATTACATCTATGACATTTACTACTTGATTGCACAAAGAATTAATTTAAAAGGATTCTTGAATATATATGTCTCATCCATAGTTTTTATCTCTCCTGAATTTTCATTTTCGTAACTGTCATTTCACAAAATCGTTATGCTTCATTTCTCCTGTTTTCTGATTACATATTGAGAGGATAGTTTTTAAAACTAAAGTTCATTAAATAAGTAATTTTTTTATTTTATTTTACATCCAAAAGATAACCCAATATGTCCATCCAATTTCTTTTGAACAAATAGTGACTTATTGATCTAGGTGGGATCACTGTCAAATAATACACATCTAATTTTGTGTAATGTTAGCAGAGGCTTTTTTTTTTTCTGATTCAAGAACATGCTACTCAGACACAATTATTTCACACTACATCACACAGTTACAACTTGAAAAGCTGGAAAATGTGAAACTTAAGAGTGTCATAGTCCACACCCACAACATTTTCATCACTGTTCCTAAAGTTTTGTGCTTCGATGATTGCCATTAAGGGTTTGATTTAAGTGGAATCAAAACTACGGAGAGGAGCAAGCCTCAGTCATTTAACATTCAGTAGGAGGAAGATCTTTAAGTGACTGACCTCAATAACTTACTTTCAGGTTGTATCTTTCCATCGTGCTTCCTAATGGAACGGTAACTCCATTGCTCTAGCTAGTCCTACCTTCCTTAAAAATGTGTAGCTTTTTCTAAGTAACAAGATTGAAATTGAGATCTTACTTGGTACTTACTTTAATGAATAGAGAAAACAAAACCAGCCATTTGTGATGATGAAAGTGGCTCTATGTAAGGACTCACACTTAATAATCGTAGGCTGTTTTATCATTTATACTTTTTCATTTAAATGTATTTTATCTAGTACATCAGAGCATAAAGTTGTACACATTAGTGAGACACTATGTGATGGTTTGATGCATATATATGCTGTGTAATACTTGAATCAGGTAACCAAGTACCTTTGTCAGAAATGAAGCATAAAAGTCATTATAGTTTATGAATTGAAAGCAGGTATTGGCAAGTAATGGCATGAAACTCTTATGAGTCAGAGACAAGAGACTCAGGTGTCTACAAATCTCTACAACTTTTTCTAGTTACAACATCAGTATAGCAGGTACCTCCCTGAATCTCACAGACTTTGTTCACAGTCCAGGGTCACGTATTCTGTGCTCTATGTAAAAATGCCTTCCTTACTTCACTGAACATTTCTTTATGAAATCTGCTCCATATTTTTAAAAGGAAGTCACATATTTCAAATTACGTTCAGTATTTTCACTCAGAAATCAAAATTAGAATTGCAAGTCTTATAAATTATTTTACATTTTGATTATTAATCTATTTTAATAACTTCAGTTGAGAATGATCATATGTAACAGAAATGGGTTGAAATATAGGCTGGGATGTTTCTGAATAGAGATGCACTTTCTTAATATAAAAACCCCAGAATTCAATAACTACCAAAGAAAAAAGAGAGTAAAAATTAATAATTATCGAAGAAAGAAACTAACAGAATATTCTCACAGGGAAAAAACATTTTCATTTAAATATGTGAGTAAATAAAGAAGTTATATTTTCATATTTGCCATGCTGTCATCACTACTTCCATGTACACTCGTACAAATGTTTGCAGAAATTGGTGTGTGCCTAAGTCATTGTCACGTAGCTGAAATGACATCCTAGGGGCAAGTAACTTATAAGTATAAAAATTGTTTTGGCTCATGGTTCTGGTACTTTCTCTCAAAACTGAGCCGCTCCTTTGCTTTGAGCACATCAAGCAAAGAACATGGGGTATGACAAACTAACAACAACTTGAATTGAGAGAGACGTGGTCATCAGGAGAGGTTGTATGATCCCTGTCAGGAGCTAGGACTCACTGACCCCATGACCTTATACTACTAGTTCATCTCTTGCAAGTACCCTTAGTGCTATTCTGAGGACCAAGCTTCCAGCACATGGACTTCTGGAAGAAGCTCATCCTATGAAGTAACTGATGGATTGACATGCAAGGGACCTTCATTGAGTCACTATTGCCCTTTATCCCTCCCTCTACTGTGTTTCCTGGTTGTCCAGTGTAATATAGTAGGCAATATAATGCCAATCAGATTTGGTTGGTAATCAAAAAGCACAGAAACAATTTGGGCAATAATATAAAACACATCATAAAAAAATAAGTATAAATAAACTAAACTTCACTGATGTGGGAGTCCTCTCTGTGTTCTGTGACTATCGCTAATGAACAAAGAAACTGCCTTGTCCTGTTGACAGGACAGAACTTAGGTAGGTGGGGAAGGTGGAACTGAATTCCAGGAGGAAGAAAGCAGAGTCAGAGAGACACCATGGAGCCGCCAGAGACAGACACAGAACCTTGCCGGTAAGCCACTGCCACGTGGTGATATACAGATTAATAGAAATGGGTTAAATTAATATAAGAGTTAGCCAATAAGAAGCTAGAGCTAATGGACAAAGCAGTGTTTTAATTAATACAGTCTCTGTGTGATTATTTCGATTCTGGGCAGCCTGGACAAACAAGCAGCCTTCCCATTACAGATGGCCCTACTGCAACACTTCAATCTGGTTGAAATTAAATTACATTTTTATAAGCCATGTTGTCATTTGGCTAGGTGCTTCTTATGCAATCCTATGTACTATTTAGTTATTTGGGGAATTAACAAATTTAAAAACAAAAGACATTTTCAATAAAAAATTCATTTAAAAGTATTTACTTAATATTGCACATTTCCAAACCTCTTCGTTCATTCCAATTATAAATCTCTAGAGCACTCATTACTACACAGCCCAGGGTACTTACCACATACTATCCAGTATTATGCAAATAAGAGCAATTCATAATGAAGGCTATCACCAGAGAATTCTAGAAGTGCTAGACATTGAGAAGAGCTGCTTTATTATATCCCTTCAGGTTACTCTGTACTCTTTTGAAAGAAATGGCTTAAAATATATACTAATTGCATATTCAGCAACAATTAAATATGTATTTTCCTATATTTTTACTTTTTTGCATAGTCTTATATAGAGATTGAGATGCCATTGGCTTGCATTTTCTTCTGTATGTAAATAGCCTTATGTATGAGCAATGTAATAAAAAAAGGCACACCGTAAGTGAGAAACATCCAATTTAAATTTACAGTTAGTAGGCGAATTTATGGTTAAGCCTATTTAAATAAAAGAAAGAAAACAAGAGAAATTTTATCTGATATTAGTGAAGAGATTACCCATACTTTAAAATCTGATGCTGATAAACGCCTGAGTTTGAGATTCCAAACATACTCAAAATCAAATTTCAGCCTTTGACTAGACAAAGGTCAGGGACCAAATCTGGTGAATTATTTCGGTGACAGTCTTTCCTTTTTATAAAGTTTGAATGGTTTAGTAATTATGTAACTGGAAGACAGCCACAAGAGTTAATTATTTACATGATCACAAGGGTTTGACAGAGAGAAAATCTTCACAATTTTCAATGTAAGGTTATAGTATTAAAAATGTTATATAAAATTTGAACTTGAAAAGTTTATAGAAGTTTTAAAAGAGTAAGTTTAATTGTGCAAAATCATTTCAACATAATTTACCAAATTGAACCAATGAGTCACAAAGAAAAGATAATAACTAAGCATATGATAACATTTTATTCATATTTATGTACATTGGAGAATAAATGAATTAAAAAGAAAGAAGATATATTCATTTTTCCTCACTCACTATACTTTGAGGATATAGCTGTGTTTTGCAAAGCGAACACTATATTTTAAGTCTGAGTAAAAAGTGCTCTAGAGAGTTATTGCTATTGTGATATTTTCTAAAGACCACAAAAACAACTCTACTGATTTTACTTTTGTTTGTTTTTTGTCTTTTTGAGAAATGTGTATTTATTTATGTGTCTGTCTGTAAATGCTAAGAGGTGGTTTTAACACATCTCTGTTGAACCAGTATCCTTAGTTCTAAATAACTAAAAAGTAAGATAAGTGGTATGGGACTCCCCTCTGTATGCTGTGTATATGTTTCATTATCATTGGTTAATAAAGAAGCTGCTTTGACCTATGATAGGGTAGGATATAGTAGGGTGATGAATCCAAATAGAGATAGAGGAGGAAGAAGATGGAGTCAGGTAGTCGCCATGTGGCTGCTGAAGGAGAAGAGTTCCAGAACCTTATGGGTAAGCCATAGCCTCGGGGCAATACACAGATTAATAGAAATTAGTTAATTTAAGATGTAAGAGTGAGCTAGGAATATGCCTGAGTCATTGGCCAAACCTTGTTGTAATTAATATAGTTTCTGTGTGATTGTTCAGGTTGGGTGCCTGGGTAACCAAAGCACACTCTCCATTTCCAAATAACCTCACAGTATGAAGGGTATTAAAATAACAAATGGCATAGTTTTCAGCATAATTTAAGAGTAAATAATGTGATTAACCAACAATTTTTCTAATTCCTCACTTTTCTCTTAAAGGAGCACTACTTCTTAAATATGAACACAGGAGCTCTTGTGCAGAACACCTGTGAGACAATTGTCTAACAAAGCTAATGTCATACAAGTGACAAATGTTTGAATCATTAGGTGTGTTTTGAAAATGTCCCAGTGTGTCCTATGGCATGCTTGCCTATGGCAACTTCAGATTACCTGCAAGTTCGAAGATCAGAGAAACCGTCCTAGAAAAAAACCTGACATCTAAAGTAAGATGCAAAAGAGTACCCTAAAAAAAGTAACTGGAAGACAAAGATATTAGATCAACCTGCCGTGATTGTTAAAGGTAGAATCAAATATAATTTGTTGTTGGTAGCTTTTGATCTAAGTATCAAAGGACCTAAAGTACTTTACATAAAGAGGAATAACATCTATATGTGAGGAATCTGGGAAGAACCTGTGACTTCAAATGCTGCCTGACTGACTAGAATGTCAAGGCAATGGAGTTGAAAAGTTAGACTACTGCGAGTCCAGAGCCAAACTATAGTAAGGCATCTTTAAGCCCTTAATAATAATTACTCTCCTTTGTGTGTGACCTGACATCTATTGTGACCATTACACACAATTTTGTAAATATATAAGCAAGTCTCTAGTTTCCATCAACTCAAAGGCTAAGTGTGATGTCACATAGCATCGAAGGTTTGTAACAGATTTTCACCACTTGTTGTAACCTGTCCACCTGCTCTATCTACCTGTGTATTGGAAGTGTGTGTTTTATGGCTATCAATGCTTTGTTACTGTAAAAGTTCATGAAATTGCTGAATCACTGAAACTTAAAATTTTGGGTGATGCAAATCTGTGTTTCTATGCCACTGCACTCATATTTGACCTCAGAATAAATTAGGGTTTGTTCCTTTTGTGAGTTTTACGTGAGATCAATTTGGCTTGTGTTTAAAAAAGTCCATCTCTTGCTGGGGAATTAGGTTGTTATGATAAGTAACCAGGCTAGCTCAAGAGTAACAGGAATACTTTAATGGTTAAAGAGGGGGAAAACCTACACTGTAAGAATGGGAGTTCTGAAATCCAGGAGGTCCTGCTGGCACCGCGCAGACAGGGCGCGCACCTGCATCTCCTGGTTTTTCTACCTGGGATCCAGGTGGCCACACCCTAACCAGATGTGACTGGTTGAGCTTCTCTAATTGATAAAACATTGCTATTTTTCCATGTAATGTAATAATAGTAGGCAATATATGCAGAGAAACATTGCCATAGCAAAAAAGTAAAAGAGAAAATTTTCTGGAAACTTCAAGGTCATCAATTGATTAACCCAAACCCTCCCCCCCACCAGGTTCTGTACCTCAAAACATCCACCCCTACCCTTAATAACTTAACTTTGGACTTCTTGTGGACATTTGCCACCAAAACTATAGCAGTTTACTTACCGCCCTCTCTAAAGTGATTCTCAACCTTCCTAATGCTGCAACCCTTTAGCACAGTTCCTTACGTTGTGGTAAACTCCAACCATAAAAATTATTTTTGTTGCTACTTCATAACTGTAATTTTGCTAGTGGGCAGTGTCTCAGTTCCAAGACCATCAGAAATATTAGTTTATACAAAAGTAGCAAACCACAGGTTGAGAACTGCTTTTCTAAATGGTGATATAAACTAAAGTATGTCTCAGGAACCTACTGAAATTTTTAGACATCCAAAGTTCAAAACTCTTTCATTCATTCACACTCATAACCAGTAAGCAGCATTAAGATAAATCTGTTTTATGTTGTGCAGCCGTGCTTGCACAGACAAGGAAACAGTATTTTTGAAGTTATAACTAAACTTCACGGTAGAGCACAGCAAAGATTACATCTCTAAAACAGTTCCTTCCCCGCTTGAAAATGCCAACACTAGCCGTTCATTCACCAGAAGGCTCGGTGTGTTTGAAAGGTGGTATATTCCTTTACCAGAAGAACAAGGCATGAACTCTGTGAGTTATGTACAAGCATGCTAAGTTTAATAGTAAAACAAGTCACATATGCCTCTACCAAGAATTCCTAGGCTGTAAACACAAGGATTCTGTTACACAGTCCCCTCCAAATTTCATATTGTAAGACATGATTAAACATTTCAGTGTGTAAAGATATTTTCTTGGTCAACCTAAGCATTAATAAAGCTAAAATTACAACTTAACATTTTGCTGATTTGGTGCTTGGCAGATGGCAGACTGAAAGATGTTTCTGAAGAAAGTCTGTCACTGAATGTTATGATAGAAAAAGAAGATATGACTTATAATGTGAATCATAGTTAGTACTGTATGTGTTAAAACTACCAGGCAATTATTGAGGCACATATAAAATTAATTAAGCATCGAGACTTTTGGCCGAGAAAAAACAGTAGAAGCTATAATGAGCTGGGCTGTGGTGGTACAAGCCTTTGATCCCAGCACTCAGGATGCAGAAGTAGGCAAATATCTGTGGTTTCGAGGCCAGCCTTATCTACAGAGAGAGTTCCAGGACAGGCTCCCAAAGTTACAGAAACACCCTGTCTCAAAATAAAAAAACAAACAAATCCAAAACTCTTAAAAAATGCTATAATGAAAAGTTGCTAAAAACCCCAAGTCAGCTATCAGGGGATAGTTGCTGAAGGATCAGAGAAGCAAAGCAACCAACCACAAGAGTTCTTACCTCTACCAATGTTCAGACATAAAGGACAATCCTGTCCTCAGACTGCAGCCTCATACTGACTGCCTAGACAGCATCCTCAGACTTGCTAAGTCTTATTACTGCTAAGATTGCAACGAGATCCCATCTCCTTCTGACTTATCTTCCTCTCTGCCAAGCCATATCACTCTGTATGTACTTCCCTAGTGCTGAGATTATAGGCATGTGATCCCAAGAGCTAGAATCACCTTTTAGTAATTTCTGTTTCTCTTTTAGACTGGATCAATTTTGTGCAGCCCAGAATGGCCTTTAATTAAAATAGATTCCTTTGCCTCTGTCTCCCTAGTCCTGGGATTAAAAATGTGTGCCACCATGCCTAACCTCTAGTGGTTTTGTTCTGCACTCTGATATTCAGGCAAGCTGAAGATAGTACTAGTTTATCAAGCACTATCAGGCCTTGCTCATTAATATTCAAGCATATCTTCTGGGCTGCCTATGATTTATTCCTCTGGATTGCATTTTTCTTCCACATTATCTATCCATCTCTATCATCTATTTTTCTCCCTTTCTTGTACAACTGAGCCCACTTACTTTGCCAGTTTTAAATACTGCACAGACTTTTTAATCTTTTCTTACAATGTCCTGAACAAAAGATAATGTGAATTTTATTTTCTAGAGCACTGTACTTTCATAGTTTACAGCATTTCATATTTACTATCTACTGTAGTTATATATGTGAAAAGAAAAACAAAGATAATTGATATCATTAATTATTAAATATGAGTCAGTCAGATAGATAGACAGATGCATATACCAATCCTCCAATTTAATTCACTTATTTCTATAAGACAAGTCATTGTAAAACTGAATACTAGGAGGACTCTACAACATAAAAAATATGCTCAGTAAACACTATAGCACAATCCACGCATTTATCAATTAATTTCTTTTTTTTCTTGAATTATAATACAATTACATATCTTCCCCCTTCTTGTTTACTATTCCTAACCTCCTACATATCCCCCCTTACATTATTTCAATCGTAGCTTCTTTTCACTTATCGTGTTTGACAATATAATCTATCCAATTTACAAAGAAGACACTAAAATCTATAAAGAAAGACACCTCAGTTCAAAACCCAATACTCAGGCCATCAAGATGATCTGGTATATTTAAAGCTCTTGCTAAGCACTTTGGACATTCTCCGTTTGCTCATGATGTAGTTGGACATACACACTGTATACATGTCCCCATGCATTCCCATCTCATTTAGCAGGATTTTAAATGAACAAAATGAATGGAAAAAAACAAATACTCAACACTTGTCTACTTATTCTCATGCTAAGTCTCTTTTTCTTTTCCCTCATTTATTAACCAATTTCCATAAAATCTAATGGAAAGCTCCAAGAAATAACCAAAGGTACATGGTAACTTCAGGAGAGACTGATATTAATCACCGAATGTTTTTTCTTCCTTTGTCACAATGAAGCTCAATCCTCCAGCCATATCTGCAGTTAGGCACAGCGAGGTAATTGAGTGGAATAGTCATATGCACCATTTTCAGCTTGGCCTCTTAAGACCTACTGAGTTTTTTCTTACTGTCTTTCTACTGCTGAATGAATAGGATATATTTGACATAAAATATAACAGAAATCCAAGATGGAAGAAGCTAGTGTCTCTGAATTCAAAAGAACGTGGTAACTTAAAGCTGAAATCAGAGGCAAGAATCTAGCAGATGCAGGGATAGATCTTTTCCTGTATTACAGTTGATCTAAAAATCCTGCATTTTACCAACTAAGGACTGGCTCATATTATAAATAGCTTATCAAGAAATTTTAACCATGGTAATTTTTACAAGTATTTAATCAGAAATTTGATTGGTTTTTATTTTACTAATTAATACATTAGGTATCTTTAAGCAAACATAATGAATATTCAAATGAACAACGGATAATGGTAATAGGAAGCTGTCTTTGATGCTATTTGAACTTTTATTATCACTATGTTTAAATAGATTTAATTAATAACCAGTTATAATTTGATTCAAGGGTCATGAAAATGTGGACTGTATCCTTACTGAACAGGTGAGTTTTAGGGGTTTATTTTGTTTTGTTTTTTCCTTGATGCTACACCCTCATTGGCAGCTGTTAACATTTAGACTGTGTTAGATATTGTAACTAATCTGAACTAAATAATAACTAATATAAATGTTTAATATTAATTTAGAATTTTAAAGTGATATATTTTCTCTTAGTGCTGTTTTATTGTCAATAAAATTTATTCACATTTTAGAATATGACCAAAAGTCATTTTTTTTATTTTCTCCCTACTCTGCCACTCAAGTCTATTATTTTACTTGATTGCCTATTCTCCTTTTCCATTGCTAATTACAAACAAACTGAATGCTTATTTTGTTATTCGAGTTTAAAATTATGATTAACATTATGTTAGTCAACTAAAAATCCAAGATTACTTCTCTTTTATGTCATTTACTATACTTCTATTTTCCTCGACTTCAGAAAACAGAGAGGAATCATTGAAAGTGGGCTTACATTTTCTAATTTTTCTTATTTTATACAATCATTATATGAATAACACAACATTTCTTCTTTGTCAGAAAACATAATAATAATATTAGTTGTATCTTCCCATGTAAATTATTGTCAAATATTTCGGGGCTCAAATATACATTGAGTACATCAATTCAAACAGTCATATCAGGTTCTTGAATTTTAAGAATTAAAACACAAATGAACTTGTGGTGTTATACATAAACCCAGAAATTATCAAATAAAATTATATTTACTACTAACTGCTATTTGCACATATAAACTATTGCTAATTCTAATATAAAGGTAAACAAAAGTTCCCATAAATATTCTCATATAGAGTTATTAGCCTAAGAATTTAACACTTGAAGAACAATCTGCTAAGTGTACATTTCTAAGAATTTTATTTGAAAAAAGTTGTTATGAACTTCAAGCATTATATGATATTATTTTATATCTTATCTTCCTTTTCACTAGAAGGATTCAAATACAGAAGTGCATTTTTAAAGGTTTGTCCTTATGTGTTTTAATGGGTGCATAATCTATTTCTGTACCTTACAATAAATGAATAAATACTAGTTTTAGGATGATGCCATCTGCTTTTTTACATCACAGGTAAATTTATACTTCGTTTTACATAGAAAAAAAATAAATGTATTCCCTGTACATCCATTTGCCATCTGGTTAAGCACATACATATAATAATACTTCTGCATATGTGATCATTGACAACCCGTCTGAAAAAAAGCACAACCTGGATCTAAAATGATGAGCATATAATTGTACTTGGAACCAACAAGGATAAGTAAAATCATGATGTACCATTAGCATGGCAAGAATCATAATTAGAAATGCAAATGACTAAATACAAAATGATTCCTTTAGCAGTTGTTTTATATTGGAGACAGATAGTGGAACCCCTAAGACATTATTAGCTTTTAATATTTTGAGATAGTTTTAAAAGTCTGTATTCCATACTAATGTTAACTTTAAGTTTATTTTACTATAATTATTCTACTGGTTTTCATCTTAAGTTTCTAATGGTGTCTTCAAAGCAAAATGGAACTATCCCAGTTGCTTTCCAATTAATAGAATGATAGAAAGAAAATGATTAAAGTATGTCAACTAGAAAACATGAGCAAACAATTTCTGCTATCTGATAACTTAATACCTCTACGTAAACACTGTATATTTCTGTGGTCATCAGAGAGTAATTCCTAAATACACAGCAAGACCTAATAAGGCAGAGTAAGTGGACACCGTGATGTGTTCATTGTGTTATCAGCGGTAATTACCAATCATGATTAAGAATTTGCATGTTCTAAATTATCAAAAACAATTTCATTAATAGAAATTCTCTATTTGTAAAATTCAATAATCCCAGTGACTAAATATTTATTTTAAAAATTTTAAACATTTAGGTTAAATATTTTAATTTTGTTCCAGACTGGTAGACGAAGCCAACTGTTTATTCCTCGAAAATTAATATTAGATACATTTCCCAAGAGAATTCCAGAAGAGATAGACATATAACCATCAGAATAACAATAGATAAGCTTTCTACTTGTATGTATGAGGTATTATATAAAGTAACTGGAAATGGAAGCTACTCTACAGTCCTGTGCCTAGAATTTCAAATCTAGAGCTTATTAACAACAAGTTAATTCAGTGCTATACACATAGATTATGAAATTTAAACCTCGAAAGAATGCTTGGATAGACTCCCAAATAAATATGGTTTATTCAGGCCTGACGTAGGGTTTAGTTTCTTCTCTATCACAATGTGATGCTTTCTCATGTGACCTAAGAAAACAAAGAGAGATGTGTGCAGGTGTGATATCATACATTTCCTTCTAATCCATAATCATGACAGAATCATCACAATGTCCACCTTCTTATAGCATTTGAACATTTTGGGTATAGATATATGTCTGCATATGGAAAACCTTGAAGATGTGTCTTTCGTGATACGCTTGTGTATTCATAGCTGCATATGCAATGCTAATTTGTGTGATGTGCATTTGTGTCATGTCCTTTCTTGAACATGTATTCCATCATGAATTATTTAAGAATATGCATAATGTTTTCAGTAAATCTGTCTTGCTTTTGTTGACATTTTTCTAAATCAAATAATTTAGACAAAACAATTATATATTAATAAATCACATTTGTCTGGTGATCACTATATCAAAAAGCAGTGCTTTGTGATATGTTATTTAAATATCCAATGAATTCAACTATTAGGTAAAGTAGGTGCCATTATTATTTCTACCTATAGATAGGAAAATCTAGAATTGAACTTGTTCAAAGTAAAGCTAACATTAGCAGTGGAGTGAGAATTTGGGAGTTCCTACTGTAGGAGCCTTGTTTCAATCTGTTTGCCATACTGATTTTAATTGGTTCATTTCAAATCAGGTTAGTTATCCTTTCTATTGTTCAAAATGATTAATTTTTAAAAAGGCATGATCCTTCTATTGGTATTGAATTGTATGGCTGCGAATCTACTTACAAAAAGCAGCAACACTTGAGCTACAAAAAACACAAAAAAGAATTCATATTCTGTTTTGTTGAGTGGGCTTTGCAGGGTTTATTGTTGCTAGCTATGTTTTTATTCATATTCAGGGCAGACTACAGCAAGCAGTACAAATATATTACAGTCAATGTTTAAAAATTACTTTAAGATACATTTAGGTTGGAGACAGTCAACAGTCACTGAGATAAATTATAAACACACTCAAAACACAAAATTTATGTACAATTATATAAAGAGTATATATTTTATACAGATATTTACATGCATACATATATGTACATACACACAAGAGATTATATGATATAATAAAAAAAATTTAAAATATTGTTTTGCAGGATAGTTAAATAAGGTGGGGCATGGATAACCTAGGACACGTGGAATGACCTTTAACACACAAAAAAAAGAATCAATTGAAGGAAAATATGCTTCAGTTTCAATGATTTTTTAATTTAAATTATGTGGGTGCCCGGGCAGTGGTGGCGCACGCCTTTAATCCCAGCACTCGGGAGGCAGAGGCAGGTGGATCTCTGGGAGTTCGAGGCCAGCCTGGTCTACAAGAGCTAGTTCCGGGAAAGGCACCAAAGCTACAGTCTCGAAAAACCAAAAAAAAAAAAAAAAATGTGGGTGGACTTAATCTTTCTTGTATTTTATATTATCCCGTTCACATTTGATAACTTGCCACTGTTAATGTTTATCTTTTCTCCCCTAGTTGAAGAATGAGATCTAATTAAGCCAAATGTTTACTATTACTAAAGAGACAGCAGAAGGTAGACTCCGTCAAACACATTTCTGAGACCTTTGTGACACTGCTTTGCTAGATCTTTTCCTAACTGATGTCAGATTCCAAGATCTACTTTCTGGCCGTGTTCTTTATTCAATATTTTTCTTCATTAAGCCCTCTGGGGATTACTCTCCTCATTTTAAGTGCCATCATTTTAAACTAGTTTAAAAGACATTGTTCAATAGACTGGCCCCAAGTGTTCTCAAATATAATTTTTATTTCCTGCTGGCTGAAAGACATAATTTAATTTTTTATGAAAAAGAAAAATTCCTATCACAACCATTACCTGTTTCTTTGATAAATGTCAGTAAATTGACAAATGCTTTGTTAAATCATTTCTTCATTTTGTTACATGAACCTAAGCTTTCAAAATTTTACTGCTCTATTATCTTTGAAGATATAGTTTATCAAAATGTGATTATTTTAAGTCCATTACAAATTTAATGAAATTCATAGTATAAAGATAACAAGTATTTTATTGAAAGCCAGATAGCTCTGTTTTGGACATATCATTAGATTTTTCACACATAAAACATTACACATCAAATTTTACTGAATGTACAGAGAATTTGGAAGTGTTAAGCTTAATACAGTAGTCAGTCCACAGGAAATGACATGAATTCTCCCAAGAATTCGCTCCCAATGTTTCTCTAGATGTGTAAGAAGACAGATTAATAAACAAGACACAAAAAGATGAATATGGTATGTACTCACTCATAAGTGGATTCTAGCCACAAATAAAGGACGTTGAGCCTATAATTCATGATCCTAGAGAAGTTAAATAATTAGGTGAACCCAAAGAAAAACATATAGTTATCCTACTCGATATTGAAAGTAGACAAGATTTCCAGGCAAAAAATGGGAGTTTGAGGGATGGGGGGTGGGGGTAAGGGAAGATGGGGAGAGAGAAGGAAGAAGGGGAGAATGGGGAGAGCTTGGGGGAATGGGACTGTTGGGATGGGGGAAGGTGGATATGGGAGCAGGAAATTAGATATCTTAATTAATAGAGCCATTTTAGGGTTGGAAAGAGACTTGACTCTAGAGGGGTTCCCAGGTATCCAAGGAGACATCACCAGCTAGTTCCTTGGGCAGCTGAGGAGAGGGCACCTGAACTGGCCCTATCCTATAGCCATACTGATGAACATCCTGCATATCACCATAGAACCTTCATCTGGCGATGGATGGATATAGAGACAGAGATGTCACAAGTTCTAAACCTGATGTGTTAAGCCTCAACATGTCCAGACCAAAAGAACCAATAATAGATTGACACTTATAAACTTTTAGTCAAAAGAAATAATTTCCTTAATATTTATTTTATTCTGTGGTTAAGAAATGACATAATCTCCAATAGTCTATGTGTTACAGGAATGTTCTTCATTTGTTTGACCTAATTACTGGAAGGTGATTGTATCATGAAGGCTATTTAGTTAGTGGTTTATTCCATTGATATATCTGGAGTTTTATGAGGTTACTGATATGGAGGAATATAGAAGGTAAGGTTAGAGGATAGAGGATAATATGTAACTTTAATTTGAAAGGCATATAATATTATCCCTGAAAGCTTTCTTTCTTTCATGTACTTTCTGAGCATTGTTAGCAGGACCCCACACCATATGTTTTAGGATACCCCTCTGTATGCTGTGAATATGTTTTATTACCATTGGTAAATAAGGAAGATACTTTGGCCTATGGCAGAAGAGAATATACCCAGGGTAGTAAATCCAAGCAAAACTATAGAGTCAAGGAGAAATGATGTATCAGAAAAGCAACATGTGAGGTTAGAAGCCTGAAGCCTAATGTCCAAAACATAAAATAACAGAAATGGGTTCATTTAAATTGTAAGAGCTAGTTAATAATAAGCCTGAGCTAATAGGTCAAACAGTTTGTAATTGGTATAAATTTCTTTGTGATTACTCAGGACTGGGAGTTGGGAATGAAAGCACAGCCTCCGGTTAACATCATTATATTCTGAGTTCCCTCAGGCTCAAAGCAATGGAGCCACATAAGAGTAGGGTCGAAAGAGCAAAAACCATGTGCTGAAGTGAATTATTGTTTTTAAATTATGTCAAGTATTTTGTCACCGCTTTGAAACATCAACCAATAACTGTCCATTTTTTCAGATACTCCTTTAAACCTCAGAAAACAATGGCACAGTCCCTGAATGGGAGAATGGAAACATCTGTAAGGCGAAGTGTATTGGGGTGAGGGGACATAGAGGCCTTGTCTCTCAGTACAAAATGCAAGTATATTGAAGTTAAATTTACATTAACTATAATCTGGATTCATATTGTTTGTAAGATAATGCCTACATATATGATTGAGGCTTGTACTTATTTTTGTATTCTACAGTAAAATAACTGAAATTACATTTTAAAAAAATGACATAATTTTTATATATTTATATATGTTATTTATGTGGATTTCCATGACTGATGTTGCCAGTAGATGTAGACTCAGCTGTCAAACAGTTATAGAAGAGTTGGTTTGAGTGTTTACTGTGGAATCAATGAACAAAAGCTGTTACTATGTTGTAACTAGTTCCCTCTCAGTTGGGGAGAATGTACTAATGTGTCATGTAAATGTTTTCACTTGTCAACATTTCTAAAGGCCAAAACATGTGTTATATTACTCAAGAATATTTTTCCTCACAACTTGAAAGGAATTTTGACATAAATTTAATTAAATCCCCAAATGCTACTGTTATGCTTTGTAGACTGTCATCCAAACTAAATACCATACTTATTATTCTGATCCTAAATATACAAAGCATACAAGTTTACACATTGCTTAATATTTCACATGGAGTACTAGTAATGAAAGTTTAGGCATATTTTCCAACATGAGTAAATCTATAATGTAGGTTCTCTTGGTTTACACACTTCGTTTACTTTACATACATACAGTTTCGCTATGATTGAGTTGAACTGTAAAAAGAACAGTCAGGTAACCTGAAGATTAGTAGGTCAAGATCTCTTTCCCTCAAAATGTTAGCATTGGTTAAATCCTACCATTAACCAGTTTAGATTTTTCATCAGTTTTACATATATATAACATATACATACGCCATCATTTTTACATTATGCGTATTATAAATTTATATATATATATGAAAAATTTATATGTCTTCAATGTTGGGGTAAGTAATAAACATTGTTCTACATGTCTACAGTTATTATAGTCAAAGAAAATTGAAGATATTCATTAGTTTTTAAAGATTAATTGATTTTTTAATTTTATGTGTGAGTATTCCCTGCATTTGTGACCATGTACAACATGTATGCAGTGTCTAAAGAGGCCACACATGAGGATAGAATCATGTGGAACTGGAGTTACAAATGGTTGTGACCTGCCCTGTGGATGCTGGGAGTCAAATCTCAGGTCTCTGTAAAAGAAATAGAAATGCTGGTGATGGATGGAGATAGAGACAGAGACCCACACTGGAGCACTGGACTGAGCTCCCAAGGTCCCAATGAGGAGCAGAAGGAGGGAGAACATGAGCAAAGAAGTCGGGACCACGAGGGGTGCACCCACCCACTGAGACAGTGGAGGTGATCTATTGGGAGCTCACCAAGGCCAGCTGGACTGGGACTGAAAAAGCATGGGATAAAACTGGACTCTCTGAGCATGGCGAACAATGAGGGCTAATGAGAAGCCAAGGACAATGGCATGGGGTTTTGAACCTACATAATGTGCTGGCTTTGTGGGAGCCTAGCCAGTTTGGATGTTCACCTTCCTAGAAATGGAAGGAGAGGGGAGGACCTAGGACTTACCACAGGGCAGGCAACCCTGACTGCTCTTTGGACTGGAGAGGGATGGGGAGAGGAGTGGGGGGAGGGGGAGAAGGGTGGGAGGAGGGGGAGAAGGGTGGGAGGAGGGGGAGAAGGGTGGGAGGAGGGGGAGAAGGGTGGGAGGAGGGGGAGGGAAATGGGAGGCTGGGAGGAGGTGGAAACTTGTTTTTTTTTTCCTCCTTTTCTCAATAAAAAAAAAGAAAAAAAAAGAAATAGAAATGCTGAACTATTTCTCATCCATTATTATTAAAAATACTGTCACTTATTAAAATAATACTTCATAACCATTAAAGCTATAGGAAATTCACATACATGGCGAAAAGCAGAATTAATTCCCCATCTGTTTTATGATATTTTATTAACATAATTATTGTTGTATATAGTCCCGCTTTAATTTGAAACACAATCAATAATTGTTAATTGCTAATAAAATAGCAGTGTCTATAACTGATGTTTGACTCAAATGTAGAATCTGAATACTACAGAAAAATATTTTTGTTTAATGAAAGAAGAGTGTCCTTTGACATTAAGTCATTTAAATGTTCCTAAGAGATGTTCATCGAGCATGTTTTCTAATATTGGGAAATGTAACTAACAATTAGTTGATTCACCAAGCCATTTATTACCACAAAGCAGGTTAAAGTAAGAACTTCATGTCTCAATCTTTGAATAAAACCTTATGTTATCAGTTTTGCGAAATAACCATTCTGTATAATATGAATGTGTATTATTATCTTTGGTGAATAAAGACATGACTTTTCTGTAGCTGAGCAGGAAAGCAAAACTTGGAGGACACTGGGAAGAAGAACGTCAAAGTCATAGAAGTCATCAGCCAGATGGAGAGAAAGGAGGATTGTCAGGAGAGAAAAGGCTGTGAGTCTCAAGGCACCACATAGAAGAATAGAAATGGGTTAATTTAAGTTATAAGAGCGAGTTAGAAATAATCCTGAATCAGGAAATCTCTCTACAGCATGCCACCAACAAACAGCAAAAATCTGTGTTAAACTCTCTCTCCCTTATTTTTAAGCCTTCTCAGGTTTTTTAAGTGGGTTTAGTTGTCCACACATCTGGGCGCCAACTGTAGTAATATGGGGCAGCAGGGCTGCGTCCCCCACACCCGGCCGCCCACATGGCTAGCTTATGCTCCGAAATAACAACACACAAACTGTATTCTTTTAATCACTGCTTGGCCCTTTAGCCCTAGCCCTTACTGGCTAATTCTGTTATTCCGATCAACCCATCTCTAATAATCG
This sequence comes from Microtus oregoni, assembly GCF_018167655.1. Lineage (NCBI taxonomy): Eukaryota > Metazoa > Chordata > Mammalia > Rodentia > Cricetidae > Microtus > Microtus oregoni. The sequence continues at coordinate 7,897,304 of NW_024543069.1, forward strand.
GTGAGCACCAGTCTTACCAGGAAAGGTTCAGCATGTCTAACCTGGCGGCTTGCTTCATGGCGTATGTCTGCCCAGGAGCGCAGCATGGCGTCTCTCTCTGGCGTCTGCTGCTGAGAGGAGAGCTTTTGAGTCTCTGACCTCACTTCTTCTTCCTCCCAGCGTCCTGTTCTGTTTACTCCTCCCACCTATCCTCTAACCAATAAAATGGTCCAGGGCAGTGCCTTTATTAGCCAATGACCTTCCTCCATCAAAACCTCTAAATGGATTACAGTGTGTTGACAAATATACGAAGGCTTTAAGAGAAATGAGAAAGGATATAGTCAGTCATAAAAAAGAAATACATAGTTTTAAAATGATAAAGTCCTTAAAAGTGGAATAAAGGAATATGAAGGAAGAAAGTCACACAAAGCTGGAAAATGTACAGAGAGTCTGGATCTTATATATTCTGTGTTGTCTATGAATCTTTTGGCTACTAAGAGATCGTGGATTATAAAGCTCTTGGATTAAGCTAACCTATATTAATATTTAAACATATCCTGACTTCAAAATTTAAGTAAAAGGGTGTGTTGCTTTGGGGGATAAATTATGCTTTTATTTCTACAGGAAATGAGAAGCTGTGGATTCATTCCAGGTTAAAGAAAGTCAGGTTTGATCAGGGAAGACCACCTGAAATCCTAACTACAGAAATAAAAAAGAGAAATCTAGAACAACTACAAGATACACAATGTATGTTTTATCTGCTAAAACAAAAAATCAAAACAAAAATCATCCTTAACTGACTTGTACACACCATATCTTCTATACTTGTATTGTGTGCTACCTTTAAAAGTTTATATATTTTTAGAACAAGGAGCTAAAAACGAATGAAAATAGATGGCCCAGGTGACATAGCATTTCCAAATGCCTTTGTTACAGTCTACTCAAAACTCTGCATCCAAAATAGTTTCAAGGCTGCTAGAAAAGATGGCTCAGCCTCACAGACAAGACTACTCGAGGCTGAACTTCATTTTTATCCTAATTATATGAAGATTCCCCAAAGAAACCAGTACCCCAGACAATATGAAGTAGTCTAAAGAATAACATCCACATTCCCAAGAGATGGGGTATGGGTAGGTTTTGATTATTCAATTAATTATGAATGTTCGTCATTGTTTGGGGTTTGGTTACAAGGTATAGTTGGTAATGGTCAGAAAAAAGCTGAACAATGGAGATTAGTTTGAGGAATCTTATTCTGATAAGGAAAAGGGGGAGATATAGAAAGGAGAGGATAAAGAGGTAGATTATTGAATCCACTTTAATCCATAAAGCAACTATTAATCTCAAAATATCTTACATTGTTTGGATTTTGGTTTATTGATACAAATTTAAAGTTATTTTTACTAAGAACAGATATTAAATGAATGACAGCATTCGGGAATGATGTCCTAACATATAACACAACGTAGAGATGCAGAAGTCACCTTTGGACTTCAGTGACCCTCAGTCTTTAACCATAAGACATGAGCTCCAAGAACCACAATAACTGACTAAAACTGTCATTTGTTGATGTTGGATGTCCTTCTGTATGTGTGTTGCTTTTATTGGCTGATGAATAAAGCTATATTTTATAGTTTAGCAGAGTAAAGCCAGGTGGGAAACGCAAACAGAGCTATAGAGAGAAAGTAGATAGAGCCAAGGAGATGCCCTGTAGCTGCTGAAGGAGAAAGACACCAGCCAGAACCTTACTCGGTAAGCCACAGCCTTGTGGTGATACACAGATGAATAGAAATGGGTTAATTCAAGATGTAAGAGCTAGCTAGAAATATATCTGAGTCATTGGCCAAACAGTGCTGTAATTAATATAGTTTCTGTGGGATTATTCAGGTCTGAGCAGCCAGTAAATGAAAGAGCAGCCTTTGCCTACAGTTAGTAGCATATTTCTTATTTTTCTATAATACATATCTATGAAAAATAACTTATACATAAAGTTCAATATTGTACTTGGATTAAATGATGATAAAGTAAAACTTACGAAAATGCTATTGTGAAAATCATATTAGTGTGTATTTCTTTCTCTTCAACAATATTTTAGTGTACTGAGCTGATAAAGTTAACAAACAGATCTCCAAGAACTTACTGTTTGGGATGTACACTTAAGTTCATAGAATGTTTGCCTTTATGGTGGTTCGATTCCCAGCACAGTTTTGACAAAAAGGCTTCTGTTCAATCGACTTTTTCATAAAAGGTTTAATACTCTCTTTGTTTTGGCATAGTTTGTATCCTGGTTTTCGCATTCTCGCTAACTTCTACATTCTGAGCAAGTAAATTCCACCTGTGTGACAGACTGACCCAGAGTCAGAAAAGGGTCCTTGTAGTGCTAGAGTGAATCGATGTGCTTTAGAAATCCCTCAGAAGAAAAATGGCTTTCAGACAAGAGTCTCGTAGTACAAAAACAAATAGAAAGGAATTGGGTAAAAATATAACATTTTAGCTTGTGTTGAACATTGCTACAAAGTAGATGATGCCAATCAGCAAATGCTCTACCATATAACCAACCAAAGCCAATGTTTTGTGATGGAATGAATGTAGATGACCTAAATTAGAAAAGAAATGTGTTCATGAGATATGGTACCTATAGCTCCACAAATCACTTATTACTAAAGAAAATTTTTGGTAAAATTATTAATGCATTCCATTTAGTAAATTTTATGATCGCTACAGTGACATTTCAATATTTAATAATAAATAATAAGTGAGACACAGGTAACATTATACAAAATATTTAATAAGATACAGGGATTAACCCACATTGTAAGTACAATCTAAATCAATCAACCAGCTCATATGGTTATGCTAATTAAATATATTTTGATAAATAAAATTCAAATGCTTAACATGTTCCTGGTAAACTCAATGTATAAATCAAAAAGGAATAACTCAAAATCAAACAGGTAATCAATAGCGCAACTTATGCCTTCATTAAATATTGACTATTTTTAGTATTTTTCAATACTTTATGATTTAGTATTTTGTGAAAATTATTAATTCCCACAAATTAGCATAAAATAATGTGTAGATATCATGTGCCCTTTATGCAGCTTCTTCCAAGGGCAGCATTATTCTTATGAAGGTAATACATTATAACTAGGATCTACATTATAACATCCAATTCCCACACATGACTCAGATTTACTCATGTATTCACACTTTTGTGTATATGTTCTGCTGTATTCAAATATATGACACATGACAGTTTCTTTACTCACTTCAACAGGCAAAATGATACAAATAGTGAAGTTCTAATAAAACTTAAAAAGTGGATTTTTAAAGTAAGAACAATATTTCTAAAGGAAGGATCAAATAACATCTTAGTCTTTGTGTCCTAACAACCATTGCATTTCCTGTATTCAAGCCCCTCCTTAAAAGTAGGTGGGGCAGTTCCAGGACAGGCTCCAAAGCTATACAGAGAAACCCTGTCTCAAAAAGACAATTAAATACATAAACAAATAAACAAAAAACAAATAAATAAAAAGATAAGTAAATCTAATTCTGTGGAGAGCTAATGCAATTTAGTAATAAGTATGATTTTAGGATAAATTAAAAGCTCTTAAATTTTGTTATTATAAAAATAATGTTAGTCATGTGAAGCAAAGGAAAATTCTTGACCTTAACACCCTGACTATCTAACATTAGGGGCAAAAAAGGGGAAAAATAAAGGAGTCTGAGAGGAAGGAATGGAGTGTAAATTTCACGCAAACACATTATATCAATGTATGTCATTCTGAAACAATCGAAATGTTTATTTAAAAATTAACGTAGATGTTTGATCATTTTTTTATGTAAGGTTTTCGCAGTTGTTAATTTTTAGTCTTAAAATACAAAATGCATTGCATGATTGATTTGTTTTGACTTGATTTGATTTTGCATTTGAAGCATTTAAGTAATTACAAGGTTTTGAAGTTGTGAACTTGACATTTTAATTGTTTTTTCCAGTGTGACATTGTAAGAAGCAAGGTAAATGATTAAAATTCCAGAAAAAAATAACTTCTAATCACAGTATCTATTACAAAACATTACAATAAGGGCAGCTTCAAAGAGTGGAATCTTACTCCACAACTCAGAGTGGCAACATTTCACTGCTAACAGGACAAGTAGTTTGTGCTCCTTATTTATTTACCTTTTCTCTGCTCAAATAAAGGCATTTTAGGAACTAACTGTTCATTAGACTTAATTCTAAAACAAACAAACATAAAATCCTCAACTTCTGGGAGCTGGAAGTATGCTAAATCTGTGAACTCTAGATAAAATAAATGGGATTTCAATACTCTATAATCAGATGTATTTTGAACCATGCCTAGATGTGATTAATATTCAGGTTGAATCTAAAGGACAGAAGCTTTCCACACAGTCTTTGAGTGATGAATTCTGAAGAGACCCAGGTTATTGTTCACACATTTCATGTTGATTTAAATATTTGGAGCTACTATAAATAAGCACTCGGTTATCAGGCAGAACACTATTTACACGTGTTTATCTTCTAAAATGATATTTAGTCACATCTGTCTATATGTCCAATTGCACATGTCAGGTGAGCAGAATCTCACCTGGAAATAGGATTCTATAGTTAATATGAGTGCACACGCCTGTTTCAGAGGTTCTGGTTTGTTTCCCTGCACCCATACTATTATGCAGTTCCAATGTATCTGAGAGACCTTGCTCTTGTGGACACTGTAAGCAAATGTCCACACACATGTTATTGAAAAAAATAAGGCAAGAGCTTCATGTCCTTATTCATTTATATATTATATTCTATTTACTTAAGTTTTTGATAACAATGTGGAAGCACAAATTTAGTTCTATCGAAGAATATTCTTCACTTTCAAAATCAAACATAAAGAATTAAATATTGAAAACATTGATTGAATTGAAAAGGCAAAGAGATGACTGTAACAGTGCTCATATAGTAAAGGGAAACAATCTATTGTGCCAAAACTCTGCAAAATGTCCACAGGTTGCAGTGTGTAAATACAGTATTCTTACTCTTTCCCATCCAATACATTTTGCTTCTAGAAGTCACAATGAAAATGACCAGAGCATACCACATTTTATGCTATCTTAAAAGTGTCCTGCTATTCTTTTTTGTCTCCTTGAAATACATTTTATTGAAAAACTATATTGAAAATTGATTCAATCATTAATTTTTAATAAGTTGGCAAATGAAGTGTTGCAATATATTTTAGCCAATATTCAAGAATGAAATACCCTGTAATTTGTATAGTGAGAGCACAGTTAAGGAGCATTCTGATTAACTGAGATGCTTGGAGTTCACCAACCTTCAAGAATCAACTTAATCCATGACCTGTTAGAAGATGGATGTTCTATACTAGACTGTAGAATTTCAATACGAGTCATAACACTAAGAAGAAACTATTTCCTCCAACTTAAATAACCAAGCAATAAATCAAGGTATAAATAAGTGATGTTTTCTGATGATTTATCTATAGAACATGTTAAAATGGCAAATTCAATTACTAATTCAGAAGTACTATTCCCTAAGCCATCCTTTAAATTGTGCAAGTGCAAACAATAATACTTTAAAATGTTAAACCATCGTGGCTTCAGATTTGCTAATTGAGTTTCTTATGACTTTATTGTTACTGAAGTGGGTAATTAGAGGTTCCATATAATTTGAGTTGTGTGCTACAAACTGAAACTATTCTGTAGATCAAGAAGAAATAAGAAGCTGCCACAGGACGGCTTGGCATTCCCTGCGCCTTCGACAGCCTTCTAGGTGTTGTACACTGGGGAGATTTTTGCCTGCAGACTAAACTGGCTACCCTCTGTCCTTATAATAACTTCATGATTGGGAAGCCATATGGTGCAATGCTGAATGCTATATTAAATTGTGAGTCAGATTTTGGACAGCTTTATGCTCATAAATGAATATCAGAATTATATTCATGCAAATTTCCGTACACTGCTGCTCCATGGTTATGTTAAGCTTATTTGGTCCTTTTCCTTTTTCAGACACCTACAGAGATAAAATCATGCCTAATTTAAATCTTAATGGCACTAATAGATAATAGGAAAGATAGAGGGCTATGGCACAGTGGGCCTCCCTGCTCTTACCTTGAAAGAAGCAGTCTTCATTATGAACGATGGTGATCTTCTGCTTCTTCAGGCAGGCAGCTCTGTGCACTTCACAGTGGTTTTCATAGAATTCCCCATCAGACCCACAGACGGGTTTGTAGTGCTGTTTACAAGCTTGCATGCAGGCGCACTCCGCATGCCTCGTCTCTCTGCTGACCACACAGTGCCTCCCCAAGCCACAGAATTTATTTTCACAGGATCCAAAAGGGCCATCCTGAATTAGAAATTCTGGAAATGAGAAAGAAAACAATGTGGTTTTCTTGTTGACATAGCCATTTCATTTCAAAATATCGACTGAACAATTTCTAAACTCTATCAAAGAAATCCAGAGTACTGGTCAGGCCATGGTGGCACATGCCTTTAATCCCAGCACTCGGGAGGCAGAGGCAGGTGGATCTCTGAATTTGAGGCCAGCCTGGTCAACAAGAGCTAGTTCTAGGACAGGCTCCAAAGCTACAGAGAAAGAAACCCCGTCTTGACATACAAAAGAACAAAACCAACCAACCAAACAACAACAACAACAAAAGAAATCCAGAAATCCAGAGTACCATGATACAATTAACTAACTTATAACAAAACTCAATGAGCAACTATTCCAAATGCTGCCAGATTCTTCTCTGGTTAGTCTCCTCTAGTTCTGTCCTCTCTTTTCAGACTACAGTGAGATTTGAAGAGTCACTATTATTATTGTTATGTATAATTTTAACATTTTTGAAGATGTTATGCAATGCGTATTAACTACTGTGACCATTGCCTCCATGCCTCTTCTTATCGCCCAGGCTCCCTACAAATCTCTTTCTCATGTTCATGTTGGTTTTTGTTTTATGACCCTCTGTGGTTATCCAGATCTGTCTATGCAACTGTAAGTTTGGAAGGTTTTTTTTTGAATCTGATTAAATATACTTAATGCCATTATAATAATTCCAAAAATTTTATAGCTGATCTCTTGGCGCCAGGAGACCCAGCGTTGGGGTGAGTTTCTGGCCCCGCAGCGCCAGCCTGGGAAGGGGAGTTCAGAGGTTCCTTGGCCCCCCTATCCTTCTAGAGCTCTCTGCAGGGCCTCCACTCCCTGCATACCTCCTCTTTCTTCCTAGCCCACCCAGCTTCCATCCAGAACCCTCCCCACTTTGCCCCACTGCCCTCTTTCTGCACATAACATCACACAGCCCAGCCTGTCTGGGCACTGGGTCCGAATCCTCAGGGCACCCAAGCGGGCAGGAGTTCCTTTGTTTCTATGGCCTGCCTGCACCAAGCAGGGTAGGCGCTTTGTTTGCGACCTGCCAACGAGCACGGAGGCCTGATCTCTCAGCGCCAGGAGACCCAGCGTTGGGCACGGAGGCCTGATCTTTCGGCTCCAGGAGACCCAGCGTTGGCGAGACCCAGCGTTGGGGAGAGACAATGTTGGGGAGAGCCAGCATTGGGTAGGCAAGGAGACCTGATCCGGTAAAGAAGATCCATAAGGGAGCATTTGGAAGAAGAGATGGGTAGACGCCAAGGCAAGAATTCGCCCAACAAGCTGAAAAGCAACATGAACCCACCAGAAACCAGCGACCTCACAACGGGAGGACATGAACACCTTAATCAAGAAGAAGTAGAAAAGATTGACTTCATGAAAGTGATTGACGCCCTTAAACAGCATGTAAAAAACGCCCTTATAGAAATGGATGAGAAATATAACAGAAAGTTTGAAGAATTGAATAAATCAGTGAAGGATAGCCTAGAAAACCAAGGAAAAACAATCAAACAGATAATGGAAACTGTGCAAGACTTGAAAACTGAAATGGAGGCAAAGAAGAAAACACAAACAGAGGGCCGGCAGGACATGGAAAATTTAAGTAAACAAACAGAGTCTACAGAAACAAGCATAACCAACAGAATACAAGAGTTAGAAGAAAGAATCTCAGATTCTGAAGATACCACAGAGAAAATAAACACTCTGATCAAAGAAAACAGCAAGTCCAACAAACTCTCATCACAAAATATTCAGGAAATATGGGACACAATAAAAAGACCAAACCTAAAAATAATAGGAGTAGAAGAAGAAGAAGAAGTGCAGCTCAATGGTCCAGAAAATATATTTAATAAAATTATAGAAGAAAACTTTCCCAACCTAAAGAAAGATATACCTATGAAGGTTCAAGAAGCTTACAGAACACCGAATAGGCTGGATCAAAAAAGAGCATCCCCTCGCCATATAATTATCAAAACAAAAAGCATACAGAATAAGGAAAGAATATTAAGAGCTGCAAAGGAAAAAAGGCCAAATTACTTATAAAGGTAAACCTATCAGACTTACACCTGACTTCTCCATGGAAACCATGAAAGCCAGAAGGTCCTGGATAGATGTACTTCAGAAACTAAGAGACCATGGATGCAAGCCCAGATTACTATACCCAGCCAAGCTTTCGTTCACTATAAATGGAGAAAATAAAATTTTCCAGGATAAAAACAAATTTAAACAATACGCAGCCACAAATCCAGCCTTACAGAAAGTAATAGAAGGAAAACCACTAACCAAGGAGTCCAACAATGACCACAATAACTCAGACAGCTAGAGACCCTTCACCAACACAAATCAAAGAAAGGAAACACACAAACTCTACAACTAAAAAAATGACCGGAGTAAACAACCACTGGTCATTAATATCACTTAATGTCAATGGACTCAACTCACCTATTAAAAGCCACAGGCTAAGAGATTGGATACGAAAACAGGATCCAACATTCTGCTGTTTACAAGAAACACACCTCAACCACAAAGACAGGCACCTACTCAGAGTAAAGGGCTGGGAAAAGGCTTATCAAGCAAATGGACCTAAGAAACAAGCAGGTGTGGCCATACTAATCTCTAACAAAGTTGACTTCAAACTTAAATCAATCAGAAGAGATGGAGAGGGGCATTTTATACTCATAACAGGAACAGTTCAGCAGGATGAAGTCTAAATCCTGAACATCTATGCCCCTAATATAAAAGCACCCATGTACATAAAAGAAAAATTGCTAAAACTCAAGGCAGCCATCAAACCGCACACACTAATAGTAGGAGACTTCAACACTCCTCTCTCACCAATGGACAGGTCAATCAGACAGAAACCTAACAGAAATAAGAGAATTAATGGAGGTAATGAATCAAATGGACTTAACAGACATCTATAGAACATTCCACCCAAATAGGAAAGAATATACCTTCTTATCTGCAGCTCATGGAACCTTCTCAAAAATCGACCACATAGTCAGTAACAAAGCAAACATCCACAGTTACAAAAAAATATTTGTAACCACCTGTGTCTTATCAGATCACCAGGGATTAAAGTTAGAATTCAACAACAATGCTACCCTCAGAAAGCCTACTAATTCATGGAAACTGAACAGTCAACTACTGAACCATACCTGGATTAAGGAAGAAATAAAGAAAGAAATTAAAGTCTTCCTGGAATTCAATGAAAATAAAGAAACAACATACTTAAACTTATGGGCCACTATGAAAGCAGTCCTAAGAGGAAAGTTCATAGCACTAAGTGCCCACTTAAAGAAAACAGAGAAAGCTCACATTGGAGACTTAACAGCCCACCTGAAAGCTCTAGAAAAAAAAGAAGCAGACTCACCTAGGAGGAGTAGAAGACTGGAAATAATCAAACTGAGGGCTGTGATGGAGGAAGGTCATTGGCTAATAAAGAAACTGCCTTGGCCCAATTTATTGGTTAGAGGATAGGTGGGAGGAGTAAACAGAACAGAATGCTGGGAGGAAGAGGAAGTGAAGTCAGTCTCGACAGCTCTCCTCTCGGGAGCAGACGCCTGAGAGAGACGCCATGCCCCGCTCCCAGGATGAAGCTCCGACCCAGGATGGACATAGGCTAGAATCTTCCTGGTAAGCGCACCTTGGGGTGCCATACACAGATGATTAGAAATGGGCTAAATTAATATGTGAGAATTAGCCTAGAAGAGAATGGGCCAAGCAGTGTTTAAATGAATACAGTTTGTGTGTTGTTATTTCGGGGCATAAGCTAGCCGAGCAGGAGGCTGGGGTGCTGGGAATGCAGCCCCGCCGCTCCTATTACTACAGGGCTGAAATCAACAAAATAGAAACACAGAAAACAATACAAAGAATCAATGAAACAAAAAGCTGGTTCCGGGAGAAAATCAACAAGATTGACAAACCCCTATCTAAACTAATCAAACGGCAGAGAGAGAATTTGCAAATTAATAAGATCAGAAATGAAAAGGGGGTCATAACCACAGACACAGAGGAAATTCAGAGAATCATTAGATCTTACTACAAAAGCCTATTTGCCACAAAACTGGAAAATGTAAAGGAAATGGACACTTTTTTAGATAAATACCATATACCAAAGTTAAACCAGGACCAGGTGAACAATCTAAATAGACCTGGTAGTCCTGAAGAATTAGAAGAGGTTATCAAAAACCTCCCTACCAAAAAAAGCCCAGGACCAGATGGTTTCAATGCGGAATTCTACCAGAACTTCCAAGAAGACCTAATACCTATACTCCTTAATGTATTTCACAATATAGAAACAGAAGAGGCATTGCCAAATTCCTTTTATGAAGCTACAGTTACTCTGCTACCAAAACTGCACAAAGACTCAACCAAGAAAGAAAATTATAGACCAATCTCACTCATGAACATCGATGCAAAAATCCTCAACAAAATACTGGCAAACCAAATCCAAGAACACATTAGGAAAATGATCCATTATGATCAAGTAGGCTTCATCCCAGGGATGCAGGGCTGGTTCAACATACGAAAATCTATCAATGTACTCCAGCATATAAATAAACTGAAAGAAAAAACCCATATGATCATTTCATTAGATGCTGAAAAAGCATTTGACAAAAATCAACACCCCTTTATGATAAAAGTATTGGAGAGATTAGGGATACAAGGGTCATTCCTAAATATAATAAAAGCTATATACAGCAAGCCGACAGCTAACATTAAATTAAATGGAGAGAAACTTAAAGCCATCCCACTAAACTCAGGAACACGACAAGGCTGTCCACTCTCTCCATACCTCTTCAATATAGTACTTGAAAATCTAGCAATAGCAATAAGACAACATAAGGGGATCAAGGGGATTCAAATTGGAAAGGAAGAAGTTAAACTTTCGTTATTTGCAGATGATATGATAGTGTTCATAAGCCACCCCCAAAACTCCACCAAAGAACTTTTACAGCTGATAAACACCTTTAGTAATGTGGCAGGATACAAGATCAACTCCAAAAAATCAGTTGCCCTCTTATACACAAATGATATGGAAGCAGAGAGGGAAATCAGAGAAGCTTCACCTTTCACGATCGCCACAAACAGCATAAAATATCTTGGGGTAACTCTAACCAAGGTAGTGAAAGATCTATTTGACAAGAACTTTAAGGCATTGAAGAAAGAAACGGAGGAGTATACCAGAAAATGGAAGGACCTCCCTTGCTCTTGGGTTGGGAGGATCAACATAGTAAAAATGGCAATTCTACCAAAGGCAATTTATAGATTCAATGCAATCCCCATCAGGGTCCCATCAAAATTCTTCACAGATCTTGAGAGGACAATAATCAACTTTATATGGAAAAACAAAAAACCCAGGATAGCCAAAACAATCCTATACAATAAAGGATTGTCTGGAGGCATTACCATCCCTGACTTCAAACTCTATTACAGAGCTACAGTGATGAAAACAGTGTGGTACTGGCATAAAAACAGAGAAGTCGACCAATGGAATCATACAGAAGACCCGAATTTTAACCCACAAACCTACGAACACCTCATTTTTGATAAAGGAGCCAAAAGTATACAATGGAAGAAAGAAAGCATCTTTATCAAATGGTGCTGGCATAACTGGATGTCAACCTGTAGATGAATGAAAATAGACCCATATCTATCACCATGCACAAAACTCAAGTCCAAATGGATTAAAGACCTCAATATCAGTCAGAACACATTGAACCTGATAGAAGAAAAAGTGCGAAGTACCCTACAGGAGATGGGCACAGGAGATTGCTTCCTATGTGTAACCCCGACAGCACAGACTTTAAGGGCAACATTGAATAAATAGGACCTACTAAAACTGAGAAGCTTCTGTAAAGCAAAGGACACTGTCACCAAGACTAAAGGCAACCTACTGACTGGGAGAAGATCTTCACCAACCCCGCAACAGACAAAGGTCTGATCTCCAAAATATATAGAGAACTCAGGAAACTAGACTTTAAAATGCTAATTAACCCAATTAAAAAATGGGGCACTGAACTGAACAGAGAATTCTCAGCAGAGGAAGTTCAAATGGCCAAAAGACACTTAAGGTCATGCTCAACCTCCTTAGCAATCAGGGAAATGCAAATCAAAACAACTTTGAGATATCATCTTACACCTGTCAGAATGGCTAAAATAAAAAAACTCCAATGATAGTCTTTGCTGGAGAGGCTGTGGAGGAAGGGGAACCCTCATCCATTGCTGGTGGGAATGCAATCTTGTGCAACCACTTTGGAAATCAGTGTTTTGGTTTCTCAGGAAATTCGGGATCAACTTACCCCTGGACCCAGCAATACCACTCCTGGGAATATACCCAAGAGATGCCCTATCATATGACAGGAGCATTTGTTCAACTATGTTCATAGCAGTATTATTTGTAATAGCCAGAACCTGGAAACAACCTAGATGCCCTTCAATGGAAGAATGGATGAAGAAAGTGTGGAATATCTACACATTAGAGTACTATGCTGCGGTAAAAAACAATGACTTCTCAAATTTTGCATGCAAATGGATGGAAATAGAAAACACTATCCTGAGTGAGGTAACCCAGACCCAAAAAGATGAATATGGGATGTACTCACTCATAATTGGTTTCTAGCCATAAACAAGGGTCACGGAGTCTACAATTGGTGATCCCAAAGAAGCTAAGTAAGAAGGTGAACCAAAGGAAAAACATATAATTGTCCTCTTGGCAATGGGAAGTAGACAAAATTGCCGGGGAGAAAATTGAGATCTTGGAGGTGGGGTGGGATGGGGGTAAGGGAAGATGGGGAGAGAAAAGGGAGAAGGGGAGAATGGGGGGAACTTGGGGAAAAAGGAGGATTGGGATAAAGGAAGGTTGGATAGGGGAGCACGGAAGCACAATTCTTAGTTAAGGGAGCCACCTTAGGGTTGGCAAGAGACTTGAACCTAGAGTGGCTCCCAGGAGCCCAAGCCGAGGTCCCCAGTTAGTTCCTTGGGCAGCTGAGGATAGGGAACCTGAAATGACCCTATCCTATAGCAATACTGATGAATATCTTGCATATCATCATAGAACCTTCATCTGGTGATGGATGGAGACAGAGACAGAGACCCACACTGGAGCACTGGACTGAGCTCCCAAGGTCCCAATGAGGAGCAGAAGGAGGGAGAACATGAGCAAAGGAGTCGGGACCACGAGGGGAGCACCCACCCACTGAGACAGTGGAGCTGATCTATTGGGAGCTCACCAAGGCCAGCTGGACTGGGACTGAAAAAGCATGGGATAAAACTGGACTCTCTGAGCATGGCGAACAATGAGGGCTGATGAGAAGCCAAGGACAATGGCACGCGGTTTTGAACCTACGTAATGTGCTGGCTTTGTGGGAGCCTAGCCAATTTGGATGTTCACCTTCCTAGAAATGGACGGAGGGGGAGGACCTAGGACTTTTCACAGGGCAGGGAACCCTGACTGCTCTTTGGACTGGAGAGGGAGGGGGAGAGGAGTGGGGGGAGGGGGGGAAGGGTGGGAGGAGGGGGAAGGAAATGGGAGGCTGGGAGGAGGAGGAAATTTGTTTTTTTTTCCTTTTCTCAATAAAAAAAAATTATAAGCAGAGTTCAAAGAGTATCTTGACTAATACTAAAGAATTTTACAAGTATGAAGCTTTATTTTTTAGCTATTATTATTGGCCCTCCAAAATGAACTGCCGTAAGACATACATACAGTTGAATAAAAGTTAAAAATTTAGTTTGGTAATATAAATCAAGTTCATATATTGCTTTAATTTTCATATATTGATTCTGGTCAAATTTAAATCAGGTATTTTAAGATTATACAAAAACATACCAACAGTAGAGTAACAAACAGTAATCTAACTTGGAACATAAATATACCAAATCAAAATTTGGGGGTACACAGCTTTAAAAAGTATCTGAGTGTCAGTTAAGTGGAAGCAGCCAGAGTTCAGTCAATCCCAGATCATATCCTTATCCAAATCATCTCATGTCCAAAATGAATAGCATCTCATTACAACATGCCCAAATACCATAGTCGTTTATTGGTTGTCAATAAAGTAATTTCTCTAATTTGTTTCTGCTGGGTCAGAAACGTTTTTAACCTTATTCCAATAGAATGCTTAGCCTTTACTGGTTCTGAGTGATACAGAGCTCATAAACCATGTAGTAGTGAGGTGTTTCTTTCTCTGGGAACAGCATGATCATTCCAGCACCATCTTGGACTAAAGACTACCTTGCTCAGTAGTCATGGCAACTAACTGAGCAGAACAGTACAGAGAAATGGTAGCTTAGCTATTGGCAGTAGTAGGGAGGGAAGCAGGATTCCAGCCACTACTCCACCCTCCTCTTCCACATGCAAGGGATCTTGGAAGATGCAAATTTGCATGCCATATTAATGTGTGATTCCCCTCTGCATCCTATGAATATGTTTTATCACCATCAGTTATGAAAGAAATTATTTCAGCCAATGGCTTAGCAGAGTAAAGACAGGTGGGAAATTCAAACAGAGATATAGAGAGAAAGTAGGTGGAATCAGAGAGATGCCATGTAGCTGCTGAACAGAAAGCTACCAGTCACCAGCCAGAATCATACCAGTAGGTCACAGCCTCATGGTGTAATAAATTAATAGAAACTGGTAAGTTTAAGATGTAAGAGTTACCTAGAAATATGCCAAAGCTATTCACCAAGCAGTGTTGTAATTAATATAATTTCTGTGTGATTATTTGGGTCTGGGTGACCAGAAAGTGAAGGAGCAATACAGGTCATAATCACTAGAAAGAAAATGGATTTGATATGAAATCACCCTGCAGAATGATCGTTGTTAGGGCTGTGAGCCTCCTGGTGAGGTTAGAGAAGCTAACATGGTTGAGGCTTGAAGTGAGAGAGCATGAAGAGGACATAGCAGTGATATGACAGCAGACAAGTGTCAGAATTCTGAGGGGAGGAGAGAGAGGGAGGGAGGGAGGGAGAGAAAACCCTGCTCTCATTGCATTAGGATAGTCACCCTGTATTATGACAGAAGTTTGAAAAGAACTGAACTGGCTCTTCCGTTCCCCGAAACTATGAAAACTTTTTACTTTGATACATTTCATGCAATGTCAGAAAGTGTACGGCAGATGATTTAGTCTGGCCTAGTCTATATGTCAAGGCACATGAATGGCAAATTTGTCTTTCATGGACTAGAGGACTAGGCTTGCTTTTCCTAGTGTGTCCTAACTTCACAGCTGAGGTCTGTGGGTTGTTTGACAGACTATGAGTGACAGGACAAGGGCTGATTTCAAAGAGAGAAAGAAGGCAGCTGCAGTGTCTGCAATGGAACAATAGATAGAAAGAGGAAGGGCAAATAAAACAGACTGCTCAAAGCAGCTTCAATGAGTCACAGCAAATAAATTGAAGCAATTGTTTAACACACACTTATCATACTGTAAGTCAATTCTCAACCATGTTTATAAACTCTGTAGGTCACCAAATAGGACTTTAGCTAAGTTATTACTGCGATTACTCTTTGCTGCCTAATCTTGTGTAAACAGGCATTTATCCCTATCGTCCCAAGAAAAGATAACTAAATAATACCCACTACTCAGACAAATAGTTAATTTATCTTGCTGAAAATTTTCTCTTAAAAAATGTAGTACACTGAAGTCAAAAATATCTAAATTTACATTGCATACATTAATAAAATAATGAGTGATTTGAATGTAGAAATAATAAGTCACTATCTATATTAGTGTGTAAGCAAATTATCAATTAATATTAGGTCCTAGATAGCTATTATTTCAATAGGGAAATTTTTTGGCCATTGTTATGTTTAAGATAAATATATATCTTTTTATTGCTAAATACTAAGAGTTATCAAGAATGTGCTTATTTATTAAGTGAGAATTTATAAAGGAGTGATAATTTCACTTTTTAGTAAAACTGAGGCAGCTCTTAGAAATATTGTATTTTCCCTTGGCTAAGTTGTGATAACAGTGATGTCACTATCTGGTATACAATGTTGGTATAACTGGTGGCACTATCTATACCAACGTTTTCGGGACAAGTGGCACTACCTATTATACAAACGTTGGTGTGATATAAGGTGACTATCTGGTAACAATGTTTGCAAAAGATTTAACACTCTTGTACTTGAGATTTGTATAATAATAGATGGCTTTCTGGTACACCAATGTTTGCGTGATAAAAGGTGTCACTGTCTGGTACACCAATGTTGGTATGAGAATTGGCACACTCTGCTACATGAGATTGTTGTAATAACAGGTGACTATCTGGTATACTAATATTGGTTTGGTAACAGATGACTCTTTCTTTACATTAAGGTAGATGTATGTCTCCGAGAGTCTGTCTTTCTGAATTCTTGCTTTTACATCCTGTTCTGATGATTTCAATTAAAAAGATTAATTAAAGATTTCAATTAAAAAGCTGGCTACTTTGTATACATCAATAGAATAATTTACAGGTCTAGTTGGAAGTTGTTGTTTCCTATTGTTGTTGCACTTAAAAGAAATGCAATTAATTTATATGAAATACAGAAGAAAGTTTATTAATGTAAATGAAAAGCAAAGATATATCTTCTTACAGCAATTAACAATAACTAATGTTAGATTTAAGTTTCTACTGATGTTAAATCAATTAAATCTGGTCAGCATGCCAAAGATTTTTTTAAAGTATAATCAGATAGTGAATTTAACTAATTTAATTAAGGATTAACTTGTAATTTGATAAAGTAGCATTTGTTTTTCCTCAGTGGACTATATATTTGCATCATTTGAGAATTTCTGTGCCTTCCTAAAATTACTAACTATTCAAATTACAAACAATTAACAACAAAAGCTAAAAGTCACAAAGAAAGCAAAGTTACACAATATTGTATTAAAGATGTTTGTCCTAGATTCCCAATCATAATTTATTTCTGTTTAACAGATTTCTATATTTAATATATATACATATATGTGTGTGTGTTGTTATCGTATACATAATTAACTGAGTCAATCTTTGAAAAATGATTTTTTACTATAAGTTGTGATATTGCTTGTTCTGGGATGCAAAAAAAATTGACGTTTTCTTCAAATGCTTTACAAAGGGAGTAAGATAGTACTTTAGAGACAAAGATTTAGAGGCCTGGTGAGGGACAATAAAAAGATTAAAAGACACAGCACCAAGGTAGTTACCATAATTCACCCAACACAGGTGAGGTATTTAAGCAATGAGCATTCAGAAAGCTGGCAATGTTGGATAAGGGGAAAAGAATGAATCAAGGTTTAAAATGATAATGGGGGAGGGGAAACAGCAGATTACAGTGAGCTGCATTAATTATTGTGTGGAATATAAACATACTATTTAATTAGAGCCATTTTTCACACACTGTCTCCTAGCATATGCTAGGTTAAAGTATAAGATGTATTTAATAGCAACTCTAAATGACTAATATTTTAGTCATGGAAGAGGGCTCAAATCATTGTTTTTAAACTGTATTTTTGTCTGACGAGATATTCTAGTAATAAAACAAGAGGTAACTAACAAATTACATTGAATATCTCAATACAATAATCCCTTTGTTTACACTCATCTACTAAAGCACAATTCTAACTAAAGTTAATGGCTGGGCGGTGGTGGGGCACGTCTTTAATCCCAGTACTCCGGAGGCAGAGGCAGGCAGATCTCTGTGAGTTCAAGGCCAGCCTGGTCTAGAAGAGCTAGTTCCAGGACAGGCACCAAGAGCTACAGAGAAACCCTGTCTCGAAAATAAATAAGTAAAAAATAGTTAATGTATGTAAAACACACTTAGCTGTGGTTAGAATGACTAAGACATACTGTTCACCTACATTGACAAATCACACATTGATAATGCTCAACTTAAAAATATGCACATAATCTAAAACATCCTCAACTTTCCCAAATACAAACTAATATTCACTTATATACTTTAAATTGATCTTTTAATTTAAAGTTGGTTGTTTGCTTTTTTTTCACATGGGTTAATGCAACCTTGACATTAAAATCTAAAATTGTATTACCAATCTGCCCTAAGAATGGAATTAGCAAGTTAATTAAATGCTCAAGACTCATTTTTCATCAAATAGCATACAATTAGAATTTAGTGTGCATTTCTTAAATAAAATAGAGAGAAGTAGCAACAAAGTTAATACTGTTATCATGCAGCTACTGAGAAGATTCTGTATATGTGACCCTGAATGTC
The DNA here is from genome assembly GCF_018167655.1 of Microtus oregoni. Classification (NCBI taxonomy): domain Eukaryota; kingdom Metazoa; phylum Chordata; class Mammalia; order Rodentia; family Cricetidae; genus Microtus; species Microtus oregoni. Next base: position 7,915,864 of record NW_024543069.1, read on the forward strand.
TCTGGTTTGAGATATTGTAATGATTATGATTATGAATGATAATTTGTCATGGATTTGGCAGTAGAATAAATGAATAAAATTGTTTTAATAAATAAGTGTCTTTCTCAACATGCTGTATTAAAAAGCCTGTTGGAACTGGGTAGGTAATAATTCTGGGAACTCTAGAAATGGAAGTAGGTAGACATTAAGTTCTAGGCCAACATGGTCTACATAACAAATCCTATTATAACATAAAGACATAAGCAAGGTACATCAAAGAAGGGTTGGAACTAGTGTGCTTCAAGATAACACTCCTAAAGTTGCCAAGAAATTCTAACACGATATTTTTCTCAGATGCCAAAAAGTTAAAAATAATTAATTTTTTTAAAAAAATTGGAATGAAAGGAAAGAGAAACAAGAAATACACAAAGTAGGGAAAGATTCAGAAGTTTCCATTTCCATAATTATATATTTTGATTTAGAGTCACAAGCATCCATTTTCGTGACAGTCTGCCACCCACATGTAGAAAATTGGGAAACCAAAATAAAATTTTGTTTTGTATATTGTAATCTCATGGATTTCATAGGTAGGGATACATGCAGCAAACAAATTCAAGGCATCCAGAAGACTGCACAGTGTGACCTTCCAGTGACTGCTGTGATTAGTGTCTGCTTCTCCTGGTGTTGCTCTGTTAGGCTGGCTAATAATCTGCTCCAGTAACCCAATGAAAAGAGAATCATATCTACCTTGAATTTGTGACAGTCTTCCTATCTTATTTTGAACATATTAGATCTTCAGTTAGTTCTTCAATTGTGTATTTTTAAAGACAAAACATTCAGGAGTGCAGGGAAGTCTCATACAATCTGCCACCACACCAAACACACAGGCTTAACAGCATAAGCATATTGCGTCAATATTGTACCAAGTGCTACACCATGAAGAGAAATGTTTTCATTAAGAATGATTCTACACAACCTTTCCTCCCTGTGCTTGGTCTCCTGAGCCCCTTGCAACCTCTGGTCTCTATGTTTAGGGATTTCCAGAATGTAGATAAAAGTTTCTGTTCTGCCAAGTCCCACAGCCATTCAGTCCCAAAGAAACAAGCAGAGGCTGGTATTAATTATAAACTGTTTTGCCCATCGCTCAGGCTTGTTACTAACCACCTTTTACAACTTAAATTAACTCATGATTCTTATCTATGTTTAGCCACATGATTGGGTACCTTTGTTCAGTGCAGCGTTCTTGTTTCCTCAGCATCTGGGTGGCTACTGCATCTGGCTTCTTCTCTTCCAAGAATTCTCTTAGTCTGTTGTCCCACCTATACTTCCTGCCTGGTTACTGACCAATCAGTGTTTTATTAAAACAATACAAGTAACAAATCTTTACAGTGTACAAAAACAATTTCCCATAGTTGGAAAATAGTGATTCAGCCTCCAGGAATCTCAGAAGGAGACTGTGTCTGAGAGCTGTCTCCTCCCATTTCATAATCCTACCTAGTTCTGGGATTAAAGGCATGCACCCTATCACCTGATTTCAATGGGAAGCTACTGTGGCTACTAGGATTAAAAGTGTGTTTTTTCCTGCCTGGTCTATAAACCTGGTCAGTGTGGCTATTTTACTTTCCTGATCTTCAGGAAAGTTTTATTTATTAAAGTACAAATGAAATATCCCATAATTGAAATTATACATTACACATCCTTTTTTTAAACAGTTTTTGAAGCTATAATATAATTACCACATTCCTTCCTTCCTTCTCTTACTTGAAGACTCTCCCATATACCTCTTTCCAATTCGTTCTCAAATTCATGCTCTCTTTTTTCATGAATATTATTCCATGCAGATTTGTATGTGTATACACACAGATATCCCTAAATATAAACTGCTCAATCTGTATAGCGTTACTTGTGTGTATGTTGTCAGGGTTGATATTGTTGGCTTTTACTGAGCGATATGCTTCAATGATTGCGCCACATCTGTGCACAGGTTTTTAGGAACTTTCACTTTTAGTGCTGCCTAGTACTCTATTGTGTGGATTATAAATTTGTTTATTAATTCACCTATGGAAAAATGTCTAAGTCACTTCTGTTTTTTTGATTTTATAAAGTTCATAGCACAAATAGTCTCAGATATGTTTTATGTTATATTTTCAGAGAATTCTAATACTGTGGTTCTCAACCTATGATCCACATCTCCTTTCACAGGTGTTGACTAAGACCATGGAAAACAGGTATTGGCAACACTCCAGTTATGAAACAACAATGAAAATAAATTTAGGGGTCACCACATATAAGGAACGATATTAAAGGGATGCAGCATTAGAAAAGTTGAAGATGACTGGTTTAGTAATTAATAGGAGTGCACTTGCTTTATCAAATGGTAAGTGCATAGTTAAACTGGAAGAGACTGCACACTATTTTATTTTTCTGCAATAATCAATATGCATTCCTACAGCACTACCTGATAGTTCACTGGTAGTTGGTATTTCAACAGTTTGTATTTTCTTTTCACATAAAATATGTATATTTTTCTTTATTAGAGTGCTCAAGAATAAACAGACCCTTATTATGCTCGTCATGTGATTAAAAATGCACTTGACCTATGCTGTGGGACCCAAAGACTAAGGTCTCCCACAGTGGATGTCAACTGCTCCATGGAAAATCCCCATTCACCATGGAGAGGATATTTTCTAGATAGTAATGTCTCTGCTATAGATCCCAGCCAAAGAGCCACAATTTCCCTAAAATCCCTTTATTCTGTCACCAATAAACTGACCCTTGCTCTTACCTCTCTTCAATATCTAGGAAATTAAACTCACCGAAGTTGTCTCTAGTGCATGCAGAACATCTGCTTGAATTGTTCTTGCCCTGAAACCCCCAGGAGTACATTTGGGGTGAGTTACATTGAGAATACAGGAGAATGCTAAGGAATGGCACTCTGGCGTAAAAATAATGTTATTAAACTTCCTCTTTCCATGATAGGTGTGAAGGGAACTGCTGCCCAAAGAAAACTCTTCAGTCGTGGTGACATTTACAGAGATCCCATGTGCAGAGGTGTAAGTTCCTGTCATTCTGCTCTGCACACATGATGGAGTTTGCAGATGAAAATAGACACTATCCCTCCCTTAGGTCTCTCCTGGTTCTTCCTGCTGTTAAATGGTGTTCTTCTTCCTCTCACAGGACTTAGGTAGCAATTCATCTTCTTTTTTTAAGGATGACTAAAAAATGTTTTTTTAAAAAAAAAAGTGGGGGAGACTGGGAACAAAAATATCACTGTAAAGCAAATTAAAAATACTAAAAGCAAATTAGTACAATATTAAAATAAATATGGCTGAAAACACTACATGCTAACAGACAATATGAGATACAATTAAAGTGGGAGATGAGAGGAAAGGGCGGAAGCCACAGGCCTACATCAAGGGCATTTCAGTATGTGTCTGAATAGAATGGATTTGTACTTTCGCTGAGAGCCTCCTTTGTGACAGAAGAGGTTATGGCAGGCCTAGAGATCATACATGCACAGATACAGAGGAACATTCTCGTCTACGCACAGCAGTGAGAGATGAAGGATGCTCTCCTACGGCTCAGCGCCTGATACCGTTACCATGAACTCAGAGATGCTCCTCCTGAGGGTTTTTGTGGCCAAACTGACTGCTTTCTGAAGCTATGTGTGGAGCCACACGACTGCTGAACAAGGTCAAGGAGCTTCTTGGTGAAGTGGGCAACTGCAAGGGGCTACGCCTTCGGATTTATTCACGCTGCATTGCAGAGGCCTTGCTGTGATTCAAGACCAGTCCACGTCAGACAAGCAGAAGCAATGCACAGGGATAATTTGTGTTTCCCTTTCTATTTATCTGTTTCTTTCTTTTCTTTTTTTATTTATTCTGTGTCTTTACATCATTTATCTTGACCTCATTCATTCCCACATCCCTTTGCATCTGCCTTTTGCCTGCCTCAACTAAAGCAAAATTTCAGAGGAAAAAAAAAGGAAAAAATAAAAAGGGGAAAAATTAAAAATCTCACCATGGAAGCTTCAGTGTGATACAGTGAATCACGCAGTAAACCCCTTTGTCCCTGTATTTTTACCTTCAAGTAAGTGTTCACTGTAAAGAGTTATTAGTCTGGTTCTAGGTCTCCGGATTCACCTTCACTATCAGTTCTGAGCCCTCTCTGGCACTCTTCCTGGATATCCTATTGTTGCCCCGTTTTGTGGAGATCCTGCCACTTTGGGTCTGTGAGTCAGGTCCTTTCACGTGCTCCAGAAGATCAAAAAGCTAAAAAAGAAGATACTTCTCCACAGTTGCTTAGGGTCTTACCTAAGCAATTGGAAAGAGGGCATCTGAACTGGCCTTGCCCTGTTGTCAGATTGATGACTACCTTAAATGTTATCATAGAACCTTCACTCAGGAACTGATGGAAGCAAAGGCAGAGATCCACAGCGAAGCACTGAGCTGAATGCCCAAAGTCTAGTCAAAAGAGAAGAAGGAGCGATGGGAACAAGACCATGTTGGCAATACCCACTGAAACAGTTTACCTGAGCTAATGGAAACCCACCTACTCTGGACTGACAGCAGGGGAACCAGCATAAGCCAAACTAGGCCCTCTGAATGTGGGTGACAGTTGTATGACTGGGGCCAACATTGTACCCACTGGCAGTGAGACCAGGATTAACCCTACTGCTTGTACTGGCTTTTTGGAACCCATTCTCTATGGAGGGATACCATACTCAGCCTGCATATGGGGGGAAGGTCTTGATCCTGCCCCAAATCATTGTGCTGAACTTTGTTTACTTCCCATGGGAAGCCTTACCCTCTCTGAAGAGTGGATGGGGGGTGGGAAGGAAAGGTGGAGGGGACAGGAGGAGGAGAGAGAGTGGGAACTGGGATTGGTATGTAGATTGAGAAAAGATAGTTTTTTTCTTGATTTTTAAATTTTTATTACTTCTTTCATTGTACTTAGTCTTGTATTACATAAAGACATGTTCAGAGAAGCACATTATGTACACTGATAATATTCTCATTCATAATGACAAAGTTTGTTCTTAAATATGGCTTTTCTATACACCTTTTAACTATATCGACAGATACAAGTAGGGAAGGGCAAGTCAGACATCTTAGAATTGGGTAAGCAAACCAGACATGATGCTGACTTGTTCTTTTGCCTTCATGGGAGCAAAGGAAAGTATATGGGAAAGATAGTGTTGTGAAATCAAAATCCATGGAAATGCTATTCAAAGGCAACATTCTACAGGCAGAATTGACGGCATGAAGCAAGTTTATTGTTGGGTCTACAACAAAAGTAATGCTGGGGGAAGCTCTTTTACCCCATGAAATACATCAATTTTAGAAACTCATATGAATATAATTATAAAGACAGAAAATAAGATCCATGGGCAGTGAAAATTAACGATGTATGCTGGGCAGTATCTTTGTTGCCCAAGGCCAAAAAGATAGTTTCTTAATAAATAAATAAATATTAAAATAAGAAAATAATTTACTGACACCAATGAGAGAGGAATGCTATTGTGTGATTTGAAGACTTACATTCTAAGAAATTTGCAAATCTAAAAATCAAAAAATAAATTAATTTCTAGACGCATGTGTCTACCAAAGTTAAACAAGAGGATATACAACAGAATTACACATATACGGAAAAAAAATAAAATTGCAGTAGTAATTTTAGAAAAACTATATTAAAACAATAGCAAAATCCCAGGCCCAGATAGACTTACAATTAAATACTACCAGATCTATGAAGTATAATAAGACCAATGATCATCAAATTGTTCTACAAAATGGAAAGAGAAACATCACTCCTAAACTCATTTTTAACGTCCAGTATTACCATGATATGAACACTAGAAAACAGACACAAGAAATAGAAAAACCTTAAATGAATGTTCCAGATGAAATTATAAGCAAATATTTTTAATTGAAATATCTCAAACTATCTGCAGTTCTTCAGGGATGAGTATCCACAAGGGTCAAGGATTCCTGATCTCTCGATGTCACTTTACCTAACTACTGACCAACACTCTCCACCCATCGCTGAGACAGTTGGCACATTTTATCCACATCTATCACAAAATCTTACTTCTTAAACAAACCTAGACACACCACAACAAGCTGTTTGCTGTTGGGCATTTGCACAAGACTTTTTCACATGTATCAAATCTAACCTCATTCCCAGTATTCCCATTATATGAATAAATTTATAAGAGTTTAGAAAATAATGAAGAACTTTAAATTTCCACTTTCTCTGAATATATGTATGTGCACCGTGTGTGTGTGTGTGTGTGTGTGTGTGTGTGTGTGTGGAGAGAGAGAGAGAGAGAGAGAGAGAGAGAGAGAGCTAACTTCTCTTTAATATAGAATGTTGAAGACTCAAGCACAATTTTGATCCTTTTTCAAATTTTTGAACCCACTATAAAGTAGTGATTTAAAAATAAATATGTAGAGTTCTGGAGAATACAATCACAAAAATAGAAACAACCTGTTAAATAAATGAAGGAAAATTTTTAGTGGTTCTTTGAAAGTTGATTCTAAGCTTCTATGTGAGTGAGCTGGAAATATTCTATACTGAGCAGGTTCTCTTTGTACATTGATTTCCAAGTATCTTTCAGTATAAGACTTACAGTTATTACTAGAGTCTTACTGGATCAGTCATTAGAGTACTAGCTCTCCATCAATAAACAATCATGTTAGGAGTCGAGAAGTGTTTACACTCGTAACAGAAATGGAAAATGATGAATTTAAAAGGCAAAGAGAACCCTGTCTCAGTGGCTTGTCCTCCACAGCAACACCAAATTTTTAACAACCATAGCTGTAGCCTCGGTGTTAAGGATCCAAGGACTAATGTGAGCGATCTCTTGGACACAATATTGGGAGTTTACTAAAGAGCATTCGCTTGTGTCAACCACAATGAAGCTTGTAGCTCAGGACATTTACCAAAAAATCTGAAATACAAGGCCATGATCTTTGTTGTTCCTTGCTTCTTAATCCTCTAATCCATCTCCCTCTCCTTTAATAGGCTTTTTTTTGTGCAGCCCATACTAGCCTTGAATTCACAGTCATCTATTATTAGCTCTGCCTCCATCATAGACTCCTGAAAACTGGAGTTGAAGGTGTGAACTATCACTACAAAGTGTGTCTTTCTCTTTAAAAAGAAATGGAAGTTTACGTGGACCTGACAATACAAAAACCCTCACATGGACCATGAAATCAAAATATATATATAAACTATGTGAAATAAGATTAAACAGTGAGGACAAGTACCGTAGAAACAAAACAAACAGTTCTGTAACTTACTGATTTACACTCACGGAAATCAGACCACAGCTAATCTCTAAAACAAAGCAACAAATGTCTTAATTAAAAAATAGAATGACCTACTTAAATTTCTTTTAAAAGATACCATCCTTCAGAAAAATATACAAATTATTGAACAAAATTCAAATTAAAAAATATATGGAAAATAAATAAGTAAACGTAAAAGAAAATATAGAAAAGAGAAAATGTCAGCCCATATGACTGTCATTTCCTGAATTTCTAAAGCCAAATAATAGAAGGTCCATATGGGCAGGGAAGAAAAACAGATGGTAAGAAATAATTAATAAATGATTAAAGTATTTCCCAGAACAAAAAAAAATGGATTGCCAAATTTAGAGACTTCACTCAGTACCTAGAATGAATGAATTGTGGTATACATTTATCATGACATACTTGGAAATATAGAAATAATGAAAGTATAGAATAGAATTTTCTACAAGTTTGTAAAAAAGAAAAAAAAAATGTTTTTTTCAGACCCAGGCCAGCTGGCCTTGGGACTTGATTGGAGGAGGGGGAGGGAAATGGGAGGCTTTGGCGGGGAGGAGGCAGAAATCTTTAATAAATAAATAAATTAAAAAATAAATAAATAAGTAAATAACAGCTGGGAAAAAAAGACAAAAAAAGAAAAAATGTTCATTCAGATCAAATTGAGTCAATTTGATTGCATTTGATTTTGTGGCTACAATAGAATCAAACAGACAGACAGAGAGAGAGACAACAGTCAGACAGTCCACAGTTGCGAACAGAGAAAGATCTAGTTCTTAGACCATTTTCGCAGTCTCTCCACAGGTCTTCCTGCTACAACAGGCAAGTTATTTCCTTCCTTCCACAGAGAAACTCCAGCTCTAACACTCTCCTCCCTTATGGAGGAAAACAATTCTAAACACACAAACAAACCTCACAACCCTCTCCCTCCCCATGCCTGTATATCTTCTTACTGTTGGCTACACTGCCACCTCAACCAGCCAATACTACAAAACCCTAGACTTTACGATCTAGGTGTCCATCAACAGGTGAGCGAGCAAATTAAACACTGTATAACAAATCAAAAACAAATTCAAAAGATCACTCACTTTATTTTTTTTTAATTTATTTATTTGTTAAAGATTTCTGTCTCTTCCCTGCCACCGCCTCCCATTATCTTCCCCCTCCCCTATCAAGTCCTCCTCCCTAGTCAGCCCAAAGAGCAATCAGGGTTCCCTGCCCTGTGGGAAGTCCAAGGACCACCCACCTCCATCCAGGTCTAGTAAGGTGAGCATCCAAACTGTCTAGGCTCCCACCAAGCCAGTACGTGCAGTAGGATCAAAACCCATTGCCATTGTTCTTGGGTTCTCGGTAGTCCTCATTGTCCGCTATGTTCAGTGAGTCGGGTTTTATCCCATGGTTTTTCAGACCTGGGCCAGCTGGCCTTGGTGAGTTCCCCATAGAACATTCACTTTAACCAAGATGGAATTATTCTGTGTTGCAAAGTTGGTTTAACATATCAATAGAGAAAACATCACATAAATAAACCTAAGTACAGAAATCACATAATGAGCATGATAGATGCAGAAAAGACTTTGATAGCACCCCTTCTTAATCCTAACATAATGGTAGTAAAGGAAACATAATCCCAGAGAATGTTCCTACAATAGGCAGGAACATGGCGTCGGGAACTGAAGCAGAGACCACCAAGGAAAGCTGCTGACTGGCTTACCCAGAGTGATCAACTACTTTTCTTACACAGACCAGTTCCACCTGGCCAGGCATGATACTTTCCACAGTGGATGAGACCTATTAAATCAATTAGCAATTAAGAAAGTTGCCCCACAGACCTCTATGCAGACTAATTTGATGGAGGCATCTCCTCATTTGAGATTTCCTGTTCCCGTATGTCAAGGTTTGTGTCATGTTGGAAAAAAACAAAATAAAAAAAACAAAAACTAAACATTACAGAGAGTCACAATGAATGAAAATTTGGATGGGGCAAGAAAGTGTCATATGTTAGACACAGTACAAGAAGAACAGAACTTCAGTGGAAAAAGACTCAATCCACCACAAAATCAAAAATAAAAAGCAATGCTCTATTTTCTTTACTTAAGGCTACTAAGTGTGTCTGAGACATCTAGATTGCTTTGATGTAGGCACCTGTTTACTAACTTACAAGGGTAGGCGTTCATCCCTGTGCTCAAAACATCTTGTTTTGGAGGAAGGTCACTAGGCTTTGAACATCACTTGATAAAAGTCCTGCCTAAAAATTTAAAATCAATACATTAAATCATTAATGTGTTTAAGCAATATGTAAGGAATGATGTCAAACTTAGTAATAAAATGGCAATCAGAATACTTTAGTCTCCTTGGGGAGAGAAAACAGCATCCTATTGCTCATCTTGTGGCTAACTACAGTTACAGTACATAATTTAGATGAAGTAGCCATTAGAACTAGCATATTAGTGACATCAGAGATGGCTCAGTAGATTAGGGCACATTTTTTCACGGCTGAGGACCTGAGTTTGATTGATCCCTGAAATCCACAAAGTGGAAGGAGAGGACCAACTCGTGAATGCTGTACTGTGATGTGCAGGCAAGCATGTACTGGTTTACACACACACACACACACACACACACACACACACACACACACTGACTAAATAAATACTTAAGTAAATATTAAAAGATAAAAGATATATCATTTCATTCCTAAAAGTATGATATTAGTGATAATTTATCCTTTATTAAAATTTTAATTTATAAGAAACTTGATCACAGTTTCTGCTCCCTCCACTCATCCTAGCTCCTCTGACACATACTCTCCCCCCAGATCTACTTCCCCTGCAGTTCATCTTCAGAAAGGAGCGGGCCTCTGAGAGAGGACAGCCAAAGGTGACAAAACAAAACTCAGTAAGTCAAGGCAAAAATCCCACTATAGAAGTTGGACAAGGCAACCCAGTAGGAGGTAAATGTTTCAAGAGCATACACCCCCTCTCTTAGGAGTCCCACAGAAACACCAGTCTAATAGCTATAACATATACTCAGAGGACCTGATTCAGGCCAATTCAGACCCTGTGCTTGCTGTCTCTTCTAAATAATTTTAGATATATATGTGCCTGAAACCCCTGAAGACTGTTGAATCAAAGGATTGTTTTGACTGTCTTTATACACTTAACATTGTATTATGTCATGACCAATCAAAATACACCCTTATAAAACATACTCTTAAAACATGATTGCTCACTATCAGTATTATAAAATTCTATGTTAACCTGAAATATAATGAATGGGACTTGAAGTATGGCTCTGAGGTTAAGAAGTTATACAGTTCTTGCAAAGAGCCTGGTTCAGTTTCAAGCAATCATACTGAGCAGCAGTTCATCTGGATTCCATCCCTGACTCCAGGTCACCTGCTTCCTCTGGCCTCATGTGGACTCACAAGCAGACCCACACCTAAAAATAATTACAAAGACAAAATAGAGATCTAAAGGTAAATCTAAATCATGAGTCAGGAAGAGTTGTTAGAATGTCTGAAATCTATTTCCAGGTGACCAATTCTCCCTTCAGCACTGACCCAGCTTCCAACATTTCCTTCCTTGCAAAGGAGTTTCCTGAGCGAATTCATTTTTTGAGGTCATTGTTTGTATAGTGTGATAAACTGATTGGAGGACACAAGAGTCTGAGTAATATCTGTCTTTTCCCAAGCCAGTTATACATATTTCATTTTTTTTGTTTACTTCTGTGGTATGCCTGTCTCCTTTATTGTCACGCAGACTCTCCTGTCTGATTCTGTCATTCTATCTCATTTCCCTCCACCTCATGAAGATTAAAAGCATAGAAATAACTTCTGAGTACAAACCTTTTGAGTCACCTTGGATTCCAGGCACAGAATGGGATTAAAACTACATCCACACAAAGATAAGCCCTCAGTGCTACACAACTCTAATGAGAACAAGTACCTGTGAGGGCAAAGTCACATCCTGAAGCAGACGTGATAGGCCCCAGCAGAGAGCAGGTGGGGCCACATCGTGATCGTGCTTGCTGGGTTATCCATTATCTCTAGTTCCTTGCCTCAGTCTTTCATCTATTTTAATCTATAGCTCAAATCAGTACTCAGAAGATTGAATTAAGGTTCATACCCTTTTTACCGTTTCTTTCCCCAGTGTTCCCACACTTAACGGTCTCCCATTGCTTTTTATCATTACTCATCCTGTGGAAGACGGAAGAGGGAATCAGAACTGGATCTGCACTTACACATAAGCTAAATTGTGGGTGCTAGAACTAGCACATTCTACAAGATATGTAAAGTATTGAATTTTAAAATATTTCAAAACATCAGCTTAGGGGATATCACGGAAGAGGAGACAAAAAGAATGTAAGAGTCACAGGCCCAGCAAATCTACTATTTGTGTCTCCTAGAAATGACTGAGAGAGAAGCTACACCCCTGATACCTCAAAAACAGAGCTGCCTATATAAGATCTGAACAGTGGCAATGGCAATAAATATGCTAAAAAGATTTCACAGGGCCCCACCTTTAGGCAAAGAACTATAGGCAATTAATTCTCCCTGTAAGAGGGAGAACTAATCTTTCCCGTGGACGAACCCACTAATTGGGTATCAAATACCAAGTGGTCGGTCCTGTTATCATACACACATACAAAACAAAAATGAACTGAGTAGATTGTATTTATATATTGATGTGCTTAAACACACAAATATTAAACAATAATAATCAAATAAATATATATTTATATTATAATTATATTTTAATATTTTTAAATTATCAAAAATTAATATTTTTCTTAGTAAAATTAAAACGTATAGTTTAACTATGTAACTACCCATCTTTACTGCTTTAATGGATTGTTAAGTTTTATCTTCATTAGGGTTTCTATTGCTGTGACCAAAAAGCAAGTTGGGGCGGAAAGTGTTTATTTGGATTATCCTTCCATATTGCTGTTCATATTGAAGAAAGTCAGAATAGGAAGCAGGAGCTGATGCAGAGGGCATGGAGATGAGCTGCTTACAGGCTTACTCCCCTAGGCTTCCTCAGTCTGCTTTCTTACAGACCCCAGAACCACCACCAGCTTAGAGATGACCCCACCAACCATGACCTGGGCCCTCCCGCACTGACCACTAATTGAGAAATACCTTACAGCTGGATCTCATGGAGGCAATCCCCAACTGAGGCTCCTTTCCCTCTTATGACTCTAGCTTGGGTCGTGTTGACACACAAAACCAGCCAGTAAAACCCTTATGGATTCTCTGGCTTGTAGGGTTTTTTTTTTTAAAAAAAAAAAAAAACAAAATTGAAAAGTAGGAGATTCTGTTCCCCCTTCCCTCTATTTCCAATAACTCTTTCTCACTATTATCTCATCTTGTGTTTAGTTTTAGATATGTTCTTTTCTTAAATAGTCAATGTAAGAAACTCAGTAATCCTTCCATTGTATTTTTTTATGTTATGCAATGTGCTTTTCAATTTAGAGGTATAATTTACATCTAGTTGTTTGTTATATATTTCTAATTAACACAGTAGATCTTTCTTAAAGTGATTTGAATATACAAAATGAGTCATGATGTCTCTATAATGTTTATAGTCAATACTTCTATCATCTCTGTCATATAAAGTTTTATTTTAAGTAATTGTTACTTCTTATTTTTATTTGAGTTTTCTGAGTCTTTATATGACAGTAAAATTATTATTCTTTACTTTATGTTTTTGTTGTTCTTTTTTGTAGCTGTTTGTTTAGTGGGGCAAGTCTATAGCCCAGGCTACTAGCTTCAAGCTCAAATATTCAAAGCTGACTTTCTCCTGAGTCTGCCTCTAGAATACTGGGAATGTAAGTGTGTGCCACTATACATAGCTTATGACTGCTGATTTTTGGCTGAATAGAAGCCGTTGAAAAATTGAGCTAAAGTGCTTTATACTTTTTTATTTATTTAAATATTTATTTGTACACTACTCTCAACAAGAAAGAAAGTTATTTAGAAGCAGTTTGACCTATTTTTGTATACTAAACTTTTAAATTTTGTCCATGTGGTCCAGAATTGTCATTAATTCATTACTTTATTTGACCTCAGGTACAATTCATGAATTCTAGCAGTGCTTGCTTCCCAGGTTGGAAAATGTTTTCTCTACATGGCAGGAAAGATATTGTTCCAATTCCTCAGTGGGATCCAAGGGCTGTGCCAGTCAGTCTTTCACCTGATTGCTGCCACCCGCCCTCGACCCCATCCACAGAGCCTTTTCTCATTTTCACTGTGGAATGTAGTGGAAGACGGATTAATGACAGACCAGATACTGCAAAGAAAACACTGCAAGCCCTGAGGACTCAGTTGAAGACTGGAGTAAGAACTTCTGCGGATGCTCTCTTTTCCCCCTCTGCAGTTCTTTCCAAGTAATGTGTGCTTTGAACCCTCACTGCCTGAGCCTCCACAGACTCTGCTCAATTTGAGTTCAGAGAAACTGCTGCGCTACCCCTTTGTGATAGTCTACAAACTCTCTAATCCATTCCCTGCTGAGCCGTATATCTCCTATGGGTGATTGCCTTTTCTGAAGGTCACTGCCCTTTCTTCCCTGAAGTCTGCAACTTGTAAAAGGCTTTCATATATTTGGCCTCTGTTTTGTAAGCTGCTTCCTTAGGAGCAGAAACCCTCCATGTAAGCTAGAAACGCAAGTATTTTAAGAAATTGAAGTTTTATTTTCATAAAACAAACACGTTATAAAAAGTGACAAAACATGTTATCAGTAAAATACAGCTTGATGAACATTTAGGCACCTGACTGATTCTAAGATGTATATTATAAATTGCAGGATTTTATTGTATGGTTAGTGTGAAGCTAAAATCTGACAATTAATTAAAATCACTTTACAATTTGAATCATGTTCCCTCAGATAATTATAGCTTCTTTAGGTAAATATTTCCAAAATATGATATATATGTTTACATTTTCATATTAAAAACATAGAACTTTCACATAATAGAAATTTTAATAACTATGATGATAATAGTAGATTGAGAACAATACAGTTATGTTTTCACTAACTAACACTTTAGAAAATCAGGAGTTTTTAACTTTTTAACACAAAGTAGATAAGGATGAAAACATCACATATTTAGATTTAACATGGTTCTTTATATGTAGCTGTTTTGGAAAATTTGTTCCCAACACTGTCTTTTCATTTTAATGATTGGAAATATGTTTATGTTGGAGTTGTTGAATCTACTTTCATTTCAAATAATAATTCACTAACTAGTGTCTTGGTTATCTCAGTGGAAGAACTCAGCTGTGAATTTGCAGTGCAAAGAGTTAAAGTAGAACAGATATTGCTTCCTGTTTCCTTATAAGAATAATTTGGCATTTTAATACAGTACAGCTACCTGGAAAGCCATGTTGAAATGTTACAGAGATTGTAATTAACATAGAGACCAACAACTGCATAACAAACAGAAAATAAGACAAATTATTTTGTTGCTGTTGTTGTTTTGTTTGTTTTAATTATGGACTAATAGGTATTCCCTATTAGTCATATGAGACAGACATCTATTTCATAACACATCCTTCCAATGCTCAGAGTTCATCATAGAAGAGGAAGAAGGATATCTACTACAAAAACAAAGGATTTCAGAAAAGAAAATTGGGAACCCTTTTCATCTATGACACATTTCTCTAATTTTCTGTAAACTCTATGAGTGCAATTGCTAGTTAGTCACATTTATTTCCAGCTTCGGGCTTCAGTGAATTCTATGTAACACACACACACACACACACACACACACACACACACATCCCCACATATATGTATTTATTTTACATACATATGTATATATATATATTCTAAATTAGCAGTCATTTAATGAAGATAAAAATTTTAAATATTTCATTCCAACAGAAAAAATGGCATTTGCACATGTCATTTCACTGATATATTTTAAAATTTGTATCAAATTGTTAATGAATTTCTCATAGTCTCCACTGGACTCCACAGAATATTTCTGCAGCTCCTTTACCAAGGGTTGCGTCTTCATGAAGATTACCTCCCATGTGCCTTTCCTTTCAAGCCATAGCGCTACTCAAAGTTTTACACAAAATACGAGAGAGCAGTTGTTTGTTATTTACTTCAGAAAATCTTAGGCTCTCCCACGGTGTGAAAGGAGAGATTTAATACGATCTAGGATTAACTACTAGAAATGACTGCCATGGTTTATTATGTTTCTGTTATTAGAAAGTCATGTGATATTATGGGTAAGTTTACTGTTTTCTACTAAAATGCATATAATAAAATTTGTAATGTCTGCTTCATTCTTATCTTGTAAGTTTTAACTGTGTTTGTTGTCTCCTAGAATATAGCATAATAGTGATGGAAGTTTGTGGAACATGAGATTTCTTGTTTCTCTTTACAACAGTTATATTTTGAATTAATTTCCTCCTAAATTTGCAACACATGCAGTCAGAATTCCATGTAATTACCTCCCTTGGATTCTAAACAGTATAATAAAGTTTTTTTTCCAGTGAATAAGGCCCACTTTAATTGTTTCATTATACCATTGCTTTGTTGGATTCTAGAGGGAGATAATGCTTCCTTAATTAAAAGGGAAACATTTGCAGTTGATAAAAAAAAAGCACAATTTCCAAAAGCATTATAAAACCTGAAAATGAACACAAATTGTTTGAGTACTTTTTCTAAAGTACCTTCATTCTTTGGAATATTAACAGTTTTTATGTTTCTCTAGTCATGCCGTCTCTCTTCCCTTCATCCTTGATTTAATTTCCATGCAAGAACCCAGATTCCTCTAGAACTTATTATCAGAATTATTGCCAAATGCTTCCTGCTACAAACTCTTCCATGAGCTCCAAATACCCGGGACTATGGAATGTGTAGTCTCTTATATGGCTATGGGAGTAAGACCATCTTGAATCCCATTTGCAGGTAATCTTAAGAGAAGTTCAAAGAGTTTCTAAATCTTCTGCATGGAATATAAATGGATTTTTCCTACAATACGGAACAAGGAACTATTAACTTGTATTCCTTTTTATTTCAACTACAAATTGAGTTATAACAAACCACATAGTGTCATGGTATTTCCAGCAATCAGGTTGAGATTTTTCTGACTACAAGATGTGAGGATAAGATGGAACATGACCTGCTGATAGGAGGCCATCATTTTTTTTTATTATTTTGTTACTCTTTTAGAAAGAAAATTGGTTTGTTAATAATTTTATTAATGAAATTGTTTTCAACTAACACATGGATATATGCATTTTGTACATAATAAGAGAAAAGAATGTGATATCTCAGCACATATATATATTGTACAATGCTTAAGAAAAGTTAAGCCTGTTTCTGCAAAACACTGTCATTTATTTATGGTGAATACTCACATATTCAAATTCATGATAACCACAACTTCATTGCACACAGTATGTTGAATGTTGAACACAGTGCTCTGTAAGGCTTTCTTTGGTCTATTGGGTTAAGGCATTAATGGATGACAATTGATGATGTTATCAGTTCTTACTAGTATTCACATTGAAAATAGTTTCAGAAATTCATTCATCACTTAACTATATTCTATGGATTGCCTATTATCATTTCTGCAGTCTCCACATTCTTTGTTTATTAGCTTAAGCTATAAATATTCAATAGTCAGATAAAATTGATGGAATGCAAAACTAGGAATCAATATAATACAATATACCTATGTTAAAAGGCATAAATTCATACTAATTGTATGTGTGTTTGTGAATCTGTAATTTTCTTTCACAAAGCTCTAACATGCTCTTAAGAAGCAAAACATAGAACTTTACTAAGGAAATATCATGCTCGTTCATACTGAAGCTCAAGTGTCTGCCACTGTGTAAAAAGCGGTTCTGGTAGCCTAACCTTTCAGTCACTCTGATGCTCAGTTTCCTGCTCTACAAGTAGATCCATTCATTCTGACTTTGATGGATATAAGCTGTTCATTCTAGGTTTTAATATGCCCCTCGCTTAATATACTAACTATAACAAAAACATTAAACGTGTTTTTCAGAATAGTTTTAGAGATATTTTGACAGAATTTTAAAAAATTCCTAAAAAGCCTGGATTACTGGATAAGCTCCAGAGAAACCCTCAAAGGCTGTCAAAAACTCTATGGGCTTCAGATGGTGACACTATTCAGGGACAAGTCTGTGCAAAGTCATTGAAATTAACTGAGGTTGACCTAAAAAAGAAAAACAAACAAACACAAAAACAAAACTGATGTATTGGTGGCTTAAAGAAAGTTGTGCAGAAGAAATGACACACAGGATGTGATTATGTCCCACAGGCAGAGTAGGGCCATGTGGTAGCTGAGACTAGCTTGGAAGAAAAGAGGTCAACTCAGCTGGCATGTACTTTAAGAGAAGTAAATATGTACATTTAGATAGATAGATGATAGATAGATAGATCGATAGATAGATAGATAGATAGATAATGGATAGATGATAGATATAGATAGATAGATAGATAGATAGATAGATAGATAGATAGATATGCATTAGATATGTCTGTGCTCATATGTGTGTGTGCTTGTTCATATGTGTGTGTATTTCTGTGTGTTTATATGTGTGTATTTTATATATAGTTTAAGTAAAGTTAAGACACAGCAAAAAGCCTTAGATTACCTAGTAAAGAACCCAGTGCCAGGCTTAAGAAAACTCCTTTCGAGAGTTTGATCAGGGAGTTCAAGACACTAACCAAACAGTAGAAGTTATTTTACACTACCCAGGGATGCCTCCCACAATCTGAAGGTAACCACTGTTACAGAACAAACACACTTCAGAGACAGGACTTGGAGGAACTGTCCTACAAGCTTTCTTGAATACTATCTCTCATGGGTGATACACAAAGTGCCAAGGAAGAAAGACATCAGTTGTCCAACCCAGATTGAAAACTATGAACCACAATTATGACCAACTAGGCAAGAAATTACCAGTGATACAATAGTGTTTTTTTTTCCCCTTCAGGGTAAGCAGCAGTTGTCAAATTGTATTTAAGTACCGCTCCACTGGAAATAATGAATACTTGGTACTGTTAAGATGACTAAATATCCCTGGCTAGAGAGATTTAGACCCTAGAGGAAATTATAGCTGCTATTTTCCTAAGCCAATCGTATCTCTAACTGAAGTTTACATACTATCCTAATAGGTATAAATAAGTATAACTCATCACAAAAAATTCATTTGTCAGAAGATATAAACTTTTCAAAGACCCACAACTGGTCTAAACATAGAGATACAGTGGTCTGTGGAGTAAAGTTGTTGAAGAGAAAGACTTTTGTTGTATTTATGACTTTACTCATTAACCTAGTAATCCTATAAGCTGTAAAACTTTAATAATTTATTATGCTACAATCTATTTATCTCACTGTAAACTTTTCTGGAAGTTAAGTGGTGGACAAACTATGTTCAGGGTCTGACAAAAATGCTAGAAGCATTGATTGAGAAAGAACTATATCTTCATTATCAGTTAAGTAAAACTAAATGCATTGCACATTGAAAATATAATCACTTTGACAGCAGTCATTCTTATCATAAGCTTATGTAAGTGATAGAATTAAAAAAGAGATATAAAATTTTCTAGAAATTAAAATTACTATATTTACACCAAATAAACTCAATATAAATACATTACTCTCATAGCAGTATTATTTGTAATAGCCAGAACCTGGAAACAACCTAGATGCCCTTCAATGGAAGAATGGATGAAGAAAGTGTGGAATATCTACACATTAGAGTACTACGCTGCGGTAAAAAAAAAAATGACTTCTCGAATTTTGCATGCAAATGGATGGAAATAGAAAACACTATCCTGAGTGAGGTAACCCAGACCCAAAAAGATGAATATGGGATGTACTCACTCATAATTGGTTTCTAGCCATAAACAAGGGTCACGGAGTCTACAATTGGTGATCCCAAAGAAGTTAAGTAAGAAGGTGAACCAAAGGAAAAACATATAGTTGTCCTCTTGGCTATGGGAAGTAGACAAAATGGCCAGGGAGAAAATTGAGATCTTGGGGGTGGGGTGGGATGGGGGTAAGGGGAGATGGGGAGAGAAAAGGGAGAAGGGGAGAATGGGGGGAACTTGGGGAAAAAGGTGGATTGGGATAAAGGAAGGTTGGATAGGGGAGCACGGAAGCACAATTCTAAGTTAAGGGAGCCACCTTAGAGTTGGCAAGAGACTTGAACCTAGAGTGGCTACCAGGTGCCCAAGCTGAGGTCCCCAGTTAGTTCCTTGGGCAGCTGAGGATAGGGAACCCGAAATGACCCTATCCTATAGCAATACTGAAGAATATCTTGCATATCATCATAGAACCTTCATCTGGTGATGGATGGAGATAGAGACAGAGACCCACACTGGAGCACTGAACTGAGCTCCCAAGGTCCCAATGACTAGCAGAAGGAGGGAGAACATGAGCAATGAAGTCGGGACCACGAGGGGTGCACCCACCCACTGAGACAGTGGAGCTGATCTATTGGGAGCTCACCAAGGCCAGCTGGACTGTGACTGAAAAAGCGTGGGATTAAACTGGACTCTCTGAGCATGGCCAACAATGAGGGCTGATGAGAAGCCAAGGACAATGGCACGGGGTTTTGAACCTACGTAATGTGCTGGCTTTGTGGGAGCCTAGCCAGTTTGGATGTTCACCTTCCTAGAAATGGACGGAGAGGGGAGGACCTAGGACTTACCATAGGGCAGGGAACCCTGACTGCTCTTTGGACTGGAGAGGGAGGGGGAGAGGAGTGAGGGGAGGGGGAGAAGGGTGGGAGGAGGGGGAGGGAAATGGGAGGCTGGGAGGAGGTGGAAAAAAATAAAAAAAAAAGAATGCACAAAAGAGGCATAAAGAAATATAAAATCTTTAATTGGCATAAAGGACAGATATTTCCCATTAAGAGATGGATTTTGTGGAACTGCCAATGTGTCTCAGCAGGAAGAGTGCTTGCTTTGAAAGTCTGAAAGACAATGCGAGCTTGATTCCCAGAAGTTATATAACCTGACGGCACAAGGCAGTGCTCGGATCTTCACACAAAAGTGGTGGAACATGAAGAGATTCTCATGTGTACATATGTGCACTAATAATAATTATAATGTAAATTAATAATAACAATATAAATAAATAATAATACAAAGTTTGGGAGGTTAGGAGAGCCATCAGAGACATGCCATGTCAATTATTGATTTATTTAATACTTTAATATCATTCTATCTACAATTCAGACATCTTCTATGAAGGCAGTACCACATTCAACTCGTCAAAACTGCCTCTGGCATCTCCATCATGCAAAGCTAGCATTTGGTTTACATAGAGTCAAAAAAATTCCCTATCTTTCTAAACTCTCTTTCATCATTGTCCCTCAGTCATGTGCTTAATCCTGTCTTCTTTCCCAGTGACAATAGAGTCATTTGCTACATTGATTATTTCTCTTGTGTTGCATAGTAAAAGAATGTTTCACAAGAGTGTAAGTGCAAAAATTAAATAATCTGAGGCAGGAGGAAAAGGTTCAGCAATTAGACTACTTATTGCTCTGTTGTAGGGTTAAGACAGCCCCTTTAGGGGGCGGGGTTTGCCTCGGGCGAATGCCTACAGATAAATGGGCTTGAGGGAGGTGGCTCCACCTTTTTCCTTCCTACCTCCTGTGCCAGGGGAACTTCGGTTCTGTAAGTTTATCATTAAAGTGTAAATATTCTTTAGTATCTGCATTGCATTTATTTACGCCGATACACTCTGTCATGAGCCCTATGCAAATGGTTGCTTTGCTGTACACAAACTTACAAATACAGAGACAGACAAACACATTAAATAAATAATAAATAAGCAAATTTTTAAAAAGAAATACATTTTTAGGTCCGGGTTTTAAAATGTCAGTAATTTTTTTTTCTCCTCTTAATTGTCTCTTTATAACTGCAATTCTCTTTCTCTCTCCATTTTTTATTTTATTTCTCATCCTTTACTTTTATTGCTGGTCTCTTATTTGCCGTGGCCACAAAACAGAAATTGTGAAAAATTCATGATATTTTTATTTTCTAATGGACACCAGTTCCAGGCTACAGATACGGCTGAAGAGGCTGAGCAAGTTCCTAGCATGAAAGGAGCTCTGAAAGCCTTCTACAAAAAAAACCGACAAATATAAAAGCAAAATAAAACACTGCTGCCATTTCACATAAAGATCAAAAGCACAAAAAGAACTTGATATTACAAAGAGTCAGGCATTTCCTTCAAGGCGGTTTTGTAAAATGTAACATATATTAGAACTTTGCCTTTCCTGCAAGGTGCAGAAGTTAGCTTTCAGTTCTAGGATACACATTTACTGAAAATCTAGGAGGAACATATTAAATGCTCCTCCCCAGTAGATGCAGATATGATATCAGAACTTCCTCAGCCGAGGATCACTGCCAAGTGCGACAAATACTTCAGACTGCTCTGTAGATCCATTAAAAGATAATGAAAACACTTTGCTGTTATAATTATGGTCATCATTTCCCAATAAACATTACAGTAAGAAAACAGAGTATAGACTTCCAGGGATTATCTCAAGAAGCACTTTACATTTTGATAATTTGGCACCAAAGTTTAAGAGTGTTACAATAAAATGCGATCGCTCTCTTCTGGGTCACCTTTGTAACTCTGCTGGTGGAGGGTGGTGCTATAAAATCCACACGCACTCACAGATGCTATAGGCATATTCAGCCTATCCCTATAATTTCTGTAATGACATATGCATTCTCCACACAGGCACATGACGAGCTCTTCTTTAAAACCCTGAGCAGCACGCACACTTGGGTATCTTGTCTCTGATTATTGAGCCTCAGTTTACTTTAGTGACTAAGAAGTTATTTTTCTCACCAACCTTCATTCTAAATATCTAAATGTTGACACTGAATGAACTTTTAAAATTAATGTATGTTCTATACAGTTAAACTCCACATTTATATACTAATTGTGACCATAACTGATTCATGTAAAGATATATGGACAGTATAGTCATCCCTGAGAACATAAATATGGGTATCATTCTACACACTGACTAGAGTATACTTAGGGATATATATGCATAAATATATACTTATATTTATAATATAAATGTATAAATGCATAAGTATGTAAAATTATGTACACAATGGCAATTAATGAATAAAGAGATTATGGATTTGAAAGAGAGATGAAGTGACATAAGGGATTACACAGAGGGAATAAAGGAAAGGAGGGTGTTGTATCACAGTCTCCAAAACAAAAATTATACCCTGGTTTTCTTTAGAAAGTTACCATGTGAAGAGTAGCCACATTCCCATGGATCTTTAATTATTTTCCTATCTCATCTGTTTGCTTGATCTGGCAACAGCTGCATACTTTTGACTGTTGTCTGCTGGATATGAAACAACCATTTATATCATGAGAGAAAACTATATCCTTCATGCAGCTTTTGAATACAAGAATAACAATTCAACAGCATTTGACTTAACCTGTGATATGCAGCTAAATGGATAATTTATATTGAAGCAACTATGCTCTTCTATATTCTACTGTGATTCTTTTTATAGTATAATTAAGAAAAGCTATAAAGAGATATAGATGTAGGCTAGAAATAATTGCTTAACATTAAAAGTCCTAGGTACATTTTCCAGAACCACCACTCAAAAAGAAATAAAAGTCTTAAGAGAAACTTCCACTTTCTTTATTTATAAACTAAAATTATCTATTGGCTGCTTGTTAGGACTATGAGAAAAAGAACCCTAGTGTTGTTTACAGTATTCAAATTGTATTGCAGCTAGACAAAATGAATTTATTACCGTGAAAAGATGTAACATTCTTTATTTTTGAAAGCCTTTATGATATCATCTTATTGAAATTCAGTCAGATAGCTTGTAATTTTAATTAAAAACATGAAAGATGGAAGAGAATATCATTATAGCAAATGATAAATTAATCTGGTGAATTCTTTTTCCTGTACGCCTTGTGCTTACAAATCTGGAAGGAATGGAAGAAAAAGCATCTAAAAGTTTACATCATGTGTAAGCTGGTCAGAAAAAGACCGATCATTCATGTCACTTTGACATGCTACATTAGAGGTCATCAATAGGTTTTCACCCCATAACCTGTCAATCTGGCTCCCCTGTCTTCGTGACTGTTGTTGAACAGGTATTAAGAAGCCTTTTTGTCCCCACGAATTTCTGAAGCAGACAAAAAGCACCAACATTGCCTTCAAATGACGTTAACTTTCTACTCCAGGTGTGGGGAAGCTTTAATGGAAACGCCCTTTGCTTTCAAACCCTGAAGTTTTGATATATCTTGCAATCCAATCAATAATATGCTTGAATGTGTTCCCTTGCTGTGTATCCAGTCTGCTTAAGTGTAACCTTCCTTTAAGGAAACAATGTAAAAAGAGAAGAAGAAGAGGAAAGGGGAAGGGGAAAAAGAAAAAGAAGAGGAAAAAGAAAACAATGTAACCAATCTTACTGTTTCTTGAATTTCCCATGATCAGGTTTTACAGCCTAAGATGAACACATAACTTTAATATTAAATTAATGTTCATCTCCATCACTCCTGATTCTAATTGTGCATGTGCATGCATGCATGTGTTCGTGTGTGTGTGTGTGTGTGTGTGTGTGTTGTGTAAAAGCAGCCAAAAGGCTGAAAGCTACCTTCATTAAAGACAACAAATACCACATAAATATTCGAAGGAACATGTGGATGTAAGTTGACAACATCTGTATGTGGTTTCGAGTGCTAGCCTATGTTTTTTTAAGGTCAGTAAAGTAACTTCTATCCTTATAAAACTCTGGTAGGTAATTTTCCCCAGGGAGGAGCATATCAGTTGGATTACCAGTTGGGAGATATATATGGGATATTTGTAGGAAGAAAATGGAAACAAAAAATTGTAATTAAGTTATAACCTCATAGTAAGATTTTTATGACATTTAATAATTATAGACCAAAGCCTTCCAATAGGAATAGGCAGACTTCAGGCATATACAACAGAAAGAAAGAAGCCAATCAATCCGCATCCCAGACTACAGACAGAGAGAAGATACAAGAAGAAAAGTGGAGAATTTAAATCTCAACTTGCTCTTTGTCTAAATTACTTCAAGAAGATTTTTTTCATTCCTTAATGTCTTGTCAACATAAATCTTACAAAATGCTAAATATTTCTACATTATTCAACTGTAAGGGTAGAAATAGAAAAAGGGATTTTAAAGAATGTTCCATGGTACCTCCAGTTAGTCTAGTATAACAGTGATTCTGAACTATAAATTCATAAGTATAATTATTTGAATCATGTCTGTGGCTTGAGATTAATATATATCACTTTAGCAAAAGTGTGAAATATCTGTCCTGCTTCGAGTTCTAGAGATTAAATACAACTTAAAGATGACTAACATTGATTAAAATAGAATACAGTCTACTCAAACATCTGCTAAATAAATCTTTTTTAATTTTTTTAAATTTTACATACCAGCCCCAGTTTCCCCTCTTTCCCCATTCCTTACTCTTCCCCACACCCCCTATCCCACTGCTCATCCTCTCCTCAGAGGTAGTAAAGCCTCCCTTGGGGAATCAATGAAGTCTGGTGTACCAAGTTGAGGCAGGATCAATTACCTCCCCTGTATCAAGGCAGTGCAAGGTATCCCAGCACAGAGATTGGGCTCCAAAAGGCAGTTCATGCACCCAGAATAAATCCTTGTCCCACTGTTGCCCGCCCCTCAGCAAATCAAGCCTCATAGTTATATATGATTTTGGTTCTTACAATCATGACCATTACATTCCTTTCTTTACAATCAGGTCCTTGCAAATCCTGTGTAGAATTATGTTTTAAAAATCTTTATTTCATGTTAAGTTACATTAAATAGTCTACAGAGATTTTCTGTAGATTGTTATCTAACCAGAGTTTCTTATAATATCTATGGATGGCATTAGAAACATTGGTGATATGCTCATTATGACTTCTGTGGTTGTGCATATCTGAACAAACACAGTGGTTTTTAGATATCTGTATATGTCAGTCTCAGTTAGAGCTTCGAGTGAAAATAATATTGCTGTGAGCGTAGGGCTGACCTAGATTACATAGCGAGTTCCAGGACAATCAGTGCTATGTAGAGAGACCCTGTGTCAAATTAGAGAACAACAACAACAACAAAAAAACATTCTAATGGTATATTATCATAAAATAAAGAATTATATTCCTATAAAAACTATAATAGACATAACGACTCCCTCTTTCTTCTTCCTGTCTCTAACATGGTCCTAAAGTGACTTCTAAACTAATTTTTGATTATTTTCAAACTCTTATATTAAATATGCGAATCAAAGAGCCCTCAAAGTGACTTACATTAACAAGCTTGTTTCCCCAGTCTCTACTTCTCCTGGGAGGCGTTGACCTCTGTGATAGTCTAATCAATTAAGATTACTCTTGAAGGATGCTATGTGAGTCTTCTCCTATTCGGGTTTGCTCTCTGACTGTCATGAGACAAGCAGTTTCTTTTGCTACACAGTCTTGGCATGCATGATTTGCTGCTTGAACAGAGAGACATGAAAACTGAGCTGACACATCAAAAACTAAAAGACCCAAATGAACTTTGCTTATGAGCTGATTCATCAGGAACGCGGACGAAAATGCAAGGAACACTGTCACCAGGGTTCATTTCGTTTCCTCTCATAGATTGAAACAGGTTTTAATATTTGTCAGTTCAGTTACTAACATTATGGAATCTCATGAAACCTTCATTAAATTAATCTGTGATGAGCTACTTTCTAAAGTAGGGTATGATAGTATAAAATAAATAAATGCAAAAATCAAGTATATTTTGTTTTTAAAGTGTATGTGATTTATAACGTGAATTGATGATTTCATCAACTGTTCTATTATGTGTTGCAAATATTTATTTCAATTTTGAAATAAATAAATTTTCAAATGAAATATATTGACTATATAATTAATTCAAAACAATTTGGAATAGATAAACGCTTATAGGTGAACATAATTTCAAATACACCTATACTTTCATAACTATATGCAAACAGAATTACATTTGGATGACACAGTATGCTTATAAAATTCTGTTCAGGAATTATAGTTTACAAATATTTTAAGCATGTATTCTTATAAGCTTATCTATGTTTCACACATAATATTTTAATTAACATGCGTGTATTTAAGTACTGCTGTAATATTCTTTCCTTTAACTGTGATATTATCTCTGTAATGGCTTTTCCTAGCCTCCCCCATATCATTAATAGTTGTTTCTGTCTTACTATTTAAATTATACTCTATGGATCACAGAAATTTCGCTGTGTTGATGGTTTGTTTTTGTTACGAATCCTACTCTAACCCCAAACTAAGACTTGTCTTCAGGAAATTTGGTAACTGGGCAGAGAAGATAAGAAACTTTAAGCATAAGGAAGATTCATATTTCTAAAGCAACAATTTATTATATAAAAAGAAAAGTCAGTGGGCTTCAAAAGATAGGAGAAATACTTGTACACAGTGAAATATTCAAGTCAATGTTTCAGATAAATGCTGCCCTACAGGCTACATGTTCTCAATGAAGAGCATGCCTCAAACCTCAGTTGAATTCACTAAAGCAAACACTGATTAGAGAGCTCTAACCTTTCACTTTCCTGAGAGATCACAAAGATGTGGACTCCCAAAACCGAATCAAATTTGTTTTGTACTAAGTCCAACTTTATGTTTTTTGAATTTAGCAACTTAAACACACTCTCTAAGTTTCACATTGATAATAATACAGTTTTTGTCTTGAACTACGCAAAGAATGTACTTTGAAAATATTTTAAAAGCAAAGTAATGAAAATAATTGCAGGATGTCTTCACTGGTAAAACCAATTTTTATTTAGTGAGCTGTTCTAGGATAGGAGAAGAACTCATAGTCAGAGAAATACTCAAGTCAATGCCTCAGACAAAAGCTGACATTTAGACTTGATGTTCTCAGTGAAGGGCATAATCCACACCTCAGCCAAATTTGTTAAAGCAAACAGTGAGCTAGAAAACTTGTACCTTTATCTTGTCTGAGAAATCACAACGATGTGATGAGTGTGGTCACAATGACCTGAGTTTGATCACCAACAATCACGTAAAAGTGGAAGAAGAGAACTAACTCCACGGATTTGTCTTATCACCTCCCTAAAGAGGTTGTGGGAAGCCCACTACTTCATTTCCCTATCATCCCTACCCCTCCATTGAATATCCGTTCATTGTATTGTCATTGGAAGCTGCAGTGTGTCACATAGTACACACACACACACACACACACACACACACATGTGCATTAAAATTTAAAATAATGAGAGATAAAATACAACTGTTGTATAATATCAAAGAAGCCATATATATTTTGTTGGGTTCTCAAAAATCGGGATACTTAATAAGACCAGAATAAGTGGATAAGTTTTGCTTAATGCAATTATTGTAAGATTTATCAATTTTCATAACCTGTTGAGCCCAGTCAAAAAGATCAAACAGAATTTCATATAGAGCTCAACAAGCAAAGGGCTTCCTATTGCATTTAAGCTAATAGAAAAATTAGGAGAGGGATAATTTAAAAATACAGGTTGATACAAGACAAAACAATAACAGCAATAGAATAGACTGTCCCCAAATTATATTGAATAGCATTCAGTTATCCTCAGAGCAGCACCATAATTTCTAAGATAAAACTATTGCATAGAAAGTAAAGCTTAGAAATGGATTATGATTTAAAAACTGTGACAGTGTGATTCCCATTTGAAATCATTTTATTTCTATTAAAATATCAAAAACCTCCAGAAAAAAAGAATGCCTTCAATACACACATTCTAAAGATTAAATGAATTGAGAATAAGTTGAAATTTTTGGAAATTATTTACATGCATAATCCACCACTTATGAGCAAAGAAGTTATTTTTAAATATTTAAAATTTCTCCTTTTCTAGCTACTTTTAATTAAAAAATCTAAAATACTAAGTCTTTTTAACTTAAAGTTGCAGTGAAACTAATTATAATAATGAAACAATCCTTTTCAGCAATTCAGATAATTTCTTCTGAATAAAAACAAGATAATCATAAAAGGGCAGATATCGAGTATCCTTTTCTTCAAACACTAGTGGTCATGCATATTCAACAGAATGCAAATATTGACTTTTCTGATAGCAGTAGGACATATTGAAAAGGTGTCTGATGGGAAATAATAATCATTCTCTATAATATGGCAATGACCTTCATACCCCATAAGCCAAGTGTATGCTACTTGAACAATTCCAGCAACTTAAGAAATAAAACACAATCTAGAAAAAAAAAAGTAGCCTGTACCAAGTACAATAACGACTGCAGAGAAATAACCAAGCCCTATGTCTGTAAATGATCCTCAGGATGTTTCTGCAAGAGAGGTCCTCAGGTTGTAATTGACACTATGAGAACGCAGGACAAGAGAAGAGAAGATAATAGAAATGTCAGCTACTGTCTGCTGAGGACTGCCATCTGTATACCCCTGAAAATAACTCAATTTATAGTTAACTATTTCTTATGTCTTTTAACGGATGAGAGCAAGAGATAAAAACTAGCCAGATCCTGCAGGAAACCTAAAGGAGCGCATCTCCTTTAGGAAGAACTTTCCCTCTGGGAACAGGATTGCCTGTTACAGCAGCCTGGGGCTGTATTGATGATGTGGCTGAATCTAATCTAATAGGAGGCACCTGGAAGGTTTTTGATTGAAACAATGAGGCTGATCGCTCATTATCCTCTCCATATTTTACCCACATTTCTGTTTTAAGTTCTTAGCAGGTTAAAAGATTGGCATCTTCAGGGCACCTATCGTGTATGTGACCACTCACCTTTGAATCCACACCGACAACAACGCAGGAGCTCTAACCCCCTCAGTTGCCTGCCTTTGAATCCATACTGAAGACAATGCAAGAAGTCTACATCCCATTCAAGTGCCACCTTTGAATCAATACTGAAGTCAAGGCAGAAGGTCTACACCACTCTCAAGCCCCATCTTTGAATCAACACTAAAGACTATGCAGGAGGTCTATACCTGACTTAATCACCACCTTTGAATCAATACTGAAGATAACTCAGGAGGTCTACACCTCACTCACAAAGAAATATTGTAACTAGAATTTTTACTTGAGCTCTCGGTGCCAGGAGAGCCAGCGTTGGGGTGAGTTTCTGGCCCCGCGGCGCCAGCCTGGGACTGGGAGCTCAGAGGTTCCTTGGCCCCCTATCCTTCTTGGGCTCTCTGCAGGGCCTCTCCTCCCTGCATACCGCCTCTTTCTTCCTAGCCCACCCAGCTTCCATCCAGAACCCTCCCCACTTCGGCCCCACCGCCCTCTTTAGGCACATAACATCACCCAGCCCAGCCTGTCTGGGCACTGGGTCCGAATCCTCAGGGCACCCAAGCGGGCGGGAGTTCCTTTGTTTCTATGGCCTGCCTGCACCAAGCAGAGTAGGCGCTTTGTTTGCGAGCTGCCCAACCAGCATGGAGGCCTGATCTCTCTGCGCCAGGAGAACCAGCGTTGGGAACCTTCATCTGGTGATGGATGGAGACAGAGACAGAGACCCACACTGGAGCACTGGACTGAGCTCCCAAGGTCCCAATGAAGAGCAGAAGGAGGGAGAACATGAGCAGAGAAGTCGGGACCACGAGGGGTGCACCCACCCACTGTGACAGTGGAGCTGATCTATTGGGAACTCACCAAGGCCAGCTGGACTGTGACTGAAAAAGCATGGGATAAAACCTGACTCTCTGAACATGGCGAACAATGAGGGCTGATAAGAAGCCAAGGACAATGGCACGGGGTTTTGATCCTACTTAATGTGCTGGCTTTGTGGGAGCGTAGCCAGTTTGGATGTTCACCTTCCTAGATATGGACAGAGGAGGGAGGACCTAGTACTTACCACAGGGCAGGGAACCCTGACTGCTCTTTGGACTGGAGAGGGAGGGGGAGAGGAGTGGAGGGAGGGGGAGAAGGGTGGGAGGAGGGGGAGGGAAATGGGAGGCTGGGAGGAGGTGGAAACTTGTTTTTTTTTTTTCTCCTTTTCTCAATAAAAAAAAAAAGTTAAAAAAAGAATTTTTACTTGATACCTGTTTGTTATATGTAATTTTACTATGTTAAAGTTTAATCCTTTTATTTAGACAGAAAATGGGGAATGATGTGAGATTCCCCTCAGTATTCTAAGAATGTTTTATTACCATTGGTTAATAGAGAATCTGTTTTGGCCTATGCCAGGGCAAAATATAGCAAGGGAGGAAATCCAGACCAAGATGAGAAAAGAAGGGAGAGTCAGAGAGAAGCCTTATTGCCGCCCAAGAAACAAGAGCTATCAAACCAATAGTAGAAATGGGTTTATTTAAGGTAAAAGAGGTGGCTAGGAATGCAGCTAAGGAATCGGCCAAACAGTGTTGTAATTAATATAGTTTCTTTGTGATTATTTTTAAGGTTTTAGACAGCCAGGAAACCAAGAACAGTCCCCATCTACATGAGCACCCAAATTTATGCTCGCTACAAAAGGGGAGAGGTTTATGTTGAGCTTGATACCTCAAAATTGACCATACCATTAGAACCACTGATTTTACGTTCATGATTTCCATTTCACAAACACAGACTTATTAATCTTTAAGTACGAGGCTAAATCAGAGTTACAGAAGATACAATGATGCATCAGTGTTTGAAGGAGAGACCACAGATTGACTAATATTACTTAAATATGTTCTGAAGATGGACTTGGGGGGGGGGTACTTTGAATCTCTTTGTCAATTTTCTCAATGTGGCCACACTGAGTAGATCTGTTTTTCCTGATTTTATGTCACTTTGCATGTTGTAACATACGACAGCATATGAAGGATGTGTGGTTGAACCTGACTTGTTGGGGCACAGAGTATGAACACAAGTCCAGTAACACAACTTTTAAAGATAATTTATATTGTTAAAGTTATGACTGTAGCAAAAACGAAAAGACAATAAAATTAATCTTATAAAATATTAACATTTAGTAACATAAATTATATTCCCACAACATTTTTTTAGTTAAGCCATTAGGAAAGTGTAGTATTATATGCAGTTCAAGAATATATGGAAGCTGACAGGGATGCCACAATGAAAGACATTTCAATATTTTATTAAAGGGACAGTGTTTGCTCCTTTTGAGTAATATTTAATCCTTTATCCCTATGAAGCCCCATGATGTTACCCAAATGAACACCTATCTTCTTAAATGTTTCTTGAAAAGAAATGTGTAAGAGTAAGTGTTCATGACTTACAAGACACGTGCTCACCCTGCCTGGGTGGAAGGCGTATATACCAAGCATGTGTCTCTCCTCAAATAGAGAACAGAGTGCCCCAGCTTCTGCCCAGTTATTAACAATAAGGCTGCATATCTAAACAAATGGCAATGTGCTTGGAAAAAATGTCTCCAAACACGAACCCAATTCCAGCATTTACATTAACTTCACATCAAAATGTATTATAATGTTATCAATTCTTAAATGTGTTTATAAAATCAAACTGAAAGGGCTATTATGATTTTCATCCTGGAAATGCCATGTTTTAATTTTAAATTATTTTGCCTTTCTTTTTAATGTAAATTAATTCACATAAATCACTAGTTTTTCTGTCATCTTGATAATGGTTGTCATTTTATAATTTTCATCTAATTTTTTATAGCTGGGGTAATCAAACTTTGAAAAACTAAAACAGAACTCAAATACTGAAGAATTAAGAAGTAAAGAAATGGGAATCTGGACTGCTCTTCATTCTCGAGAGGGAGGGGGAATGGACTGGGGGGAAGGAGTAGAGGGGGAGGGGAGTGAGGGGAGGGGGCAATGTGTGGGAGGAGAGGGAGGGAAATGGGAAATGGGGAGGAGGAAGAAATTTTTTTCAACAACTAAAAAAAATAAATAAACAAAAAAAAAACAATGAAAAAAAAAAGAAGTAAAGAAATGCCATAGTCAGGAAATTCCCCTCTCTGATTTATCTCCGGATTATTTTAGTTTTTGTGATGGGAAATGTGATCCTGAAGAAGTACATTTTAGAAAACATTTTAAGACACACGTATAATACAAGCCTCACGTTATTATTTGAACAAGATGATCTACCCATGATGCATTAGGTGCCAAGAAAGAATCCTGAGTGAGGATATGCAGCAGTCACTGAGTCACACGGAACCTCTGTCTTCACGAGACAGCAAGTAGAATAATTGTGCCATAAAGAAGGGCTATGGTGAAAGACAACGCAGAGGCAGTGGCGGTGGGTAGCAAGTCCTAAGAGAACAAAGGATTTCAGTTATAAGTTGGAGAGTCAGAATCGTGCTCTCAAAGAAGTTGAACTTCAGCTTTGAATCTGTAGAATGAATTTGAAGCACTGAAAAGTGCTTCCCTGTGAGGTCAAGTCCCATACTGGTAGAGATATAACATTCCACTTGAGCCCTGACAATCATCTTTCCTATGGCCAAAAGTATAGCAGTTATGATATCATATCACTTCTTAAATTTTGTATAAGTACAGTGAAAGTGAATGTAAATAATGTATTTTATAATTATATATCATGTTTGCTTTATAATCTGTAACACTGAATGTGGATGTATTAAATATAACAATTATTCCCATGTATTCATAAGGAAATGTATAAGAAACATACCAGCATCAATTCCTCATGAATCTAGGCAACCTGTCTAGAATCCGTAAATATTTTCCACACATATAGTAAGATAACAAGTGGTGGTTGTAACGTGTATTTACTCATTCCAATGTCTATATTGTCCATATATTCCTGCTTTCCTAACAAAAGCAAATCAATACAAATGATGCAAATGTGGTCTCTCCATCAGACATATGTGTTTGTGAGCATTAATGTGTAGAGTTCATGCGTACAGGTCTCATGTATATAGATATGAGTATAGCTCAGTATTTGCACCACTCTCTAACAATCAAGACTTTAATGAGGAAGAGCTCCTGAGAATCTAGATAGTGCCGCACAAGAAACGAGAGTGTGATTGCCAGTTCCATCTAAAGCATTCCAGTAGATAAAAACTGCCCATTGTGCAACCAAGAGAACAGGAAGTGTGCTTCAACTTCCCTTAATTTGACACGGACCTTGTCCAGAATAAAGTCTCTTAGTTCTTTAAATCATTTACTCTAAAAACATTAGTTTCAGAAATCTTTAAATTGTAAATCATTTCCTCCTTTATGGCATACATGTACTCTGCAGCCCAGAAAAACATTTCTCAAGATCCTGACCCTTTCATCAACAGGAACTGGTGACCTGTCTTCTTTTCAAATTTACACGCACACACACACACACACACACACACACACACACACACGCACACACACATATGGCTTTATTTGGTGTTACCATAATGCAGGATACACTATCCCTACCAGATCTTATGTGCTACTAAAAAACCTCCAGTACCCTGTAGAACAGTTTATGATAGGTTATGTCTTTCTGAGACACAAGCCAAAGAGCTCCAATAGATACCTCCAAACATTACAAGAGAGTGCCAAGTCTCAGGGAGATATGAAGAGGAGAAGGCAGAAAGACTGTAAGAAGAGATGCTAGATGATGTAAATAAAACAGTGTCCAGATAAAACAGGGCTGATGCCCATAGGAATTAACACAGATTGCAACAGCATACACAATATCTGCAGAGGTTCAATGCAGACACAATTCCATAACTGAGACAAGAAAGTGCTTGTCAAGATTTAATCATTGTTTTTAAGAGAGAGAGAATCAGCTTTCTTCAAAGGAGTGGCATTGTTTATGTGAAGCACATAGCAGGGAAAGTCTCCTACTCAGGAGTGTTGGTCAATACAAAACTGCATGTTTGTTTGGTTTGTGTATGTGTGCTTTCTTGTCCTTGTTTTCCCCTTTCTTCTCCTCATTCTTCCTTTCTTCTTTTTTTCTACTTCTCTTTCTCTCCTCCTTCTCCTTCTAAATCTTCTTCTGTTGTTTCTCATTATTATCATAATCATTATTATTATTATGAGAGAAAAATATAAGGCTAGGGAGGAGAGACAGGAATAGGAGAAGGAAAGAAGAGCATCACGATATATGTAATGAAATTCTCAAAGAATAGATAAAAAAAAAACTTTGTATAAACCAAATAAAGAACAATGGCAAACTCTTCTGAGGAGATGACTATAGAAATAAATGCTGCCTTATGCAGATGAAAGTTCCAGGCATGCTGAAAATACTGACAGAAAATAAACAGCAAATAATTCTTTAAAAATGAAGTTAAACTTCAAAGATGTAATATTAACATTAACTTGGTAATACTAATTTTGATTAAAGAAAAACAATTTTTTCTGTATTAGTCTCCTTTAGTATATAGTGAATCACTTTCTAATTATTTCTATACAGAAAATACTTCACCGTCCATCAACATATCTGCATTCACCAGCAAACAGATTGTCTAAGAATGTCTCATAAGAAGAAATCTATACTCTTCTGAAAAAATTATGCTAGATTATGCATTCACAAGTGATCTAATGAGTAAGAAACTTCAACTGAATTACTACGGTGAGGATCTGTAAATTTTATTCATGCCTTAATCATATTTCAATTTTAAAAATACAAACCTTCAATAGATTACATGTTCTTAAAGATAACAGCATACTGAAAATATGATATAAAATACTCTCCCAGAGGTGCTTCCTTCACCAATTCCCACATACCACTCATGGTAAGTTCTGCTATACTTTAAAATTAGAAAATAATTTAGAACTTAATTTTCATCTCATTTCCCAACTAACACACTAGCAGATTTCAAAATAAAGTAATTGTTCTTTCTGATACCACACCACAGACACTTTAAAGTGAGTCTTTTCTGCATGACTGAAAACCGAGACTTTGTTGAGGAGAAACTTATCTGCTGGATTTGAAGATTTATTTTCCTAAGGGTTATCAGCAGAAAACGTGACAGGGGGTTTGACATGGAAACATGAGACAGTCTACTTGCTTAGTCTCCTTGCTGGACACAAAGATACAGAACTCCACAAGATTCAGTATCTCTCTTTTTAAAACTGAATATTAATAAAAATGAACCATTTTTACAAGACCTTTTAAAGGTCTACTTTATACATGAATGACATTTCCTTACATTCATGTTAAATGAAATAACAAGTTAAGGTCATATACTTCGGAAATTGTGCGAAATATTCCTGATGATGAACTCTGACGTTAGGGGTACTGGGAATCTGTATTTCCAAGTGAAATGCCATTACTTCCTCAAGAAGGCTTTCACTGTTAATTCCACTACAGGAATAGTCACAACATAAGTCGGAGCCCTTGATGCAAGTCACAACCCTTAGGAAAAACTGAAACAAAATTAAAAAACAAATAAACTTCAACAATTGAAGGGAAACATCAAAGATATATTATTAGCCTATAATAATAATTTAGATTAATAAAAATAATTTTTGAATTTTCTCCTTTAGTATACAGCAAATCTCTTTCTCATTATCCCCACACAGTAAACATGGAGAAAATATTGGGTCAAGGATGAGATGGAGAAAGGGAGGACGAAAGACAACAGAAAGAGGTAGATAAGAGGAGACAGTGAAAGAGGAGAGAGAAGGTGAAAGGGAGCAGGTTCACTCAGACTTCTTTCTGTGGTGTGAGGCAGATTATGAAAAAAGTACAGTTAGCTGGGGGAGTATTCAGAGGGTAAATCCATGGTTAGTCAGTCACTGATAATACTAACAGCTGCTGCCAATAGCACATCAGTCTCAGGCTCAGTAATTTACTAATGGTGAAATAAATACGCTCCTCTAGAATCATTTTGAAGCGGTGGTTTTTTGTGAGTGAAAGGGAAAAGCTATGCCCTTGTGTCTCCCACCAGATATTAAGCATACACAAGGAACCAGAAAACTCCTAACTATCTGAGTACATCTTTGGAGTGATCTGGGTTGTGTGATCATAAATCTTGATTATAAATTTTGAAATCAAGTCAGGCAAATAATTGTGTACATCTTTCAGAAACAACAAGTTGTCTCTTGTGTCTCATTGTCTTGTAAAATTTGAGAATAGGTCCTGTGGATAATAACTAGTACCATGTTCTTTAAATACCACTTTTACTTCATTAAATCATCAATGAATTTCTCCTCGAGCACATCTCTGCCTATTCAGAGGTTAGCTGCATAACAACATATTAGTAATCCTAGTGATAAACAAATGCGAAATGCAATATACTCCTACTTGCCTTTAGACGTGTTTTCCTTTGTTTTCATGAACATTCGATTGCGAGACATTGTTAGCAGAGAGAATCACAGTTTATTCGTCTATCACACGCCCCCATATATTTACCCTTGCTATGTGCCTGCTATGCTGTCTGCCTTACTCATTCTCATACTCGGAAACATTATGAAGAAGAATTAGCATTACTACCAGAGATAATCAGCCCAGATGTAGTACAACTTCAATTAAATGTGTGCCATTTGTTTCTGTATACTTGCTCTTTCTGTCAGTCTACGTTAGTGATTCTTAAATGCCTAGCAGAGTAGATAGGTGATGGATAGAACCATCTGCTTGAATAAAAATACAGGAAACTGTGTTCACTAGAAGATCAGTGAGGGAAGGGAAAAGTACTACAAATCTTTACAGGTGAAGGGGCCTGAGAACCTACTGAAGAAAGGAAAGAGCTATTACAGACTTCCCTCCTTTGTTAGGGGAAGATACACGGAGACTAGTTCTAAACGCTAAGCTCAATTCAAACGCCTTTCTGTAAACTGTCACTTGGGCGAAAAAGGGAAAGTGGCTAAAATTGGTTTTGTACTGAGAAGCTCTCTCTCGCTTTTCTCCTCAGTGTGCATGGCTTCTGTTTCTATTTGCAGATCCTGATTGAATGTACAAGTTATTTTCACGTGTTTATTTCAAATAGCATATATTCACATGCATTTACAGCACCTTCTAACACACATGATGAAAAGTTGGCAGCTTCACACGCATCCGAAGTGTTAGCTGTCATCATAACACAAGTGAAAAAGATACTGGATGGGACATGAGAGGTTGTAGTCAGGGATACAAAGGATGGTGAGGAGCCTGATTGTGCCTTTAAGAGGACTAAAGTTATATTTGCATATTTTGTGTATTGGAGGGGTTGATTCCCAAACTTTTTGGACACAATCATATTTGTTGTTCACAATATTAATAACATTAACAAGAATTAGAATACTTTCCTTCCATTCAAAGTTTTGTTAATAATTTAGTTTCCTCATAAATCTTAGTGAAAGTAAAGAAAAATAAGTAATGAAACATTATTTTTAAAAATTTATTTTTATTCTTGTGTTTGTGTGCATGTATGTTTATGTGTATGTGCCTGCGTGTGTCTGTCACATGTGTAAAGGTGGCTGTGGAGGCCAGCAGAAAATATGTGAGCCTTTGGAGCTAGATTGACAGGTGATTGTGAACTGCCGGGTGTAGGTGCTTGGAGTGGGATTTAGGTCTGTGGAAGAACAGTAGGCACTCTTAATTGCTGAGTAATCGGTCCAACAACAAATATTATTTCTTTAGTAACAAGAAAGACAGCACATTATCTAACTTCTAGTACTATCTATTGTTCTAAATATCTTTTGAAAAGACAGCAAAATTATTATTACAAGCACGTGCGCATGTGTGCGTGTGTGCTACCTTACTTTTGGTTTAACAATGTTTTCTATGGAGTCTGTTCAATATCACAAAGACAATAAGCATTTTGGAATTTATTAAACCTGTAGTCTATTTTGTTTTCAGACAACATCTAGTGGCCAAACCAATGAAATAATCTTGTACTCAACAGGGATTGTTCAGTATCAAATTATCTCACCAGTAATGAGACTTTTTAGTTCAATGCTAAGTCACGTTTGCTGCTCACGCTTCATACTACTTCTTCGTTGAGTTGTTCTGACTTCTGGACAGATTAGCTCAGCTTGATCACATAGTCAAGTACTAATTGATTCGAGAGGCAGTTTCATTGTTCTATGAAAATTATCAATTCTTGGTAACATAGAAGTTACTACAAAGAAAAGGAAGGAAATAAAGTAACTGCTGCTCATCGTACCAAGGCTATTAATTGATAAGGACCACAAGGAACAACAGCATATTTAATTGCTACTTAAACTAAATCATTTTACAAAATCAATATTCTTTAAAATAAAATAAACAGATAGATAAGATAAGCTTTGTGATTTCCAGGAATTTTGTTCTTGTTATTATTTTGTTGAAGACTCAGATCTCTTTCTGAATTTGGTGAAACATACATTGTGGTTAGATGTATCAACCTCCCATGTTAACTTTGCAAATACTTCAGCATTACCCAACTATTCAAAAAGTAGAGAAGGAGGGTTTATAAAAGTTGACAGATAAAAAGCTAAAAATACTTGCAAATTCCTCAGACTTTAACAATCAGTTAATGGTCATTTGTCTTTAGCCCAGGTCGGCACCCGCATCAAAATCTAACTTAGAAGTGAATGTTGGCTTACACAAACAACCAGTTCCAAGAAAAACAACTTCTGCTGTAAAACTTACTACCAAACAAAATAACAAAGGGCTCTATTTTCTACTCAACTACAGAACCCTAATAACTGTTCACAAGGATAATATCAAGTAACTTTCTAACTGCAAAACTATTTTTCCTTCACTCTCAGCCATGATATTCTCTCCCTGGGAACTTGCTGCTGTGTTGACGTGCATTTTAATAGCTTGACTCTTTGTACCTTTGCTACATTTTGCCGCCCACATGGCAAAAATAGTATAGACTCAAGTGATAAATCCCTGCCCTTTAAGTGGCAATACTTCTGAATGTGCTATGGTTTCCTTATAAAAGGGAGTGCTTCAGAGTCATAAAAATAAAGAAAACACAACTTTAATAAACATACATAAAAATCACTAAATTATGGCCACAGAATAATATGTGTTAAAAGATTCCATTTCTGCTTTTTATAACTAAAATTCAAAGTTAAGTTAGCATCATAATTCATGAAAGTTGTCAATCCTTGAAATGAGTAATAACCAGACTACGAGAGACAGTTAAGTGTATAAAAGAATTTCATGAGCTCATTGGTATCCTGTTAATTGATTAGCTACACATTACACTGAGACAGTTTATTCATATTCTTTTACTGAGCTGGTTCATTCTATATTATATTCTTAAAATATGCTTTCAATAGAAATTATGACAAACCTGTCTTGGTTAAAATTTTTATCAGAATGCACCAGACCTTCCACTGAAAAAATTCTTCCAACTAGGTTGTTTCTTTGGCAATATGGGGAGGCATTTCTTTGATTAATGACTGATGTAGAAGGACCCAGCTCATTGTGGGTGGTGCCACCTCTGGACAGGTGGTCCTGAGTTTTATAAGAGCAATGGCTGAGCAAACAATGTATGACCAGCCAGTAAATGGTATTCTTATATATTCTTCGTTGCACTTCCTGCCTCCAAGTTTCCCTAACTTCCCTTCTTGATGGATCTTTACCTTGATCTTTACGGCAGCTGTATAAAGGTACCGAAGACAATAAATAAATGTTTATTTAAAAGATATAATCAAAATGTATTAGTATTTATTGACTACACATTGTTGAAAATTTAAAGAATAAATAAATTGTCTGGATTAATTCCATGTATAAGAGCAACAAATGTTAATTATTGTTTATTCTGATCTCTATAATAAATATAAAACATATAGTAAAAAATATAATATAAATAATTCATGATCATAGTTACAATCCATTCCCAAAATAAATGATGGTGTGACAAGGCTTAGGTTTATTGAAGTTAGGATCTAATGATTAAACTTGTTGTTTTAATGTTTTTATTTTAAATATTATCTATTTATCACAAAATGCTTAGAAATCCCTCATTTTGGTTAAGAATGAGTATGATTTAATAAAAAAATCGTTATCTGGTTTTTCATGTTTTGATATAAAACCATGTTTTTAAAGCTCTACAGTCTGGAGACTGTGAGTTATTCTTGCAGCTTTCCAGAATATTGCAACTTTCTAACAAGAAGTTTCTCTTCAGACACAACAGCATGATTGCCGTGAAGTTTTTCATGTTAATCAGGAAAAAGAAAGAAGTCATTAACTATAATTTTTATCTGGCAATGAAACAGACTTTACCTAAAGCACAATAAACTCAGTAGAAAGTTGCAGATCTTTGATGCCTTTTAATGTTTTCAAGTAATTTTTTGTTCTATCAGAGATGAGTTGCCAAACCAGGTTAAATTGTAGTTTTTTAAAGATAATAATTTACATTATGTAATTGTTATTAAAAGTGTTTTGCCTCCCAAAAAGCAATTTGAGTGCAACATTTGTTCCTCTATTTAACATGCATAAAGAAGTTTGATTTGAAGCATAGGAAATAGCTCATTGGGTAAAGGTGCTTGTTTAAAGACATGAGTTTGGTCCTTAGCAACCACACAGTGGAGGGAGAAACTTCCAAATGTATGAAGAAGCATGCTAACACAAACACACACACACACACATTAATCTATGTAAAAAGGAAAACAGATTTTAAATATTTTATTTTGATGTCATAGAAAAGAGTACTTTCCTGTTTATGTTTATAAGAATAAATTAGATATAAACAAACTACCAGTTAATAATAGATGTGCGTGTTAAGGCCTCTTAGAAGTATCATCCCTTTCACAATCAGAACTGACACTCTCATCCACCTTTGGCGCTAACGTGGCACACAGCCTTGTTAATCTGACCCATGAAAATTAATGAAATATGTATAAGTGTCCAGCATAATTATTAGAAGTAGTGTTTTAGTAAGGTATAATTTAGACTTCACTGTAAGATCTCATCACAAGTCTGATATGATTTTTAATCATATGCTCCGATGGAGAAGCAAGGCAAAGGAGTGGACTAAGAACGAGGTTATGGCCTTAATTGTTAATGAAATGCAGCAGCTTTGTGAGGAGCCAGAAGCACAACATGAATATGATAATCGTTCCAGCAGAAGGATGCACAATGCAAAGGGTCATAATTAGAACCACTCGCTGTGTGGAAAGCACACTTGGGTCCACAATTCGAGGTTATGTACGGACTACCCTGTATGTTACAAGCAGACATTATTGAATAGGAAGTTATACAACTAAATATAATTAATAAAAATTAGAAGCATTAATTCATGGCTAGTAGACTACACGTGGGATAAATGAAACTAGCCAACTGAAAGACTCAGGAAAGCATCTGATAAAGTTCAGCTTCCTTCATGATAAAATTTATGAAGAAAGCCATAACAAAATGAACATATATCAGGCTAAGGAAGTATGTATATGATACAATTATAGCTTAAATTTGTAGAAAACTGAGAGGATTTCTTTTATATTTTATTTTTTGTAGATATTAATTAAGGGATTTGG
The DNA here is from genome assembly GCF_018167655.1 of Microtus oregoni. Taxonomy (NCBI): domain Eukaryota; kingdom Metazoa; phylum Chordata; class Mammalia; order Rodentia; family Cricetidae; genus Microtus; species Microtus oregoni. Next base: position 7,957,493 of record NW_024543069.1, read on the forward strand.
CTCAGGTTTAAATAACTTGATTGGGTTTTATAACAGTTTTACGCATTTCAACACCCAATCTGTGTATACTCTCCTAAGCATTTATATACTGAGTATATAAGTACTAAATTAGCATATCTTTAAATTGCATTATATTAGAATGTTTTATTTTTCAAATTGCATGCGTTTAATTCCACCACTCAGGAGGCAGAAGCAGGAAGATTTTTGCGAGTTCAATGCCCTTCTGGTCTACAGAACAAAATCAAAGACAGCCAAAGAGTCACAGAGAAAACCTGCCTCAGAAAAAAAAGAAGGAAGGAAGGAAGGAAGGAAGGAAGGAAGGAAGGAAGGGCAAAAAAGAAAATGCTACATGAGATGTCAAAGAGAGTCTTCTGAAATTATCATTAAATGAATTTTAGATTAGGACAGAATTTCCAACAATTTCTTAAATTATAAAATGCTTTATTATATCAAAGAAACTGAAAGAGTATCAGTTACAAGAAAGAGCATAACAGATATTTAGTCTTCAGAATTAGCCTTATTAGGAAAGAGAGTCTCATAATTATGGGGTCAAGACTATGCCTTGAAGTCTGAGATAGAACTTCATATCAGAGACATTAAATATGAGAGGTCTTAATAAGAGACAGGGACTTAATACCCAAACCATGAAGGGGAATTTTATTGAGAATAATAGCTTAAAATATGAATAAGTGAGGCAGGCACTACAGAACACATGATGGTAAAATCTGCATAAGAAAGAATGTTCAGAGATATGATGTCCATGCCAAGAAGACAAGGGAACTGATGGGAATATAAATAAATTTATCTTTTAGCTGTAAGGCAAAGGGGCTTGATTTGATACACCTCACTTCCACCGAGAACTATGTTCTCCAGCTTTCATAGCTCGAGCCTAAGAGGTTCAGAGAGGCCTGGCCTGATTTCTGAGATTAGCAACAGTTAAAGGGTCTTTGATCTAACAGACCTCTGATATACTTCTCTCTCTCTCTACCATATTTTTATGCGACATGACAATTATAAAATCAGAGCTGGGAAACATTGAACAAGCTATCTTACAGTATCAATATTCAGCAAAGATTAATTCCTTATGTAAAAATAGAAATATTATTTGTATACAATTTTGCCTTCATCTTTTACAAACCATTAGATTATAGTTACACCAAAGTGTTTTATAATAGGTCTCACCATGTCTAATAAGTAAAGAGTTTATTTGCATTCCAGATTTACAAACCTACATAGTCAGGGTCCCTTTTTAAAAAATATTTTATTTCATTTGTCTATGTATTTTAAGCCAAAAAAAGTAAAAAGCAATCCTGGGACAGAAAACATTAAGAAATAATAATTGTAAGTGTGCAGAATAATTTCAGTCTGCCACTTTTTCTTCATGCACTCAAATCATAATTGAGCATGCCCAGCCCCAGCAGCTTACATCAGAAATTGAGCATGCTCAGAGAAGCCAAAGACTCCAAAGTGCATTTCCTTATGAATATGGAGAGGCCTCCCCAATAAAATCTGAATATCTCATTTTCAAGGGAGAGCCTTGCCTTGGTGCTGACTCCCTGCTCTAATCCTTTGCCCTTGCTTGTTTTGGCGTTGAACTTACTAAAATCCAGAGTCACGTAGCTCAGCCACGGAATGACTGCAAAACAGCAAACCATTGCAACTCTACCTAAGAGCTAGGAGACCAAAAATAATGCAAAAGCTTTTCCTGTGATAAAACAATAGTTGATATTGCTAGGTTTTATTACAACACAATGAAAATATGATTAATATTATCTATGCCTATTCTATGAGATGGCCCTAGGATGCAGAAACTATGTTAGATTTGCAGCAGGTTTTGTCCACAACTAGTTTCTACTGACATTTGAAGAGTAATTTAAATAAGACAACCAGCAGGAAAAATAAAAGGTTTTTCTGGGTTTCTGGACATTTCTGAGTTTTCTCACTCCCAGCATGGTCTTTAGTGATTAAACTAAATACTACAGGCAGTTGAGCATGGGACTTGCAGAACGGTGGAGACAGAAACAGCATAATGAATGCACGACATGTGTTCATAAAACGTTACTGCCCCACCTTTACCAAATAAATCCCATGTAATCCTAAACGTAGCCAGTTACTGAGCTTCTACTAATGCTAAATTGCCTACATCTCACAACTTTCTTCATCCGTTCTTCCCGCTCATGTTAAAGCCTCATCGATAATCTCCCAGACTTCATAGATTCTGACTTCCTTCAGTAAATTTTAAACTCTGTTCCTGGGGTTACCTCACAAAGAAACAGTCCCAGAAAAACTGAGGCCTATATTTTGTCCTTGGCTTAGTTTCTCCCCAGGAAATAATACCACAGAATTTTCTCATGTTGGCCCTCTGACTACATCTAGTACCTGTACAGCTTGCCTTTTTAGGTGAATAATTGTCAGTTGTCTTGATAGTATAAGATACACAGTGTTTTGTGTAGAACAATATGAGAGAAGTTGAGATGTACAATCTTCTAGAAAGACAAGACCCTTGACTGAAAGCAGAGAGCTGGACAGGAGCTAAGAATGACCCCATGGAAAGGAGACATGGAACGGCCTCCTAGGCTACAGTGACCCGCAGTAGTAGAGGAAGAAAAGAGCTAGAGACCAAGAATCTGTTTTGTGCATTTGAGAAGGGCTGACCTGCAGGGGCAGTGTTTAGGTAAGGAGCCATGTCTCTGCAGTCCTCAGCCTTAGGAACTGCTCCCAGCAATGAAATTCATGCCAACTTCTTTCCCCTATTTAGCCCATTGAGGACCTATATGTCAGAGTCAATAAAGCACTGTGTGTAGTATATAGCAGCAGTGGAGGCCAACTTCCTGATGGTATGGAATAGAAAATCTGCATTTTATTCACGCCATGTCACTGCTGGAGTTCCTCACAGAGGAACTCCTAGACTTAACCCATGTGTAACCTGCCTTGGTCCAGGCAATTCTTGCATTGCTCTTTGTATTTATTCATGAATTTCTCCCTCTGCAGCTTGGTTCAGTTACACACACATGGTTGTTGGAAGCCTCCAGCGAGTACTTGAAGCGCTCCATGTACTGGCAGCTGGCCATCTCAATCTTAGGGAAGAATGTTTATTTATGCATCATGAGCTATTTACAAATATTTTCTATTTCACTGTTGTGGAAATGGCACTTGCAGAGTAACTAGAATGATATAGAAATGTCTGGCTTGATTTTTATCCACTTATAAATGGAGTGTTCCTCTGAACGTGAGATGATGTATACTATGAAACACAATAACTTTCAAACACCAAAGAGCCAATTTTATAATTTTACTTATCTAAATATGTATGTAGAAATATATTATCTTATTTTTAACAGATTTTGTTTTTGTAAAATCTGTAATTTTATAGAAATATTAAATTATAATTCATCATATATACTGTTAAATATACATATAGATGTATAGAACACAAACCATCATAAAGTGAAATTAGATTCAGATTTTATTAGCATTGACTGAACATCAATTGCACTCCAGTTGATATCTTAACTATCATGTCATACATTGACACATCCTTTATCTTTGACTTTCACAAGAAAAACGTATCCTATATTAAACATATAACAAATAAATACATAAATGATTTATCCATATTCCTCATGTAAATTAATATCTTGGTAAGTTCCTCCCATAACTAATCAGGATCTGGAAAAGAAGACCTATGAAATAATTCACATTATAAATGAAACTAATTAGTGGGTAGTGAAAGATAAAAATCTCCACTGTACTATGACCTATAAATTTTAAAGAAAACATCTGATTTTTGAATGCCTATGGAGGGACAATGCATGGAAATACAAGAGAGGATGCATTTGCATTTACGCTAAAAATCATAGTGTAAAGGATGAATCATATTCATAAACACTGAAGATTACATTTATAAAGTGAACATTAGATCCAACTTAGAACACTGAAGGGAGTGGAAGAGAAATGAGAAAAACTTCATGTCTCTCACTGCTGGCAGACAAAATAGAAAAGAATGATCTCAAAAGAAAAGAAAACCATACTCAAAATTTCGTATTGCAATTTGGTAAGCTGCATGAAACAAATGCTGAGACATGAACCAGTCTATGCCAAACTACCTAGTCTGTTGAATTCAGGAGCAAGCAGATCCTGATGGAAATTCCACAATACATCCAACCTGCTGAGAGATTAGAAAGCTTGTCCTCTCTCCAGTCCTTATCACCTACACATCCAAGGATAAACATAGCAATAACTCTTAAAACTGTGTGGAAATCCAGCAGAAGCACACCTGAATGCAAACTTAGCATATGCAAATATGTTCAGGCAAAGAATGCAGGATGGGAGGAAACACCTTGAGTCGGTAAAATAAGAACATCTAGTTACAACAATCAATAAACATGCTGACAGTGAAGCCCATGTACAGAAAGCATTACCACTCCAAACACATGGAAGGTGTGTGATCACAAGGGATGCCTTGCCCTGAGGGGTTGGCACAGACTGAACACTGGAAACAGCTTCTGGACGTTACACTCTTGCTCAGAGATTCAATCCAGTAGGGAAATAAAATAAATGGGGGGGGGGCAGACTACAGTCTACAACCCCAGAGAAACTAGACCACAAAGGAGGACCCTAAGAGAGACATGCATTGGTCTACATAGGAAGGAGAAAGAGGACAAGATCTCCTGAGTAAATAGGGAGCACGGGGTTTACAGGAGGAGGAAGACAGGGAGAGGTGAGGAAGAGAGAGGAGTGGAGAAAATGTATAGTTCAATAAAAACAACCAAAAAAATTAAAAAAATAAAATAAAAAAGTGGGGAAATTCGCTTCTATCTGATCTCACTGTTTGAACTCTTCAGAAATATGTAGCCAGTAACTGTAGTTTTTAAAGCAGACATTGAGAGGACTTCCTGCACACACGACTAGAGTGAAGAAAAATTTACAAAGCAAATTGTTTCAGAATTCCTGAAAACCAGCAAATCACATGGTTCTATAGTTCAGGCCCTTAAGATAAATTACCAGTCACAAAGATTTTTAAATGGCCCTAAAATATCTTTAAATGTTAGACTATAGGACTGAGGCCCAAACGGGGTCAATGAGCAGAAGATATGAAACTATAGAGATTTCAGCCCTAAATGAGATGACTCTAACATCTCCCCTTCTCCTGAAGCTCAGGGTCCATTGCAGAAGAAGTTGTGGAAAGACCATAAGAGTTAGAGGTGGTGTTTAACTACAATAAAATGTGTTTTTGCATTTTAGACTCAAAAGGCAATTTTCACATATGAACTCACAGTGGTTATAACAGAATACAGAAGACCTGCCCCAGACAAATTCTTAGGTGAAAAAAGAAGAAAGAAAAGGAAAAAAAAGAAAAGAAAGAAGTGTCTATGAACTTCCTTCCCTAGTTGAAGAGCTTCTGGCAATGGATCGTGGCTGACAGGTGCAGCTTAGGTTCCGGGTTGACAATCAGTACTGTTTAAGTCCTCACTGCTCAAAGTAATTACAGTCTCAATGGAGAGCCAATCAACATTTCAGAATATTCTAGACAGCACTAAAAAGAATGACCCTAAATTTATATTTACCTAACACTATTATTATACGAGTTCAAGGCCCTAAAACTGTCTAGAGAGAAAACAAATTGGAAACATTACATTACCTAAGTTAAAAAAAAAAAACAAAAACAAGCTACCTACATTTAAAGTATCAAAACAGCATTGTTCATTCCTAAACTACAGCGATAATACAGAGTGAAAAGATAAGCATCCTACATAGCTATCGCCAACTAGAGTTTCAAAAATGTGATACAACACGGATCGCAGAACACAGGGATTTTAATAAAGGATACTGAGAAAATTAAACATCACATGGACAAGAGTATAAACATTGACTCTTGTCTCATGCCACTCAAAAGAAGTTACCTAACATGGATTACATACTGAAAGGTTAGAATATGAACTGAGAAACTACCCCCAGAAAACCATAGGTGATATCTTTTCCTTCAGGGATTAGAAACAGACATGGAAAATCTCCCCCACTTTAGCAGCTTTCTGATAGGATTTAATAAACTGGCAGAAAGTTTTTGATATGTGGCAAGAAACTGATAAATAGTCTCCACAACATGTTTTGGAGGAAAAAAAAAGACAAGAAAGCAAATCACAGGCCATCACTCAGTGATGTACCTGTTTTGGTCTAGGAATATGACTCAGCATGAGAATGCCTGGTTGTCATGGGAAAGGCTTTCACTGTCATCTTCAGCACCCTAAATAAAAACATCGTGACTGAATTAACCAATATTATGTAGAGAAGGTATACAACATATATTATTTATTTACAACCAAAATGTATTTTGTATTATATTAAGGCATTTTACTAAAACAAGTGTATATTACAAAAATTATCTGTACCAATACTTTTAAAGAAAAAAGTTTAAGAAGTAGGTCTTAAAAATTAAGAGTTAATATCCTGAGTTACTCGTGGGAAAATAGCAAATTATACAGTAACTGCAGAAAAATTACAGCATTCGAAGTCTAAAAGTCACGATATCTTCAGCAACCACTCTGAATTAGATCGCTGCATGCTTTCAGTCACTATGAGGAACTTGGTTGCTAATCCTGCTGCTTAATAAAATGAATATTAATATGGCCTACACATGACATGGAGTCCTTTGTGGATTTCTGAGAATCATGAAAAGTAGTATATTTGACATGATTCTGAGCCAATGGGAAGAGCAGTAGAGTAAAGTAAAGAGACTGCCCGTGGCTCTCACGGGGTCTAAGAAACCCTGCCTGATCTGTAAAGGCTGTTTAGTGCCTCTGTGGAAAAGCTAACTTTCCCGTGCCGTGGACATGTTTTCAAGGATCACTAACCTAGACTGGTTTTGTCTTTGGATGATTACTGTATTCTACTCAGCATTGCTGTATTTGCACAGGCTGATAATCAGCTTTAAAGTTTGAAGAGACATGTGTGAGCCACTGCTGTGTCTGACTTTACAGTTTCTTACACTTTGTTCCAATGCTGAGCCGGCCAATCTTATTCTGCTATATACCTGAATACTGAATGTGCTACTGGTTGTTTACAGGGGGCTTGTAGGTGAGCGTACTTTCTGGAGTTTTCCCCAACAACCAAAGAATTTCCATATTTTCTATTTTTTATTTTAATACACTTTAATTAAAAGATAATTATAACACGTTCTTCAATCACTTTCCTTATTACAGGTTTCCCTTTTCATATCTCCCAAATGCACACAACACACACACATACATAGTGGTCCATTTTAGGTGTTTCTGGATGTGGTCTCAAGGCTAAGCACATTGAATTAGGAAAATTTAGTTATCACCATTACTTCACCCTTTTCTTTTTCCATACTGAATTGCTTCTAGCAATAGACATAGAATATAAATATGATTTGATTAAGACCCCAAGCCATAACCAAGAGTGCTTACACTACTTAATTGACATTGAAGACATTTACTAATGAGTAGAGAAAACATTAAATATGGACGAGTTAAAATCTGACTGAAAAAGTCACTAGAGCACTGTGCTCCCAATGCTCTGCTTCCTCCGCATTATAAGGACTGAGCACACAAGGAAGCTGTCCTTTGACATGCTGACTTTCAGATCCACTTTGACTCCTCACTGCCTCTGAAAAGAAAACAACTGCTCTAGTAAAATATGTTTTTATTCCACTGGTGACTCCATAGAAGATCCTGCTCCTATGACTCTGATAGGAGAAACTTAAACCACACCAGCAAGGCCAACTCCAAAGGACTCCATGCAAGTGGTTTCTGGTTCCTGAGGCTGAGAAACGTGTGAAAAGAACAGCATGCTAACTGCTCTTAGAACGGTTGTCAACCATTCCATCTCAAAGCCTGTACCAGGTTTTTAAAAAACAGGAATGTATTTGAGAATCTATAAAAATATGTGTGCTAAATTTCTTTTTTATCTTTTGAAATCATAATTATATCATTTCTCCTTTCCTTTTCGTCCTCCATATACTCTCCATGTTCTCTCTCAAAGTCATGTTCTCTTTTACATTGATTGTTATTACATACGTATATGTACACATACATACATACATACATACATACATACATTCGTAGTCTGATGTGGGAGTGTCATATATCAATCTGTTGATTTCATTGGTTAAGCAATAAAGAAACTGCTAGGCCCATTTGATAGGCCCACCCTTAGGTAGGTGGAGTAAACAGAACAGAAGGCTGGGAGAAAGAAGCTGAGTCAGTGAGTCGCCATGATTCTCACACTCCAGACAGACACAGGTTAAGATCATTCCTGGTAAGCCAGCTCGTGGGCTACAGCAGATTATTAGAAATGGGCTAGTTCAGGTGCGAGAGCTAGCCTAGAAGAGGCTATATAGAAATGGGCCAAGCGGTGTTTAAAAGAATACAGTTTCTGTGTAATTATTTCGAGTAAAGCTAGCCCTGGGGGTGGCCGAGTGCCGGGGACGCAGCCCGCCGCTCCTTATTTCAACAGTAGTCCTAAATATAGCCTTCTCAGTCTGCATAATGGCACTTGTATGTTGTTTTCATGGATGGTGACTTTGTTTTGGATAAACAGTCTCAGTCCCTGAGTCTGCACTGAAGAATACAATTTCTCCAATTCTCAGTATTTCTTAGTTGTATATAGATCTTTATGTAGGGTTGAGGCCTTTCCCCTACTCATTTAGAAATGCTTACTTGTATCATCCTTGGTCGGCTTACAGTGAAGCAGTTACAAAAGATGAGATCATTGTAATAAACCAAAACCAGTGAAAATGCAGACTGATAGAGCCCAGTCCCATCAGATTTCTATTTTTGTTTTGTTTTGTTTTGTTTTTTTTGGTTTTTCTTTTTTTTGTGGGGGGGGTTCGAGACAGGGTTTCTCTGTGGTTTTGGAGCCTGTCCTGGAACTAGCTCTTGTAGAACAGGCTGGTCTCGAACTCACAGAGATCCGCCTGCCTCTGCCTCCCGAGTGCTGGGATTAAAGGCGTGCGCCACCACCGCCCGGCCTTTTTTTGGTTTTTCGAGACAGGGTTTCTCTGTGGTTTTGGAGCCTGTCCTGAAACTAGCTCTTGTAGACCAGGTTGGTCTCGAACTCACAGAGATCCACCTGCCTCTGCCTCCTGAGTGCTGGGATTAAAGCAGATTTCTATTTTTATAATAAAATTCTGATAAAATCAACTTACAAAATAAAGGGTAGTGTTTGGGCTTATGCTTTTGTAGATTCCAGTTGGTGAGAGATTGATAAGCCACTAGGTTTTGAGCTAGAGTGAGGGTGCATATCATAATAGGATTGTGGTGGAGAAATATTGATCTAGAGAAGAGAAGATAAATATAAAGTACTAGGGTCCCATAGTTCCCTCTGATGGCATGCATCCGATTCCCTAAATACATTCCACTGATTGAACACCTTACAGGTCCTACTACCTTTCAGTAGCATCACTCCTAGGACCAAACCTCTAACTTGTGATATCTGGGGAATAATTGATATTCAAAGTATAGAAATACGTAAAATGTCTTATTTCAGATAAAAAATTAGATAGATACATGGATAGTCAATACAAACTTACTTGACAGTGTGCATCATTCTTGTACATCCCTACAAGTAAGCTTTCTGGCCATTTAAAAGTTGAGCTTCCTGATCTGAGTGTAGCAAAATGGAGAGGCATTGACTCTCCTGCTTTTCATCTTTCTGTTTGGCCACAGCTAATGAAACGCATCTTTTCTCTGATAAGAGAACCTCATCTTTCCTGCCAAGGTCATCGTTTTGCATTCCGTTGCTATGATAAAATTCCCTGACAAAAGAAACTAATGAGAAAAGGGGGTCATTTGGTTCACAGCTCCAGGTTCTATTCCATCATTTGGTAGGGCAGTAAATTGAAGCAACAATCCCATGACATCCATGGTTAAAGCTAAGAAGATTTTATACATGCACTGCTAAAATTCCCTGTCCAAGAAAAGGTGCCACTCATAGTGTGCAGGTCTTCCCAACCCAATTCATGTATTGACCATAATCCTGCCATAAAATGACAACAAATCGATTTAATCTGTACAGTTTCTTTGTGCAACTCTCAAAACAGGTGATTCCAAACTGTGGTGGTAGTCAGTTAAAGGTAACCATCACAATCAACATACACAAAACTATTAGACTAATTTGTTAGACACGCAGATATCTAAGATATCTTTCCAGTCCATTGGGAAACTCATGACTGAACTTCAAGATAATATAAAACAAAGTGCTTTGCTGCAGAACAGAGCCAAATGCCCTGGGGCTCTTTTTATTCACTTTCAAATGCCTTCCATTTCCCACACATGTGCATGGCTTTATTGCCTGTGACTATCAAAGTCTTCCAATGAACGCTTAGCAAACTAGTAAACTTTTCCCAACTCCAAAGCTAAACATGTCGTCAGATACAATATTAAACACAAAACAGAAGTTCCTTCATGGATTTTCTGTGGCCTTCTTTGGTAAACACTTTGATTTATGTTTATATTTTATTCTCTAACTAATAAAATCCCATGTAGTTATGTCCATTGTGGAATATGGGACTTGAGTAAATATGAATTTATATTTTTGGGCCTTAGCCACTCATATTTAGGACCTGAATAAACTATCTCTTATTTCCTTTGCTGTGATAACTGTGGTTTTGTTGTGACATAGGCATAAAGTTAGTCTAAAAGTCACGACTAACTTTAGTTATTAGGACCTCAAACTTTCTAATCATTAGTAGATTCAATTTCTACAAATGTGTAAGAGAATAATTAAAATAATGAAAAAACATAAAGGTTGCTAAGTCCTGATTTTTCATTGTGTGTATTTTTTAAATTGGAGTTTTGTTTTGGCCGTTGTATATGAAACAGGATTCTCTAAAAAATTATAAAGTACTCAGAAACATTTTCTATAAAAAATATTGTATTATTATACACAATAGGTTTGATGAGTTCATAGCAATCATCTGTGTGCCAAAGATGTTGAAAATCAAATAGTTGCTCAGTTGAAGTAGCTGAATACTTCATTAGTCTAGACTCAGCTCTAAAAACCTCACAGACACATAGACTCTCTCATAGTGAGTCCATACTGTCACACTGAAGAAGCTGGATCTTCTGCTAGTGGATGACTATGGAAATAATTACACTTGCTCATAAAGATGAGGCAAAGGCAGACCCGTACACGAGCCATTTTCCTTGGACCCTGTTCTATCTATGTTACCTGTGGAAGGTACCACACATAGTTAGGGCCAGCTTCCCACTTCAGTTACTCCTTTCTGAAATCCTCACAGAGGCACCATAGTTGTGTTTCCTAGATATTTCTAAATCCAGTCAAGTTGATATTCAAGATCAACTATCAAACATGGTTATATTTAAAATGCCAATGACACATTTAATAACATATGGGTAATAACTCATATAATCTAAGATAATCTAACAGAACTTCACTTTACTCGGTGAGTCATAAAGGTTAACGCTTTACCTAATTTAATTCTGAGGCCAGCACCCTATGGTATATTAACATTAACAGAAGAAATACTAGAGAGAGATTCATGAAAGGATAAATAATTGATTAACGTAGCAGAAATCAAGCCTTTTTAAAATGTGAGTCTAATTACTCTAATGCTGTGAATAATGATCGCTCTTTCCTGGAAGGTGGGTGATAAGGGAAGGGATCATTGATTAAATTAAACACATGAAATATGTAATTAGGCAGAGGTAAGCAATACTACATTAGTATGGAGAGACCTTGCAATGGCGTGATGCAAATTTGAGCCACATCTACACTTTTCCCTTTGCATGGGGATTTATACACCAATAATTTTAGCAAGTTGCCATTTTAGTATAATGTATATATTTTGTTACCTTTCACATTATGTAAGATTGTAAAATATTAACATAAAGCACTGAAATAGGAACGTATCATAATTTCTAAAGGAAAATTATTACATATTTGACAAACTGCATCACAAATTACCTAAGCTGCCATAGCTGGAAAAAAGATATTTAGTTAACAGCAGAGGAAACAATTAAATGTAATATCACCTTTTATATAAAATGTAATTCTCTTTATTTCAAAGAAGCTCAAATACCTCGCAAAATTTACTTCTATGTTCATAAAGAAAGTAGAGATCAAGTTTCATTGGAATACTTTGTGTTGTGTTTTTGAGAATCACTGGAAATATTCAGTTAGAATCATTACGTTGGTGATCTCATTATGAGCAATAACAAGCACAACTGCAGAAAAATTAGATTAAATCCCGCATCTGGACTTAATTTTATATAATAAGCCTGTTTGGATAAATGAGATTAGCTATTAATAAGGAAGTCAAAGGAACTACTAGATGAAAATATGTTGTCAAAATTATTAAGATAAATTACAATGATTAGTTTCTAAGAAACATAAGCTATTTAATTTTTAAAATTATTTAACAACTCTTGATAAGCTTTAGCTTCATGCCGTGTTGTTTGCTTTTGTTTTATCTAATATTGACACTATAAAACCTATTCTTCAGAAGATGACCTTATTCCTAAACCCAAGGAAACAGCAGTCCTTTCTAGGTGAAATAAGTGAATTCTAGTGTCAGAATTCATCTCTCATTTACATGCAAGTCAGTAATTTAAAAAAAAAAACCTGTGTGTTAGTTTTGAATCATATGGCAGCTAAGAATGGGGGAAGAGCTGGCAAACATCATCTCAAAATTTTATTATACTGTTAAAACATGCTCCCAGACAATGCTTGCAAAACATTATTTCTACTTGAGATGGTGTGATTTATATGTCCAGGGTAATAAAACATCAAGAAGAATGTTTCACTAAACTTATTTCTGCTTCAACAACAGAGTATCAAATATGATTTAACGTTAACCTGATACACTGGGGCAGGAAGATGTACAATCAATATGCCAGAAATTCATGTCATTTGAATGCATATCAGACAACACATCTTAGAGCAGAAATTCTTACTTGCACCACATAAGTGCACACCTTCAAATAACATTAGTATTTTAAAGTTAAATATGTAGAATAATTTCACATACAAAATATTCTGTACTTCCTAAAGCTAAAAGTTATTAGGCTTGGACACTGCTCAGTTAATAATCTAATATAATCTACTTGAACAGAATGTATCACACACACCATTTTTCTCTTTGTTATTGTAGACAGAAAATATCATAGAAATATTGTAGGAGTAGACAGATGTTGAAAATTTTCTAAGTAGAAATGTATTTGGAGTTGTTATTCAAAAGAAAGCATTTGCTTTAATAGTTGGTAAATTAGTTGTGACCACAAGGTGCTCTTCTGGAACATCTGGTTGTATTCCCAGCACCTACATGGTGGCTCACAACTATGTGTAACTCCAGTTACAAGGGATCTGCAGTCCTCTTCTGTCATCCATGAGTACTAGATATGCTAGTACTACATCCATAATGCATAGAAATACATGCAGGAAAAATACTCATACACAAAAAAATTAATAATTTAAAAAGAGTTTTAAGAAACATCATTGTCTAAACACACTAAGGAGAGTGCATCCTTCTACCATGTCAGGAACACATGCTAGCTTGCATGATGTTAATTTTAAATTTTTATATTTCTGAAAAAGAACTCTTCCTATAGAAGAAGTATGGAAGAAAACAGCATGATTGTATTTTCCTCCGTGCTCAAGATGAGCTGGTATGCATTAGAGAATATGGAGGAATACAGGCAATCACAACGAGAAACTAAATATCAACACATAAACGGAAAAGCCATAAGAATTAACCCAGGAAAACTCTGTGGTTTTCTTCATTATCATCAGGAAGCATCCTTTGGTTAAAAATCTACAACCATAGAGTAACTTCTTGTATCGAACAATAAATTTCAAAACTAAGAATGCATCTATAGTGAATTCTACTTTTTCTTAGTAAAGATATTTCATGCTCTGTTATTACCAATTCAAACACATAAACAAGTATCTTTATATTTTACATACAAATCAAGGAAGATAGCAATGACCAAATACCAAAATCTCTATAGGATGTATTTTAACAACTCACTTGTCAATATAAAGAGGTGACAAGAGCTAAATAGGGACAATGGTTGGGACAGGGATTTCTTCTGGACCATAAACAGAAGAAGAAAATTATATTGAGCTAATCAGAGCATCCTATGAAATAAAAAACACTATCCCAACAGAGAAATCTGCTAGCCACAGATAGTCGCCAGCTGCTCAAAGAGTTTTAGAATTACCTCACAGATTGTGAACTATCCTTATTTTATTCAAGATGGTATCACATCATTCTTTTCAGTTTTGAAAGATTATTTTAAAATATTTAATTCTTACCTTTGATTCTTGAACTTTCTTGACTTTTTTCCTGCTGAAATAAAAACAAAAATATGTCAAAATCTTTAAGTATGTTTTCGACACTTTGACATGAGACATTATCATCAACATGAGTCAAATGTTTTTATACATATACCTCAAAGCATAGTTTTAGAAATTATCTATCAAAGTAATAATAATTCTTTGTGTGCATATTTCTCTAAGGAACCAATACATTCTACAGATAAATAAAAAGCTAGTGGCTAGTGAATAATACTTACTCATGCCTCTCCAATTCTTAATTCATTTAATCTTAATATATACCCAATAATATTTTCCAAATTTGATTTCAGCTAAGAACTAACCATAAAGTGTTGGCAATGGTAAATATTTAAGAATAAATCTAGAAAAACCTCTCACTAAAATGGTATAAAAGCCTGTTCAACTACCTTCAGTTTAACTTAAATTAGAATTGGTCTTACTTTAGTATTAATATTGACAATTCTTTTTTTCTTAAAACCTTGCTCGAGTCAAAACTGTCCATCAACTTTGCATCCTCTTTATTAATTAGAAAATAGCCTGAAAAATTGAGCTCATTCAAGTTTTAAATTAGATATTGTGTAATCTGTAACTTCTCAATAAAGATTCAAACAGAATTTATTGTCTTTAAATTTTCAGGGTCACATCTAAAAATTTTAAAACTTATCTCAAATAAAATATCAAATACATTTTATAGAGACATATCTGGGTATATATATGAGAGAGATAAAGAAAGAGAGAGAGGGACAGAGACAGAGAGGGAGAAATACAAGAATGCCAGTCAAATTTTGCTCCAATAAAAAGGAACATATTAGAGCAAACATTAATACAAAATCTCAAACTCAAGATAATCTGCCAACAAATTAAATAGCCACACATACATATGTTATATATACAGTCTTGCTTCTAGCTTTATTTACTATAAATAAATCATTTCATGTATCTATATAAAATATTGAATCCAACACTGTAAGAAAACAAGTAGTGTTTGTGATTCTGTAACTGCCTCATTACACTTAGTATTATGCTATTCCGTTGCATCCATGCTCCTGCAAAGAGTATGATTATGTTCTTCCTTATGACTATAAAATCTATTGTATATGTACACTACACTTGTTTATCAGTTTATTTTTATGCATTGTACATTTTGGCAGTTATTATATATTTGCGATTTTGAAAAATTTGTACTAAACATGTATATACAAGTATCTCTGTGATATTCTTAATTAATATCCTTGGTACATATACCCAAACAATGTGTTTGATGTGGTAGTTATATTTTTCATTTTTTTCTGCTATCTTTATACACATTTGTATTGTATCTAAACAAATTTTAATTGCAACTAGCCACATGCAGAGTTTCTGTTTTCCCTGTTTAGCACCAGCATTTATTTTTTTACTTAATGGACAGCCATTCTGAGTAGGATAAGTCAAAATTTGAAAGTAATTTTAATTTAAAATTCTCTGATTATAAAAATATTGAATATTTTTTCACGTTGATTGATTATTGCTATTTCATATTTTGAAAACAGAATGTTCATTTCATTAACTCATTTACTGATTGAAAGATTTAAAAAGTGTTTCTTGACTTTTGACTTTTATACCTCTATTTTATATGTGTATTTATGTATACACATATATGTATATTTATACTAGCTATAAGCCTCATATGATATCCAGCAGGCGAAGATTTGTTTTTCCATTCCAGTCTGTTTCTTTCGTTGGGATAATTCCTTTTTCTCTACAGAAGTTTTCTTTTCATACAATCCCATTAGTACTTGAGGTTACATCCCAGGATATTGGAACCATACCCAGAAAACTCCTGCTTTTTCTACATCCTCATCTGTTCTTGGTTTTCCTCTAGATTTTAAAAACTTTTGTTGTTACAAATATTATTTGATTTTTCATTATATTTGCATGGGAGGATTGTGATCTGGTTTCATTATCTTATACACAGAAAGTTGTTTCCCAGCAACTTTGTTAAAGAGCCTCTTTTTAATGCAATGTCAGTTTTGGTGATCACTGTCAAAATTCACATGGCTGTGCTTACTTGTGTGGGCTTATCTCTGTGGTGCCTTTTTTATTCTGTTAATCTGTGCATATTTCCTTGTTGTTTCTTATGCCAGTACCATACTATTTTAAGACTGTGTCTCTAAAGTATAGCTGAAGTCTTCAGGATTGTTCCTTATGCTCACAGTGGCTTTAAATTCAAGGTCGTTTTGCTTCCTTATGAAGTTGTGGTTGCTTTTTTATCTTCCTTTCATTGGAAATAACAATACTAGAATATTAATAAGGTTTGTCTGAATATAAAGATTGTTTTTTGTACTGCAGATATGTTCATAATATAGAATCTACTGATGCATGACCAGGGGTTGTCTTTTGATATTGTATCTGTTTCAATTTCTTACTTTGTTGCTCCATTTTTTTCACTGTAGTAAGTTTCTACAGAAGTCAGTTTTTATAAATGGAAATACCCTATAATTCAATGAACTTGTTATTTCACCCTGTCTGGAACAAATAGACATCTTAGAAAGGTTGTGTTCCTAAGAAAAGTTCCCACAAGAGAAAAAAAAAACAATTGCAAGCATATTAATCATTATATCATTATATTTTCCAAAATATGAGATATCTGTTATGACTAGATGAGGTTGAGTAGACAGGGTACAGAGGAGGTGCTATCAGGGAGGAAATAAAATATTTATGACTTTGAATTTCAGCGGGAGCATTAAGAGCATTGACCACCTCTTCTTAAGTTGGTATTATTATCAGAATGGCATTTAAATACAACCCTAATCATTTTATGTCATTTCTTTAGAATAGCTTGAGAAAAGCAAGGATAAAATTAGGAAGCAGAGCCCAAGAATGTGTTACCATGGTAACACAGTGGATAGTATTAATGGCATAGATTGGTGTGACAGTGGATTTAGAGCATGTGATCAGAACTGGTACAGTGACTACTAGACTAACTTTTGGACATGCGACTCAGAAGAGGGAAGAATGTTAACAGTTGAATGGGATTGTGCAAGAATGGAGTTCTTCCTAGCGAGCTAGGACATTGACTAAATAAACAAGCATCTTAATTCCTTCATTTATGTTCTAGCACTGCACACTCAGTCTTCTAATTCTCTGGTTGCTTCTATCAGATATTCATAGTGAGTCTTCTTCATTTTGATTTTCTGACCCGACTTCTTCAGATTTCAACCTTCTACAAACTTTGGTGAATTTACCTGCTATTTCAGTTTTGGGGACAAATCTTGTTATAAAACTTCACAGCTTAATATTTTGTAGTCAACTGCAACATCTGACTTTTTTCTAAAATGTCTAACTACAATCCTGACATCTGTGTCGAGATACATAATAAGGTAGTTGGCTGATCATGCCCAATGGGAGTCTTGATCTTGCTTTCCTTGAACACCCTACACTAGGTAAAAGTAATAATTCCAACAATCTTCTTTTTCAAATTTTGAGATTCACATCTATCATCCTTTCTTTGGATGATTATTAGACATCAATATGTTTTGAGTTTATTTTTAATGTGGAAATGTAATTATGCCAAAATCCTGATGAGATGGAAGTCACTCTAATGCATTGTCCTCAGCCATCAACTGCCTGAAACAATGGATCACAGAGAATGAAGAGTTCCTCAGAAATAGAGGATGGGGGAAGGGAAAGCCCTAGTACCCATCAGAGAAGAAAGGATTTTTATGGGAAAATAAATTCACATAGTTGTAGTGACTTATCTCATGCATGGAAATGTATTAAGATTTTGTATACATGTATATATAAAACATATGCATAAATAAATATATATGCACATGCATATAGCATATGCATATATAATATGTATAAAAGACATAATACATATAATATTGTAGAATATATATGTGTGGTGTAAAATGTTTATAATATATAAATTATTACATGATATACATACATACCTGTGCTATGTGTGTTATATATAATTTCATGAATTCTGTTTTATATTTTCTATAAAATGCTAACATTGCTCTAGCAATGGGGGAAGGAGAAAGTAGTAGTTGTTTTCTTAATTAAGCAAACTGCAACTGAATCTGTCTTCCTTTACTAATTTCTGCCTCATAATTTAAAATACAGTGAAACAAGGTATGATGTCTGTGGTTTCAAAGAAGACAGATCCTAACATCTAGAATCCAGGGGAGACTATTTCTAGAAGACACATAAATTTGACACCATTAGCCTCTGTATAAATAACTATAGTCTTTATGCAGAGAAGACAGATAAAATATTCTAGAATTAAGTATTCAAAGTAGGGGGAAAAGTTTAATTATCCAATGAAATAGAATGGAAAGACAGAAAACTGTAGGATTAAAAATGCTGAGAGCAAGGATTCATAGACTCCGAGGTAATGCATTATTTATGAAGTGAGTTTTCAATTGTATAGATTCTTCTCAAAGGTCAAGTACAATTATCTCTATACAGCACCCATTAGAGTTATTGAGCTAGGTGAAATCATTGCCTTCAGATAAAACACTATTTTGTTTCTCTTGTGGGTTTAGAAATAGTATTGGAATTACTCAAGTAAGGAAAGGGATACTATGAAATGTACACACTGATAAAAATTGCATGATAAAACTACCTAGTAAAGAATGACTCGAGCAATGTGATTTGTTCACAAGGCTTCTTGTCTCATTTTATCTAGCTTTATGATGTTATGATTATTTCTGTATTTATAACTGTAGAGTTTGAAAAATGTCTAAATTATGAAAGTAAAGTAAAAGAGAGTGAAAATGTTACTGATTTTATATTATTTGACACAGAATAAGTAGAAAAATTGCGCTAGAAGGAAGACCAATTTCTGTAACACGTTGTATGGAAGTAAAGAAAAAAAGCTGAGGTACTTTACATCTGATTAATTAATCATGTAATTCAATATAATAATTTATTTTATATAATGAGAGCAGAAATAGCTCAATATTGCAGGTTTCATAGTTTTCCAAAATTTAAGAAGCTGTCAATAATTTAAATATACTAGTCCGTGAGACCATAAGAATCTCACACCACACAGCTTAGTATTCTTAAGCCAATCCTAATGGAATTCAGCCAGTATAACTTTATGATACTTACCTTTAACTGATACTATTTAATGACAAATATGTTAAATAGTCACTTACACAATATTTTACTGCACAGCAATTTATTAATTCCTGTTTATTTAAATCAGTTTTAATATTACTTCAATATATTTTCTGATATGTTGATCAATTTTTAAACTAAGAAGTATATTTTAGCCACCTATTAAATTTAATAATAGGAACACCATTGACTTTTCATCTTGTCCTAAATATTTCTTGGAAAATTTTCAGAGTATTGTAATTTCATTACATATAAGCAGGCACTATAAAATCTACTCGAGATGTTAGGTAACTAATAGTACTTATGTCAATTCACATTTAGTGATTTTGCTTCCCTGACTAATTAGCTCTTAGTTCTTATCTTCTTCTAATTTTTCTTCTCCCTATCCCTTTGTTGATGATACCTTGTCACACATCTTTGTTACAAGAAAAACATACAAAGCAGTTTCAACAGAAAGCTAGATTTAGACGAATCACCTGGATATTGTGGTAGCTTTAATGTAATTGTCCCCCATAGGTTCATAGCTATTGGCACTATTAGGAGGTATGGAGAAGGTGTGACATTGTTAGAGGAAGTGTGTCCCTGTTCACTTCCTGCTGCCTGCAGTTCAAGATGTACAACTTTCAGAACCACGTCCTGTTGCAAAATATCCAATCACACTGTGAACCTCAAGTTTGGGTTTTCATCAGTCAAAATTAACCTTGGGGGAGGAGGCCACATTACCAACTAGTTGACAGAACATAATCATAGAGCATCAGAGGGCATCTGGGAGAGCTAGAGAGACACAGGAAGTAGTAGGGTAGGGTTTGGAGGCGCTCACCTTTTTGTTGTTTGGCAGAGCATAAACACAGGTCTTCCATGGATGCCAGAAAGGCAAGAGAGTTAGGTAGTTGTTACTAAGTCCCTCTGACCGTGCAGGTTTTCACCCCAGTCTTTGAATCTCAAGTCTTATTTATATTTAGAACAATAGAGATTTAGTTAAAGCTAACTTTAGCAATAGGGCCAGTGTTTGTGGAGCACAATTCTCACCAGTGTGCAGCCTGAGCGGCCAGACCTCTGCTAGATAAGCAGGCTGGTAACCACAGACTTGCAGTTGCTGGCTGAGATAGCCATAGAATAAGGCATAGTCACTGTGCCAAAGTTAAAACAACAATGTCTGCCCGCATACCACCCACCCTGATGATAATGGACTAAATCTGTGAAATTGTAAGCCAGCCCCAATTAAATGTTTTTCTTTAGAAGAATTGCCATCCATGGTCATGGTGTCTCTTCACAGCCATAGGAGACCTAACTAAGGCAGTAGGTGGTACCAGGGACTAGGGAATTGCATTTACTTTTTTGGAGGAATGTGGATTTGGTGATTTGGGATTAAGAAAGCATGGGATACTTTAAGTGCTGCTTAACAGGTCATACTATATTTGAACTGGGGTGGGGATGGATTGGGAAGGAGACCAGCTCAAGAGGTCTCAGAGGAGGAGAATTTTAGTATGTTGCCTAGAGATTGTTCTCATAAATAATGTGATATTTTCATAAAGAGTGTGACTGCTTTTTGTCCCTGTCTGAAGAATCAGCCTAATGTTTAAAGGATTAAAAGAAGTGGTAACCTCAGGGCAAAAAAGAACAAATTGATAATAATTCACTAAAAATCTATACATGTCTTATAGATACGCATTCTTCTTCATAATGAAATTCACAATTCTTTGTCATTTCTTTTATAATTTTAGATTTAAGAATTAAAATCATGATGAAAAAGAAATATCTGAGATCAAATATTAAAGAAATGATATTTCAAAATTCTAATAGTAAGATTTTCATTATTATATTTTGATTTAAATATCCATTGCTGGTGGGAATGCAAACTTGTACAACCACTTTGGAAATCAGTGTGGCGGTTTCTCAGGAAATTTGGGATCAACCTACCCCTGGACCCAGCAATACCACTCCTGGGAATATACCCAAGAGATGCCTTATCATATGACAAAAGCATTTGTTCAACTATGTTCATAGCAGTATTATTTGTAATAGCCAGAACCTGGAAACAACCTAGATGCCCTTCAATGGAAGAATGGATGAAGAAAGTATGGAATATATACACATTAGAGTACTATGCTGCGGTAAAAAAACAATGACATCTCGAATTTTGCATGCAAATAGATGGAAATAGAAAACACTATCCTGAGTGAGGTATCCCAGGCCCAAAAAGATGAACATGGGATGTACTCACTCATAATTGCTTTCTAGCCATAAATAAAGGTCACAGAGTCTATAATTGGTGATCCTAAAGAAGCTAAGTAAAAAGGTGAACCCAAAGAAAAACATATAGTTATCCTCCTGGCTATGGGAAGTAGACAAAATTGCCGAGGAAAAAATTGGAATCTTGGGGGTGAGGTGGGATGGGGGTAAGGGGAGATGGGGAGAGAAAAGTGAGAAGGGGAGGATGGGGGGAACTTGGGGAAACAGGAAGATTGGGATAAAGGAAGGTTGGATAGGGGAGCAGGGAAGCACAAAACTTAGTTAAGGGAGCCACCTTAGGGTTGGCAAGTGACTTGAATCTAGAGTGGCTCCCAGGAGCCCAAGCCGAGGTCCCCAGTTAGTTCCTTGGGCAGCTGAGGGTAGGGAAACCTGAAATGACCCTATCCTATAGCAATACTGACGAATATCTTGCATACCACCATAGAAACTTCATCTGGTAATGGATGGAGATAGAGACAGAGACCCACACTGGAGCACTGGACTGAGCTCCCAAGGTCCCAATGAGGAGCAGAAGGAGGGAGAACATGAGCAAAGAAGTCGGGACCACGAGGGGTGCATCCACCCACTGAGACAGTGGAGCTGATCTATTGGGAGCTCACCAAGGCCAGCTGGACTGTTACTGAAAAAGCATGGGATAAAACCGGACTCTCTGAACATGGCGAGCAATGAGGGCTGATGAGAAGCCAAGGACAATGGCACGGGGTTTTGATCCTACTTAATGTGCTGGCTTTGTGGGAGCCTAGCCAGTTTGGATGTTCACCTTCCTAGACATGGACCGAGGGGGGAGGACCTAGGACTTACCACAGGGCAGGGAACCCTGACTGCTCTTCGGACTGGAGAAGGAGGGGGAGAGGAGTGAGGGGAGGGGGAGAATTCTTTTTCTCAATAAAAAATTTAAAAAAAGAAGAAAATAAAAAAATATGAGGAGAGTGTGAAGGAAATTTCATTGGGTGAGAGAATTATATTCTATTTTCTAATGAAAATTCATGCTGAGTATTAGAGCTGAATCTATCTCTATGATCTCAAAATTAGATAAGCCTAGCAATCATTATAATAGCTTTGCAGTGTACTTTATGAATGAGAAATATAAGTGTTGATTTTCTAGTATAAATAAGCAATTAAAGAATTTGTAATAAGTGAAAATACAAATCACTAATTAATGAATTTGTTATGGAAATTAGTGCTACTGCATGATTTTAAACTCAGGCATTCATATTATAATTTCTTCTATATTTTATCTCTGTAAGAAGTTGAGTTGGAAATTTATTGTTTGCCGACAATTGGTGAGTATTAACTGTTAGAGCAATAAAATCAAAATCATTTGTCTTTCAATATTCTGTAATTGAGGATACGGCATAGCTAACATAGTAATATCTTTTTTAAAGGTTACTTATACAATACAGGATTGATAATAAGATTTGCAAAAGAGTATATCTGTACTACAAAATTTATCAACTTGGCAAGATGGCACAATAGTAGCATGGATGTCATGGAGCTGACCAACAGCATTTTCATTGGACTCAAGGCCTGATCCCCAGGAAGTAACACATGGTACAATAAATCTAGCCAAGAACTTGTTGTTATGAGGTCACAGGCCCTGCAAAAATTAACTTTCTTTAAAGTTATTTAAGCTATACACTACCTCAACTATCACCTCTTATCAGAGAAGCTTCATTATGTAGCAGATAGCAATTGTGCCTTCAGAAAGTCCAGAAAAT
The DNA here is from genome assembly GCF_018167655.1 of Microtus oregoni. Lineage (NCBI taxonomy): Eukaryota > Metazoa > Chordata > Mammalia > Rodentia > Cricetidae > Microtus > Microtus oregoni. Next base: position 7,980,889 of record NW_024543069.1, read on the forward strand.
AAGTGACTTTCGATGCTAATGAGACTTTCATTGCATACTTTTCCAACTAAAGTTCAGAAAAATCCAAAGAAGAAGGGTAAGAAAGGTTTTAAGAAACAGAAATTGGAGGGAATTGCTGTAAACTAATGGCTTTTGGACATAATAGAGCTATAGCAATCACCCAATCACATCTTCTTGAGATGTCTATATAAAACTTGTTCAATAATAAGCCAATCAGCATTCAATCATGGAAAGGAAAGCTGCTCACAAGGCTCTCCACATGCTCAGGACCAATGAGAGTTGATAGGCACTAGAAGGGGTGTAGGGGAAGGAACAGAGTCAGTTTGTGTTGTCACCCATGGTACAATGACCATGGTCCAATCGATGTTGCTCTGTGCATACATGTGAATGAGCAGTGTTATATAGACTTGTTTGGAAAGGAAGAGAAGGCACAAAGCTGTAGAGACTAGAAGGAACTGAACGTGGGGAGCCAAAGGTGAATGGGATCTAAAAACTTTTATGTATGAAATTTCCAAACAATAAAAAAATTAAAACATTATTTACTCTGCCCTCCATGTGTTCCCAAATCCAAAGTTGTGTGAGTGCCTCTTCCTTTGACAATATCACATGTCGTTGTGCTGGGACACTCAAAGACAGATATCACCATAATTTCAGTGCGAAACACTTTTCCCACTTTAACAAACTATCCGTGATTACTTGCCCTTGCAGTCCTCAAATCAACTGTAGTTATCAAAGATAATGAGAATTTTAGAATAAGTATTATGATCATGCTCAGAAAATTAACATAACAAAAGGAAACCAAAGGAAAACAGAAAAGATAACTAAAACATAAAATAAGAACTCAAGCTAAATTAATTGCACTATATTTAGAAATCTGTGTATTAGACAAAGAACATTTAAAAAATATTAGAAAATATGTCATGACTAGTAAATGGATATGGGTTTTTAATTCAGAATCATCAAATGTTTCCCAACATTCCAGATAAAGGGAAAACTAATTTGGGAAGAAAAGAAATAAAATAATCAACAAGTAATGACAGACTTGTAAACTTGTAATTGAGAGTCTCTCTCTCTCTCTCCCTCTCTCTTTTTTTCTCTCTCTCCCTCTCACACTCTTGCTCTTCCTCTTCTGTATGGATCTCTGTGTGGTTTTGAATTAGAGTGGGCCCATGAAATTGCTTGCATTTGAGGTCAAAGGACAACCTTGTGTATGTTCCTTTCATACAGTGTTTTCGAGACAAAGCGTCATGCTGTTTGCCATTTCATGCACCATGCTACCCAGCCCACTCTTGTCTCTGCCTCCCATGTTGCTCTCCAAGAGAAGTGTAGTACCAAGTCCAAGGTTAAATAGGTCAAGGGTATCTGGCCGCAGCATCAATCACTTTATCGCTTGAGCCAACTCTCTAGCCCTGCAAGGGTTTCTTTTAGAGATTGGTTTTAGTAAGTTTACAAAAAATAAGTTTCTTTATGACATTTTCGTAAAGTATGCCATTAATCTTTGATCATATTTACTCCTGATCCGTCTCAATTTTCTCTACTGCTTCCTCATAACAGGTGTCTCATCTTCCTCTCACAAACGTCTCTACTTCAGTTTCTGTACCATATATGTAAATGTGTGTGTACACTGTGTATATATGTATGCATAAAAGCAAATATGTATATATATATCATTTTCATTAAGATTGGATCCATTTTAAAGAGTGAACACAAAATGTTTATTTGTATTTTGTTTCTCCTATAATTTTCTCTTTTCTAGAATGAGGTTTTAACATCAACTTTGACATAAGAAAAATCACTTCAAATAAAATAAGATTTTAAAAGCTTGATTATTAAGATATATGTTTATACATTTCCATCAGAAAGTAAATACTCATAAAAAGAATGGAAATACTTTTTATCAATCATTTTATAACAACATACTTATAATAAAAATTTGGATGTTATTTTATAAATAGGAATTAAATAAAATAATTTTGACCTTTATATTTGCTTTTGTAATACATTATCTTTAGCTACATAAGCAACACAACAGCTAATTTCAGTATTTTAAGCTGCCTAAATTTAAGCATAAGTGAGCTATAGTGGTGAAGGGCACGTGCTGTTACTGAGAACCTTGATTTCATTCCCAGCACCCACAGGAAAGTTCACAGCTGTCTGTAACTTGAGTTCCAAGGGATGTGATATTGTCTGTTCTTGCCCAAACTCATCATGTATGCTTGTGGTAAACAGTATAGTAAGAGACAAAAAAGTTAACCTGCAGGTTTAAAATAAAAGGCTTAAAATGCAGCATAGTTCTTCACAATTCTGTGTAGACAATCTTCTCTCTCAAACTCTTCAAAAACTATTCCAGAAACACATATTAAAGAAAAACTAAGAAACTTTGACATGAAAATAACTTCATAACTTTAAATGCATTGTTTCCTAAATAAGCACAAAACTGGGAATAAATAACTCTAAAATAAGTTGAAGTAAATACACAGCAACTGTGTGACACGTTTGGGAGAGAGCAGAGCAAGAGGAAAAGACCTGAACTTCAATCCCAAAATATTGCCCTTTGATAGGATGATATAAATATTAATAATGTTCATAAACAGTAAAGAATAAATAATTACATGTATTTAAGTGGAGACATCTGCTGTGAATTTCATTATCACAGAGAAAAATGTGTTGGTACATGGAGATATTTGATTTTGTGTGTCTTCAGAAGAGTATGATTAAACTGCTGCTTCATATTAAAAGTCCTTTGTGTAGCAGGTGGCAAATAGGTCATGAGGGGATGGAGCATCCAGATGGAGTGTCTGGCCCATCTGCCTGCTAAATACTGTGGCTGAAGGGAGCTAACAGTAGCTTCACATTTATCTAGAGTTTAAATTCTGCAAACCTCATGTCACTAAGTCATACTTTTCTTGTCTGACTAGAAATCTTCTCTCTCTCTTCCTTTTTAATCTAGCCTTTTTCTCTAGAGCTCCACAAAGGCAAGTCTGTTATTCTGATATCCCAGCCCTAAGATTTATAAATTAAAATAAAAATGTTTTTAAAATGTTTACCCAGTATTTACTCTGGTATAATCTATTTTAATAAATTCATAGATTAATAGTTCATCTGATCTATATTTTTACATTATGCAAAGTATAAAACAGCATGCAGAATTAATATACTTTCAATTATGTTGTTTTGCTTAAAGAGGCAATAAAAATGTAGCCATGAATGTATTAAGTATTCTAACCAAACTTCTTTTTAAAAATCTAGGGTAACTCTAACCAAAAAGTGAAAGACTTATATGATAAAAATTTCAAGTCTATGAGGAACGAAATTAAAGATGATATCAGAAGATGGAAAGATCTCCCACGCTCATGATTCAGCAGGAATATCATAGTAAAAATATCTATCCTAAAAAAGGTATTCTGCAGATGCAATGAAATTCTCATCAAAAATCCAACACAATTCTTACAGAACTTGAACTGACACTTCTCACCTTCATATGGAAAAACAACAGCAAAAGTGAGATAGTTATAAGAATCCTGTACAACAAAAGAACTTCTGGAGGTATCACCATCAGTGATTTTCTGGTCTGCTACAGAGCTATAGAAATAAAAACAGCATGATATTGGCATAAGGACAGGTGGATCAACATAATTGAATACCCAGACACAAATCTATACACCTAGGATAACTGATTTTTTTTTTTTACAGAAAAGCCAAAAGTATACAGTGGAAATAAAGAATGCATCTTCATCAAATGGTGCTGTCATAACTGGATGTTGGCTTGTAGAAGAATGAAAATAGAAATGTATCCATCACCATGCACAAAACTCATTCACAGAGACCCATAGCGAGACAAAGAGGTACAGGCAACTTATGACTGCTGGGAGAGGGAGAATTTTTTTCCCAGAGGATGAGCCCCAAATTTGTTAAACAATAACAGATGGACTATTCTTAAACAAAGTACATATAAGCAACGCCAGACTAGGTAGGTTGTATTGTATATATATTAATGTTAATATATATGTATATGTATGTATGAGTGTGTAACAATAATAAGCAAGAAAAAGGGGCCAATAAGCAGATTCAGCAGATTGTATTTATGTATATATTCAAATGTGTATCTATATGCATGCCTGTATTCATATACATAAATAGGTAATGCATACATATATGTGTGTGTGCTTATGTATCATTAATAATCAAAGAAAAAGTGAAATTGAGAATGAGTAAGGGAAAACAGGGGAGGAGATAATGGGAGGAAATGAAAAGGGGGAAATTGTGTAATTATATTTTAATTAAAATCTTAAAATTATTTTTGAAAAGAGAAAAAAACATTCTCAAAGAATGTACAATTTTTATACTATTTGTCTAATACTTTTCAGAACTGAAATATTAAATAGTACATCATCCATATTAGTGCACTCATTCTTATTTAGAAGTACCATAATTATGTTACAGCATGCAGATGTTCCACCATTTTGGCAACTGAGAGAAAAAGTACAATACATCTGGGTTCAGTGGTGCCACTGCCTGGGTGGCAGCCAAAGGATGCCTCCCTGTGACGGACTGAAGAGAACTGAGACCAGAAGCAGGGGCAAGAGCAAACCTTGGTGTCCTGACTCCAGTGACCTCCTTCCTGCAGCCAAGTCACAGATGCTGAAGGTCACCCATATTCAAAGAACAGCACCTCCAGCCAGGAACAAACATGTAGGGCAGACCAATGTACTGTTGTTGGTCTTTTGAAGACTAAAAGTGTTTTTCATTTTATAATGAAGCAGTATTATATTAGTCTGCACATCAGTGCATAGTAACAAAGGTCAGGAGAAATCAAGAGTTGTGGTGGAATAAAAATGCTGATCATAGTCCTTGAGAAGCAAGAAAATGGAGGCGTTTGGAAAACACTCCATGGAGTGAGGAAGCCGAGGCTCAGAAAGTGAAGCATTTTATGTTTTCTCTCCTATGTGGATCAGAACCTTTAGCATTATTTATGTTGGGAAAACTGTAGAGGACTGGGAACTAGAAAATGACCAGACTGTGAGAGAAAAGAGACATTAAGGAGAGGAAGGATGGTAGAATTAATGTGATGTGAAAATAGAAGAAGGGAGACTGGAAATAAGGGAATTTAAATAGAGAATTTAAATAGAGGTAGAGTATGGAATGGGATAGGAATAAGGGTGTGGGGTGGGGTAGCCTAAACTAAGGAGGTATGATGAAGAGCCACAATAAAATCCACTAGTTCAAAAGCTCAATTATTGTGTATATAGGAATATAGGTGTATATATACATATATATATATATACATGTATATCACAGCAACTAATGAGAAAGGAGGCCCTGGCACTGAAAGCGAGAAGAGATAAGTGTATATGAAGGATTGAGGAGAGGTAAACGGGGGTAATGATGAAATTATAGTATAACCTCAAATAATGAAGAAAATAGTTTTTAAGGCCAATGCATAAATAATAAGCAGATGGATAGATAACAGATGACAAGTGGTGACAGACGGATACTTCTAAAATACATAATTAAAATCTAATTTGAATTGGTGTATTGCACTGATGGATAATGTCAATGCCAGAAGTCATGGGTTGTTAAACAACATCTCCAAGTACAAGATACCTTCCTAAGAATTGCTGGCCAAAGTGACCGCCAAAACAGTACAAGCTATTGATAACTCCCTTGGTTCCTCACCAAAAATGGATGGTAACACCTAGTGAATTAATAAACCACACACAATAGTTACAAAATACAGTGAAGCCATTCTGGACCTGAGCTAGATATTTTCTCCCTAAGGCCTGGAGGTTACTGTGCAGGCACAGAGTGAAGGAAAGGTCTTTGGCTATAGCATGATACAGTAACGATCTGCCTGCTGGTGTAAGAAGGCCACTATTATCACAGCGGTAAGCAGTGAATGATTTTCTTGGATCAGATGCTTGGTCCACATGAAGGAATTCGTGCTGGGTACTGTGGATTGGGTAAAAGGCTCATGACTTCAGAGGTTATAAATACTAGGGGTGAGACTACCATGTTGTTTAACTAAATGGGCTTGTTTTCAAACTGCCTCCTAAATATTTATGGTTATACCTACAGACAAGTACTTCCCTCAGCCTTCAAATAAAAAATAAGCTACTCTTTGTAGATAACAACAGTTAATATAGAGCCATGGCCACTCTCGGTGCTGAAAACAATAACTACTGAATTCTCATCCTTAAATAGGAAAGCCTCTTAACCCCTCCAAAGCTCAGAGAACACTTGGGAAGGACAGAAAGAATGTGAGATCCATACAATGGTGATGATAAGTGTGATACGTTACTTTATGGGCATAGCATGGGCCTGGCATTTGTGAACTCACAGCAACTAGAGTTGTCTGCACAAACTTAAGGCAGCAAGCATTTGGGAGAAAGTGAATCATGGGGATCTGTCCTGCCAAGGGGAGCTAATGACAATTAAGGACAGCTGGAGGAGAAAAACTCAATGTTTGTGCATGTTTGTGATGTATTCACTGATGAGTTTTTCCTGCTCCAGTAAATGGACTTGTAAAATGGCATCAAAACAAAACATAAAGACATGAAAATGGAATGAAGATTCTTGGAGGTGTGGTTTAATTTGGTGGTGCTGTGCAAGAGATAAGAAAAGGCAGAGGGACCATAATGACAAGAATGTGTTACATGAACCTAGAGTGGCTCCTAGATGCCCAAGCCGAGGTCCCCAGTTAGTTCCTTGGGCAGCTGAGGGTAGGGAACCTGAAATGACCCTATCCTATAGCAATACTGACGAATATCTTGCATATCATCATAGAACCTTCATCTGGTGATGGATGGAGATAGAGACAGAGACCCACACTGGAGCACTGGACTGAGCTCCCAAGGTCCCAATGAGGAGCAGAAGGAGCAAGGAAGTCAGGACCACGAGGGGTGCACCCACCCACTGAGACAGTGGAGCTGATCTATTGGGAGCTCACCAAGGCCAGCTGGACTGTGACTGAAAAAGCATGGGATAAAACTGGACTCTCTGAGCATGGCGAACAATGAGGGCTGATGAGACGCAAAGGACAATGGCACGGGGTTTTGATCCTGCTTAATGTGCTGGCTTGGTGGGAGCCTAGCCAGTTTGGATGTTCACCTTCCTAGATATGGACGGAGGGGCGAGGACCTAGGACTTACCACAGGGCAGAAAACCCTGACTGCTCTTTTGACTGGAGAGGGAGGGGGAAAGGAGTGGGGGGAGGGGGAGAAAGGTGGGAGGAGGGAGAGAAGGGTGGGAGGAGGGGGAGGGAAATGGGAGGCTGGGAGGAGGTGGAAACTTGTTTTTTTTTTCTCCTTTTCTCAATAAAAAAAAAAAGAAATTGTCAAATAAAAATTAACCCTTAAAAAGTAAAATGATAGTTTTGATGATTAATCTTGTCTGTCAACTTGAACACCTGTCCATTTCAATTGGAGTTTACCACTTCAAAGTATTTGAACTTTTATCAGAGATGGTTTATATGATGAGTCTTTTGGTTGTGCACTGGTGTGTCTCGAGATGTGGACAAATATTCTGTGCACTTTTGATGGTGCTTCTTAGTCAAATAACATTTAAATAGGTAAACTGAGTAGAACAAATTGTCATCTCTGACGTTGGTTTGACATCACCCAATTCCCAGACCTAGAGAGAGTGAAGAAAAGATTGCCTCTCACTGTTTAAAGCTCAGGGAACAGCAAGAAAAAGGGGAATGGAAATGTTACAATACTCAGTGGATTGAGAGAACTACAAAATGCTGCCCTCTGAGTATGAAAAAGCTGTTGTTGACATCAAATAATAGCAGCTGTGGTTACCTGCACAAGGTGAGCACAATATGCCAATTAGAGCACCATGGGGAAGTGATCCTCAAGCCCCCATCTATATCATGGAGCCAGTGGTTGTTAAGGGCTTTGGGAATGTGTGCTCTAGTAGGTTCCTCATGTGCTTATGAGCAATATTAATTGGACTCAGGGGATTATTAACAAAAATAAGTTAATGAGGAAAAATAGCTCAGAGGGATATGGAGCAGGAGTACTAGGGGGAATAGGAGGAGGCAGGGGTTGGTGTAAATGATTAATAGACATTGTAGAACTATATAGGATTTTCAGAGGATAAAAATAATATTTTTAAAAAGGAAAAATGGAATAAAAGCCTGAATTTTGGCCTACTGTATGTGATCTCATTTAGAGATCTGACTCTGTAAGTCGTAGAGGGTGACACTGTCTCATCCTGAGTTTCCAACCTGCCAATTCTCAGATGAGATCTCCTTATCAGCCCCGTCGGTTCTCTAGCTTACTAACTACAAATCTTAATACTTGTACGATTCCAAAATTGAATGATCTAGCTTCATAATTTACATGATCTAACAGGTTATTTTCTGAAGAACTTTGTCTAATAACATTATAAGAACCTCATACCCTTGGCAAAGGCGGTAAGTCTTCATAAGAAAAAATGATATGAAAAGGATCACTTTCTCCCTAAAATACTTTACTACTCTGATGACAGCCAATCCTAATAATATTGAAAGGACAATTCTTCATCCACTGATCCTTCTTTGCATATTCATAAAATATATTAATATGTATTCATGATTTAAGATATTTCTATCTCTACTGAGTAAATTGGGAGCATGGGGACCTTGGGAGAGGGTTGAAGAGGAAGGGAGAGGCAGGCAGGGGAGCAGAGAAAAATGTAGAGCTCAATAAAAATTAAAAAAAAAATTCTATCAACACTTTTCCTATTTAATTTAAAAATGTATACCTTGCAATTGCATAGTGATTATTCTGTATAAAAGTCTTGCTTGTATTTTATGGGTCACTGTAGTTCAAGATGTCTATTGATTTGCTGATTTTTCTCATACCCAGCTAAGACGAGCAGTATAAACATTTACCGATATTGTGTACTTGTGCTAATCTATGGTTCTTTTAGCTTATAAATTTGTACCTAATTTATTTGTAAATTTCATCAGTAATTAACTTGAATGTTTCAAAAATATTTTAGTGTCTTGTTAATTTGAATTTTAATGTTTTACAAATAGTATTTAAAATTTTTAATTGTCAAAAGATTGAATCTAATCATGACATAGAATGTGATGATTTACATATAAATAATTACTATAATTAAACTAATTGATATATTTATGAAAGATTTATAGAAGTTTTGTTCCTTATGAATAACTTCTATATCTTTGACTAGCATATCCCTTTTCCACCACGTCTCCAGACCCCTTTACCTACTCAAATTTCATTAATTATTTTTGCAGGTGCGCATATATGAAACATGTTTACATATGTATATATTTATATATTCTTAAAAATAAGCTGCTCTGTCTATATAATATTACTCATACATATGTTTTCAAGACTGACAATTTGATATTTGATAACCAATTAGTGCTCTTCCCTGGATAAGGTGATTTCTCGCTCTCATAGAATTCTCTAATTCCATATAGTTCTGTGTAGGTTTGAAACCTTGTGGGTTTTCCCACCTGCTTTAGCGTGTCTATTGATGCTGCCCTTGTTCAGCTCATGTTTAGGCTGTCATGCTAGAATTTTTTAAATGTATTGACTACCAATATGCTAAAGAAGTAGGGTAATTTTACTAGTATTAATCTGTCACATATCACTTGTCTTGGTATTCCTGGGAAGGACAACACAGATTTTTTAACACATATTCTTTTATGCAACTCTTGATAGCTAACAAATTGCACCAATCATACAGCAAATCTATCTATCTTGCTGACTGTCTGTGCATGAGTATGTGTGTGTTTCTGTGTGTGTATGTGAGTGAGTGTGTGTGTTACAGATGGCAGCCAATATTTAAGGAACCACAGAATAGTTCACAAGGTTGCAGAGCCCTGGTAAGCAGAAAACTGATAGAGACGTAAGTAGATTACACAATGGAGTAAGATAAGCTCTAAAGCATTGGCTGGGGGGTAGCTAAAGTTGGGAAAGTTGCTGAGACTGCAGAGTCAAAGTTGAGCTGTAGAAGAAAAATGCCATGTACCTTGGAGGCTGCAAGTACAGCCAGCACCAAGAGCCTTTACATTCAGCTCCTGGGTAAAAAAAGTCAGCTAGCTATGTGACAGCTTTAATAGCTTTTTGATATCAAGGACTGGAGAAGCTGCAAGAATTTTTTTTCTTTACATGCTAATAAGAATCTTTCAATTTTGCTGGTTGCAAGACATACCCATCTCCTGCATCATGAGAAAATGACTAAACCATTAAGGACAGAACAGAAAACTTAAGATTCAAGCATCTTGCTGTATATCATTACATCCCACCTACCCCATGCAGTGTGGAAATAGTCAAATAGATGCTATATTTATTTCTTAGGAATAACCACCATGGTGACTGACTAATAACAGGTTGCAAAATCTACCATCCTTGTGCAAAACTAGGCCACCCAAGGACTCCCTTTGGGGATAATCAGGACCCAGACTGCAACCTCACTGCAAATTTACTCCTTCTTCTTCTTCACAGTCCTGTCCCCATTATTACAAAAAGATGGTTTCTCAGAACTTCCCCAATAGAGTGCTTCAAATTTCGATCTTAGCAGAAAACCCCAACTGTGGATATACCGTATAGCAGACAGAAATCAGTCATGATTATTGGTAGCACAAGCACTATAAACAAATTTACTGAAAATACACTGCATCTTCCACTCAGCCTCCTACAAAGCTCATTAACTAATCAGATCTGCAGTGGTTGTGAAGTGTGGAATATTGCACTTCCAAGGCACATTATCTTCGGACATCACCAGTCCTCTTCAGCATCAGTTATTGCCCTCCTTTTGTGTTACCTATAATCTCAGTGATCATTAGATACATCTTTTGGAATTTACAAGCAAAATACTTGTTTCCAACCAACAAAAAGCAAATCATGCCATCAGATATTTTCTGGGACCTATAGCGGACATTTGTCCATTTTGCTTTAGCCAATACTGAATGTTTCCACCAATGTATTTGGAAAGTGACTCATAGATGACATTCTTGTTTGTTCTTATTGAAACTGCTTCTACATGGAAACATGATATTTGGGGTAACCTAAATCTGGGTGCATGGACCACAATCACTCAAACTGGGCACAAGAATACACTATCTCTTAGTTCTTTGGTTTGAGAGTTGTAATTTTTTCATCTGTAGCAAAAACACAGGTGCTCTCCAATTCAATTAGAATTCCATTCAATAAGCTCATAATACCTTCAAATTTTATATTATATGCCAAAAATACCTTATTTTGAAGTTCAAGGACCCATTACACTTCAGAGAGTTCATCATTTTCCATTGTGATAGCATCGCCCATAGAGAAGCGAGGCACTGCAGCTGAGTGTTTTCAGAGTGGCACATTTTGTCACATGTCAGGCTTAGAGGAAAGATCAAAGACCGTAATATGAAGAAGAGTTCAACTGGTTTCACATCACCTTCATCCCACTGCCTGAGGTTAACTGTACGTGAGCCTAGGTGTCGGACAGTAACAAAAATGTTGGAGGACTGACAAGTGCAGCTCTGTTGATGGAACTGTAATGTGAAGTGCAGAAACACGTGCTAAAACATAAAAATCTGTGGTGCGGCATACATAGTTCTTCTTAGTTCCGTGAGATTAATACATATTTCTTAACAAAAAGCTAATTGATCTCTTTTCCAACACTGTCTTCTCAAAGGTGTTTATAAAAATGTGAGGTTTTAGAAAACAAAGATAACTATTTACATTTATAGTAGGGAATAGTTTTTTCTTGTCTTAATTCTTTTCCATTAAAATTTCAACTAGATTATGGCCAGCTTGCGGTATTTGAGTGTAAATGTTCTCCACATGCTCATATGTTTGACCATTTGGTCCCCTGTTTATGGCACTGTTTGGAAAGGATTAGGATGTGTGGTCATGTTGGAAGAGATGTGTCACTGGAGGTTGGCTTGGAGATTTCAAAGCCCATGTTGTTCTTAGTTACCTCTCTTTCGAGCCTCACACTTGTGGATCAAAGCACTCCTCTACTGTTCTCGCACCATGCTTGCCTGTCTATTTTCATGTGCCCTGTCTTTATAGTTATGGACACTAACCCTCTGGAACCATGAGCCCCTATTTAAATATTTTCTTTTATAAGATACCTTTGCCATGGGTTTTGCTACATGAATAGAAAAATAACTATGATAGGATATTACAAAAGATTTGGGATTGTAAGATATTGGGTCCTTAACTACAAGATCCTAAACTCTTTAGTGTCAAATACTGACATAAACAACTAATCCCTAACATCAACATTTAATCACATCCATTTGCATGAAGAGTGAAATCAAGCTTTCAATGGGGGAAATGGCTGCTAGGATACAAGATGAGATCAAAATGAAGAATAAAAATATGGGACTGAGGCATTGGGTGCTTTAGTTGCCTGAAAAAAAAATATTGTAAGATAAGAGACTACATACTCAAATGAAAGTATAAAACCAACTTAAATAATACATATTGCCCTGCTTAAGACCCTAAGCAACAGAGGAGTGGGGGCCCGATCTTGACTTACCCTGTAGTCAGGCTGATGTGTATCTTAAATATTACCATAGCACCTCATCCAGCAACTGATGGAAACAGAGGCAGAGACCCACATTGGAGCACTGGACTGAGCTCCCAAAGTCCAGTTGAAGAGTGGAAGGGATGAGAATATAAGCAAATAGGTCAAAACCATGATGGGTTTACCCACTGAAACAGTTTACCTCAGCTATTAGGAGTTCACCAACTCAAGCCAAACTGGGAAAGATCAAGCATAGGACCAAACTAGTCCCTCTGAATGTGGTTGACAGTTGTGTGGCTGGGGCAGACTGAGGGGCCACTGGCACTGGCTCTAGGATTTATCCCTACTGCATATACTGGCTTTTTGGGAACCTATTCTCTTTGGATATAGACCTTGCTCAGCCTAGATATTTTAGGAAGGGTCTTGGACTTTCCACAAAGCAATGTGCCTTACACCTTTTTCTGAGGATTAGATGGGGTGGGTGGGAAGGTGTGTGGATGGAATTGGAGGAGGGGAGGGTGTGGGAACTTGGTTTGGTATTTTTTTTAAAAAAAAAATCTAATAAAGTTTAAAAAAGAAGTACACAGTCCTTTCCTTAACAACGCAGTCACTAAATGGATGAGAAAAGATCTTTAAAGAGGTCAGCACCATCAGAAATCAACAATTAGACACTACGACTGCATTGTGGATCAAATTTAAAACCCATGAACTTTGGTATATACATGCTAATCATAGCAATGGATTCAATCATATAACTTCTTACATGCTTAATGTTGATGTAATAATCCTACTTGAGATCAAAACCAGACAATGTCATACTAATATATATATTGTTGGTACCTCTAAAGAGCATCAAACCTCAGTGGGAAAAGAAAATTTCTGTAAAATAATTTAGATCAACAAAATCATGATAAACTTAAATGAAGATGAATTTTAAGAATAATAATCAGGAAAGTAAGACAAAGATAATATTATGTGGTATTGCCAACTTAGTTGTAGTTATATGTTGTCTGTATTTATTGTGTTTATTTTAAAATATGACTGCTAATTATTTTGCTTGATTTATTGTCAAAAGAAGGAATGTGCAACAGAGCTTTAAGTTAAATAATGCTGAGTGTCTCAGACATCCTTGTTAAGTACAAAAGATTAAAGAAAATATTCAAGATTGTAGTTGATGTGGGATTCCCCTTTGTATGCTGTGAATATCATTGATTAATAAAGAAACTATCTTGAACCTGTGAGGGGAATAGAGGTAGGTGGGGAAAATTAAACTGAATGCTGGGAAGAGGAAACCAGAGTCAGGGAGAAACCATGTAGCCCCACCAGAAACAGACTCCAGAACTTTACCAAGTGAGCCACAGCCTCGTGAAGATACACAGATTAATAGCAATGGGTTAAATTAAGATGAAAAAGTTAGCTAATTAGAAGCTAGAGCTAATGGACAAAGTAGTGGTTTAATTAATAGTTTCTGTGTGGCTATTTCAGGACTGAGCAGCCGGCAACTAACTAGCGGCCTCCCTACTACAAGTAATAATGTACAATAGGCTTCCTTTTAGTTACACACTCAAGATGTTTAATAATATTCCCCAATAGACCAAACCATAAAAACTTTATGAGGGCATTGGTGAGTGATCACAAGAATCCTTAAAATGCCTCTTAATTATGCCAAAAGCAAGCAGAACCCCTAAATTCTTGATACAGCACCTGTGTACAAGGACTAGTCGACTACTTGTCACAGGATGATTGTACTAAACACATTTCGACATGGAGTAAGTAGCACTTTCCCTTCTAGAATAGACAATAATCTGCAAATACATTCGTGGGAGTTTTTCTTGTTGCTGTTGTTGTTGTTGTTAATATTTTTGGATCTGTCTCTTTATTTCATATTCACCAAATGCCTTATTTAACACAAGAGACAGCACACAGTACAACTGATGGACCAAGTCATTCATTTTTTCAGTAAAACTTGTTATCATTGTGGCAATGGAATAAGTTTGTTTGGCTGGGAATTCCAATAGCTAAAAGCACTAGCTCTACAAATAGGAATAACCACTTAGTGAATATATGGTGACAGCTCCAGCTGAGAGAAACAAGCCCTAAAATTTGTTCTACAGACTGATAGGTGCTATAAATTCATTACTAATGTGCAATTTTTACATATTCTATAAAATGAGGGTGAAAAGAAGATGATGGGGAAAAGTGTTTCTTGCAACTCTACTTAATAACCTATTTTCATGTTAGGTTCACACTTTTTTGACATTGAGTTATGCTACCTGGTGTGCCAGAGGACACACAGAATTATTCCCAAGAACTTGGTATTTGACTCACCACTGGGCAGGTTTATGTCTTAGTGTAATTGAAGCACACAGAACACGAGGAACTGTCTAAAACTCAGGCAATTCTCTGCACCCCTGCATATTTCCAGATGTGTTATCAAATACTCATAAAAAGTGAGGGAAATCTAACGGAAGAAAAATCATCTAGACATTTATTAGTTTCAGAAAAAAATTGCAGGGAGAATATAGAAAAACAATAAAATTCTAGTGGGTGATTATTATCTAGGTAACGGTCAGTGAAGGATCATTTAAGCTTTTACCATGACTGCTTAAGATTCTTAAGCAATGACCTTCAATTCCTCGTTGCTTTATACTCCATAACTGCTGAAAATCTTAGCCAAATTCCTATCATATTTGTTTTCTGATTTCCAGCTTTATTTCAGCTTGATATTTCCATCAGGTACACAGGTAATCTAAGATGAGGGATAGAGTATATCTAGTTGAGTTTCTACAGCTAAATAGGTTATCTAGAATGTTATCCAGAGAAGCAAGCACCACACTACTACCAACATTCATTGTGTCCTTCTCATCATGTTACTGGGAAGATGTGGCTGTGGAGATGAGGGAGAGAAGCAGAAAGATGATAAAGTCTTATCTGTGTGTACTTTAAATGACTTTTAAAACAAAAACAAAGAGATACCAATGGAAATTTATTTAAATGTTTATGATCACATAGATTTTTGTTATACTTCTGTGTGCTATGATATGAGTAATGTTTTAAAGCCTATAAAATAAAATAAAAACATTAAAGACAGATTTATGTTTAGTTGACTTTGTATTTCTATATGTAAATGTTCTGATACGTTGAAAATTGTCTTTCATTTGTAGAAATATTATAACTTCAAAGCAGAAAAAGGCAACATCTATGCATTTTAGATTCCCAAATGCAAAGTACTTACAAGGGAGAAAGACAGCAGGATTTGAAATAAAAAACATAATTAGGTTACAGAAGGAAAAATATCTAAGATATTTTTTATATTTTGATTAATATATTTTGGAATGACCTAAGTAGAGTTGCTCCAGCTGTAATGTTAGACTATGCAATGAAACACAGGAAATCACGGCTTTCCTTAGGAATGTATCACATTGATAGTGTAGATAAAGTGTGCAATTACACTGTAAGAAAACAGGAAGCTGGAGTATGACTGAAAAACCATGGGATAAAACCGGACTCTCTGAACATGGCGAGCAATGAGGGCTGATGAGAAGCCAAGGACAATGGCACGGGGTTTTGATTCTACTTCATGTTCTGGCTTTGTGGGAGCCTAGCCAGTTTGGATGTTCACCTTCCTAGACATGGACGGAGGGGGGAGGACCTTGGACTTTCCACAGGGCAGGGAACCCTGACTGCTCTTTGGACTGGAGGGGGGGGGAAGAGGAGTGGCGGGAGGGGAAGAAGGCTGGGAGGAGGGGGAGGGAAATGGGAGGCTGGGAGGAGGCTGAAACTTTTTTTTTCCTTTTCTCAATAAAATAAAAAGAAAAGAAAACAGGAAGGGATCTTCAATGGTCAAATTTGATAATAGCTGACAGAAAAGGAAGTGTATGAATTTATTACTGAAAGTATTATAATCAAGCAAAAAAAAAATGAAACAGACTGGAGTAAGGTCAGCTACAATGGTCTTCCTAGACTTATTTTGTGCTTAATGGTTTTCCATGGGAGCATTGACACATTCTATCTACTTCACAAGCACTGAGCAAAATTGCTTGAACCAACATGGTATTGAGACTGTTTTACGTTAGATGGATTCTTTATGCTACTTAAGATTTGTTTCCAACATATTGAATAATGCTTGTACTTATATCTTGATATTATTTTTTATACAAACCATGTACAGATGTATTCTGACATATATATATATATATATATATATATATATATATATATATATATATTGTATTCCAACACTGACAGGGATAATTGAAACCTCATGCACAGGGCATAAGCTTATTGCTAGTTTTAAGGAAGAATAATCTCACAGTGTTCAAAACCCTGTAAAGACAGATACAGGAACTGTTGTTCACTCTACCTAAGACGCTACTTCTTCACATTTATGTAGTCTTATGGCATATACTCTGTACTAACACTACCTATGTATAATTTAGCTACCTATTTTTCAGTGTTCCACCATTTTCTTGTGTTATAATTTTTTATTTCATTACCGTATCTCTAAAATGTTATTATTTATTTTCTATATCACTAACTTGAAATTAAATCTGGCCAGAAGCCCTATGCTTTGAAAGTTACTCATGTGTTCAGCTTCTTATTAAAAATTTTAATATAAAATTGACAAAGTTTGTGTAGTAATTTGAGTATTGGGCTTCTTAAATACAGTTACTTTAACAATAAAGTCCTAAATACATTGATTAATAAGACCCTAGTGTAATTAAGTTGTTAAAATTTAAAAATAGGTTGTACACATAACATTATTAAGTTGTGCTGCTTTACACAAAATTATTCTGTAAAACAAATATACCCATGGGATTTTTTTTTTTTTGCTAAACTACAGGATAAAATTTCTGACACTAAAATAAGCCATTTGTTTGATTGAACTGGAAAGTACCTTTATGGCAGATACTTACCTAACCTCTGAATAAATTTCATTTTGGGAAGCACGCCCAATTATTTGATAATAGGCATGTAATCACTTCCTATCTATTGGCAAAGCTCATAAACTTGCACTACTGAGGGTTATCCAAAGAACTCCTGGGTCAAATATACCAAAAGAATCTTAGCCAGCTACAGCTCCAAAACCGAAAATCAAAATGCACAGGATAAAACAGATTCCAGTGGAACTCAGAGTTCAAGGGGCCAGGAAGCTTTCTGCTAAAGTTCATTAGAGCAAGAATCCAAAATTGAATTCCTCCTTATCTCTGGCCTTGCATTTGGCTAGTCAAAGGTCAATTTGCAAAGTGATTATCTTTGTCTATAAACAGAAGTAAGATCAACAGTATGCAGGAAAAAAACAAACCAAGGTCAATATTTTTACTGTGCCCTTCCAAAAGCAAAACACACAGGAATAACAAATAGAATTGATACTTTCTTAGTAGAGTCTAGCAATATTAGCAGTAAGGTAGTTAAATTATCACTATTAGTATGTTCCTTTGCGTTTAAGAAGAATTTTCTAACAGAAATCTGTTTAGTTAACAACAAAATGAAGTAACATAGTAAACAAGAGCTCATGTGTAATATGGTATCTTGTTCACATAAATGCTAAGAAATACAAATACAAAATGCAAAAATGCATTCAAGAAGAAAATTTCATCTCTCACCTCTTCCCTCGTGATAAAACACACAACACAGACACACATGCAACCACACAGACACATACCCAACCATACACACACACACACATGCACAAGCTCATCTTAAAAAAATTTACAAAAGTTTGTATTTCAATGATCTATAGAATTCAGTAAAAAAAAAAAAAGAAACGAAAAAACGAAAATCACTCCAAATGGAGGAGGAAATTTGTTTTTTTTTCTTTTCTCAATAAAAAAAAAGTTAAAAAAAATCTCAAATAAGTGGTTAAAATATTCTTCAAAATTATTTTGAACTAAAATTCTTTTATAAGATTTGAAGTACTTTATTGAACAGAAATGGGAAGAATGGACAGCCTTGTCTTTTTCTGATTTTAGTGTAGTTGAATTGAGTTTCTCTTCATTTAGTCTGATTTGGCTATTAACTTGCTGTATATTGCCTTCATTATGTTTAGGCATGTTCCTTGTATCTCTGATATCTATCTCCAAGACCTTTACCGTGAAGGGGTGTTGGAATTTGTCAAAGGTATTTTTCAGCAGTGAATGAGGTGATCATGTGGTATTTTTCTTTCAGTTTGTTTATATGGTGAATTACATATCTGATATGAAGTCTACTTGATCATGGTGGATGATTTTCTTATGTGTTCTAGTATTAGTTTCCTAAATGCCAGATTCATATGAAATTCCATATCCACATGTGAGGCCTCATAATTAATAGCACATTAAAGACATAAATATATATCTTTTGACATTGGGATCCTATTACATGTAAACAATATATACCCAATGGCAAAACAATTTTTAATATTAATGCTCTCACCTCTTAACCTCATGTGGCATTCCAAACACACAATTAGAAATTAAAAAAATAAAATAATTTTAAAAATTGAGCTGATATGCATTATGAAGTAAATCAATATAGAATAGATGAATATTAACTCTGAAGTTATCTTACAGTAAAATTTGATAAACTTGCTCAACCATCTGCACCAGTCAGCACAGTTGAATTTTTTTAGTTGCTCAGTAACAGTGATTTCTGAAACATTCATTTAAAAAAATAATCATTTCAGAAATAACACATCACCTTTTCTACATTTTGAACAAAATGACTAGACATTGTACTTTACAGTATTGATTTATTATAGACATATTAAACATGGAGAACATATGGTTTGTAATTGATCATTTCCTTTTACTTTAATGGCTAAGAAAGTATGATAAAGTCTTTGGAACATTAGATTTATAAAATCCAATAATCATATCTTAGGTATATGATCTAATTCCTGCTAGATGAATGTTGTGAACATCAGTGACTTAAAGCATGATAAAATGAGAAGTTCAAGATGATGACAATATATTCCTTTTTCTATAAAAGGTTTGGCATCAAATAGACAAATTTTCTCATTCAAATAATTAATGTTGAGACTGTGAGCTTGATTTAAAAGAGATTATGGAAAAAAATGAAGTCATATTACTAGACAGACATTTATACCTGGTAAAATGAATATAAACTGAAATACATGAGAATCAATAAGAAAACTCATAAAGTTGACTACTTATAAAATTAATTTGAAGACTATAGATTACTTCTTACCTACATGGAATAATTTCAAATTATCAAAAATATTAAATGCCAGTCCAATTTCTATAACCACCTGACTTCATCCAACCTAAGCCGTATCCAACCTTAACACAAACATAACCACACTTCCTGTATACCACTCCTACATACTCTGTTCATATCACCCACAGAACTAACAGTGGACATCACAGGCCCAGGTATCATTGCAAAACGCAAACATATTAGATATCAAGGCAATATTCCCTACACACAGCAAAAAATCAACAATTCTGCAGAAATGTTCACCAATAAGAACTACCTATTGAGCATGGGATTTGGAATTTAAAATAGCATTCATAAACTCATCAAATAATTCATGGAGTTTCAACAAGTCACTTTTTAATCTGCTTTTGGGATTCTTTCCCCCTTATTGGGTCGCTTTGTCCAGCATCAAGGGGGTTTGCCTTGTGTTACTGTATCTTCTTCTGTCATGTTTGACTATCATCTCTTGAAGACCTGCTTTTTCCTGAAGAAACAAATACTGGGGAAATGGATTTGGGGGTGGGAAGAGTGGGAGTGAGCTTGGAGAGGTAGAGGGAAGGGAAACTGTGGGTGGGGTGTATTGGATGAGAGGAGAATCTATTTTTACTTAAAACAGAAGTCACAAAGAAACAACTTGAAGGACTTAAAGAGAATGAATATTAACTGCCTAAGTGACACTCAATAAATCGCTAATATCGGGGTGATTGACATGATGACATTTGATAATAGAATTCAATAAAGAAATAGAAATATTGATGCAGTTCAAGCCTGAGTGCAGATGTGAGTGAAAAAAAATGACCCAGGGCTCCGGTGTGTGGCTCTTCCTCTGTTTGATCAGCTGCTAAATGAAAGTTCTCTAGTGATATTTAAGATTTCATCAGTCTGATACAGGGCAAGTCAAGATCATGCCCCCTCTCATGTATTTCTTAGGGTCTTATCTGGGGTCAACCTTGTGGATTCCTGGAAATTTCACTAGAGCCAAGTTTCTTGTTTACCCCATAATGGCTCCCTCAATCAAGGTATCTCTTTCCTTGCTTTCACCTCTGTCCTTCCTTCATCTTGACTATTGCATTCCCTCAAGTTCTCCTTCTTCTCCCCTTCTTTCCACCTCTTTCCCTTCTACCTTCCCTTTTCCCCCTAACTCTATGTTCCTAATTTTGTCAGGTGATCTTGTCTATTTCAACTTTCCAGGTGAATCTATGTATGTTTTTCTTAGGGTTCACCTTGTTATTTACCTTCTCTAGGATCATGAACTATAGGCTCAATATCCTTTGTTTACAGCTAGTATCCACTTATGAGTGAGTACATACCATATTCATCTTTTTGGTTCTGGGTTACCTCACTTAGAATGGTGTTTTCTAATTCCATCCATTTGCATGCAAAATTCAAGATATTATTGTTTTTTACCACTGAGTAGTACTCTAACGTGTAAATGTGACCTCCCAAAGTCTAGTTGAAGAGTAGGAGGAATAAGAATATGAGCATACCGGTCAAGACCATGATGGGTTCACCCACTAAAACAGTCCACCTGAGAGAATGGGAGCTCAACATCACCAGCTAGACTGGGAAGGAACAAGCATGGGATGAAAGTATTCACTCTGAATGTGGCTGCTGGGGCAGACTGTGGGGACACTAGCATCAGCAGCAGGATTTATCCCTACTGCTTGTACTGACTTTTTTGAGAACTTATTCTCTTTGGATGGATATCATACTCAGCCTAGATATAGTAAGGAGGGTCTTGGACCTTGCCCAAAGCAATGTGCCTTGCCCTCTCTGAGGACTGGATGTGGGTGGGGTGGGTATTAGTTGGAGGGAATGGGAGGATGGAAGGAGTGGGAACTGAGATCGGTATATATAATGAAAAAATGTAGTTTGTTTTCTTTTAAAAAATAAAACAAGTGATAACCCAATTAGAAAACTTGTGAAGAAACCTCAAGAATGAAGCAAGGAAAAGGCAAAAGATAAAGTGGAGGCTCTAGATAAAATAACCAAATAAAGTGAAAGACAAGTGTAAAACACAGCATAGGAGTAGGGAAGAAATCTTCAAATTACGGGCATAGATGAAGGATAATAATCTCATATTGATGATATAGTCAAGATTTTCAAGAAGTCATAGAATAAAACTTTCACAAACTAAGGCATACCCACATATATCCAAGAATAACACAGAACACCAGATAGGGAAGACCAGAAAAGAAATTAGCTATGGCATACCATAGTTAAAATACTAGTCAGAACCAAAGAGAGAGAGAGAGAGAGACAGAGAGAGAGAGAGAGACAGAGAGAGAGAGAGAGAGAGAGAGAGAGAGACAGAGACAGAGAGAGAGAGAGAGAGACAGAGAGAATTGAAAGAGTCAAACAAACAAATAAATATAAAGCCACAAGTTACATATAAAGCATAACAACAACAGATTGTTACAGAAAACTTTGAAAGCCAGAAGATCATGGAACAATGCATTCCAAGTCATAAGATACCAATACTGACAACCCAGACTGAGGTACACACTAAAACTATCTGCCATAGTTTAAGGAAAATGAAAAAAATTCCAAAATAAAAAACAGCCCTAAAACAATATATTAGAAAGAAAAACCTACAGAACATACACAAAGCAATATTTCAAGATAAATAGGGGAATGAGCAGAGCCAAGAAATTGCACTATTCCTAATGATCAGGAAAATGCAAACCAAAAGCAAATTTGAGATTTCATCTTACCCTAATCAAAGTGGAAAGATCTGCAAATCAACCAAAACCAAATGCTGGAGAAAATATTTGGGGAAAGGGATCCCTCATTCATTGTTGATAGGCTTGCAAACTGATGCCAATGCTCTGGATATCAGAGTGTAGAATTTTTAAAAAGATAAAAATAAATCTAACGCAAGATCCAGCTATTTTCTTTACACATACTTTCTCAGCCATGTTCATTGCTGCTCTATTCACAACTAGGGAATGTAAACAATCCGAGTGTCCTTCAACTGACTAGTTGATTATGAAAACATAATAAACACTCACTATGGAATACTACTCATCTGTAAGAAAAAAAGGAAAAATTTAAGTAAATGGATGGAACTAGAAAATATGTTGTTATGTAACCCAGAGCCATAAAGACATATACTTGTTGCCTCTCATTGGCGGTTCCAAGCCCCAAATCTTCATATGTAGGGTATATCACCTGAAATAACTGCAGAAATCTGAAAAGTAAAAGGGAATAATGCAATGGGGGACACTGATTGGGGGATAGCAGGGTACAAGTTATTTGAAGCAGAAAATATGAAAATGGAGGGAGCTTGATGTAAGAAGATGTTAGGATATTAATACAGAAGAAGGTTAAATAACAGCTAGCATGCCTGAAAAGTAGAAGAAATTATATTTTATTATCTATATGCCTAAAATTTCATACAGTATTTATAAGTTTGAGTATTCTGTGGGGAGGATGGTGTGTGTGTGTGTGTGTGTGTGTGTGTGTGTGTGTGTGTATTTTTGGTGTAATTACATTTATCCATTTGAGTTGACAATGCTTCCCAAGAGCCACAGGCAATCTTTTAAAAACCCAGAGCATGAGGAAGAAGCCTCTTTCCAGTAACTGGTTAGAGTTTTTCAAGAGACTCCCCAAATATTATAGGCTATTACTGTTCTTGGTGTCTTTGTTGGACCAATGGGGTGGGAGAAGGTAAGTAGCTACTTCTAAAGACAGCATGCACTTCAGACCCAGAACTCCGTGGACCTGAGACAATTCTGATCCAAAATCCTCCTCCCTGACAATAAACTTCTTTCTACTCTTGTAATAAGCCATGAGCAAAAACAATGTGTTTATTTTGGGCTTACATTTTTTATTTACTTTTGAGATTGAAATTAAATCAGGACATTTCTCCATTCCCTTCTCTTCCTCCAATCCTTCCCATATACCCCTGTAAAGATTGCAAAATGTTTTATATGCGTTTATGCATATATGTGTATTTTCCTAGGTGCCTGTTTGGCACTAGACAGTCATTAATTATTTGATGTTCTATTCCGTAGCGAGGATCATCTCTCTGGCTCCCAGCTTTACTCTATTGCCTGTAGTTCTTTGATTACACCATCTATTATTCAGGGAAATTGGGGCAGAAACCTGAAGGCAGGGACTGAAGCAGACACTATGGAGTAATGCTATTTGGTGGCTTCCTTTCCATTACTTTCTCAGTTTGATTTCTTATTTAATCCATGATGACCTGCCCATAGGTGGCATGGTACACAGTGGATGGGTTTTCCAACATCAATCATTAATAATGAAAATATCACAGTTCATTCTGATGGAAACAGCTCTTAAATATCCAATTCTCAAGTGACTAGTTTGTGTCAAGTTGTCAAATGGTAGTTTTTCATCGATCTGTGCTACAAATATCCAATTATCTAAAGAACTAAGTTAAAACAAACAGCAAAAAAGATGCTGAAACTGATTATAGAAAATTTATGTGCTGGTTGTTTTATTATATAGTTCACACCCCATATTGCCACTTCGCTCTGTGTCTCTGCCTCTCCTTCCCCCCTCTAAACTCTCCATTTGTGTTTTAACTTTTGTGTTTACTAGTCTTTCTTATATAATGGAAATTGTTTACTCAATTATATCTTATCAGATAGTGTCCCAGATAGGATTCCATGCTTTCATTCTCCTAGCAGGAAAGAAGTCATCATAAAGATATGTGCTTCTACGACTGATTACCAGACTACTGAACAATAGACCCTGCAGAATTAGAGTTTTCTCGGGTAATCTAGAGTTGAAGGAACGAAAAGTCTGAAGATCTCTTGTCAAGGGAGAAAAGAGCCTGTCTCTCTGAAAGAGATGCACGCCATTATGACAACTTAGAGGGACAAAACACAAAACACAAGAATGAAAACAAACGATGTGTGATGACAGGGAAGAGTACACATTGATACAAGTGACTGACCGGGTACTTGAATCTCCTTCAAAGGTTTGTTTTTATTATTTCTAACTACGGATAGCTGTGTGTGTCTTCATATGGATGTAGATGTCCATGGAGGTCAGAGTTGAAAAAGCCTCTGGAGCTGGAGTTACAGAGAGGTGTAAGGTGCCATGCAGGTGCTAATAATCAAACCTATAACCTACATCCGGAAGAGGACCAGGTGCTTTTAACTCTGAGCTATCTGTCCAACCTCTCATAAGCACTCTTTGTCTCTATTTAAATCTTAACCTAGGTCAATGCCCAAAGATAGATTTTGAACTAGTTAGATCTTTTTCTCCTTTCTGGTAACAGTGATATTATGATATGTAGAGTTTTCCTAAAGTCCTCTGTTACGTTGTTGTAGATATGTACTTTGTGATATTATTATCATTAAGCATTAAAGCTTCTGTCTCTGTAGGAACATTTAGAACATTGGTACAGTATAAAATTATATTATTTATTATTACTCTTTCAATAATGAATTTTGAGCAGCTTTTATGCTTTATTCAAATATAATTTGCCTGAGGGCCTTTTTATTTGTTTTCTCAATGTTTTACCAGTTTGAGAGCAATAGAATTTTTTATACTTGCAAAGTAAAAAAAGTTTCATTCCTGTGGAGTCAGCAAAATTTCTACTGAAGAAAATTCTAATACTATTTTATATTATAAAGTTAAAATATTTTGGTAATGTCATTAGTTGAGAAAAGTTGGGTCAACTATCTTTGAAAACGTGATTAAACTTCAAATGGTAACTGGCGTTCCAGTATCAAGATTGTCCTTGAGAATGTGGAGATGACTGCTTTAATATTTGAAAGTAACAACTTGTTAATCATGGAAAGATGAGTATTCACAGTCACAAACTCCTAATGCGCATAATTCGGAGTGCATTTTCAAGTAACTACATGCCATACTCATGCTGAAGATATTCAGAGTTTGCAAAGCTCTGATGTTTGCATTTGTCTCGATTATTACTGTTAGCGTTCAGAATTAAGGAAGCAAACCAAATCAAAGTTTGAATAAGAGAGTTTTTTAAATGAAAGTACATTCAAATTCAAAACATGTCCAAATGAATTATGGTAATGATATTAATTAAGACTTATTTGAGCTTCTATAAAGGACTGTATAAAACTATGTCAATTAATGAAATTAAGTCCTACAAAAGCACATTTGGTAACTAAATTAGTTTATAATTCCCTGAAACTTTTTATATGCATGGGAATTTGAATTATAGTCACCATGAGTGATTAAAAATATTTTCCTATCAGGTATAAGGGTGAAGTTATTTTTGATGTGAGGAATAAAATCCAAGCTTTGTGTATGTGATGGACAAAGAAACACAGTCAGAGCCTTCTGAGCACTGATTAAAGCTAATGAATGCTTGAAACTTCTTCAGCTATTATAGATAACATAAGAGCCTCTGGTGTTAGGGGACATTTATAAAGGCATAAATTAAATATGTCATCATTATTCTGATTAGCAGATTATTGTTAGCATATCCTAAGCAAGCTTCTCAGAGAGTTTCTATCATTCATTAGTGTGAAGCAAGAAGCATGTCACAAAACATAGTGTTTTATAACTCAGGCTCACAGCATCCATACATAAATCTCAGTGTATATGTGTTTATGTGTGCATATGTGCAACCCCCCACATATATGTATACTTAGCATAATCACTGGTGAAATTTGTGTATCATGGTGATAAACTATACTTAGCAGAATCACTAGTAAAATTTCTATATCACTGAGATATATTCACTCAAGTGGCATCCACATAAGCTCCCAAGCAACCATTGTTATGTTATTGTTGTTAGCGCTGATCTTAGATTATGATGATAAATATACTCTACTATCCTGTCAATAATTTAGAACAAATCTCACAAGTTGCTGCTTACCTTTCACAAATGTCCCAAAGATTTGAATAGCACTTTTGGCAAGGATAGAAGGACAAAGAAAACTAAGGAGGACAAGAGATGAGAAAGAAGCCCGTCATGATTGAAACCTGGGTTCAGTTTTGACTCAAGTAGACCTTCAGCCCCTAAGTGGAGAGAATTGTATGGAGGTGGCCTACAAGGATGAAGCTCACTTATTTTCTGTGAGATATATCAAAAAAGAGTGTTGAAGCAGTTAGTACGCTCTCCTTGAAGCCAGGGGATGTGTAACCATTAAGGTTAATGATACTGCTACTATCTTTCATGAGTAAACGAGACCAGTGTACGCTACAAACCATCTCATCATTTCATTTACAAAGAAAATTAAGAGAGGAAATATAAATAAGCCAATTCATGTTGTTTTTATTTGATTTTTAAATCTACTTAATATTATAAGAGTTTTATTTCTAAATTTCTTTAAATATTTCTATTTTTACATAATATATACACCAAATTTCTAAATATTTTTCATTATTTGATACAATATAGAATTTTAATATGATAGCTAATACTTACTTATGTTCTTCCTTTAATTTTAAGAGCTGGGAACAAGCCCAGGGCTGATCATTGAGCATGCATTTATTGCATTTATGCTCTGAGAGAGAGAGAGAGAGAGAGAGAGAGAGAGAGAGAGAGAGAGAGAATTTAAAAACCAGGCAGTGGTGAAACATGCCTTAAATCCCAACACTCAGGAGGCAGAGGCAGGTGGATCTCTGTGAGTTTGAGGCCAACCTGGTCTACAAGAGCTAGTTCTAGGACGGGCTTTAATGCTACCCAGAAACCCTGTCTCCTCAAAGAGAGATAACTTGATATAAGTGCCCATTATTCTTTATTTCTATTGGAACTAATTTTGATGCTGTGTTTTTACAGTATATTTGTCAATGCAACAGTTTGCATTAAATATGAACATAGCAGGATCAATCATCACTTAGGAAACAGGCTCTGGGCATGTCTTTGAGGCATTGTCCAAACTGGATTCATTGAAGCAGGAAGATGCACCTTAACTATGGGCAACAACATATCAGCACTGGGGTATGGACTGGATAAGAAGAGAAAGCGGTGAGCATTAGAATTCCTGCCCCTGCTTCCTGACTGCAGACCAACAGCTTCTTGCTCTCACCCCCCATGCTTATCCACCGAAGCAAACCCTTCCTTGTCTAAATGGCTTCTGTCTGGTTGTTTTATTTCAGGAACAAGACAGCACATCAACTATGTTAATAACTGATAAAACTAGACCTTACTGTAGAACGCTATTCTCTCTAATAGACTCAGTGCCCTGATAATACTTTTAGAGAAGTGTTGGCAGTTCTTGAAAGATGTTTCACAGAATTGTTTTTTTGGCTAACCAGATTTCCCTGAAGTGAAAAACATCTAAGAATATAAGAAGATTAAAGCAGTTACAAAGTCAACAAAACCAAATACACATGCAAAATTAACGTACGCACGGTCATATTTGGATGGCTTTCAGTTGTGTTAACTGGGACATCAAATTCTTAATCTATTGTCAAGTTTTCACACCTGTGCTTCTAATTTATTCTGCTGCTGAATGACACTTGATATTTATTTGGTGATCTATCTTTCTCATAGTCTTATTTAAATTGTTACTGGGGCTTAATGAAGGTACCAGTTCATTGGCACCTGCTAAACTATTCAGGCCTGAACCTTCACCATTGAAACACAAGACTGTTACCAATCAAATACAAAATTTTAGAAAAAGAAACAAAACCAATACAGTGATGGCATACAGAGATAATATATTAAATCTGGTATCCACATACAGAGATAATAGAATCTAGGCCCAGACACTAAACCATAAAACAACAACAAAACCCAAAAACTTAAAAGTAGAACTTTACAAAAGAAACTACTTGAAAATTTCACAAGATAGAAAACAATAAACATAAAGCAATGCTTTATTAAAATTTATCATATTTACCAAATAAAAGACATTGGCAAGAAAACAAGTGAAAGTATCTGAGAAACTTCTATAAAAGGCACCTAAAAGTGTTATCCAACATATAGAAGGAGCTCTTTACCTTCAAGGAAAGAAAATACTAAAGGTTCACTTACAACATAGTCTAAAACCTGGTCACATATCATCATCAAAGAAGACCCATGGGAACAATTGGCCTAATTAAATACCTCATATGTCTGTCATTATGTAATTAAACATTAAACCAAATACAACTGTAGAATAAGTGAAATCTCACATGCTGGGAAAGGTGGGGAACAGTAGATCTCTACTACATTGTAGGTAGTACTTTGAAAATATAGCTTGACGATTCCTTTCAAAGGTGAATGCAAGCTTCACCAGCAATCATGCTGAAAATACCCACAATCAAGCATAAACATATGGACTGATATTTACATCAGGTTTCTTCAAAAAGTATGAACTGAGCAAACAAATTATCCTTCAGCAGGTGAGTATATACATAAAATGTGTGCATACAGACAATGGAACGTTATTTATATCTAAAGCATAAACATACGTGAAGTCATAAAAATCTATTCGGGAATCTTACTGCATGGCACTATATGAAATAAGTCAATACGTTCAACCAAGTTACTGTGTGATCCCATTTATATAGAAGGTAAAATTATGAAAATAAGAGTTATCTTTTACAAAATATGAATAGGCAGAAAGCAGAAATTTAGGTTATGGAAATATGCTGCTTATGTTACTTCATCAAAGCTTCCTTGGCTTCAAACTAAGGCCACAAATGAATCTTTTTGCAAACTATGGGCTTTGGGTGATAATCAAACATCACTGGATGATTGTAACAAATTCCCCACTCTGTTCCACAGCTTTAATAACAGAAAAAGGCTATCTATGCACAAATGTGAACACATGGGGATCTATGTATTGTCTTACCGTTTTTGCTGTTAACCTACAATGACCTTTATAATTGAAATCAATTACTAAAAACACTGTGATAAAAACAAAAGAGAAACAAATAATATACCACCAAGATTTCTGAGAAAACTTTGGATTGACTGCCTATTAAATAGACATTTATTATTGGACATCTCTATCACAATGGCTGACAGTTCCGTCTGTGAGGAGGGTCCTGTGCTTAATCCATCCAGTTGGTAAATACATTGTCAGCAAGAATCCTTCAGCTCAACACCTTTAGTCTAAGCCAGTTTTCACGGCTAATTGCCTCATTTATTTTCCTGTAGACAGCTTACCATAAAGCAAACTTTGTCCTAGCTCTCCCTGAGAGACACTTGCCTTATTATATATTTCAATACACATTGAATCATATTTTCATTGAATCATGTTCTCAAGTCAATTCATTTAATATGATCACTTCACTAACAGTCATATGATGGATTAGCATATGTTCCAGGGAATTCAAAATGGAATCCTTTACTCAATTCTATGCATGTACGAGGCACTTAATAAATGTGTTGCAATAATGTGTAAGTGTGCTTTTCGTTGGTAAAAGAATACACTCAGAAAGGTATTTGCTTGAAGGTAGAGTACAACAGGAAGATAAGGAACATGGATTCCACTTTTGTTTGCAGTAGCTCCCTGTGTCATTTTTACCAAATGGGTTGGCAGCCCTTAATTGTCCTACCTGCAGTGTGTGTGTATGAGAGAGAGAAGTGTGTGTGTGTGTGTGTGTGTGTGTGTGTGTGAAAATATGTTTATATGTGTATCCAACATACTTTCCATATATTATTATAACTTATAAATTGGAAAGCTCAATCACAAAGAATAAGTTAGGAAAAATAATACCACTCTTTCAATTGTTTTTATGCTACAAAATTTTTAATCAATTAACCATTCTGACTATAGAGCTCATAAACTGAATTTTCTTCACATTTGTAATATAGAACTTTCCTAATTGAATTCACAATAAAATAATTTTTAAGAATTAAAGATTCAGGAAATAATATAAAATTTATCTACACATCAAAGTAATGACTGCAAATGCCAACTTGAAACTTAATTAATTTTAAAGATCAAATGAGTGTATTTTTACTTATTCTCCACCATAGCCCTTCTTTCATGTATTATGTAAATACATGCACACACACACACATTCATTTCCCACTTTAGAATCTGACATTACGTTACTGTAGATATCTGTTAAACGCCATATCTGAATTGTTCCTTAGTAGAACATTAACTTGCAACAATTTCAAGCAACACGATCATCATGTAGTCCAAATTCTGATACTGTGTCTACGGCCACTGCTGTGAACATTGACGTGTTCTTTGTCTGTAACACAAGAGACTACCACTTCTGACACAACTTGAGAAACTAGGTATTCTAAAAACCCATTATCTATAAAGTGAATGAAAGGAAAAAAATCTCAGACCTTTCATGGTTTGTTACAGTATGAAAATGTGTTCATTGAACAAAGCTTACTACATTTTTCTCTGACCTCCAGTTTTTGAAAGAAAAAGAGGACCACGGAGCTCAGAAGAATTCCCCTCTGTCAGCAGTACCACCATTATAACATCGCTTTTTATATTTTAACATGAGAATAATAAAATTCAGAAAGTATCTAAACCTATTAATAATCCAAGCACAACACATTTCCTAAAGGCTTACTATTCTGCATGTTATTTTTCATCATTATTTACTTGTTTGGCATAACTTTTGTGCACTTAAAAACCACAACTAGATATGCCAATAAACATATATAATGACGCAATCGCTACCACTGTGCTACTAAAGATACTGTTACTCAGATCTTCATTATTTTTCTGTGTGTCTGTGTATGCTGAGAATTCTATACATCTACCTTCTCCCAAATAAGTAGAAACGCATTGCTGTTAGCTGTAGCTAGCAGACCATACATCAAATCTCCTCAAGTTATTCATCTTGCATGACTAAGACTTAGCAAACATGAGCAAAACTCTTAGCTCAGCAAGTGTTCCACAGTCCCGTAAATTAAGGAGGAAAACATTTTCTTGTTCTTGAATTTGAGAAACGTTTTCACACTGTAGCTTAAGATGGTCTGAAAATAGCTTTACTCCACAGGCTGGCCTACAACTCTGGCTGTCTTCTTGCTGTGTGTAAAAAGAGAATTTAATGAAAACCCATGGTATTTTTTAAATATACTCTTTCTATCAATAAAAATTGTTTAATTACTATTGTACTTTGGTTGTATAACCCCAGACTCAATTTTGCACAAACAGGAGATTGAGTCGTGAAGGCATTAGTTGAAACTAGGAATTATTTCCTTAGGGAAAAAATAGAATCATTATTTTGTAAACGCAAGGTATTTATCTGAAACAAGTTTAAGATTTAATAATATTCACCCTTCTCGATATGCATCAAATAAATTTATCTATATATTTTAACTAGTAATCCCCTTAATATTTAGTTAGCTAATTCTTCACAGTAACTTTTTAACTTCTCTAAGCCCTGACCCCAGATTTTCTTCCAAGGTGTGGTTCAAATTGTTTCCTGACTTCAGAAAAAAAAATATCAATTATCATTTTAACAATCTCTTTGAAATCTCCTGTTAGCATCACAGTGATTGCTAAGGCTTACCCCCAGTCTTCCTATTAGGAAACAATGGTCTTGGTTTGTTTAGAGGTCCATGCCTTTAAGCACTAGAATTTTGAGTTTCCTTTTATGTTTATCTTTTCCCCTCTACATCTCTCCTGCTTGTTTCCATTAGGTGCATCTATCCGTATTAGTACAAAGGCAAAAGACCAGAACAAAAATCATCTCTTACAAATCAGTTCTTTGAATTATATGGTATCGTTGTGACCAGCCAGGCTCTCAAGAACCGTTACATTTCACACCACCCTCTCTTCATTCACACAGTGATCCTCATGGAGAAGCACTTTGACTTCGGGGGAAATTATAGATCAACTTCAATTTGCCAGGTTAGCTGGAAGTGACACTCTTGTCAAAGAGAGATACAGACACTTAAAGGACTTTCAGTGTTCCCATTAGGGATGCTCAAAGAATACTATGGTCCTCATGCAGAATTCCATCAGGCAATATAGTGACAGTGTGATCAGCACTAGAGGTGGAGAAGCAGGCAAGGTAGGTGCTGACACAAGGAAGATTTTTGGTCAGACAAGTAACGTACCTGTTGATATTTGGAGATGTCAGTACATAAATATTACAAGTTAGACAAAAAGAGGCTACTTGTTCTGAGATATTATGTCTACGCAATTAATGGGTGGTGAGTGCAGGGGGATAAGATAAATATGAAGATGAGAAAATGTCAAAAATGAAAATGAAACAAGTAGCCAAAAAGAACAACAAAAAAGTATCACAAAGGAATTCTGTGTAGTAGGTGTAGGAAGGAGTTCTAGCTTTGTCTTTATTTGTGAAGAGAAGCTGGGAGCGCAGAGAGATGACCCTATCCTAGAGCAATACTGACGAATATCTTGCATATCATCATAGAATCTTCATCTGGTGATGGATAGAGATCGAGACAGTGACCCACACAGGAGCACTGGACTGAGCTCCCAAGGTCCCAAGGAGGAGCAGAAGGAGGGAGAACATGAGCAAAGAATTCGGGACCACGAGGCGTGCATCCACCCACTGAGACAGAGGAGCTGATCTACGGGGAGCTCACCAAGGCCTGCTGGACTGTGACCGAAAAAGCATGGGATAAAACCGGACTCTCTGAACATGGCGAACAATGAGGGCTGATGAGACGCCAAGGATAATGGCACGGGGTTTTGATCCTACTTAATGTGCTGGCTTTGTGGGAGCCTAGCCAGTTTGGATGGTCACCTTCCTAGATATGGACGGAGAGGACCTAGGACTTAACACAGGGCAGGGAACCCGGACTGCTCTGTGGACTGGAGAGGGAGGGGGAGAGGAGTGGGGGGAGGGGGAGAAGGGTGGGAGGAGGGGGAGACGGGTGGGAGGAGGGGGAGAAGGGTGGGAGGAGGGGAAGGGAAATGGGAGGCTGGGAGGAGGTGGAAACTTGTTTTTTGTTTATGTTTTTTTTTCTTCTTTTCGCAATAAAAAAAAAAGAAAAAGAAAACAAAACAAAAAAAAAAAAAACAAATCCCAAATTCAATGATTAAACGTAATAAAGAGCGTTCTCCATTCCTTGTTCCATGACACAGTAATGAGCAGGATATATTACTCATCGTAGATTTTGGAAGGAATGTAAAGTTCAATGATTGACATGTGTCATGCTATAGGATAAAGGAGAATTCTGGGAGATTTTTCAGTTATTAGCTAATATTCAGACAAAGATGCTTCACATGCCTCTGTTCCCAACTCACTGCCACAATACTACCCTGTTTTCTCCAAAACAACTTTCTTTTCTTTAACATGCTAGTTAAGGAATTCTTTACAAGGCACATGAGAGTCTATCATTATTGAACTTTGCCTATGATGCAGATTTCTGATAACAAAACTGTAACCCAGGTGATTTGTATTTCTCCTAGTGAGTTCATGCTAGAAGGCTGCCCTAAGCCAGGCTACAGCCACCATCAGGAGCAGAAAACAATATGAAAATTGAGTTGTTTTGCTTACGGAGGAACACTGTCAATGGTCTAAAAAGCAAACAATTCTCTCTGGCCAGTGTCTTGTTGCTTTACGATCATTGTGTCTCATTTTAGGGAGCATCTGTCCGTCCTCTATCCCACCTTCTTATTTTCCTGTCTTGGTGATGATGACTGCTGCTTTCTCTTGCTCTCAGGAAAGTTACTTCAGTTCACCTCTCTGAGTTGTAATAATGTCACTCAAATGAAGAGGAAGAGCAGTCCTGTTCCCCAGACTACAGCACAATTAAATGACCATGTGTAGGAAAATGGCTTGTGAAAGAGTGTGCCACGTCTAAGTCCACGAATATACATAATAAATAAGAGCAATTTGGTCTACTTCCCTTAGCCAAGAGGATACCTATATGTTTTTCCTTGGGTTCACCTTCTTACTTAGCTTCTTTAGGTTCACCTATTGTAGACTCCATGTCCCCTATTTATGGCTAGAAACCAATTATGAGCGAGTACATCCCATGTTCATCTTTTTGGGTCTGGGACACCTCACTCAGGATAGTGTTTTCTATTTCCATCCATTTGCATGCAAAATTCGCGAAGTCATTGTTTTTTACCGCAGCGTAGTACTCTAGTGTGTATATATTCCATACTTTCTTCATCCATTCTTCCATTGAAGGGCATCTAGGTTGTTTCCAGGTTCTGGCTATTACAAATAATACTGCTATGAACATAGTTGAACAAATGCTTTTGTCATATGATAGGGCATCTCTTGGGTATATTCCCAGGAGTGGTATTGCTGGGTCCAGGGGTAGGTTGATCCCGAATTTCCTGAGAAACCGAAACACTGACTTCCACAGTGGTTGCACAAGATTGCTTTCCCACCAGCAATGGATGAGGGTACCCGTTCCTCCACAGCCTCTCCAGCAAAGGTTATCCTTGGTGTTTGTGCTGGCTTTGTGGGAGCCTAGCCAGTTTGGTTGTTCACCTTCCTAGACATGGACGGAGGGGGGAGGACCTAGGACTTACCACAGGGCAGGGAACCCTGACTGCTCTGTGGACTGGAGAGGGAGGGGGAGAGGAGTGGGGGGAGGGGGAGAAGGGTAGGAGGAGGGGGAGAAGGGTGGGAGGAGGGGGAGGGAAATGGGAGGCTGGGAGGAGGTGGAAACTTGTTTTTTGTTTATGTTTTTTTTTCTCCTTTTCTCAATAAAAAAAATTAAAAAAAAATAAATAAGAGCAGAACTTTGTGGGCTTTGGATGGAGTGACTGCATTTCACAGTTCCTGGGTGCTAATGAATGGCCTCAGATGATACTGCATAAATGCAGTGGGATAAACACATCAGTAAAACACACAATCAGCTCTCCTGCAGACGTGGATTTCTAGAGGATAATTAAGACTTCTAAAATTAGCATAGCAAGTTTATTGTTACTCATTTTTTACTGCGAGATACAGACAAATGAATTTTAATCACATTTTTGATACATACAGCTGGAGATGATAAAATATGTATGTATTTGTTCATATCTGGAGCATTTCAGTCTGATCTGACGAATTAATCCTTCTTGCTTGTACCACAATGTGCTGAATATGTGGGTTGTCTTAGTTTGCTTTCTCTACTACGATAAACACTGTAGCCAAAAGCAGCTGGGTTGTTATTGGGCTTAGATGTCATGGTCACAGTTGCTCACTGAGGGAACTCAGAATGGGAGCCCAGGAATGTAACTTAGAGCCAGGCACTGGAGCAGACACTATGAAGAAGCAATATCTACTGTCTTGCTTTCCACCGCTTCTTCAGTTTACTTTCTCTCTCTCTCTCTCTCTCTCTCTCTCTCTGTCTCTCTCTATATACCCATTTTCACACATGCACACATGTGCATGCCTGCACACACACCTACACAGGTAGCACATACATGTTTACACACATACAAACTCTCACTAGGTGACTTTTATATATAGCTTAATCTTAGAGTCAAACAAAGCTGTTTAAAAGTGCTGTGTTTCAATATTTCTGTCCTGCTTTTTAAATGCCAACATCAGATATCATTTCTACTGATTTAGAAATATAAATACAACAAAGATATAATAATTTTGGAGTACGTATGTTCTCAACTTATTTCACTCAATCATGTCTTTTTTAAATGGGTTAAATTGCATAGATAAATATATTGATATTTTATCATGTAAATTTAACTAAAAACATTCTCATAAATGTTCATACTGATGCCCAATCTGTGGTCTTGTATTTTTCAGAAAAACAATGAGATATAATTAAGCCATAATTTACCCATCAATTCTCTGCCAAAGGTTTAATACAACAGGGTCTAATGTGCACACAGTACCAGGAAAGGCATGGATATAGTTTCTGACCTCAATACATATATTTTAAAGCAAAGAAACAACACAAAATATTATTTACTAGATATGTGATATCATAAGATAAACTTGCCTGTTTTGAACTTGAAAAAGTTGAACATGAGAAAGTATGTGCCCCCCCAAAAAATTCTTTTTATGTTAAGGAATCTAAAATTTAATGATTTTTGATTACATGAAAAAATTCAACAATTTCTACTCAAGCTTAATTTTGCAAACATATGTGCATATGTCTGTGTGAATATATATCTTTGTAGAGATTTAAAGAAATACTTTGTTTTCACCTTAAAGCCCTCTAAGATACATAAGAAAATAATAGAAGTTAACTCACTGACTCAGTCATAACTCTTGGTATATGCCGTGCACACTGCCCCCGTGTCTGCGCTCTGTGTGCTGGCACACAGTTCCCGAGCTTCGGGCAAGGGGCTGGAGGTTAAAATACACAAACACACACAGACAGAGACACGGCTACACAGGCCATCCTTGAATTCCTCAAGAATGCCCCCTTTATTGTGTTCAGGGGCAGATTATATAGAGATAGCCACGCCCCAGCCAAACCCACCAAAAACCACTCTCCTGCCATCAGGAACTCCTGAAGGTCTCGTGCTCAGAGAAGCTGTACGCACTCAGATCAGGGGAGTACAAGAAATTCAGGATCTGAGGTCTCACTGCTCCCAACAGGTATATAAATCATTATTTGATATATTATGTTTTTAATGAATAGCTTTATTTTTAGTGATGTGCACATGTGTGTGACCTCGTCGTTTTATGCACACGTGTGTGCAATTGCCTTAGAATCCAGGCAAGGATGCTAGAAATCCTGGAGCTGGAATGAAAATGGTTGAGAGTTGCCAGATAAACCAGGAACCAAACACAGCTCCTTCAAAACAACCATATGTGCTCTTAACCATTAATCTCTCACTTCTGCTCCTACCTGCTGCAGTAAGTTTTATAACCACACTACATCTATTTAAAATCTGACATTTTATTAGCCAAATTGTAATTTTTCAGTTGCTGATATTTCCCACTTTTAAAACTGAATTGTTTTAGAAAATGAAAATTATTGAAAGCATATTTTGAAATCAATGGCTCTGAAGGAATAATAAATAAGATTGACAACTCAACCATACCTTGTGTCGTAATCTCATAAGAGGTTGGTAGGATTTAATGCCATATCCTGATTCTTTTGTTGGCCTTCCTTCGGACTCCAGGAAGATGACTCCAAGAATGAAGACAGCTGACCAGGACTTAAACATCCTTATTGTTTACCTGTCAAAATTAGAATTTTGAAAATCAAATAAAATACTTTATATAATAAAGAAATATATCAAAAAATTCAATACCATTAAGAAATCCTTACACATTGAATAGGAGCTCTCTGGTGTGTGACTATGTAATAAATAGATAGACACCTCTCTTGAACACTACCTTCTTTTCATAAATAACACCAGTACGTTTTTAAATCAGTCTCATAAAATATAGAATAAAAAAAGGTAGGATTTGATAAAAAAAATTCTCTGGGAAAATTCAATACAAGGCTAGACTAGAAAGGTAAATAAATTATGACTGATACTCTAAATGTAGGTAATGCAATTATAAATATGCTTATAAATTTTAACTCTAACTCCTCTTTAAGAATAAAGATGTTTAACTTTTAAGATTTTATTTATTTAGTATGTATACAGTGCTCTGTCTGTATTTATGTCTATAGACAAGAAGAGAGCATCAGATCTCATTATAGATGGTTTGAGCTACCATATGGTTGCTGGGAATTGAACTCGGGACCTCTGGATGAACAGGCAATGCTTTAAACCACTGAACCATCTCTCCAGCCAAATATAGCAAGCCAAGAGTCAACATCAAACTAAATGGACAGAAACTCACAGTGATATTACTGAAATCAGGAACAAGACAAGGCTGTTCACTCTTTTCATATCTACTCAACATAGTTCTAGAGGACCTAGCTAGAACAAAGAGACAAAAAAAGGAGATAAATCACGGGGATACAAATCAGAAAAGTCTGAACCCATGGGCACAAAAAGAGAATAATTCTAGATCAACAATGTAGAATATATTTCTTACAATAAAGGTATTGTCTTTATCAGAGGAGTTTCCAGTGACAGCAGATAGCACTTAATTCAAAATCCCAAAATATGCAAAAAAAAATATGAGACTAAGTGATGATTGCATGTTTTGCCAAATGGGAAGGTGCAATATCCCCGATCTAAGGCTTAGAGAACATTGTAGAAGAAGGGGTAGAAATACTCAGAAGATAGGAAGATGGGCTGTGGAATTGCATCTTCTTAGAACGATACAGGCATTTCAAAACGTAACTGTGGGGCCGGGCGATGGTGGCGCATGCCTTTAATCCCAGCACTTGGGAGGCAGAGGCAGGCGGATCTCTGTGAGTTCGAGACCAGCCTGGTCTACAGAGCTAGTTCCAGGACAGGCTCCAAAGCCACAGAGAAACCCTGTCTCGAAAAACAAAAAAAAAATAAATAAAATAAAATAAAATAAAAAAAATAAAAAAAAAACATAACTGTGCTCAAGGAACATAGCAAAAGACAAAGTGGGAAACTTATAAGAATGAAGGATGGATATATAACACAACGGTGTCTTTAAGAAGGAACATGGCCATTGCACTCAAAAACTCTTTGTATTCATAGCTATCTGTGAAAGATAATGTTTGGCCTATCAACATTTCATCATGGAAGAGGCTATTATAATGTCACTTACTTTTGTGGTATAGCCACAGATATAGTCTTTCTCTGACTGAATAACTTAGCACCTATGCTCCAATTAAGCATAGTGGGTTATACACAAAATGATGATGACTTGTTGAAAATAATGGTGTCAAGGGGAGGCGTAGAGTAAGGGTTTCTATTGCTGTCATGATAAATCGTGACAAAGGCAACTTTAAGAGGAAAGGATTTACTTGATTGCCATATCATAGTCCATTGAGAAAAGTGAAGACAGGAACTCAAACAAAATAGGGAACTGGAGACAGGACATGGTGCCTAGGCCATGGAGGGGTGTTGCTTACTGGATTGCTCCCTATGCCTTGCTCAGTCTGCTTTCTTACAGAATCAAGGACCACCAGCCTAGAGAAGTCGCCACTCACAGTAGCCTGAGCCCTCCCCATCCATCACTAATTGATAAAATGCCCTACAGCTGCTTTTTATGCAGGTAATTGTCTCAGTTTGGATTTCCACATCTCAGATGACTCTAGCATACATCACATTGACATGAAACTAGCCAGCACGGGTATGAAGGAGGAAATTTTCTAAAATTAATTATAAAACATAGTAATTGTCAAATAATCTAAAATGGGAAAAATACCCAAAAAAGCAGGAGAAAATATTTCCTTGCATAATATGACACAACAGGCCATGTTTTTATGGTGGTAACATCTAGGTCTGTTACTTTTTCAAAATTCAAAATCGTATGATTTGGATTTATTTATACTTCTCCAGAACTTCATTTTTATAATTGTGCAAAACAAATAAAATGGGTCTTCTAAAGAATAGGAAAAACAAAATATAATTTAAGACATTGAAGGAATTGTTCTGTTATATCTACGATTGGAGAAAAGCTGACAAATGATGGAAAATTGATAATCTCATCAAATAAGGCAGTCAGGAAAAGTGGTTTTCAGGCCTAGCTATGGTGGTTTCAGATGATTCTCTCTCCATTCTTGTAGGGGGTTGCTTGTTTGTTCCCACTGCTGAGCCCCAAAATTACCACACAGAATCTGTATTAATTAAATCACTGTTGGCCCATTAGGGCTAGCTTCTTATTGGCTAACTCTTCTCTTACATCTTAATCTAACCCATTTCTATTAATCTGTGCATTGCCACGTGGCTGTGGCTTAATTGCTAGTTTCTGGCATGTCTGTTCCCAGTAGCAGCTTTATGGCATCTCTTGACTCCAGCTTCTTTCTCTCAGCATTCAGTATAGTTTTACCTCCCTAGCTTTATTTAACCCAATCACAGGCCAAAGCAGATTCTTTATTAACCAATGGTATTCACAACATACACAGGGGAATCCCACATCACTCCATCAATGCACCTCTTAACACTGCCTTGGGAAAAAAGGTTAAGTTTCAAGGAGCTAGCATCAGTGCCTGCATTTGGTCTCTGACAATGTCACACCAGCCTTGGTGACCTCTGCTGACATTTTCTGTAACTCCTTGAACTTGTGCTTGTTCCAGACAGGTTCTCATTCCATTCCAGTAAAAGTAAAAGTGGATTGTTAGTATCGATAGTGTTCCTAGGAACTTCATCTTGGCCAAATCTTTGCTCTACTCTAAAGCAGGAGGGAAGACTACTGGATCACTAAGACCTTTTCCCTTACTGGATTCTAGAATTCCCTGAGTCAGAGGGCTTGCCCCTGTGAGTCTCAGTGTATAACTT
This sequence comes from Microtus oregoni, assembly GCF_018167655.1. Classification (NCBI taxonomy): domain Eukaryota; kingdom Metazoa; phylum Chordata; class Mammalia; order Rodentia; family Cricetidae; genus Microtus; species Microtus oregoni. The sequence continues at coordinate 8,021,655 of NW_024543069.1, forward strand.
AAGATGAGCCATTGGTCTAATTATCTATGCTGACTCATCACTTCTGAGTGGACTCATAGATGTGTGCAAGTATATAGTTGAAAGAACTTGTGATTATCTCTTTTTATAATTTATCCCAAAATGCTTTATAATCTCTAGCCCAATATATATAAGGGAGTAACAAACAGGTTTCAGGACACAGGAAACTGGAATTCACCAAGTACATACTGGAAAGAAATAATAACCATGTACTTGGTATTTATAGATCACATAATCCATTTATAAGATGGGAAAGAATGTGTCTGAAGAAGAAAGAAAATTCAAAGATGAATTTACAGATATGTTTAATCCAAATAGAAGGTTAAATGGTTCTAGAAGTTAGTTCCTTGGGCAACTGAGGATAGGGAACCTGAAATGGCCCTATCCTAGAGCAATACTGACGAATATCTTGCATATCATCATAGAACCTTCATCTGGTGATGGATGGAGATAGAGACAGAGACCCACACTGGAGCACTGGACTGAGCTCCCAAGGTCCCAATGAGGAGCAGAAGGAGGGAGAACATGAGCAAAGAAGTCGGGACCACAAGGGATGCACCCACCCACTGAGACAGTGGGGCTGATCTATTGGGAGCTCACCAAAGCCAGCTGGACAGTGACTGAAAAAGCATGGGATAAAACCTGACTCTGAACATGGCGAACAATGAGGGCTGATGAGAAGCCAAGGACAATGGCACGGGGTTTTGATCCTACTTAATGTGCTGGCTTTGTGGGAGCCTAGCCAGTTTGGATGTTCACCTTCCTAGATATGGACGGAGGGGGGAGGACCTAGGACTTACCACAGGGCAGGAAACCCTGACTGCTCTTTGGACTGGAGAGGGAGCTGGAAAGGAGTGGGGGGAGGGGGAGAAGGGGGGGAAAAGGGGGAGAAGGGTGGGAGGAGGGGAGGGAAATGGGAGGCTGGGAGGAGGTGGAAACTTGTTTTTTTTTTCTCCTTTTCGCAATAAAAAAAATGAAAAAAAAGAAGTTAAAGAAATTTAGGATGGTAAAAAGGACATTTTAGGAAAAATTATAAGTGAAAATTTTATTGCAATAGAATAACTTGAAATCACAACCCTTGTCAATGTATGATACTCTGTGTAATAATTGGCTTAGTTTTTCATCTGTATTTAAATGAAAAATTAACTCAGAGACAGGAATTTTATTTATTTATGTGAATTAGAGGAGAAGTTAACACAGGGTATATGTTCAGTAAATATATTTGAATAAATAAATGAATAGTGATTAGTAATTAATTTAAAATCCATTAAGAGGCTTAATATTCTTCACTCCATTGAAAACATTTGTTTAGGTTGACGATGAATCCAACTAAGAAGTGAGTTGCTGCACGAATAACAGGTTTTTTTTTTTCTTTCTGCACACAAAACAAGGCTTTCCATAGGAGGTTCCTTTGAAGGCCTCCCTACCCAGGGCAAACAGGTTTTCTTCCTTGACACATTTAAAATAAAAATAAAAATAAACAAAACATTCTTTGAATACGTTAGGCAAGCTCTTGTTGTACCATTCTCATCTTTCTGCCAAACTTAATTTCACAGGGACATGCTGATCTCTATGCGGGACTACAATTTAGTGCCCGTCTAAAAAGTGCTCGAACATTCTTCAAAGAACCCAGTCTTATGAAGCAAAATGCATTCACCATTTAGGCAGTGAAGTTTCATAAAAAAGATATGCGTTCCGCAGCATCTCACCTGCTTCAGACATTCAGGCTACCCAAAATCATCAAAAGCAAAAGCTACTTAGATAGCGAAGAATCTCTGCCTTACCTGGGATAAGCAACAAGAACAAACAGAAAGGGAAGTAGACCATATCTGTCCTACTAGACATACGTCAGTGATACTGCACGGTATTTCATCCTAGAAATAACTTTGGGATATTTTGATATTACTTCTTACACATAAGTTATATATAAAGAAGACATTTCTAGGTGATCAAATGCTCCAGTTAAGAAAGTTAGCTACTTTTCAAGGCTGTGTGCAGGACCCAAGCTAAACCCAATCACATTTGACTCATGCTTCCGTTCTATTACTCTACTTTTCTTCACATGATAATGCTTATGAAAAAAAAAAAAAACCTTGGAAAAGAAAAATGTAATTCTTATTAAAGAACACTTTGGAAAGGGGGTTTTCTTTTATACTACCTGTGGATTTAGGTAAATGGCAAAACAAGACACATCAGAAGGGTATGGCTTTGGGACCGCGTCCAAATAGGGCAGGGATTTGCTTGAGCCCATGGTGACAGATCTTTTCTTGGTTCTGAATTCCATGTTATTTCCCATGATAATTGTCCGGACTTTTATTTGTAGTGTTCTGGGCTTAAAAAAAATATATACCATTCAGTATTTCTTCTTCTCAGCATGTGAGAGTAGAAGAGAATTTTAATTTTGAGTAAAAAAAATATGATCATTTTTTTAATTCCACTTTCAAAACAGGAATAATCACTCCCAGGACAGCTTAATCATTAAGTTGAACAAAACTGTCCCAATTCTAACCGATTCTACCTTTCAATAAACAGCTTTATTAGAAACTGAAAAGAAGAAGGAAGCTAAATTTGGGTTATAATATTCATTGCTGTTTTAAAGACAGACTGTATGGTAAATGCATAGACATTTAAGTTTGTACTAAGGAAAAGCATTTTTGTTGACTACTCTTAATATGTTTACAAAGATTTGTGAACTCTAGCAAATAAAATTCGTGAAAATATTGTGTTATTAAAAGCATGTGATGTGATAAATGTTTGGTTTCTCAAAACAAATAACAAATTTTACAGGGGTAGAAAAATGGCATAGAAGTGAAAGCAATTAATTCACAAAACTGACAACCTAAGTGTGGTTCCTGAAACACACAAGGACAGAAGGAGAAAAATGACTCCACAGAGCTGTCTTTTGACCTCCACATGCGTACCATGGCACATGTACCCAGAAACATCAATGATAGTCGTAAATAAATAAGTGATGACAGATAGATAGATGATAGATAGATAGATAGATAGATAATAAATGGTTAGATAGATAGATGATAGATAGATAGGTAGATAGATAGATAGATAGATAGATAGATAGATAGATAGATAGATGATAGATTAGATAGATAGATAGATAGATAGATAGATAGATAGATAGATAGGGATGGATGGATGGACGGACGGATAGATATGTGTAGCTAGATTACTTCATAACATTAAATTAAAATGAAATAGTGGATTAGGAAAATATGAACATTTAATCAAGACTAACATTGTTCAACACAGAACATGATATCAGTTATCAGAAATGACATGCAATCCTTACTTCCACACATGAGGGAAATGATAGTCAGTAAGGAGAGTGCATATATCCATCCTACAAAGTGGGTCTAGTGGACCCACCTCTTCTGATTTTAGAACCCCATTACCCAAATGCACCAATATGACCAACTAGTATCCATTTATTCTCTAAAAACCCAAAGGAAATATCAAAATGCCTCTTAAGGGCATTGCTTAGAAGCTACACATCTCTGCAGTCATAATGCCATCCAAATCCACAGGCTTCTAGCAGCCTTATATTATAAATAAATGACTGAGCTTATTGCATATTTTCCCCATGGAAAATTTTAACAAATTAAAATAATAAAGCACAAATGAATCAAACTGACCATAAATGGTTTTGTTTCATTGATAGAAAGATGATGATGATGGTGGTGGTGGTAGACAGACAGACAGACAGATCAATCGATAGATAGGTAGGTAGATAATGCATAGACAATGGATGTTTAAATAACCGTATAGACATATACATATGTGTTGATAGAAATACATATATGTGCTGTCATGTAGAAACTTACTAAGTTACACACAACTAGATATGGTTCAAATTGTAATTTGAAGCCCTCATAGACAACTGTTAAACAAAATGAAATTTTGTATTAAACTAAATTAAGAAAGAAAATTTTAAATCTGAATAATCTTGGGACATACTGGAGCTTCATATTATATATAGTAAAGTCTAACTTTAAGTAGTTTTATACAAAACAAAAGACAATGACTCATTAACTGTTTCTCAGAAGAGGTCCTCAGGCTTTTCTTTGATTTCAACCATAATTGGATCATTAAAATATAATCTATTTGGCCTCAAATGAAATTAATTCTAATGATGGAGCAGCAAATTCCTTGCCTTGAACACACAAGGCCTGAATTTGGTTGGCAGTACTGAAATTAACTCTGTATATCTACTTTTAAAGGATTTTCAGTTGACAGTCTTAAAAATAAGCTTTATTTATCTTGTTACGTACCTTACTAAAGCAACTGTAATGGGTTTTATCTTTACAATAAAAAAACTTGGTGATTTTTCAAAGGTGGTTTAAGTTTGACATTATTGGTTTAAGATATGCTACGTGTTAAAACAAAATGACTGAGTAATGACATGTCAACATGGGTCCAAGACAAGGTGGCACATGTCAGTATTCTACCAGTAAACCTCGCTCTTGGATGATCACTCACTTAACTGTGACGGTGGACAGAAGAAACTATTCTGATTTTGTAAGACTTTATTTTATGCATTTAAATTTCCTTATTCTAATTTACTTTCACACAAGTTTGAAATTAAACCATTCCTTCTTACTGTAGATAAACTGAAGATGCTTCTTCATAAATATGTTCCATTTTGGGTCAAATGCCCACACTACTTAGCAGAAACTGACTGTAGGGCAAAAGGCAAAAGAGCTTGATCCTAAACAGGTTGTCTAAAACTGGCCTTGCTGGTCTCACTGCACTGAGCTTTCACTAGCTGATTACTACCCCGCATGCTTGTCAATCTCCCTTCATATTAACTAGCCTGTTGATACCTTAAGTTACATTATGTTCTCACGCTTCCCATGTCCAAGCCAAGCCTCTTCTTGTAGTCCTCTTTGGTATTTTCCTCTATCCAGCTCTTATTTTCAGGTGAAAACATGGTGTAGTCAGAACATTCGTCAGTATTTTCCTCTCACACTTTATTATTAAAGAAAACCATGAGAAATGAAGAGGAAGTAGAAAGTCTTTGTCTCTTTGCAGAATAGATCCAAGGCAGACATTATCATGCAAATTAGAACTACCCATTCAAACTACCGCCGCTATATATTTTCTCCAGCACACTGCGGTTCTACCTCATTGAGCATCTCACATGTACTCTGTGGGAAAGAGTTATTACCCTACTTAATATCTGAGCTGCATTCAGATGTGCCTGATATAGTATAAAAAATGATGTTTTAAGAGTTTTAAAATAATACATCACATGACCTTGAAATCTTGCCCTGATTAAAGAAATGAAGAAATTTTTATAGTCTCTTCTGGATCCATTGCTTTTGACCATGATAAGCGCTTAAGATGCAAATTAAAGAAGAATACAGCTCTTAGGATTGACTTTGCTTGAAATCCCAAAGGCGCTGTGTTACACATCCTATTAAAGAATCTCTGCCGTTCTGTCAAAGTCAGATTTCAGCCCAACCTGTATAATAGCAAAACCTCTTACAACCTGTGCTCCTTAAGTCTAGGACAGTGTTTATTATCAAAGAAAAAAAAATGTCAAGAGTTTTACGGTGAAGTGCTGCACAGGGAACTACTTAATTTTCTCTCTATTTAAAACTAAATGTCATGGGGAAAATGGCCTAATCACGGGCATTAGGAGAGTTTCAGAGGCATCTGAGGTTATTCTCAAGAACCTGTAGGGATTATAGGAAGGGAGTTGAGAGTTAGTGATGGTCATTACCAAAGTGTTTCCTAGATTTCCTAAAGACGTGTGTCAGCTGTGCAAGCAAAGGTAGTAGATAATTAAGATGCTCCACACTGAAGTGTCCTATGTCACACTTCTTGTGTGACATACAGGGTCATATGGAAAGAAGAAACCAACCAGCCCTGGGATGAACCAACCCAGTCAGTAAAACGTTGAGTACATTCTTAATACTCTGAACAAAGCAGGCAAGAGTAACTCTACCCAAGATTCCATATTAGATGAGTAAGCAAGTAAGCATTTCTGTCAAAAAGTAACACTTTCCACCAAAACTCCCGCAAGGATGAATAAATGAGTAAAACTTTAAAAATTGTAAAGTTAGAATGTTACAGATCCAAAGTCTACTTAGAATTCATACTGGTCTGTCTTTACTTCTCCAAATAGCCGTCCTTTGCCAACTTCTGTGTTTAACCTAACCTCATGGGACTAACAAATAAAACCATTTGGAGTTTATTTACTTAACATAACCCTAATCTCAATCAACTAAAATGCTAAAAATATCATCAGACAGCATTTACTGCCTATAGCTGACAGTTCCCTTGATTTGTTATTACCCATCTAATTAATGTTTTCACCGATATATTTGAAACAAGTCATGTATGACCGTCCTTGTATGTTACTGAAAAAAAACCTTTGTCAACATGTTATGACATGGAATGTGAAGTAATCCAAATCTGTGTTCTCAGACCACGGTCATGCTTGGCTTCAGAATAAACTATCTCTTATCCCCTATGAGATGAGAGCTGAAATTTTTGGCAACACAGGGTTTGCTCCAAGAGCATAGTATCAGAATATGTTCTGTTCCTTTAACATATGAGACCTATTGCAGGTACTGAGGCCATGGAGGCTTTCCTCAATAGGAACTGTAAGGACTAGGCTCTTTCACTGGCTCTCCTAGGTTTAGCAAGAGATGCTTGAGCAGCGTGTGCACTACCTCTAATACCATGCTCTGTCAATGGGGAGTGAATGACGGATTAATTATTATTATTATTATTATTTATTATTATTATTATTATCCTAGTTGCCACAGGTGCAGGTACTTCGGTGTAGTAATGCAAAGCTGACTAACAATGTTTCAAGCAACGTGTTTGAAAAGTGATCTGATTTACAACTTTCTTTGTTCTGTTACTAAAAAAAAATGTCAAACTGTTACTATTTAAGAATGTGTGATTTGAGGTAACCTAAATCTGTGTTTTCAGACTGTGGTGAATCATACTTGGTTTCAGAATAAACTCTTAACCTCTGCCCTACTCAGACTTGAGATGAAACCTGCTAATTCACCACATAGCAAAGTGTGACCATGAACTTCTGGTCCTCCAGTCTCTGCCTCCCTATATAAGGATTATAGGTGTGTACACCAGTTATCGTCATGAATTTTACTTTTAATGGATTTCTAAAGCAGGTTTCTCTTACTTCAATAATTTTCCTTGTTGTATATAATAGGATGTATACTTAATCTATCTTTTAAATTTGCTTAAATGTCTAGAGCTATTCTTGTTAAAACTTGAATTTGTCTTTTAAAAGCACAAATTATTTCTTTTCTTTATTCTGACTTCCCTTAGTAAATTTTTATTCTTTTTAGATTATAGTCCTTTCTCAAAACAATTTGGATATGTCTAATTTTTGTGTCTGCTGACCTTTTCTTGAATTCTATTTCTGTGATATAAATTTGTCTTACTTGCTTATTCATTTGTTTGTCTGGAAAATTGTGGAAGAGCCATGTGCACGTATGCCTGAGAGGCAGGTGCTTTTCTGTGGTTGCCTTTCTCCCCATCTGGGAGTCTCTGCCATGTGGGCCACGCTGAGTCCCTCAGCTCCAGGTGCTGTCCCTAGGCTCAGCCTGCCTGGTTAAAACGTGTTATGTTTTCTTTATCGATCTCATTCAACACAAATGTCATCTGAGTGAGTAGATACCTTTCTCCTTAGCTGAAATGAACACAAGCTCAGGACTCGTATTTGAACAGTTTCTTGTAGCCTCCTCCAAGAAAAGGCATACAAAGTTTTCATTCTCATTATCTCACAGGCTGTCACTTGGCACACTGCTGTGCCTACCTCCCCATAAATCCTCAGCTGTTGTCAGCTGCTCTTGCTTCCTCAGAAATTATGCTCCTACCATCCCTTTTCTGTGATTTATCTATTATTATTCTTTTTATTTTGCTACAGCCTCAAAGGATAAACAAAATTATTAGAATATTTTCTTTAAAATTACACTTTTCACTCTATGAGATATGTGAGCATACTGTACTTTGACAAAATATAAAATCTTTTTTAATTTTTTATCCATTTTGCATACCAACCACAGTTCCCCTTCATATCCCTCATCCTGATCCTCACCCCGAGCTTTCCCCCCCTCGAGCCACCCCCCATCCAGTCCTCAGAAAGGGTAAAGCCTCCCATGAAGAGTCACCAAAGCCTGGCAGATTAAGTTGAGGAAAGGCAAGACCCAGCCCCTCCCTGCTGCTTTAAGGCTGAGCAAGGCATCCCACCATAGCAAATGGGATCCAAAAAGTCACCTCATGCACCTGGTCCCACGGCTAAATTACAGACTGCACGTACTGGCTTTGTGGGAGCCTAGGCAGTTTGGGTGCTCAACTTACTAGACCTGGATGGAGGTGGGGGTTCCTTGGACTTCCCACAGGGCAGGGAACCCTGATTGCTCTTCGGGCTGGGGGGGGGACTTAATTGGGGGAGGGGGAGGGAAATGGGAGGCGGTGGCGTGGAAGAGACAGAAATCTTTAATAAATAAATAAATTTAAAAAAAAAGAAATTTCTTTAAAAAAAACTCCTACATATGACATAAATAATTAACATAATAACGTTAGCTTCATATCAAATGATTCTAATTTGTTAAACATGGAACACTAAAACTTTATCTTCAAAGAATACCTTAAACTTATATTGCTAAATATATTTCTCAAAGATGCATTACAAGAGTCAGTAGTACTGAGTAAGCTCTATTGGTACCTAAGTTCAGTAATTTGCCTAGAACATATGTAGATTCATGTAGAAGAATGTATATATAAGGTTTACGAATACTCTGGGGATTTCTTTTTTCAAATTTTTAGCTGAAGATTTCTCTTTGAGACAAACGTTTATAATGATCACAAATTTCTTTGATGAGCTGAGAAGTGGTGGAGATCCTGCTAGGAACTGCTGAGGTGGTTAGGTCCTGAAAAGGCAGCCTGCAGAATGAGACTGATGCCCTTATAACTAAGATGCAAGAAAGCCTCCTTCCCTTTCCACCATGGAAAGACACAGTGCGAAGCCACCTCCTATGGACCAGAGAGTCGGATGTCAGAGAATCCTAGTTAGTCTTCAGACTCAGAAGTACTGTTTCTACCATCTCCACTCTCCCCACGTTAGCTAACACACTGAGATAGAGTCTAGCTAAACCACACACACGGTGCCATAAAAGCCGTAGAGAATATCCAGAGTAAGCAGATAGACAGATATGCTAGCGTATTCTTAACTGTGATCTTCCTAACAATATATTCCACCATTTATTATACCGCATTTACAATGCACAATGATTTAAAAGGTGACAGGCACAGTTTAATCTTATACAAAAGAAGAGTACTATTTTCGCAGTATGCCATCTCAAATTTAGTTTTACTATAGTTCTTCATTCTTCGAGATTACACGTTTAGGCTTAATTAACCCACTTTTATTAAGGTGAACATCTGAAGTTTGACTCTATATGCATAATGCTCGCAATTTACTGGATATCATTTGTGCTTCGAGTTTTAGCAATTTTTCCATGTTTGGAAAGACTCTGTAAGCTACTATGTTATTTTGCAAAATAATATATATTTATTTAAACAGAAACCTCTGATTTTATACTTACACAGCAAGTTCCTAAGGTATAAAAAATACTGAACACCCACCAATCAAAATTATCAAATGAATATTGCTTTAAGTTTGCCCTAGAAAAGAGAAAGAAGCCTTGTTGTGCATTAGAGAATTTTATGTTGCCAATAATACAATACCAGAGACCGGGTTAGTTAGATGAAAAAAGAAATTTATTTTGCTCCATTACTCTTGGACACAACAGAGGGCTCCATCTCAGGATAGCTTCCTTGATGGCAAAACCCTGTGCTAACTCAACATCATATAACAAGGGGAAAGGGGCACACGTTTGCATCCTGTGTCTCTGTCTTCTAATCATGTCAGTATCCAGTAGGACTCCACTCTCATGACCTTATCAAACTTCATCCCTCCTCAGAGCTCCCCCTCCCATCTCTATAACACAGAGTTGAATTATGTTTCTAACCTTTAACAACTCAAAATGGGAAAAACACTCTAACATGACTTTCAGAGGGCATGAACCATATTCAAATCATAGCTCACACATAGCTTTGAAATCTTTCAAATCCATCATGAATATGCTTTAGTAAGAAAGCATTCAAACTGATTTGTTTTGCTAACAGAATTAAATAGAAAAATAAAATGTTCTCATATTTGTCTTTACAATTAGTAAGAATGAAATTACCCATTCTTATAAATCTATAATGCAAATTCTAACTAAAACTATGCAATAAAACACACATTTTTATATTCTATAACTTTGCATATAATTCTCAGAAAATATAAAGACTAGAGGAGGTACCAGTCAAACAAAATCATATAATAAGGCTACACAAATGAACCACAATATTTAAAATATGCTCTGTTTTTTAGAATGTAGCATGATAGAATTACAAGCAGGTTTTAGGAAGGCAAAGAAGTAAAAGCACATCCAGAATGCACAGATTCTAAGGAACCCTCAGTCCACTCTTTCCTGAAAGTGTGTCACTTTCTGAAAGGACCCCATTTTAAGTAATGAAAGTCCTTTATAATGATTATATTCTTCTCTTGAAGCACTTAGTAAAGACTATGTGAGAAAAATATCAGTATTTGATTGGGGGAACTTTTATGATTTTTTTCATTTGTTTTTACTGTCCGCATGGTTTTATTTTTAGAAAGGACTAGTCCTAAACGTATCACAAGTTCCATCATTGATAGAACCATGGATCTGAGAACATTAATCTTCAAAAAGCTCAGTCAAGTCCAGACACATGAGCACTCTCTGTAACTGAGAAGGATTCTGCAGGTCTTAATACCTGTGGTCTTTGCAGACAGAAACTCATTATCATGAAAGCACCTTTTTCCCCAAATAGCCAGAAGTTAATATTAAATAAAAGAGAAACTTGGGTGATAAAGCTTTTAAAATTCCTTTTTATATTCATATACCTCTCATATACTACATCAACAAGACCTATTAAAAAGTACTCCCTGGATATAACAAGATTTACAGAGTTTAATATAATAATGCTTTAAACAAATAATGAGTGATTATGTTAGATGCCATACTAAGTAATTCATATGCATAAATAAATTTAATTATTACCAAGAAAAACCCATAGGATTCAGAAATATGCAGTTGGTTGGCCAAGTTAACTGTGTTGACAAAAGATTTAAAGATGTATTACTTATAATAATCAAAAATAGAGGTTTTCTTCTAACCAGAAACAATTCCTAATTATAAAAAGAGGTCCTATTGATAAGGTTAAGGGTCAGAAACAAAAATATGATTATATATACATATATATTATATATACATATACATAATGTGTATACATATGAATATATATATATATATATATATATATCCCAAACCTCAATTACTGAAAAAAAGTCACACACTTTAGAATCTTTAATATCCAGTCTATGTAATCTGAGGTGGATCTTTGAGTTAGAGTGAGTTCCAGGACAGTCAGGGCTACATGGAGAAACCCTATCTCAAAAACTAAAATCAAACAAATTAGAAACTTCTAAACTGTACTGTATTGTGTCTGTAACTTGTGCTTGTAAGAGGTTTTCATAGGAGGATTGCTGCAAGTTTGAGCCCGGTCTGGTCTACACAGTGAGTTCCAAGCAATCAGGAGCTACAGTGTGAGCCACATCTCACAAACAAACAAAAAACAACTCTCAAAACTTTCAAACAAGGAAACAAAAACCAAGAAAAACTAAAGAAGTAGAGCAGAAAAGTGGTGGCCGTGGGATTCTAACCGCTGCACAAAAGGTATCGTGCTGGACCTAATATCTTCAAATGCAGTTGAGTTTTCTACTGCATGTGTGATTCTTTAAATTTTTTTTTGTAGGATGGACTGTTGACTCTACAGAAGACAGTTGAGCAAGTGTAGCTGAAAGTTCCAGACCTTCTCAAGGTCATAGTGTAAATTTCAAGGTCACCTTATAAACTAAGCTGTTAAGGTCCTGTTGGTAGTATTCTACAGCATACCTCTTAGAAGAGGCAGACAGCACATATTCGTTGCTCACTGAGGGTATTTTCTCTGTTCCTTTTGCTTTCTTCTCTTTTTCCCTCAACCTAATTTTAATTTTATTTTTTAGAGGATGGAGACACTGTATGCATCATTTTTAAAAGGAAATATATTTATAAACACCACTAACACTATACACTTTAAAATGCCCTTATCCCAGACCAGTTCAATGTTAACAGTTACCTAGTAAAATATTGGTAGGAGAATTCTGCTAGGCCTTGCTAGGCTTCCTACAACTGCCCATATTTGTTGACTGCTGCTATAAAATGATGCTTCATTGCTTCTGCATCAATGGAAGATGCTTTGAAACAATAAACGCCAGAAGCAATCCCATGCATAGATGAAGAGTTTCACCCTTTCGCTCTTTCAAGGAAGGGCAGGGCAAGCCAGATGCTCTCTGAGTTTCTCTGATTTCATCCCACATTCAATAGAAAGTGGGTTTGGTGTTGGCACTAGACAAAATGACTAATCCTGAAAGCCAGAAATCTTTGATGAGCTCTGATAGTAAGCTGTATTGGGTAGATCAGTAAAATGCCTTTGGTGCATTCGTGTTGCATACATGGCTTAGAGTGAAAGCTTGTCAAGTTTCTTAAGGTCTAGAAACCTTATCTGCTACATACACTTCCCACAATTCTTCATCTCTATTACATAGTTTATTTATTCTCGCATGTGTATCCAGATGGTTGTCTGAAAAATGAGAATAATCCTGTAAATTTTAAGTGCTGCAGTATGTTAGAATATACAGTTTCAAAGTGTGTAATATTAAAAAGTGGGACCTAGACAGAGATGTACTCAGTACTACAAGGTAATCGACTTTTGCAGTATGTGCGATCTCTGTTCCGCAGATCTTCTCAGAAAGTGTTTATCAATCTGAAATTGGTTCATGGCTAGTAATTATGCACTATTTTCTCTTAAAGGGCATGAAATATGTTTTGAAGTATTAATTTATTTGTGGAAGAAACCTTGAAAAGAACCTTAACAGCTTATGGCTTTCTGGAGTGTTTTTAATCATGTGATGACATTGGAAGAAATGAATTTAACCTTTCCTCATTTAGCTCCTGCAGATTGGGATCCCATGGTCCCACTCACAAGCCCTAGAAATGGAGAAAAGAGGTATTATCCCACGGAGTTCCCTGGGGAGTTATTTTAATAGAACAGAATCATGACTGATGAAGTCATTTTCCCATAAAGGTTCACAACTCGCTCTCATGGAATGGCCATATTTGCTATCACCATTGTTTCTAATGTTTATAATCAGTGTTAGCACAGGAAGCTTGTACAGTGAGCCAGGCAGTGTTTTGCTTCTGTTGTTAACTAGGCTTGCTATTACAGTTTCCTCGATTTCCTAAAGGATTCATGTACATAATCGTGTAGCTGCTAAACTGCTGGAAATTGAAGCTATTCTGCATTTGGAAGCATTAGCATCTGCCAACGCAAGAACTACACAAATTACTGCCTGACTTCCCACTCTGAAAACTTCTATGAGCTCTTAGCTTCGTGGATGTGTATTGTCATATAGAAGGGATTTGGGCAATTACCTTTTTAACTGGAACATTACAGCAACAATTGAAGCAACGAAGGCCTCCACGTGGGCTTGTTCAGGTTTTGTTAATTTTAGTTGTTTGAATAGTTTTGTTCGACTTCTTACACTTATCACACTACTAACCTATAAACAGAACCCTTCCAACTCATACAATAAAACTCATTTAAACTATGTATATTATAATTTCCACTTTTACTTATGGTAAAAAGTCTATGCCATCAAGGTAGACATTTATTCAAATATATGCATAGATGAAGGGAGGTATAATTATAGATCAGTTGTAGTCCCTCTGCCTGAAGGGAACGATGTTGAATATTTTGACTAATTTACCTGCCTACTCCATAGAATCCTATTTCTGTGGCTGGTGTATGCATTTGTTGTTGTTAAATTTAACAAATCACTTAATACATTTATACGTGCCTTAACTTTTTAAAATATGTAGCTACTATTGAGCATTCCTACCATCATGAAATCAGAAATTAACTTTATTTATTTATCATTGTAACACACTGCTGGCATAGCATCTAGTACCCAGCATATGTGCATTAAGTAAATTGTGTGCCCAACTTCAATCTGAATTTTAATTTAAAGCAGTAAATTAGACTTTTGTGACTAACAGGGAGATTTTCAAAATGACTTTAATGATTTTGGAGTTCTATAAACATTTCTATGGTCAGGAACTTTTTTTTAGATCGCCATTATTCACTGTTTACCTGAAGATTAATGTACCTTGATATACTCAGTTTCTATACTCATGGTTATTTTCCTAAATCAATATACTTCACAATTCCAAGATGTTGGTGTGATCATCATGCATCAATTTCCACACTGTTACAAGATCGCAGAAATACAAGTGAAGAGAGAAAATTCACTCCCTCTCCCTCCACACCCCTAGAAATTATCTCTGTGGAATGCGCAGGAGTAGTCAGGCTGAAACAAGTTTATCTATGAAGACTTGTGAGAGATTCTATTTATCAAGCAAAAGGGAGGAAATTGAAAATATGTCTGAAAGAAAAAAAAGAAAAACTACAAAGACTAAAAGCAGAGCAGAATTAGGTTTTTACAACTATACTGTTGAAGACTAGGCATGCAAGAATTCCTATATAAATTATCAGGAAAGAGGAAAAGATTGGTTAGAGTAATAACAAATAAACACAGACAGCATTCAAGAGTGACAGATTGGATCCATATTTAGATAAGATAGGAAAGTACTTAATACTGCACAAAAAAATTCAGCCTGTACACACACATACACAAAACCAAAACACATGCACACACACACACACAGGTGCATACACACACACACACACACACACACACACACACACATCATTCACGTAATTGCAAAATCATATATTTCTTTACCCCAATCATGTTTTTTCAAAAAACATTTTTAAAAGTACTGGATAAACTTTTTTGACTGATATGATGAGGGGAAAGGCTAAATCAAACAAATAAAAATTAAGAAAATCATAAGTGTCTTTCTGCAGTAAAGTAATAACCACACATACCAAAAAGATGCTATTGTTCTCAGTGTCTTGAGTACATCTAACAATAGATTCTATTTTTTTTTCATTCCCATGTTAAATACAAACAAGGCTCATGATTTGCCCAAGTGGTTACAGTAGCTACTTTTTGTTGTTGCAATAAAGAACCACTTCGAAAACTGACTTTGATAAAAGAATTTGTTTTTCTAGATTTGTAATTCGAGTGCCACATACAGAGGCCCAAGTCTTCAAACTAAACAATATTCTATCATGGAACAGGAGTGGGTAGAGAGCTGATAACACCTGGAAGAAAAAGAATCAGCTGTTTTTAGGCTCCAACCTGCTATGATAAATGGCCCACACCCAGAAGTGTTTGGACAGCATTGGAGCAGATTGGTTATTATAACAAAAACCAAAAACGGAAGACGAAGTTGATGGAGAAAGAGATGAGAGTGGATGTGGGCAGAGTTGGAAGGGAATATTATCAAAATGCATTGCAGGGAATCCTGGGAAATTAACAATAAATAAATAAAAGATAGATAGATAGATAGATAGATAGATAGATAGATAGATAGATAGACAGATAGATAGATAGATAGATGTGAATAAATAAATAAATGCAAAGACATAATCAAGCTTGAACTATGAAGTAGTCTTGAAACAGCCACATATAGTGAGTACTAAGTAAAATTTAGAAATGTACTGTTCTTATCAAAAAAGGAGACATGCTGAAAATATACTTAATATTTTCACAGAAATTATCACAAAATTACTTGTATGTTCAAAAACATTTCTAGATATATATTTAGTTGCCCCTGAATGCCAAACTCATTAAAAACTCTTTAGATCACAAGAAAGCAAACTCCAGTATTCCAAATTACAGTGTACAAAAACTAACATTTGACAGATTTTTAAAAATATAAATTATAGTAAAATGGTATTGGGCAGTGGTAGTCACAATGTAAAATGACCTGTAAGCCTAGGCCATTTTGAGAATGCAATAAGCCCAGGAAAATAACTACCCCATGATCTAACATGATCAAAATCTGAAAGTACCGATGTCAGGAAAGTTTGGGATATATGGTAACGGTTAGTATTGGCTGTCAGGGAAGGAGAATGCTGATCAATGAATACAAAGTAGCAGGAAAGTCACAGAATTCAACTCCAGTACACCTCTGTGTAATAAGGTACTGTGTAGTAGAGTACGTGTTTTCCAAAACTAGAGGATTCCAAAGGCTAGGGCAACAAGGAATATATAAATATTTTGTGTGGTAGATTTGATATTAGTATTTCACTTGGCATCAGTAAAATGAGGCAACACTGGTACTATGAGCAAGTTTTAGGCTTTCACATAGAAGGTAAAAATTTTACTGATGTTTTTGATAGCCAAGAAGCGAGATTGTGGAAGCAGAAATGAAAAGAAAGTTGAATCAATCACTCATCACATATCCTGACAATGCACATAATAAATATAAATGTGAGTCTTCCCATTCTTCAACGTAATGATAGATGAAGAAAATAAAAGTTACCTCCAACCTGAATTGGAAGCAGTTTTATGAGACAGGTTGGTATTATAAAAGAAGTCTTAAGAGTTGTAGAATTTTAATTAGGCATGTAACTGGATTCATTACCTTAATGAGCATGTACTGTAATACACTCCATTGGCAATTAAAGAAGCGTGATTCTGATACTGGAGGTCATGCAGGTACAGTTAGAAAAATAATACAAGGTGAACCTTACCAAAGAAAGCTCATCTCATTTTAAAAACCATGGAAAACACATGAAGAGTGATCATTCTTATTGAAATATCTTTTACATAAAATAAGCATTTTAAATGACATTTGCAATTCTCCATTATATTAGAATGATTTGGAGTCCTCCTTAGTGTCGTAAGGTAAGTATTTCTTTTCTCTGTGGTTTTGGAGCCTGTCCTGGAACTAGCTCTTATAGACCACGCTGGTCTCGAACTCACAGAGATCCGCCTGCCTCTGCCTCCCGAGTGCTGGGATTAAAGGCGTGCGCCACCACCGCCCGGTTGTAAGGTAAGTATTTCAAACACACAGACTAATTCCTTGTTAAAAGGTAAGACACAAAACTATAAGCATTGTCTCCTTACTTATATGCATACTTTAGTGAAAGGTATTTGGACTCTGCTAGTTATTAACTATTGGATTTTATCATGCTATTCAAGCTTTCTCTGCTTCAGCTTTTATCTATTATAACCAGGAATTCATTTAAGACAATGTAAAATTTTATACATATAGTAGTCAACGTGTTGTTTTGACACACATTAGGCTATCAAATAGTGAGGGCTAGAGTATTTTAAGAGCTTTAGTGCAAAAACTATGCCAACCATTCCTTTATCTCAGATGCTATACCCAGTAGGCATTTCCTAGAAACATCCCTCCACATGTAGGCCAGGGAAGCAGGTAGATTAACTGCAGCTGTTCACCTCCCTCCTTGCCTCCAAACCCAATCTCGCAGTCTCCCTGCTCCACCCCACTGCATTCCACCTCATGAAACCTCCCCTTCCTGATGCCCTCATTGCCAGTGAATAGCACAGATATTTTTCTTCAGCTTTCCTTTCTATTCATCTCTTTATCCAACCTACGATTCTAGTAGGCATTCCTGGAAACTCCTATTCAGTTCTGCCAGAGCAACAAATAGGCTATTAAAGCAGGTAGGGTAGCTTCAGATCTTCATTCTCCCTCCTCTCCACTCAATCCAATCAGTCTTGACCCCTTCTGTGGAGGAGACTACCTGCTATGGCTTCTCTGCATTCTCTGCCTCTATTGCTTGAGAACTAAACATCATGGAGTTACACACTGCTTTCTCCACTCAGGTGGACCACTTCAAATAGTCCACACCTTTTAGCTCATACCCATTCCTAAGAATCAGCTCCCAATACCTAGAAACATATTGTACACAGAAAACCCAGTGGCAACAACTAGCACTCTCCAAGAAGACTTCTACACCAGGTAACACACAGCTAGTAGACTATCCTAAAAACCAAAGAGGACAACAGAAACCAAGGAATGAAATACCACACAACAAAGGCAAAACCAGATATCAGCACCTAGAATTCAAATCATCCTAAAACAGATCCCTAGATAACACTGTAAAAACACAATAATAGCCAAGATAATATGATTCAAATAGTGCTCACATACCCTGGGCCTTGAAAAATGCAACATGATTAAAGCATAAAATAAGAAACCTTAAAATATCTTTTAGACATATAATAGAGAACGTTATAAAGTAAAATAATAAATCTATTTTAAAAATCTATGAATATTCATACATTGAAACTAAATGAATAAAATGGTCTAAGACCTAGCAAAGAAAAGCTAAATTGAAAGAAAGAAATAATTGAAAATTTTAGAAAATTGAGCAAGAATCTCAGAGGCAAGACTCACCAAGAGAATACAAGACAAAAAAGAAAGTATCTTGGGCATTAAAGATAGGACAGAAGAACTGGATACAGGAGGCAAAAAAAATGCTAATTATAAAAAATCTTGATAAATTAGACTTTATACCAGAGGTGCAAGAATGGTTAAACATACATATATCAGTAAATATTGTGTACCTTATAAATAAACGAATATATAAACAGCAGGAAGATCTCATTAGATACGGAAATGGTCTTTGACAAAATGCAAAATACTTTATAACAGAAGTACTGAAGATAAGAGATACAAGGGATATATCTTTGCATGGTAAAGACAGTTTACAGCAAACCTAAGGCCAACATGACCATAAATGGAGAGAAACCAAAAGTAATTTCACTAAAATCATGACCAAGTCAAAGCTGTCCCATTTCTCCACACATATTTAATATAGTCATTGACATCTTGGAAGATCAATAAAACAACTGAAGATGATCAAATGGAGAGAAATAAGAAAAGAAGAAATCAAAGTATCTTTATTCACACACAACATGATAGTATACATAAGTGCCCCTAAAAATTCAACCAAGAAACTCATACAGTTGACGAACACTTTTATCAAAGACACAGAACACAAAATTAACTCAAAAGAAAAAATCAGTAGCCTTCTTATAATAAATGACAGTGGGACTAAGAGAGAAATCAAGAAAACAAAACCCTTCACAACAGCCCAATTTTTTTTGGAAACTCTAACCAAGAAGGTGAAAGACTTATATGGTTAAAAGCTGACAGCACTGAAGAAATTAAAGGAGATATCAAAAGATGTAAAGACTTCTGATGCTGTTGGATAGGAAGAAAAATATAATTAAAATAGTCTTTCTACAAAAAGCACCAGAAAAATCTATATATTAAATTCAACCCCCATCAAAATTTCAAAACAATTTTTCACAGAACTTAACATGGCATTTTTAAGTTTCATATGGACACACAAAAAAAACAGGGGAGGTATAAAAATCCTGAAAAATTAAAGACGATGATATTGGCATAAAAACAGACACTTGATCAGTAACATCTAATTGAAGGTCCACACCAAGGAATACCTGACTTTTGCTTTAAAAAAAGCCAATTACACACTGGAACAAAAAAGAAAAAAGACAGCCACATCAACTAACACTGAACAAACTGGATAGGTGCATGTGAAATAACACACATAAATCCTTTCTTAACATCCAGCACCAAAGCACAACTCCAAATGGATAAAAGACCACAACACAAGGAAGAAACACTGAATTTGATGTAATAAAGAGTGCACAATAATCTTGAAATTATTGTCACAAAAATATTTTCTGATGGCATGGGAACAATTATCAAATCGGACCTCTTAAATAGAAAAGCTTATGTATGGCTAAAGACCCCATAATTTGGACACTGTAGCAGGCAACAGAATGGAAAAGAGATTTTTTTACCCACAATACCTCCAATTCAGAGCTAATATCTAAAATATACAAACAACTAAAGTACTGGACATCGAGAGAACAAATAAGCTAATCAAAAACAGAGTACATATCTGAACAGAATAGTCTCAGAAGAGGAAATTACATGAGAAGCACAAAGATAAATGTTCAACATTGTTAGTCATCAAGGAAATGAAAATCAAAACTATTTTGAGATTTCATCTTAGACCAGCCAGAATGGCCAACATTAATAAAATAAATACAGCTCATGCTGGCAAGCATATGTGGAAAGGAAAAATCTCATCCACTGCTTATGGGAATGCAAACTTGTACAGCGACTATAGAAATCAGTGGGTGGCTTCCTCAGGGAGCTGGGACTAGATCTACCTCAGGATACATCTATACCACTCCAAAAAACAAGCAAAGGACTCTATATCTTGCTACAGATTCAGTTGCTTAATATGTTCATTGCTGCTCCCTTTGTAATAGACAGAAAGTGGAAACACTTTGTCTATCATTAGATAAATGGATAGGGAAACTGTGGCACATTTATAGAATAGACTACCACTCAGCTGTTAATAGAAAAAATCATAAAGCTAGGTGGTAGTGGTGCATACCTTTAATCCCAGCACTCGGGAGGCAGAGACAAGTGGATCTCTGTGAGATTGAGGCCAGCCTGATCACAGAGTGAGTTCCAGGACAGGCTCCAAAGCTACAGAGAAAACCTGTTTAAAAAAAACAAATAAAGAAAGATGGGGGAGGAAGGAAAGGAAGGAAGGAAGGAAGGAAGGAAGGAAAAAGAAAAAATAAAAAATTACAGGTAAATGATGAAGATAAAGAATCAACCTGAGGGGGGGGGAAAGAATCAACCTGAGTTAGGTAAAAGAGCCAAAAGGAAAAACTATGGTATGTAATATGTAATCACTTAAATGCTTTATCTGTTTTATTTTTATCACATTTTATTTATTATTATTATATTTTAGAGAAAGAAAGGGTATGATTTTCAGTAGGTGGGGAAGTAGGGATAATCTGGGAGAGTTTGTGGGAGAACCCATAAACAGAATATTTTATATTTTTAAATATTTTTCAATAAAAAATAGTAATTAAATAAAACAAAAATAGATATATGAATATGAAAGACTACTTTTAATGTATATTAAAGATATACATATATGTATATGAAGAAGCATATATGGTTACTCATACACATATAAAAAATATATGTGAATGAATGTAGTATACAGTGTAAAGAAATATATATGAATTAAATTGTCAACACAATTAACATCTCATGCTAATAAGATCTATAGTCAATATTATTATTAATTTAAAATATATTACGTTTTTCTTTTTTATTTCAATATTTACCTGCCCTCTGTCCAGAACAGGCATAATTTTTTAAGGTGGCCAAACTTTTTAAATCACTTTACACAGTTTAAAATACTTAAGTTTAAAATCTTACGTTTTAACAATTCAAATGTTACTACATGTCAGGTCAAGCGCATACAACCACCACATACACACACAAACTCACACACACTCACACAGACATACACACAGAAACAGACA
Source organism: Microtus oregoni (assembly GCF_018167655.1). NCBI lineage: Eukaryota > Metazoa > Chordata > Mammalia > Rodentia > Cricetidae > Microtus > Microtus oregoni. The sequence goes on from NW_024543069.1 coordinate 8,043,193, forward strand.
CACACACAGAGACACACACATACAAACAGACACACAAACACTGACACACACACACAGACACACACACACACACACTCTTTAAAGTAAACTTCTACATCCACAGTGTTTCTAAACTGAAGAACCTTGTCTAAAGCTTTTTGTATTTTGTCAAAACTGAATCATAACACTACTTTCTCATGGCATTTTACCTTTTATCCTAAAAATTAGTTCTGAGGAAAGCTTAAAACAATAGTCTAGGGTACTGTGAGTACTTCTAAATTCAATAATTGTATGTGAGAGAAAAGCAGCAGAATCTAAAGTTTCCATTGTAGTTAGGTCAATGCAATCAAAGCCTCTGTGGTCTGTAAGAAGGAATTGCCTACCCACTGGTCTGTGGGAGATAAACAAAGTGTGCTCTAATGTGCTCCAAAGTTAATGAACTTTAAGGCATGCAGAAAAGGATCAAAACCCAAATGCACACATCAGTGATTTATATAGTTACAACTTAATTATTTGGGAAGAATTTCCATTTGTGTTATATGTTCTATTATCGATGTAACTCTATTGAATTGCCTTTTATATTTGCATTTTAATGCACTAAGAGGATTTAATTTGAACTTTCCTCCTACAAAGCTATTCCAAATGACAATTGATTTCTAAGTTACTATTGGAGCTATATTATATTTACCATAATCGAACATGTCAGAGTAATTACGTCACATACAGTCTCTTTAGAACAGAGCACATGATTAGAATGAACCAAATTCAACTTAAAATTCAAAAACTCCTTGTTGGTTCTAGTGATGGTGACACAGGTACATTCTCCATGATGGGATTATAAACATCCAAAGTATCATGGTTCTTTTGAAAGAAAAATAATTTAGTACAAATTTTTTCTTAAGAGAGGTGAATTTGATATTTTAGGCATGTTGTATAGCATGCTGACTATAAACAATAAGTTTCCAGAGCTCTTGTAACAAAAATACTCAAAACTAGAGGTGATGAATATGTTAATTTAATCTAATCTTTGAATATTGTTTTTTCAAAATCACAGAAACACTTTTGGTTCCATAAATATATACAAATATAATTTGTAAAGACATAAGAATAAAAATTAAAAGAACAAATGTGAAGATCCATAAGAAGAAGAATGAATGGTTCCCTCACTTCATTGGTTTGTCTCACCCACCCACACCCAAGGCAGGCAATTCCTGGAAACCAACTGGTCATTCAAGATAGGGAATCAGGTAGGCAATCTTTACTGTCCTTTCTGTCCTAAAATTCCATTTCCACAGTCTCATCCCCAGTCCTGTGACAGATCACTTACAGGGGCTTGTTTTTCATCTCTTTCTCCATTCCTTGGGGACTCCAAAAATCTCCCTGTTAAACTCAACTTTCCTTCCTTATGAGAACCCACTCAGCCCCAACCAATGTTGCCAATCCTTGTATGTAGCTCCAAATTCCTAGAAACATGTTCTACCTATGACCCAAATAGTCACTCTTGGCAAGAATCCAGAAGCATATCCTAGAAAGAAACCAAGACCAAGAAACAAAAGATCTACTCAACAAAGACCAGGTATCAAAATTTAGTATCAAGATCAATTCCATACCCAGATAGCTAGACACCACCATAAAAACACAATAAATATCAGCCAGAATAATATGTGTGCCCTAAAACCTAGCAACCTTCATGTGTATACCATGAGAAATACTACATAATGGGCGCAAAAGTAAAGGAATTCAAAGCATTATTATTAATATGCTCAAGTTCCTTAGAGAAGATATGAATAATCCATTTATGATATCAACATAAACAGAAAGCGTAATGAAATGTAGAAAACTGCCTAAAACTTAAAAATAGAAACAGAATCAATAAAGAAAATAGAATAAATAATACACAAACTGATGGAAAATGGAAATGAAAAATTCGGAACTGGAACAGGACCTTCAGAGACACACAGAGAATTGTTTGAATTAATTGACATCATTCACCAAATGAACCTAGCAGATATTTACAGAACATTTTAACTAAATGCAAAAGAATATACCTGTGTTTCAGCAGTTCATGAAGCTTTCTCCAAAATTGTCCATATACTCAGAAACAAAAAAGTCACAGCAGATACAAAAAGTTTCAATGAAAGCTTGGCTCCTATCTGACCAAAACAAATTAAAGTCGCCTATTAACAACAGAAGAACACTTAAAAACTCATGAAAACCCAACAACACACACTCAGTGGAAAGTAGATCAAGACAGAAATTAAGAAAATAATTGAATGCTTTCTAGAATTGAATGAAAATGAAAGGACAAAATAAATGCATGGACGATTCTGAAAGGCAAGTTCATAGTGCTAAGTGACAACATGAAATAGTTGTAATGGTCTCATGTTAGTATTTAATAGCATACCTGAAAGCTCTAGAACAAAAGGAAGAAATAAGAACCAAAAGAGTAGATGACAAGACATAATCAAATCAGAAATCAAAATGAAACAGAAACAAACAAAAACAATCAATGAAGTTTGCCCATTCCATTGAGAAAATAATTAGATTGAAATCCTTAACCAAATTAACTAAATAAAAAGGTGAGAAATTAAAATTAAGAAATTTAGATATGAAATGCAGGTCATAACAAAGGATGCTGAGTAAATCCAGATAATCATAAGAGCATACTTCAAAAACTTATAGTCTACCAAGTTTGAAAATACAAAAGAATAATTTTCTCAACACATACCATCTTTCTAAACTTAAATCAAGATCAGATAGTCAATTTAAACAAACCTATAACACACAATAAATTAGAAGTAGTGATTAAATGGCTCATAACAACAACAACAAAAATAGCCTAAGGTCAGATTGTTTTAATGTAGAATTCTGTCTTTCAAAGAATTTCAAAGCTAATGCCTACACTCCTCAAACTATTCCACAAAATAGAAGAAGTAGAAATACTGTGCAATTCATTATATGAGGCCACAGTGACCTTGACAACTAAAACACGTAAAGATCCAGCAAAGAAACAAAATTACATACTAATTTCCTTTGTGGACATGGTTGCAAAAATTCTCAATAAAATACTCGACAACTGAATACAGGAACACAGGAAAAAGATCATCCACCATGATCATATGTGCTTCATCCCAGAAGTTCAGGGAAGGCTAAACATACATAAATTGATAAATGTAATCTACATTATTATAAGCAGAATGAAGCTTAAAACCCAAAGGATCACTCCATCAATCCAGAAAAGGATTTTAACAAAATTCATCATCACTTCACTGTAAGTCTTGAGGAGACTATGGATTCAAAAGATGTAGCTCAATAGAGGAAAGGCAATTCACAGCAAGCCCACAGCAGACATAGCATAAATGGAGAGAAATTAAAAGTATTTCAACTAAAATCAGGAATCAGACCAAAGTGTCTACTCTCTACATACCTATTAAATGTAGTACTTAAAATATTAGCTACAGCAGTAGGAGAACTGGAGGAGACAAAGCAAATACAAGGAAATGAAAAAAATCAAAGTATCTTTATTTGAAGATGATAAAATAGTACACATCATTGACCCTAAAAATTCCACCAAGAAGCTCCTATAGCCGATCAAAACATTCAGCAAATTAGCAGGATATAAAATTAATTCACAAAAAAATCAGTAGCCTTGCTATCTACAAATGACAAAGAGATTGAGAAAGAAATCAGGAGAACAATAACTTCTACAATAGCATAATAACAAAAACAAACATAAACCCAGTATCTTGGTGTTACTCTCCCAAAACAACTGAAAGAACTGTATAACAAAAACTTGAATACATTAAGAAAGGAAACAGAAAATATCAGAATATGGAAAAATCCCCCATGCACATGAATTAGCAGGATTCATTAGTAAAAATATAGTTATAGTACAAAAAAGCAATCTAAAGATTCAAGGCAATTCCCCATCAAAATTGGCACACAATTCTTCACAGAACTTGAAAAGACAATTTTCAGCTTCGTGTGGAACACACACTACACACAAAAGATAGTTAAAAGGAACCTAAAAAATAAATTAAATGCAGGAGATATCAGTATCTTTGACTTCAAACTATACTGCAGAACTGTATCAATAAAAAGCCGCAAAATATTGGCATGAAAACAGACACACTAATCAGTGGGATCTAACTGAAGGTCAAGAAATGAATGCACACATATGTTGACACCTGATTTTTTTAAAAGAAGCTAGAAATATGCAAAGGATAAAAGACAGCCTCATCAACTAACTGTGCTGGTCAAACCTGAAGGCGTCATGTAAAAGAATGCACAAAGATTCATCATTATCACCCAACACAAAACAAACACCAAAGACCTCAACATAAGGCCAGATTCACCTAGAAGGAAAGTGAGAAACAGACTTGAACTCATTGAAAAAGGAATAGATTTTTTGAACAGAACAGAGATAATTCAACTAAGATCAACTAAGATTAATAAATGGAAACATATTAAATAGAAAAACTCTTGTATGGAAAATAACGCCATAATTTGGAAAGGGTACAGAATAGGAAAAGAATTTTACCAACTACACATTTGAACTGATACCCAAAATATATAAGAAAATCAAAAACTCAACACCATAAACCAAATAACCCAATTAAAAAAATGCAATCAGATCTAAACAGAGAATTCTCAAAGTAAAATATACAAATGACTGAGAATCATGAAAAGAAATATTAAACAGTCTTAATTATCAAGGAAATGCAAATCAAAACTACTTTGAGATTTCATAGTACTCCAATCAGAATGGCTAATCTCAATACAACAAATATGGGTTATGTTGGCAAGGGTAAATCTCCTCCACTGCTGGTAAGAATGTAAATTTGTAGAAATACTATAGAAATTTGTGTTTCACTCCCTCAGGCATCTGGGTATAGGTCTACCTCAAGATCTATTAAAACAACGTTTTTTTCCAGAGTAAAGTATTAAAGGTCATTCAAAAGACAAATTACAAGAAAGCAAACTAACAGATGCTGATCATCTGCATTTTGAAATTACTAATCTAATCTCTTCATAGAGTAAAAAGCAAATAAACTACAAATATACTCAACTGATCCAATTTATTAGAAAGCTGATGACTTTCTGAGTGACCCAAACTTAAAGGACATAATCCAAAAAAAAATCTAATAAAACTTAAATATTGCAAGTTAGGATCACCCCAGTGTCATCAATGAACAAGTCAACATACAATTTACATTTTACACTTACCTTTTTAGTAACTATATATGGAAAAGAAAAATATATTGGTGTATTTTTGTGACTTTTCCCTGAAAGCAGAATGTCTACTTTCTCTTAGTTGTGAAGAAAAAGAAATACATTTTAAAGTAACTGCTTTGGTCTCTTTCATTGTACACTGACTGCTTCTAAACATCTAATACTTTTTGGTTATCTAAATAAAATGCCTCTAAAACAAAATAATGTTCTGTCTCTTTGGGAAATTCTGATACATTTGAGTACTAATACTGGAACTAGCCAAAAAACTTCATCATACACAGCAATGTGTAGGAAACGACAGTTTGGTTACAGGGTCTGAACTAACATTCTGAAATTTGAAATTCAGTTATATAAACTTGATATTTTCATGATTTTCTGGACATTCATTTACCTCCTTTCAAAAAGCGTAGAATTGCTTTTCTTGCCTCTTTAAACACACGTGTTAGTTACAAAAAAAGAAAAGCAATTGGAAAGAAGAGAAAAACAACTTGATACCAATGCTTCTCAAAACTGCTGCCACCCAAGGAGATTGTTTCTAATGAAAACAAGCAAGAATAAATGTTGCTTTAGGTGACTGGAGAGGTGGGGAAGATCTGAGAGGAGCAGGGAAACAAAAACGAGAATCAGAATATTTTGCATGAAAAGTTCTATTTTGAAAGTAAAGAAGAAGAAAAGCTAGTGAATGTCTGTGGAGTGATGAATCAACCCAGAGGCAAGAAGAGCTGAGGATGTATGTAGGTATTATTGTGATCTATTTCACTGATTGATTTCTTAAGTATTTTTTTATTTTCAGATTTTTTAAGCTAATGATTGATTTTTCTTAGCATGTTTAATAATAAAGGCTGTAATATTTCTTGGCAGAGCAGAATTATGCATTTGTACCAATGCATAAGAAAATAGGAGACACAGTGATAGATTCAAATTAGAATCACATTTTTATTACCATCTAAGTTCAAGTTATCTCTTTATCCTGTCTTGGAATAGGCCTTATGTAGAGTTTAATAAGATATTGCAACTGTGTTGCTGTCTTCCTCCAACTATTTCTCATTGATCTATACCTATAAAATTAATGTTTGATGTAGATAGATTACTTAAGTTAATGAAAGACATGCTTCTAGTAGGTTTACCTGGTCTCAGATAATTTTATTATCTGAGATGAAGTCTTATGAGTTACCTTTAATCTAGCAAATTTCTGAGCAATTTTTAAAGAAATTGGTAACTAAAACAGATAAATACTCATATAGTATCTCAGTACAATTCCAGAAAACATTTAAAAAATAAATTAATAAGACTTACATTTTACATTTTAGTATGATTATTATTGTTGCACTAAAGTTCTTCTATGCCCGACTTTCAAGTTCAGTCACCATAGACCAAATACACACAATTCCAGGATTCTGGTGTATTCTCAAGGCTTCATATATCAATACACAACTATATTAAAACATTTATCTTCATAATAGGTATGCAAAGTCCAATGGTTTGAATTGTTTTGCAGGCCATTTGTACATTGTAACACATTATAAAACTAGAACATTACACGTTGCAGGCTAAGCATGGTTAAGTTAGTGCCTATTGACAAATGGAATGATCATTTATATGGTTGGCAATTCCACGAACTATATTTGTGTTCATTTTAACATGTAAACGTGTTTTACAGCCCCACTCACAATAACAGCATATGAAACTTCTGCAAGTCTGAGTGATTTATGACTCTACCTGAGTCAGGCATTATTAACTGGCATTTCACAGAGAAATGATCTGTCAAACCATTTTAGAAAAGAATGCAACTTATTTCATCTGAAATGAATTTGAAGTGCTGTAATGACTGCATAGTATAAACTGGGGGAAAATACCACATTTGTAGGACACCCAAAAAAAAATATGGACATAGAACAAGCCAATAAACAAACAAAGCAACCTTTAAGGTTACTTTGCCTGGTCTTGTTTGAGGAAAAGTAACATAAATTCAGAAGTAGAACCTCTCACTTGTACAATGCAGCATTCGTCATACATCCCTGTATAAAGCTCCCACATAAAAGTAATTGTGAGCCAGGGTGTGGTGGCACATGGGATTAGTCCCAGCTCTTGGGAGGCAGAGACAGAGGGATCTCTGAGTTCAATGTCAGACTCGTCTAAAGAGTGAGTTTCCAGGCCAGACAGAGCTGATGTACAGAGCCAGTCTGTACCTTTTGGTTAACCTTTCTCCAGCAACCAAAAGAAGCAGTCCTTACATATGACATGCTCTGTTTCTAATTCGTGAATCATGCAATGCAGTAGGTAATTGTGCAGCATTGTAGGTTTTCAACTGAAATCTGAGAACATACTTAATACCTTCTGATGGAAATAAATTTTAAAATGAAAAGTCTTTAGATTGGAAATGTTTTATATTTTTAGGAAGACTTTTGAAGCACAAGCAACAAAGCCTCAATAAAACATAACCTGAGGTATTTGCTACCTTGGAGATCATGGGTGTGATGCATGATATTTTTAACAGATTCAGAGGACTTATGTATTTAGCTTTGAGCCGTTTTTTTTAAAGTTTATAAAGTTGTGTGATAAAACATTAATTAGTATTTAACTCCAGTCTATTTGAACTAAGCAACAAAATTTGAGACTTGAGCCTTTGCCATATTCTTTCAGCAAGTACAGAATTTAGTTTATCTGTTGATGTTCCTTCAAGATTTCTTAGACATTTTTTTAAACAATGACCCAGTGGGGAGAGCTATATATGGAGCCAGTAAACAGCTGCTGGACCACAATGGGTTTGTCATAGTTTAAATACATGAAGCCCATGTACACAGGACAACAGGATCCAGCCATTCCCAGAGAAATGCTCCAACTTCACAGATGCTTAAGTGGTGGTGGATTTCCTAAATCCATAAGGGTTGTTTTGCATTTGAAAGCACCTTTTTTCTTATACCTGAAGACTATTTTTGAAGAAAAACACAGTGGTACCATAAAGCTCTTAACAAAATACCCTTATTGCCTTCCTCAGCTCTCTCCACTGATTTAGAGGCGGCAGTTAAACGGGATGTTCGGCAAAACATATATAATTAGCAGGATGGCCAGGGGAGTGCTAGCCCGGAAAGCAGTTCTCACAGCTGGCACACAGTTGTCTCCAGATTCCATCAGCTACATAGTACAGCTATTCATGTACAAAGAGCCTTTCACCTTCTTCCAGCCTCAGGAAACAAAGAAACAGGGCACTCGTCAAAAGGAAATGAATGGTTTCAGAAAGTATTTATTTCCAACTGTTTTTGTGAAATGTAAAGGCATATACTTAAAGTAGAGAAAAAAAGTTTCCAAAACTTGTTTTCTTTTTTTTTTTTATTAACAGTTTTAAGCTCAAGGAATTATAGCATTATGGGAACTCTTAACAAAGAAATAATTCGGGCAAAACTTTGGCACAATTTTGGGGAATTCTTTCAAGTTTAGTTTCTTGCAAAGGCAAGAAACTAACTTTTGGTTTCTTGCCAAGGAAGAGAAAATAAATGTACATTTAACCAAGACATTTATTTCGTAAACTCTTGGGTTTTTTTAAATTTCACATTATTTCCTTTTGTTTTGCCTTTACATGGTTGCATAGTACAATATCCTCCAGGAACAGAATTGCATAGTAACTTTTACATACACACTAGTTCTCAAACATGTACGCAAACCCCAAATATTCTAGGCATCTCTGTCATAATGTCAGCCTATCTGGAATACTAGATAGATCATTTGAAATGAACCCTGGGTCTGAAGGATCAATGTTTTTAGGTTATATAACCTTCCCATTGAAATGTAAAATTCTGAGCAAGTTCTTTACGTAATTCAGGAAAAACACACATTTATCTTCGGATATTCACGTAAAGCCATAGAATGTCACCGTAACAGGAACAGATAGCTTGAGAGATGCCGGGCATGGAAAGAAGAACTTATTCGGGCTCAGTGTTTTAGTTACGGTCTACACAGCCTTGTTCTGTTTATTCCTGGTTCACAGTCAATAAAAAGATAATCAGAACATGACCACGGTGTCATGGTTGTTGGCAGCAGACTGCTGAGACTGGTCCCTTCACTGAGCCAGAGAGGAGCAACAAAGCGCATACACAGCCGAGAGAGAACAGCCCCAGTGACTGACCACCTCTAGCTAAGTTCTGCCTTGAAACATTTGCACCACCAAAGAGGAAACAATGATCAACACCTGAGCCTGAGCATGTTCAACTTCCAGGACACATGGTATCATGATGTAAGCTCCAAAGGATCTGAGAAGCTCCGACCCCGGGGTTTTGCTGTTTGCAGCTTATAAGTCCTGTCTACACCTTCGGAGTGTGGCTTTCCCTTCTGCGTCCCTAGGGACCTGACAACTGCCGATGAATCCTGGAGAAACAGTCTCCCAAACAGATTTATATGTAGCAAACCCAGAAAACACCCTCAAGAAAGTTTCAAATGACTTCCTTCAGATCCTAGATCAATCACATCCTTCGAAGTCTAGCCAACTTTTAAGATGTTCTCAAGGCATCTTACCTACTGCCCCAGTGCAAAATACTTGGTTTTCTTTCATTTTCTTTAGAAACACTGCCTTCCTTCCTCTGCCCCAACTTCACCCAGACTTTTTCAAGCAAATCCCAAGTGCATCAAATCTTTCTTCTCTGGTATCTGCACCTGACTTCCACTGTGGAGCAATTTAAAAACTGCCAGAAAAACCTAAGCTCAATGCCATGACATTTCCTCAGCCATATTAACTAGTCTTTTATGAAAAATTCAGCCTGACACAAAGTCTAGGGACATGAGAACGATGTAGATGCATTCTTTTTGCAATGTAAAATAATGTGTATAGTCTTTACTCCGCTCTCAGTGAGTCCTTGTTCTCTCTGCTTCCTCATGTGCAGTCTTTACAGTCTTTATTTCTTTTGCCAGGTTAGTCTTCCCAGCTCTCCCTCAAACTGCCTTAAGCCCTGTAGCTTAGTTAGCATTATCAGGTTTCTCCAGCCTACACACCTTCAAACTCTCAGAATTTTCTCCCACAAATAAGGTCCAAAGTCTTAAGACCCATAATGCCAGCCAAGCAGTGGTGACACACCCCTTTAATCTCAGCAATTGGGAGGCAGAGGCAGATCTCTGTGAGTTCAAGGCCAGCCTGGTTTATGTTAGCTAGTTCCTGGACAAGCTCCAATGCTACAGAGAAACCCCGTATCAAAAAAACAAACAAACAAACAAAACAACAACAAAAAAAATCCATATTGCCAAGTTTACTCACAGCAACAACACCCCTTCTGTGTTATCTGTGTTTTTGGTTAGTAGGAGCTTGCAGTCACTACGATGAATGTACGCTACAAAGAAGGAAATTTTAATGTTGGCTAGCAGTTTCTGAGGTTTCGGTCTTCAGTGAAAGAAATGAGCTCAAGAACACAACAGCTGAAACCAATGTCACCAGTAGATGAGAGGCAGGGCTCACAATGGACTGGCATACTCCTTTTCCTTCTTCCTTCATTTGAACCACTAGCCTATGGGACAGTGCCCCTACCACATTAGTTAACACTCTGCATAAACTGACCCTTTAACAGGACCAGAGGTGTGATAGATAGATAGATAGATAGATAGATAGATAGATAGATAGATGATAGATAGATACATAGATAGATACATAGATACATAGGTAGATACATAGGTACATAGATAGATACATAGATACATAGATAGACTTTTTTAATGTACCCAAGGGATGTCCAACATTATCTACCTCACAAATTTCCATTACTGACTTTGGCCAATTTTCACCTGCTTTATTGAACAAAAGGTGTTGCTAGGCTTCCTAATGAACTTCTGTGGCATAAGAAGAGATGAACGCTAGACCTCTTGACCCCAACTTATCGTCTTTATTTTCTCCTCACCTGATTTCCCCATTGGGACCCTGTCATTGAAGAACAACCTGCTGGCTCCAGTCATCAAATGAGAAGAATAATTTACCATGAGCCTTCAAAAACTTTCCAATAATAGAACTCTTACCAGTGTGTACTATTTTACAGAATGTTGTCATTCTGGGAGAGTTTATGGTATCACATACATTTAGACATTCCACTGTACATTCTTTTCTACAAGGAGTTGTCTCGTATGCAACATTCTTCCAGGGTAAACTTAATTTACTATTAATTTAAAATGTAAATTGATTTCCTAATAATCAACATCTCAGGTCCCCGAAGTGTATTAATGCCGTTTCCATTAGAGTCAAACTTAATTAAATGAATCAATATTTTTTAGAAAAATGTATTTCGAAGAACGTAAGTGCTAAGAGTGTGAATCAGTGAGAGACAAATAATTAACATAGACAGGACCTTGGTTCCTTCTCCAAGCTACAAATCAATCAATTAATCAACAAATCAACCGGTAATAATATTATTGACTTTGGGCCGAAGTTATTTAGTGGATACCTTGAAATGCTTCTGAGGTCTATTTAAGATAACTTCTTCCTGAGGTTGCAATCTTTCCTTTCAGCAATCTTTTCCTTGTTTCAGCTTAATAATGCAATTACACACTTGCGGGGGGGGGGGTAGCCTTGTGTTTATTGGTTTGCTTTTTTCCTGTCTTTCAGAAGTGACATTTGAACATGTACTCTGGCTCTGTAGTTCCTGCTCAATCCTTGCACCTAAGAGAGTTCCTGGCAAGTAGTTGCTGTGTAATATGGTCATTGAATTTAGCTACACTCTAATGAATATGATCAAAAATGTCTTCAAACATTTACTTAAAATTTAAAAGTGATTTATGTGTTAGATAATCTTTGTTAGCTTGTTATCCAGGCAAAAATTCCTTATATTTTCAATAAATTACAAAATATATGAGTGCAATGTCATTTTCACATAACTAATGTTTATAAAAAATAAAAATGATAGTCAAATTATTTGCTAGCCTATAAAGAAAGTATCATCATAGATTTGATAAATTTTTGGTTTTTCAATGCAGTATTTCTCTGTGAAACAGATTGTAAAAGGGAAAGATTGGGTATCACAGCAGTGAAGAAGACTGCACATTTCAAGAAGCAGTCTAGTCAGATACATTAGGCTGAGTTCTAGTTTGAATCTTCAGACCCACACTCTTATATGAAGACAGCTTACCTTTTGAGTAGTTAGAATCCCTGACTTACTTTTAAATAGCCCAGTTAAATTAAGATGAACTAATATCATCTTGATGGTTAAGAGAGGGGGATCATAACACTGAAAACCTCCTTAGCTGACGTTATCAGAAGGATCCCTACAGTGGTTGAACCTGACCTAATGAAGTAGGTCTGAACTACGGAAATGAGTCATTTCAGTTTTCTAACAGCCTTCTAGATTCTGTGAGTTTTGAGCTGCAAATAAATAAATTATGAGAACAATCAGGTAATATCGATGGAGACTTGGCGTTAAATGAGAACTCAGCCTTGGCTGAGTAATTGCAAAAGTCTAAACTGGGAACACAACTAACTCTTATCCTAACTTGCTTTTCAAAACACCAAGAAAAGAAAAGACTAAATTAAATACCATTAGAGTCTTGTACTTTTTATCAAGCAGTAAAACCAAAAACATATGCTTGCCCAAAATTGTACCTTTGTGATGGCAGCAATATATTCATTGTAACAGAACCAGGAGGACTGGGAGCAGCACTCATGAACACAATATTCTTAGCGCTATAAGAAGATGACTGAGTACAAAAGGGTTGGTGAAAACGCCGGAATTCTTAAAACTACAATAGTCCAGACTGCATGGCTGATTTGGAGGAAAGAACTCATTTTGTTTATCTTTGCACAGCTTAAGTGAGTATATGAAACAAATGAAAGTCAGATTGACCACTTGCAAGATTCCAAGCCAATTAGTAAGAACATGAATGAAAAACACACAGAGAATTTCAGCTTGACATCATACAAATTAGAGACATGAGGATGACTCCAGAGCAACCCACCATTTGAATTCCAACCCCAATCACAGAAAGCCTTGAAGAAGTCTAAGAATGTGTTAGCAGAGTTTGATCATGATCATCCAGTCTTGCAGCAGCTTTCAGTGGGGAGAAAGAAATAGCCACAGTCTCAACTCCAGAGACAATCAAATTCTTTAATGTTTGATCTCTATCTACACCTGGGGTTTTAAGTACATGAAATGAATCTATATCTATAGATCACTGACAATATATATGTTATAATAAGTGTCATCAAATAATTTAGCTGTTATTGATACTATTCATGGTTGTTATTGCAGGAAACGAGATTGTTATAGAATATCAATGCATTACTTATTGCATGAATAGTCAGACTGACACAAAATAAAAATGACAAAAGCAAAGAATATAGAATGGAAACTAAGAAAAGCTACATTAAAGGTGGGAAGAAACTTTAAGATATTTTTTTTTTGAGGAGGCTGGAGAGATGGCTCAGAAGTAAAGCGCACTGGCAGCTGAGTTCAATTCTCAACACCCACATGGCAGCTCACAACCATCTATAATGAGATCTGGTGCTCTCTCCTGACATGAACGTGTACATGGAGGAGGAGTACGGTATACACAATAAATAAATAAATCTTAAAAAACAAAAGATATTTGTTTTGAGAACAGTGTATGAAAAAATGTTTAATGAACCAATAGGCTATGGAATTAGGAAGAGGGGACATGTTAGTGGTGATGATATGCTGAATTTGTGGTATTTGTGCTACTGATGTGAACTAAAAAGTAAAATGTCCAGAAAAAAATCTGGAAACATATTAATGGAATTCAAAGCTGGTTAAGAGCTATGGATTTGCAAAGTATCCCTGAAAAGAATAATTTTACTCTGACTTGAAAGGGCTTCTCATACGACTAAACAGAGGAGGCATGAGGTTGATTCAAATTCCAAATGAATGGTAGATTCTATAGGGCAAAACTTCCAAAACTGTTAATTTTTTTCAAATAGGTTCACTTCTAGAAACACTGTGTATTAGACAAAAAAAAAAGGTGCTATCATTTTTCTGCTTTGAGTTTTCCCTACATCTCCCCGAAAACAACCTTACAAAGTGTTCTTACGACCTCCTTTGGGATCAATTTGGTAAGACAAGCATAAACTTGAGTAATGAGGATGCCTCTGGGAAAGTGATGCAAGTCTGTGGCTCACCTGGGAGCTGGGCTAGGGTTACGCCGAAAGGGGTATCTTCTTCACCTGAGCCTTCTGATCTGAAAGCATAGTAACCCAGCTAGCGGTTACTATGCCACTTTACCTCCTAAGGAACTCAAACCAACAGAATGTGATGCTAAACTGTGGAGCACCCACCTAAGACCTCCCTTTGGGGGATTGTACTTCAAGGCTGGGAGGTTTATCTTGATTGTTTCATTTGTTCTTGCAGACTATTAAAATTTTGGCAACTTGCTGACCTGAAGGTTTGAATACGAGTAGCAGCCTGCAAACACAGATTGCTTAAGTGGGCTGAACTTCCTGTTGCGTTTGTACTTGAATTTTGACACCTAGATAGGAAAAAATAATGGATTCGTAAGAAACTAATTACTCTCTTCTGCAGTTTCTTCTTCTGCTGGAGATAAAATGGGAAGCAGTTGCCAATTTTAATTCTTAAATAGTCTGTGAGATCAGACATTCACTTAATAATGTTAAGTCTGGAGGAAAATTTCTGCAAGAACTTTGGGAACATGGACAGAAAAGTGTGCCTACTCAACAGTCACGTTTATAATAATTTCAATAGAATTTAACTTCTAAAGAAATACCTTAAGGAAATAATGAGAGTCATTCACTGTGGTATGTGTAGAATAGGAACAAACACGCCAAATGAACAAGTGACCATGGTCAACAGCTAGACATGTATAGTGGTTTGAAGAGCCTAGTTTTTTTGAAGATCTTAGCTCAAGATGAAGCTACTCACCTTCCCAAAATCCACCATATCTGTACACAAAAATGATTCACAAGGAACAAATACATCTATGTACATAGATATTTATATACATGAAGTTTATGAATCATCACCAGATGACATGTAGGAAACCTCTCTCTTGTATGGTATTTCTCTTACAGGAAGTAATTCTCTAAGTTTTTATTTAAAAGATCTGGGAAATATTTGATAAGTGCTTCTAGGTTTTATACGTAAAGTGACTATAGTAAACACCTTCACAATATTACATAATGTTAAATTGTGACTAAAGTGACTTAAGATAAGGAATAATATATATCTATTAAAACATTTGGATGGTGTCGTGTGTCTGTGTGTCTGTGTGTATTCTTTCCAGACATAAATAAAACCTGCCTCCAAAGCTACAGGTTTAAATATCAACAGGTAGACTGTGGGGCAGCACCAAGTGAAACTATCATTAGCATCTCCGAGGCTGTGCCTTTGAAACATGGAGGGCTGACCTTCTTTTTCCCCAGTGAGATAGCTCAGACCTTAATTGATCCTGGCTTGTGGAAGAAGACTACAGATTGCAGAAAATGTGAGTGCATGGTCACAGGGAATGTGAGGCATGGGCCTGTCATGTGCATAAGGAAATTACAGGATGTTTATAGACTGAAAAAGTTCTTCTGGTTTTTAAAACAATATTGAATGTCAAATTGCTGGAAATGATCCAGTTCTGAAATCATGGGTAAATTGTCTTCATTTTAGCGTCTCTGAAGAATGTGGTTTGTGCATAAATTTTAATTGCTACTTTAAAGCTACTTAGTGAGAAACATACATCTGTAAAGTACGTTTGCCTGAACTGTCAATTATAATGAGTACATTTTTAAAAACTCATCCACAAAGCATTTCCAAGTCTTCGGTGTTACCTGTGCTATGAGTCAGTTGCAAGTTAGAAAAATATTCTCTGTGTTCATGCAAATTAACTCACTAAACAACATTTTTACTTTACATCTTTACATATAGGATGAAATGAAAAGCTACTTTGAAGTAATATTAATGAGTCGGTTTAAAAGAAAGTTCAGAGTTAAGATAAGTTTTATTCCCCAAACAATATGTAAGAAATGATCATATACAAGAAGAAAAAATAATTCATATTTTTTGTAACATCCAGGCTATTTTCTTTTAGAAGTATATGACTTATTATCAAAAGATGAAGAAACCCATTCATTTCTATTCCTTTTACATGCAGTAATTTTCAAATTCTTTATCAGAAGTGCATTTTCTCAGACATCTGTGTTACTTCTTCCTTGTGCATACATCCCTTCTGCTTTCTTCTTTCTTCAATATTTAATTTAACTGCCATTTACTCTAAGAGCCTCTGAAGAACATTTTCATCCAAGACCAAATAAGTGAGCAATCCCCCTCCTAAAGCCCATGTGTCCTCAAGTAAACCAGTCTAAGTAAAACTGATACAAATTGGAAGAAAACGTTGCCAACCAAAAGCATACATTTTATTAAGACCCATTATTTCCATTACTTCTGTATTAAGCAGCATGTCCTGAACTCACATCTTTCAGATTATCATCTTGGCATGTTTATTGCAGTCCTGCAAAGATGTGAACACACACATACTTGCATGTCCGTGAATGGCGTATGCACGCGTGCGCGCGCACACACACACACACACACACACACACACACACACACACTCAGTAACTCTCTTTAAAACAACCCCCATTGACAATAATTCTTTCTCTTTCAGAAAACTGGTGTTAAGACTCACAGGAACCCTGAGATTATCAAAACACTATTCCAACCCTTATAACAGCAGTAATTGGTAAATACGAGATGATTTAAACCACAAAGGGATCAATTACTTGGTTGTTTTTTACTGGTTAAATTGGGAAACTGGCATATTTCCTTAAGGGACCATCTAGCTCACCTTACGGAAACTATACCCAGAGGACATTGGTGGCCCCAAATTGGAGGGTGAATAAGACTGCTTAGAAGGGATAATTGGCCACCTGGTTGTCAAAAGGATGACAACTATAGAGAGTGCTTTTCCTGGCCTATCAGTTCACAACGAATTTTTGAGCTTTATATTACTATATGTGCTAGTATTAGTGCAGTAATTTGATCAAATATGAAAGACTAATTACATGAGTTAAGACTTTGTAGTCTCATTGATAATCCTTATGAACATAACCCTATGTTCAAACTCAAAAAACATTCATAGAATTTTGTTATATGAAAAAATTAAAATAAATCCATGTAGCAATTCATTTTTAATTGATTTTTACCTCAATGTGCTTTAAAATCTTGAAAGCAACTTATACAAGTGATATGATGTATAATTAAATTACTGCAATAATTTACACACTTGCCAAAGATCAATTTAAAGCAAGCAGTGATGCATTTGCATTGCCTCTGTAATGACATAAATTATTATTATAATAATATATATAGTGCTTCAGCTTTAAATCTTGCTTTTTTATTTTCATGAATAAGTTAAATTTCATTGTATGATTGGTTTTTCTGGAAGAGCAATCAATGAATTCACACATTTAACTGTCTTCTCGGTTTCTTTAAATCTGGCAATTTTATTATCTTATAGTGTGTATCATTTTCTTCATTGCAATAAGATTTTCTAAATGCAATGTTGGACTCACTATGGGAACCCAATTTTCTTACCTCATCACTAAGATATAGAAGTTAAATGTATATAAAATCAGGGATTGCATCAATTTGTCCTACTGTATTAACTTATCAGTGACCCAGAATGCTGTGATTACCATTAACCTATTAACTTGTATTTAAATAGCTCATTGTGGTCACAATAACTTCATCTGTAAGAACACCAGATATTGCTGACATTTATATCATCTGCATAAGGACAGAAAACTTTCTGCAGACAGAAACTAATGTGATCTCAAAAACATTGAAATGAATGTAAGGTTCATGTGTGATGGCCTTTCTTTCCAGTTGTAGAATCAAGAGGTGCATGAATGTCTCAAGATTAATAGATTTGAAAATAACCATCATTCTACTTGAAGTTACTTGAAAGTCTGGGAATCTCTATCACTATAATTAATTTTTAAAACAAACTTTATAATGAAGAGTAAGAAACAAGAATTATATAAAAAAGTCATGTTTATCAAAATTCCTGACTGCTTCATGTGTCTTATTTATTATATATTGTGAATATATGCTCAAATTTTTAATTATTCATGAGCCTTTAAACACAAGATCAGATCAGATGACTAGCATGAAACCTACAAAGAACCTTTATTAAGGGAGAAATGAGAAACAGCTTAAGAGGATTTATTTCTGCTCAGGAGAGTCTGTAACAACATACATTTCTTATCGCAGTCCCTCCTTAGAAGCTTTGAAGTAAATAAAATGAAAAATCTCTACTCAGATGAATGAGTTGCAATCATATGCACCAAAACTTCATCCCAGTTGCATCTAATGCAACTATAGTGCCAATGTCTAAGGCATTGCACAATCCAAAGATTTGGACTCAACTTACTACCCCCCAATGTTCTACACAGCATACCCTTAGTGAGTTAAGCATGAAGCATTACAGTTCACCTATTCCAATTAACACAAGACATCTACTTGCAACCTGATCTCTACCTCTGAAATGTAAAGAAGCAAGCTCTGCCTTTTTCCCAGGCATCATTTCCCCTTCATCTCATGTCACTGAATGGCATAAATGGAAGATCACAATACCATTTCTAAAACAAACCTCACATCTATATAATGCATGCATGATCTATATGTTCCCATAGCAAGAGCTATGGGAATGCCGAGTAACTGCCACCATTTAGTAGTCTCTCACTATGAATAGTCTTGTTTGGTGCTTTTCCACGCAGAGTTCTCCTTTCAAAACACAGTGATATCACACTGCCAAATGACAAAAGGAACACAGCTTCAAACGAAAATCTAAGTAGAGAAATGCTCTCTGTTGAGCATGCAAGAGGTTAAAAACTGGGGAAACAGCAGGACGACTTCTCAAACCCAAGCATCCCTGCTCCATCCAATCACCACAGCAGTCGAGACTTTATAATGTAAGCTAATATGCTATATTATTCAATCAGTAAATCTCATTTACATTCACCTCTGAACTGAGGGGGAGGGGCGGGATGACATCTACTAGTCAATGGCAGAACAAACAGTCCCCAACTTGGAAATTCACACGACCTTGGCTGTGAGATTCTCACAGACCGAGTTTTACTAGTTTCATTTGCATCCACAGCACAACAACATATGTAAATGAAGCCTGCATGGCAGAAATATTCCCATCCCTCCTGTCTCCCCTCCAAAACATGTTAACAAGCTCAGCACTTTGCAGTCCATTTTTTGGAGACATGGGAAATTATTTATTAACCTGATAGCAGTTCAATATCAAGCCCCCAGATATGTGTAAGAATGCCATAAAATTCTCCAAGTTTTTTAAAATGAAGTAAAATATATTTTATTGAACATTTAGTAAGCAAAGCCACACTAAAAGTGTTCATCTAAAATACTCGTATTGATAAAACAGATGTATCATAACATTAACTTCACAAAAGCAAACAGCTCTCAACTTCCCTAACACTTTAATAATCACTATCTTCTGTATTATTAGGACATCTCGCATTGTACCAAATTATTATTTCTTTTAATAATAAGACCAAAGTGCAGTCTCAAATTATAGAAATCAACATAACTTATTTTTAAATTTCTGCATGGCTGTCTGCATTTCTCACCCACTGGCAATCATTTATAACAGTATTCTATTCTTACCTTATTTTAAGTAAGAAGAAAAAAGTCCCCCCAAAAGGATTCCTGAACGGTGTGGAAATATGAGTCACAGTTTTAAAGATTAATAAAGAGAAGAAAAAAATAAAGACTAAAAGATCGTCTTAGGTTGAAAAACAAAATCAAAATACTTTGAGCAAAAACTACAGAAATCTCCAAAGTCACGCCTGAGTGGGCGCCCAGGTTGCAAACATAGGAGTCTCTCCCACGTCCGAGTCGCACTCCTTTGTCAAGTTCAATTGTGTCCTGCTGGTGAAGCGGGTCCCACCAAGGCACAGAGGGTTCCAGTGGGCGTTGCCTCCGGGTGCCCGAGCAGGCGATCCGCTGTCACCCCGGGTTCAGCACCGGCACACTGTGGACAGCACCAGCTCCGCTCACGGCCAGTTTGTCTCAGTCACTGAACCAGGCTGATTCTCGCGCCTCCTCCCTCCGCAAGAGCCAGGCTGCCTGTCAACCCCGGTGTGCCCCGCCCCCACATCTGACGTAACTGTTTTGCATATCAACTCTCCAGGAGGTGAGGGGCGGCCCCTTGACTGGGCTTCGGATGGGTTCTGCCACCGCAATCCAGAGGACCAGATCCCGGCTTGAAATCAGCGTTGGAATCAGCATTGTTGGACTGGACGCTGCGCTCGGCCAGCCCAGCGGAAACTAGAGGCTGTGGTAGGGTCTGCGCCTCAGCCTTCGCTGGGACCGCGGCTCCCCGGGACTCTGTGACCGCACAGCGGGCTAGGGAGACGTGGTTGTCTAATCAGGGGCTGTGAGGGAAAGAACTGAGGACCGTGAAGCATCCAGCCTGGCCCAACACATCAGACCCTTTTGATCTTCCAGACCAAACTTCGCTCTTTCTCATTTGGTTGCGGACAGGCACCTGATTCAGAGTTCTGCTCCTCCATTCTCAGAGCTGTTGGAGGGAGTCCCTGCTGCAGAAACTTGTCTGAGGGGGAGAAATAATTAAATAACTGAGCTCAGGAAGAATATTTGAAAGCTTGTATTGCTCAACAACACTCGGAAACAGATTTTTTTTGAGTCACGTGACTGTTCCCTATTTAGTTTCATGGAGTTGGAGATACAGGATTTTAAAGAATCATTTTAATTATGTTTTGTCTTAAAAGTCTCAGTTTCAACTCCCATCGCCAAATCTAGAAACTTGTGCAATATTTATTGTCCCATACATCACTTGCTCTTTGAAAGACGGGATAGACCGGAAGCAATGTCATGGTTCTTAGCCGTGTATATGATCTTCCTTGTCCCAGCGATGCTCCAAAGAGGACTTTGACAAAGGAAAGCCGCCTGTCATGTCAAGTTGACAACAAGCTCCAACTTGTAAACAAACACTCCTGAGTCATTCACCTACACATAATGTTAATTGCACAGAAAGAACAGAATGTGTGAAGCTAAGCCCGAGATTTTTTTTAATTGCATAAAGCTTTTTCATTAAGATGTGTATCCCTTTAAGAATTCATACTATTCAATGTGCTGTTTTCCATTAGACTGCACAAGTGTGTCATCGTTTTCCAGGAATCTAAGCTAACTTAACACTGGTCCCACTCCTATGTTCTCAGCAACATTAATTAGATGATAAACTTGAGTTTCCTGCGGAAACATCTTTAACACACAAGGACAATAATTCTTCCATTCAGAGCAATCTGCCATGCTTGATTCTCCCCTGGCAGCTACCAACTTTATGTTAATATACAAATGACAAACGTTATTTTGGACTCCTCTTTATGTGTATACATGCACGCACACACATACATGCACAGACACAGGTCCATGCTCGCAGGCTCGCACATGCTCAAACACACACACACACACACACACACACACACACGCACATTTGTTGTAGCTGTTCCCACTGGACTTTTAACAATAATTTCAGAGACCATGGCAGGAAATGAAAGGCAATGCGTGGGAGCAGGTGGATATTGTCAATTACAATTACAATAGAGGCAGCTGAACAGACTGCCCTTGGGCCAGCCGTGGGAAGGGAAATAACCCAGACGTGACTTTGATGTCCTGCGTGCTATCCTGTCAGAGAAGATTCGACAGTTAACTGCAGAAATGCATATGATATCTTACATATTCTGGTCAAAGTCCAATAAAACTTATGTCGATTCTTTAATCGGCATCCATTTTCAGTTTACTCCAGTACTCAGACTGGTAAGCTGTGAAGCCAAAGGCAGCAGTCATAAAATTGTTCAAAGACTAAACAGAGGGAAACTGGGAAACTTCCAAATTTAAACGCGAAAACTAATTGTTCTCATTGTCTCTTACAAAAGAATGGAAAAGAGCAAAGCAGAGAGAGAGAAAAAAACCAGCAATGGGGAGTAGCATAATTTTGACAAGCGTTCACAGAGCAGCATGCATAGAGCAAACCCTTACAAGTTCCCCTGCCTCCTCCTCCTCTAGAGCACCCCAGGATTGGATTGTTTCCTTGTCTATGGCTTTTAGGTACCAATGAAACGTGGCGACTTCCAAATTATTCTGATACCTTCTTGACTTTCTGTATTTGTATGATTTGAATTCTGTTACTTATCTTTTTTGTTAATTTATAGAATCAGAAAACCAGAAATTTCTACTTTACCATCTATAATTCCTTAAGAATTGTAGTTTCGTCATGCAGCTTCTGCTGAGTAGGATAACTTTGCATCTGTCTACTATGTTTGTGAAACAGACCTCAGCATGAACAGGCTAGGAGACAAGGGGAGGGGAAATGTGAATCAAATAGGATATGAGAGGGAGAAGGATGCTTCATCTACCCAGGGAAAAGTAAGAAAACACAGACTGAGGCCTTCTGCCTAGGCATTTATTGCAGAAGCATATCAGTATGATGTGTCCTCCCATGTGGTCATAATGAAGCTCAGTGTATAATGGCTTATGAGGTCAGCTAACTTTAGACTCCCGGAGTGTTCTATGAGTTCCAAATCATTTTTAAAGTATAATTATTTTAGTGTACATAATATACAAAATTGTAAATATTCAAATCCAAGCAGTGGTTTATTATTGACACAAGCTCGCGTCATCTGACAAGAGGGAGCGGCAATTAAGAAAATGTCTTCATCAGCTAGGCAAGCCTGTGATGCCATTTCCTTAGAAAGGCTTGATGTGAGAGGACCCAGCTAAGGAGAGGGAGGCCACCCCAGGCAGGTAGTCATGGGTGCATAAGGAAGCTGGCTGAGCAAGCCATGAGGAGGAAGCCAGGTCCCTGTAATGCCTCTGCTTTTGCTCCAGCCTCCAGGTTTCTGCCTTGTGACTCCCCCACGCACACGCCCCACCCCTGACTTCTCTCTGAGATGGACTACATCTGGTCGTGTTGGTGTTTTTCACAGCAAGAGAAGGCAGACTAACAAGGTCTTCCTGACACCTGTTGCAAATTAAGAGCAGGCTTGCTGTAACCAGTGGAGGTCTACATTCCCAACTCTGGGATCTCTCTTAGTCCCAGGAAGGAAAATAGAACAAAGCAGAGAGAAGCCTCATATCCTTAAATACTCAAAACATGTTTAATTAAGAGTATTTATTGCTCGAATCCTCGCACACCTACAATGTTGCATGTACATAATGATGTTTATCTCCTGATAGCTAGCGTAAGAGTGCATAGCTTCAAAACCAGATGTTATACTTACTGGCTAACTTTGTTAAAAAAGAATGTTTAAAATTATGTCTTTGTATTGTGGCCTTTTGTTTACAGCAATCCCATTGTTAAATACAACATACAAATGATTTTGTATTTGGCATTTGAAAATTTATTTTTCCTTCTCTTTTTTTTCTACTGTTTCTTCCTTTTTTCCTTGCTTTTTACTTTTTCTTCCAAGGAGAAGTTTAGGTTCTGTATTTAAGTGCTGTTAAATCCTAATTCATTATTCAAATAGTTCACTAGTTATATGTGTTGCGCCAATAAGAGTCTTAAATACAGAATCATATTACTGAACAGAATATGGGTTTAGCTTATTTTTGAGTATATGGTAAACATCTTTACCTAACCGAAAAATGAAACCATAAATATATTTTTTTTATATTTGTGTGTAAAATAGGTTGTTACAAACAGATTTTGAGGAATGTATTCTTTAAAATACAGACATCCAATTTTAAATGTAAGAGTAAGACTTTCAGGGCTGAGGACATGGCTAAGCAGGGGAAGGCACATGCCACCAAGCCTGAGGACCTGAGTTCAACCCTTGTTACCCACACAGGGGTCAGAGACAACTGGCTTTCATAGAGGGCCTTCTCATCTTTACCAGTGCCGTGCACTGCACTCCCAAATGATGAACTAGATGAATGTCATAAAAATGAGTTCCAACAAATTAAACATCAGTGCCGTAATATAAAGTTGCACATTGGAAGCTAGTAGTTCATCACGCCAATTTATCTATTAGTTTTATACAGTTCATAACCACTACATCCTTTTTCATGATATCACAGAAACTTCCAAAATATGTTACAAATGGAAGTCATTAACAAACTTGTCTGTCCTAGCTACCACAGTATAGGATTTTTCATTGGTTTTAGATAATAGATTTTACGTTAAATTTGAGATAATGAAGTTCTTTTCTTTTTTTTTAAATATTGACTTTTTGAAAAAAACATATCCATATTTATTTTTATTATGTTAACGTTTTTCCATCAGGTCGGTCTGTGTGAGTGGTCCCTGTGCAGGGGTCAGAAAAGAGCATCACATCCTCTGGAACAGGAGTTACAGTGGCTGTGAGCCACTGTGTGGTGCCGGGAATTGACTCCAGGGGCTCTGCAATAGCAGCCAATGTTCTTAAACTACTGAGCCACCTCTCCAGAAGCCAAAATATTTACTGGTGTGTGTGTGTGTGTGTGTGTGTGTGAGAGAGAGAGAGAGAGAGAGAGAGAGAGAGAGAGAGAGAGAGCATTCACACATTCAGAGGACACCTTGCTAACGTAGGTTCTTTCTGTCTACCATGTTTCAGGGTTAGGCTGAGCAGCAATCAACTTTATTCACAAACCTACTTTGTCGGCTTTAAAGTTATCTTGTAACTAATGTTTTCACTAGCACACGGAAACGTACATTAAGCTCTTTTTGTTTGTTTGTAATCATGAATTTATCACCATTAAAATACCTCTCATCAAGGATCAGAAGCTGTCCTTAGAAATACGATGTTTAAGTTTGCATAGACCAACGCAAGTACCGACTTTAACTTCTAGTGAGTAAATATGCCATTGCAAATGTCACAATAACAAGAGCCAAGGTAAAGGACGAATAAAGTATGAGTGTGCACACTGGCACTCATCTGTCCTTAAGTCGTAGTAGACGGAGAAAGGAAGGGCTTGTGATAATGAACATTGCCTAACTGGAAAGCTTTCGTGAAATATTTGGACTGAACTTTAAGTATAAATTGGCTCATGCTCATCAACAATGTGGGGTGAGAGCAAATTCAGAATTATACCGTATTGTGAACAACTCAGAGGACCACGAGGGACCGCGTCAAAGGCTGGCACCGTGACCAGCAGGAGGACCCGCACAGGAGCACGGTTTCCTGATGATAAACATTAATTGCATGCATTGATCTTCTGATGCTCCACCTAGCTTCCAAAGGGAGTCATTCGGAGCTTCCCCAGGACTCCACAGACCATGTTTGAGCATGGTAAAGAGCACTTGCTTCTTCCATATCAGGCGGTGACAATGGAAACAAGCCTCTAGTGACAGTTGATATCTACCAATCAAACCATATACAGAATTCTCAAGCACCAATAGATAGTTTCAAAATATATTGTTCTGTTAAATGGACTATATTCATTGGCATGCTTAATTAAGAAAGTATTTCATTGCAAGTATAAAAAAAATTTAAATTATGCTCATGTCTGAATATTTTTTAATTTTAAGACTGGTTTATTAACAGAATGCTATATATGCACAAGAGATAGACACAGATCATTTAGCTATTTTAAAGATGAAGAAAGAAAAGCATAGTTCTATTTTGCTAGATGTATATGTTTGCAAAGATTCATGAATAACATTTATGTAAATGCTAAATGTTATCTATAAATCAAAAGCTGTAATTAAGATTTCATCTTGTATCATGTTTCTGTGTAAACTCTGATAGTTACGCAGAAAAACAAAAACAAAGCAGCTCATTCAATAAATATTGTCCAATTCAGCCTCATCCGCTTTCGTGAAAATTACCCCTACAGTTATGTTTATGCAACACAATAACAACACGGTTGGGCATATTTATGAAATTAGAAGTAATCAAAAGGATTGCTACCTTTCTTTCAGTTTTGAGAAAATCAATTTTGCAAGTTTTCTTTTCCTTCTTTTTTGACATTAGTAGCAGAATTTCTGGAAATAATTCATAATTTGGGGATCTTACGAGTCTTTAGAACGTAAAAATATGTTGCAAAATTACCACTTCACTAGTGTAAGTGGAAACTATGAGATCGGGGAATGAGCTTGATGTTCAGCCGCTCTCCCGGTGTGGCGTTCTCATGTTTGGAGCTCTTCTCCCATCTAGTGGTCACGTTTAGTATTGCAAGAGTGGATTTAGGCTAACCATTCTACTAAATAACTTAAAAGGTGTGGTGATGCTGCGCACGTTGGAATCACATGGGTCTCTCCCAGCACCAAGCAGGCAAAGTGAACAGGGTTTTCCTCTCCAACCCGCTGGGATAGGAACTGGTTGTATTAACCCACCTCAGGAGTGATTGGCCAATAGAAAGAGAACACAATGGTAATTTTATGGCATTTTTTGTCTCACTTTGCTTTGCTTACACTTTTTTCTTATTAGTCTTTTGTTTGTTTTGATTTCCATTTCTGTGTTTTCATGGGGTTCGTGTGTGTTTCTTACTTTTCATTGTTGTGAGAGATGTTTTCTTTTTATTTTTTGTCTGCCAGCCTGCTTGTTCTAAGGAGATAAATAAGGATAAAAGAGCATAACATTGGATGAGTAGGGAAGGGGGAAAGATCTGGGAGGATTTGGGGAAGGAGAAAATCATGATCAAAATATACTGTATGAAAAATTTTTAGTAGAAATATTTTTAAAATATGTGCCGATAAAGAGATTTAAAATGAAATTCCCTGATATTTATTATTGAATTTACAGTATTAAATAAATACATGAAACAATGGGAACACAAGTAATATAACATTAGCCATTTTAACGCCTTCAGATTTTATTTTAAATACTGTTCAGAAAATATTTAAACTAAATGTAAATAATAAACTAGTAGATCAATATTCAAACAAGTTGCCCCCAACATTTTATTTAAAGTTTTGGATTTTATTGGGAAATCAAAGTAACTTTTCTCTCAAGAGTACTTGACATTGCAGTCTGAGAGAGTAGGATGGACAAGGACATGGACATTATAATTGTATGTAGATTGCTTGTGTAGATTACTATTGTAAATAAGTATAATGCTAAGAGTAGAAATAACATAAATATTTGAGCTCTTAAGTTACTCTGCCTATCACAATGACTATTGCTCAACAACAGAGAGAAGGCTGCATCTGAGTGACAGTTGTGTACCTTGGTCTTTTATGGGGTCCCGAGCAGTGAAATGACTACCTCTTCCTGAAGCATGAGCTGACTCTTTGGAACCTATTCCCTGGAGTGGGTGCCTTGACAATCTTGACGGAAGGGGGAGGAGCTTTGTCCTGCCTCAAGTTGATATGTTGTGCTTTGTTGACTCCCATGGGAGGCCTTACCCCTTACAAATGGAGACAGAGAAGAAGTGGATGGGTGTAGGTAGAAAGGAGGTGAGGGAGAAGACAGGAGGAAAGAAGGGATGGGAGACTGTGGTTGGTATGTTAAATAAACAAATAAATAATATAGTTATAAAATAGAGAGAAGCAAATGACAACGGATAAGAAAAAAACCTACTGCCTGCCTTGCACGTTTTATAATGCCATGTGGAATATTGTGTATTAATTAATATATTAATATATTTATAAATAAAATCCTAATATAAAATCATTTAACTCCAAATGAGAAGTATTTAAAGTACAGCAAAAAAAATTACAGGGAAAAAAAATTATGCCCCAATCTACAGATCCTAAAAAAAATAAAAAAGAAAATAATCCAATTTGTCAAAAATAGGCAAATATTGTAATTTTTCATTGTTCTTTTCTGATTTCCATATACAGAATATCCCTTTAGAGCCTATGACCCAGTCTTTACATCAAAAGGGCATGAGGACTGTCTAGGAGTGGCTTTGCCATATCTGATGGAAGAAGTAAATGTCATACAGCCAGCACAATTGCTTGGCAAAGATCCAGCAATGCTGAGTCAGGTGATGGCCGCCATGCCGCTTTTGGTTTTGATCTCTACCTATTGCATATGTGGGGGACTTTTAATATTTTTAAGATTGGGGGATATTGAATTGTTGGAAATTTTCTTAGGCATCATTTGTGCCTCCTTCCAGGAGTGCCGCTTCTAAGCTTCCTTGGGAAAGTGCTGAACATACCAACTCTCTTACTTTTCATGTGATAGCCTTACCTACTTTGAAGATCTTAGAGATTGTGACACTCATAAAGAAGACAGGGCTGTCTTTATGAGACTATGAGATACTCTTGAAACATCTCTCCCTGTGCTTACTCAGGAACTAGAAAATCAAAACAAAGTAAATGTTAAAAGGTCAACAAGACTCAGTGGGCTACAGAAGTTGGCCACAGATCAGATTACAAATCTCTTCCCATTATGCTTTCAGAAAATTGTGTGGCATATATACATCAACAGAGGGAAATTAGCTGGAGATTCAGTTTTGGTCTCCTGTCCTTACAGCCACAACAGCTTCTAGTCTGAAAACAGACTGCCATATGCCTCTAGATTCTTAAAACCTGGGTTATAGGGTTGATGAGTAAAAACATGTTTATAAAAGATAACTGTTTATCAATGATGTTTAAACTTGAGGGGAAATGATTGTAAAAGATAGCTCTGTTCTGTCACAGTTTTTAAATGATGACTAAAAGATATGCAAGAGGAAGGGAAACACATGTCCAAAACCAAAAATGACAGGATCTACGTTTTGGGAATAACATGAATCTGGCCCTGCTTACTGAATTCTGTATAAATAAACACTCTGGCTGCTAATCAATCAGGCTGCAAGATTCTCCCACCCACCGTGTCTGACTCATGTCTTCCCTTGTTGACAACTTATATCCTCTTGGGACCTGTCAATCATTGGTGCCTCCCCCCCCCCCCCCCCCGCATAGGAGAAATGTGCTGAAGGACAGATGAAGATGCTTCTGGGAAGTCTCGAACTCTCACTCTCTACACTCCTGCATTGCTGGTGAGAGTACAGGCTGGTACAGCCCCTTTGGATGTCAGAATGGTGATTTCTCACAAAATTAGGGAACAACTATCCTCAACACCCAACAATACCACTTTTGCGTATATACCCGAAGGATGCTCAATCATGCCACAAGGACATGAGCTCAACTATGTTCATAGCAGCATTGTTTATCATAGTCAGAACCTGGAAACAACCTAAATGCCCCCTCGAACAAACAATGGATGAGGAAAATGTGGTACATTTACACAATGGAATACTACACAGCAGGAAAAAAACAATGACAGCTTGAATTTTGCACTCAAACGCGCAGAGCTAGAAAATATCATTTTGAGTGAGGTACCAGACACAGAAAGACAATTATCCCATGTACTCATTCATAAGTGGTTTTTACATATAAAGCAAAGAAAACTAGCCCACAAATCACAATCCCAGAGAATCTAAACAACAATGAAGACCCTAAGAGAAACATACATAGAGCTAATCTACATGGGAAGGAGAAAATGACAACATTTCCTAAGTAAATTGGGAGCATGGGAGA
Organism: Microtus oregoni; assembly: GCF_018167655.1. Lineage (NCBI taxonomy): Eukaryota > Metazoa > Chordata > Mammalia > Rodentia > Cricetidae > Microtus > Microtus oregoni. The sequence continues at coordinate 8,072,815 of NW_024543069.1, forward strand.
CCATGGGAAAGTGTTGAAAGGAAGGGGAGAGAAAGAGAGGGGAGCAGAGAAAATGTATAGCACAATAAAATCAATTTTAAAAACTTTTAAAAAATTCAAATAAAAAACCTCTCACTCCGTTAATATCTAACTTTCTTATTTGCTGACATTGATTTGAACAAAAACAAGCAAACAGTGCCACCACAAAGCTTCTAAATTGCAAACCAATCGTCTGGGTTTTCATGCAGTGTGTGGCTCTTTGGAATCTGCTATTACTCTCTCCTCATAAGCCCACCTTCCATCCTGTGAGAACATTCAGATACACTCTTGGCTCTAGGAGTGGAGTATATTCTGTAAGAAAATTTGGGAAATCTAGCCTGGGAGTTGTGAGATTGCTTCTACTGGAGACTAGAATCCTATCGCAAAATTTATCCTAAAGCGTCAACTACTACTTCCTATGGACCTGGCTCCCACACATCCAATAACTGATTTCTAAACTTGAAAGTAATGTGACTTATCCTCTGATTTGGCACATGTCATTTATAGCAGCTAGTTGGATATATGATACTTCCTATTATGCATCTAAGAATGACCACAGGGTATCTGATCTTTTGCATAATGTCACTTGCCCAGCTGCATAAATTTCAGCAATTAGACTCCATTACTGCTATGTGTGTGCATATGTCTACATATATGTCCACGCATGCCAGTAGATGCTGAGGTTGAGATTGTGTTTGTCCTCAAACATTTTCTACCTTTATCTTTGAGCTGGGGTCTCTCACTGAACCTGGAACTCACTGCTTCTGAGTAGTATGGCTGAGTACCACCGTGCAGGAGCTTACACACAGGTGAGAAGGTGCTAAACACAGGTCATTAGGTTTATACAAGCAACTCTCTTGAGTGAGCATGCCCCACAGTCTTCCATATTACTTCCTTAAAACACTAAGTTGGTCTATTTGCTTCATATTCTTCTACTCATTCAAGCACAAATTGTAACTATTGACTAACATCTGTCCCAGTGGCTTTCCTCATTTTCATGATGAAATACTTGAAAAATGCATCTTGAAGCAAGAGGTTTATTTTAGCTCATTTTGGGACAGTACAGAGCATCATGATAGAGAAGCCATGGCAACACAAGTAGGAGGCAGCTGCTCACATTGTATCCTTGGTCAGGAGGAATGAAGAGGTCACTAGGGTGGCTCAGCAGGTAAAGGACCTGTTTTACAAGGTTTGGCTTCATTCATTGGAACTCACAGCAGAGGAGAGAACTGACTCCCCCACATTGCTCTCTGATGGTCACATATATGCTGCAGAATGCATGTGCCCACACTCACACATACATAGCAACAGTTTTTAAAAACTGGGAAAGAAAGAAGAAGAAATGAATACTGGTGCTTTGCCCCCCCCACACACAACCACACACCTGCACTCAGAACAGGACCATAACCTGTGGAGGTGTGCCTGCCAAATTCAGAATGAGCACTCTTTTACAACAAACTTCTCCTAAAACTCCTTCATAAACATCATCGACACACCCAGAGATATGTTTCCATGGTGACTATTCCAGGGAAGTTGATGATAAAGGCTAAACATGACAATATCTAAGAAATTTCATTGAGAATCCTATGACAAGAATACAGTAGGAAAATAGCTTTAAATGAGATAATGTCTCATGATGAGCAAAATTAGGTCCTTTATAACCATTTCCTTTGCAACCACTGTTATTTAGACCATGGATTTACAGCAGGGGGGAAATTAAGGTTTCTAATATTGAAAGTCAATTAGGTTCAATATACCAGCATTAACCCATATCTGACTAAAACATTGAACTATTTGCCACAATACCAAATTTCTACAACCACCTATATTTCAAAGTGTTTTGTTCAGGTAAACAAAAGGAGTATTATTTAAGAAATTCCCTAGACAATAAACATAAAGAAGAATTGTCATTCCAGAGGTTCAGCCCATGGTTCACATGGCTTTGGCAAATTAACACATCATGGTAGAAACCAAAGGTAAAGAAAGCTGATTAGGGAATGCAGGGGGAGGGAAAAGAGTTTGGGGCTCAAATTTCACTCTAAATGGCGCTCCTTCAGAGATATGAATACTTCCTGCTATGTCTCACTTTTAATTGGTTCCAATATTTCCAAAGAACACTAGAAACAGGATCTAAGACTGCAATATGCTGGCCTTTAGGGACACTTACCCAAGCCACGGGAAGGAGTGAGCATATCAATGGTCCTATTCCAGCCCCACAGCTATGTGGATGGCCATGACCCATGCTGCCACAGAAGGCTATGCAACTTTCTGTGGTTTGTGCTCCTTCCTGAAGCATGTTGATAAACAGAGCCATGCTGCTGCAGGAGTCACATAGATGTGAGTTGTCTGCTGAAACCTTAGGTCATGTTGTTGCCCATGGTGTGTGCTTCACCCCAGGGCCATGTCTGGGTCTGTTACCCTGCTGCAGTTTGGGGTGATGCAGACTTGAGGAGCCTGTACAGCCACTTGAGGCCATATTGATATCTGTGATCAGTGCTGCCACTAAGGACCATGTCTGGATCTTTGAAAGATCTAATACCATGGCATTGACTACTATGTATAGCAGGTTTTTCATCATTTACAGAATTTCATACATGGGTATGCATTTACATTATTTCCACTCAACCTACCTCGCCTCCCAACGCTTCCCATTCCCATGTCCTCTCTTACTTCCTCCTCAATTCATGAACTGTTTTAGTTTGACTGATTTTTACACACACACACACACACAGACACACACATACACACCATGATGAACCCTCTTAGTGCTGATCTTGTGTAACTGTGTTTAGAGATGTAAACTGTCAGGGAGCTCACTATTGTAGAAAACTCATTCTCCATCTCTCAAAGCCATTGCTTGGCTGTAGCTCTTGATCTAGGGGTGAGACCTTAAGAAATGTTCACATCCATGTTGGCATGTTGACAGATGTCCTCATTTTTTCAACAAAAATCCCCGATGTGGGATTTCACTTTTTATGCTGTGATTAATAAAGAACTGCTTTGAGCCTATAGCAGAGCAGGGAAGACCACAGCTAGGCGGCGAACACCATACTGAATTTTGGGAGAAAGGAGGCGGAGTCAGGGAGAAGCCATGGAGTCACTAGAGACAGACGTTGGAACTTTAGCCGTGAGCCGCAGTCATGTGGCAATACACAGATTAATAGAAATGGGTTAAATTAATATGTAAGAGTTAAACAATAAGAAGCTAGAGCTAATGGGCCAAGCAGTGATTTAATTAGTACAATTTTTGTGTGATTATTTCTGAGCCAAGTGGCTAGAACAAACAAGTGACCTCCCTGTTACAATCCTGTAATGTAAAGAATGCCTGTGCAAACAGTCCTAGAAAGGGGGAAGGCACTTTGTTTTGACTTTTTAGTAAGATATATGGAAAAATCATGTGAAACTCATTCCCAATATTTGAAAAGAATGTTCAAATTTTAGTAAAGTATCTTTCACGTTCATGCTCTAAAATAAAAGGCACATTTTAAAATAAAATTCTAAAAATAATTTAGAATTTTTAGTATGGAAAGATAGAATTTATTAAAAACAAAGTTTTAAGTTGTCCTTGAGAGATAAATTATGTGTAAGATACAATAGTCATTTGAGACTCGTAGTCACAGGTGTAAGGAAGGTGTAATGTGTAATTAAGAAGACTAGTCTTGCAGTACTGTCTTACATGACAAAGCCACAGTTAATAACAAGGTTTTATAGCAAGGATTTTTAAACTTCAAAATTCTACAACTAGAAACACTGTCTTGATATTGAACACAAAATGTACATAGAAATATGATATCGATAAACATATTCAAAACCATTCAGAGTAGTTATAGTCTTTATTTTTAATTAAACTTACAAACTTACTTCAATGGCTACACAAAACCTACATATTAATGGAACTCACATATTATGGATCAATGTTTATGTTGTGTAATGTATAAATCAGAGTTAGCATGTGTGTATTCTCAAATACCATTTTTTTACACTGACACTTTTAAATACCTTCTTCAAACTCTTCCAAACATACAATGCCTCCTGCTACTATCACCCATCTATGGTTGAGCAGGAGTCCTTGCTTCTTTCTGATTTTAACTTTCTACCTTTTGGTCAACTTCCCTCTGTCTCTCTGAGCTGCCCCAAAACACTATACAGTCAGGATTAAAAGAAACAGAAGGGAAATAGAAGGGACAATGGAAGACTGGCAGGGAGATGGGGGAGATAATGAGAAGAGAAACAGGAACAAACTGATGATGAGATGAAGAACAAGAAGAAAAACAGGAGAAAGAGGATAAAAAAAGGAGGGAAGAGAAATAAAGGATAAGGAGGAAGAAGCTTCCAAGAGAAGAAAGGAAGAAGTAGAGAGAAATAAAATTTAAAAGATTGAAAAATTTCTCTTTAAGAAGTACACATCTCAGGCAATGACATGTTTGAGAAATTTATGAGCTGTCTATAGGGAGAATATGTTGTAAAAGGATAAATATTTCTGCACTACAAAATTTAAATATTATGCACATTCTACTTATTTTGCATAAAACAAAAATTAAAGTAGGCAACCATTTGCAGGAAGAAAAATGTAGAACAAATGTAATATAGGTGTCATATATAAACATAATCATATTTAAATTATCCTCAATGGTGCATAGCAATTACAAATAAAAACACAGTGTTATGAAATTATTTCAGAAAATGTTAGCCCAAAGAATTTTATAGCATCACAGATTTTACAAATGCTGCTTAAATTATCGAAAAGAATTCTGTGAGGACATTTTAAACTGAATAAATAAGAGTATTCTGTTAGCCAGCAAAATATAACAAATTTAAACTTATAAACAAAGAGAAATATGCATTTTTATAATAAAGAGAAATATGCATTTTAAATTGAGTCCTGAAGATTAATATGTGCTAGTTGCTAAATCTATTTCTTGAAGATAAAATATCCCAACAAACTGTTCAGAAGTTGTGTGGAGAAATGTTAATCAGATGCTCTAGACTCAAGTGGCTCCCTATCCAGCGCACTGCCAAGCAATGCTTTGCCTGGTTATCCACATGCATTTTATTTCAAATAAGGCCTTATACTTGAACAAAACTCTGAGCAAGTGACAAAGGGCTTGTCTTTTTACCTACCTTAGTGTCAATTAATGGCTCCAGACCCCTTGTTTCATTTGCACACAAATATTTACAATCCTAAATAAACTTGAAGTCAAGCTTCTTGAGGTTTTCAATTCAACTGTTATAGAAATTTATAGTATTTTTCTAACAAATATCTATTACATTTGCTACAACTTCTCATTGTCATAAAATACTCAGATGAAAACTTTTCTTGATAAGTCAGTTTGAACCATTTTCAAGTCCGTTTTCTAAATTTAGAAAGAATAACTTATAAGTGAATAAAATATATAAAAACAAATTGCTTTATATATCTACTGTCTTACTATGAACACATTTAATTAATATCACCATATACTTAAACTAAGCAGCTACAGATTTTGAGGAAGATCCTGAAGCATTAAATAATGCTCAGCTTTGTAGCAAAGCTCAAGGCCACCCTGGGATAGATGAGAATGAATGTCAACAAAATAAATTAAATTTACTTTATAAGTTATAACAAATTGGTGCACAAATTTAGAGTTTTCCACATCTCTAGCTATTGTGAGTATTTTTTTTTTTCTTTTGAGTTACTACTGCTCAACCATTGACTAAAGAGGAGGACAAGCATGTGCTCTAATGACAAAAGCACTCTACCTTGCACCAATGACACACTTTTCACTGGAGACGTTTTGTACGTGTCTTCTGGAGAGCTAATGCAGTTATCTTCTATTCCTGCTCTGCTTAAAACTTATCTAGAAGTAGACTAATATGCGATTTCTTTTCTTTTGGTTTTTTGAGACAGGTTTTCTCTGTGAAACAATCTTGGCTGTCCTGGAACTCACTCTGTGCATGAGGCTGGCCTTAAACTCACAGAGATCCACCTGCCTCTGCCTCCCAAAGGCTGGAATTCAAAGCATGCACCACAACAGCCCGGCCTAAAATGGAATTTCTTTACAAGATATTTTGTGCACCGACTAAGTGCATTGTTTAATTTGATTGTAATTTTGTTACTGTGATGAAATATTTTAATTGATCAAGCAATGTTGGTATGTCAGTCAAATGAATAAGTTCCATTTTACACCACTGTCTTCCAGCTTTGTGTATTGCTAAATCTGACTTGGCACTATGTGGTAAAGCCAATTTTCTATTTGTATTCATGAAAATTATCTACCATTGCCAGCTTTGGAAGATAAAGAACTGGCTTCATAAACTTCATACTGCTCTTCCTGGATTCATCTATAAATATTTTTGTCATCTTAACAATTATACAAAAGTCAATTTGCTGTCCATCTTCATCTAATGTCTTCATTGTGAGCATATTTTGAATAGCCACCTGTAAATATAATTCTAGCAATATTATCTATGCTTATTTATAACTACATTTTTCTGCCAACTCTTTCATTTTCAGCACTTATTACCCCATTATCATCAAATATTTTAATTTGTCCTTTTTCTCCTGATATTTAAAATTAAGCATCATGAGAAGTCTTAATAAGCTTTATCTGATGATACATTTGGTTCATTTGACACCCTTAAGGCTCACTATATAGGTTTTAGTAATGTTGAAGGATGCTTGGGTTTTATCAGTGTGTTTCTCCCAGTGAACTTATAATTTTCTGAGTGCTCATGGCTGGAAGTTCTTCCCTTTCTTTGGAATGATGAGTTCTTGTCATGACTATACCTCACTAGGTACATAAACCACACTTAGTATGCTTTAATAAAAGTCAATCACAAATCATAGGTTAGTCGTATAACTTATTCAGTTTGGATTTTTATACATTGAATCTCTGGGAATTTACAATTTTTCCTATTTCAGTTGTACCACACAGCACAGAACAGCAACTATCTTTATTCATTTGATCCTTAGGAGCCAAATATAGCACAGCTTTGATCACTTCCATGTTTTCTTTCTTTCTCAACTCGTGTAGGCTGTTATGACTTTCATTTTTTGGAAGAAAAATGGGATTACAGACCTTACTTAATCAACAACTATTTCTACTGTGCTAAGTGCATACTCTTACTACATTTAGTGTGTAGAGAATAAATCTCTATGTTAAAGCAAATAATTATATATTCTCTTTGGAAGGATATTATGATACCATGACACAGAGTATACAATTACAAAAATACTCATCACTTGTCATAGTAAAAACCATTCTCGACTGCAGAAACCTGGGCATGTTGCTTCATCCATAACACCGTGCAATAGAATTCTTAATGGTGTTCGATCAGACATGGTTATGAGTTTACTTATGTAGACTAGCAGTTGATATTTATATTTGGTTTTGTATTTTATATATTTAACTTTTATCAACTTTAAGTATATTATCCAAAATAATGTGGAAGACATTGTAGGAGTTGCCCTGCTTTTTCTTAAATGTGACAGAAATAAGAATTTTAAATTGAGCATCACATTTCCCGCTTTAGGGAACTGCAGTATGCTATGAGTTGATTTTCTGAATTGATGTTTTAATTTTGATTTTATTTTTATTAAAGTGTAGTAGTGTTAATCTGTCTCAATCTATTAATTTAATAATATCATTAAGACTCTAACAAGCCTTTTAACAAACATAGGCCTACACTTGCCTTTATAAAAATATCCCAGCAGCATTTGCTCCGACTTTTGCATCTGGCACTGTCGTAACAATGTCAGAGTTTCCAAAGACATTTGGGTTGCTATGTGTTGAATTTCTCTCTATCTCACATTTGCTCTGGTTTGTTACTTTTCATTTTGACAGCTGAGTACTTAACTAACCATTACAATTTTCAGACTATTTAGGTACTCACATGAGCCCCCATTTTCACAGTATATGTTGAGTACATATTTGATTAGAATGACATTCAGTGATTGCTTTCATTAGGGTTTTGTTGCTCTGAAGAGACACCATGACAATGGCAACCCTTATAAAGAAAAACATTTACCCGGGGACTTCCTTGCAGTTTCGAGGTTTAGTCCACTATTGTCGTGGCAGGAATGCGGCAGCATGCAGGCAGACATGGTACTGGAGAGGCAGTTTGAGAGTTCTCCATTTGGATCAGCAGACAGCAGGGAGTGATGTTTGAGGCACTCGTCTTGGTTTAAGCTTCTGAGGCTGCAAAACTAATCCTCTAGTGATCAACTTCCTACAACAAAGCCACATCTACTCCAATAAGGCTACACCTCCTCTTTGTGCCATCCCCTATTGGCCTATGGGGCCATTGTCATTCAAACCACCACATTCCACACCTGGGCCCCTATAGACTTAAAGTCGCACCATAATGCAAACTGCATTTAGTCTTTCAAGATTCCTCATAGTCTATCCCAGTATCGATACTGTTTAAAAGTTCAAAGGTCAAAGTCTCTTCTGAGACTCATGCACTCTCTTAACTGTAATCCCCTCTAAAATCAACTGAAAAATCAAATCTCGTAATTGCAACATACAATGGCATAGAATATATATTCCATTCCAAAGGGGAGCATAGTGAGGAAATATCGGACCAAAGCAAAACCAAAAACCATATGGGTAAACTGCAAACTCTGCATCTCTATGTCTGATGTCAAAACACCCATCAAATCTCCAACAACTCCTTTTAGACTTGCTGGATGCAATATACTTCTTTCTCCATTCCCTACTAGCAATTGTCGTTGACAGATATCCCATGGCCCTGGCATCTCTAACATCTTAGAGAAAGCAGTCTCTACACCTCAACTGAGCAGCACAGTAGAGCTGACCTTGGTGGAGGCACGGGTGAACTGGCCCTGAGGACATAAGAGAGGGATAATTGGCCATGCCCCCTTGCCTGCCATGTGGAGGTGAGGGTAAGGGAAAGATTCCACCCCATCCATGTTACCTGAGGCAGAGGAAGGAGCTAACCCTCCCAGGTAACAGCTGTGGCACTCAGGAAAATGGGCCCTAAACCTCATCTGGACTGTAGAGTAGGGCTGACCCAATTGAATGGAGTGCAGCGCTCACCCTGGTGGTGAGCGCAAGGGAGATCAGGCAGCCTTACCAACCCTGCAACTACCCAGTCTCAGAACTGTGGTTATATGAGTTGGTCCACCCCAACATTCACCCACCACTGATATACTGACACTCGGGAAGAAGCATGTCCTGCAGACCCAAACCAGCAGGATCTCCACGACACAGAGCAATAACAGGACATCTAAGAGACGCCCCAAGGAGGGCTCAGTATCAATGGGGTAGCAGAAACCAGAGGCCTCGAACTGGACCAATGAGTATTTGCAACTAAAGATATATGGATAAAAGGTAGGGTGTAACAATCTGTAGGAAGAAAGGAAAAAATGTGTCAAAAGAGAGAAAGAATTGATTTCATGGGACCTCATGTCTTTGATATCTACAAACTAATGTATCACATGGTCAAAGTAAAAACAAGATGTGTGTATTTTCTCTTTTATTTGTTGAGGAAAATCACAAGTTATGTAAAACAATACACGTCATTTGTCAGCATGAGAGGCAGAGACAGGATAATCCTGGAAGCTGAGCCACAGGCCACCTACTTGGTGTATGCAACAGCACAAAACCAGCCATGCTTAACATAGATTAAACATCTTTCTGCTAATGTAAGATAGGGGAAACTTTAAAAATGCCTGTTTCTATCTCTTCTGTGAAATATTGTGTTGGGTGTCCAACTCCATGAAATCTGGAAGTAGAAAGAAGGGCAACGAGGCCAAAGTAGAAAAGAATAGAAACAGGAAAAAGACTTCTAAATTAGATGTTCAGATGGCAATAACATGATAACATACCAAAATATCTCAAAACAGTTTTACACTTAGTCATCCAAACAATTATATTCTAAATACTGCAGAGGAATACTAAACATTTGTTGATGACCTTAGATAGATGAAATGTCATCCAGTGTTCACAGATAAGAGCATAATACTGCTCAAATTATTGTATTTCCTAAATCTGTGTACATAACCATCAGAGACATCAACTGCAAAACAAAACCACGTAATCTCAATATGCACAAGAAACTCCAAGTGAACTAGCACGCAATTTAAGTGTAAAATGAACAAAATAAGTGAATTTGGGGATCCTGATATCAAAAGTTACTATAAAGCTAAAATCAGACAGGTGGGTTCTGAATAGGAATTAGAATACAGATCAATAGAACATGTCTGAGAGTCAAGGACTAAATCTTTACAATTAATGCCAATTGATTTTTCAACTAGGTAGCAAGGCGGTTCAGTATGGAAAGACCATTTAGTAAATAGTGCTAGACAGCTATAGATTCATCAGTAAACAAATGAACCTGGGTTCTTAGTTTCTAAAATATGAATAATTGAGCTCAAAACACACAATTCACCTAAATATAGAAGCTGAAGCTACCATATTTTAGAAGAAAATAGAAACAAATCTTCCTAACTTTGGCTACGGTCGACTTACTTTGGGTAGCTTAGACATTACACAAAGTACAAATGACAAACACGGTGGTCAAACAAATTTCATCAAATTGAGCTATTGGAGACTGTGGACCCCAGCAGTGAGTTTCCTGTGATCCCCTGTCTATCAGAGTAAACAACTTGTTTTCCTGTGCTTGCAGCTGCTCTGAGCATGAGACCCTCAGGAGTTTCTGATGGAAAGGGGAGTGGTTTCTGATGGGCTTGCAGCTGAGAGTTAGGGTGTGGTCATTAGTTAAAGAGACCCTATATAAAGTGCCCCGGAACACAATAAAGTGGGCATTCTTGGCACCCGTCTGTCTGTATGTGTCTGTGTCTATTTCAATCTCTAGGCCCTTGCCCAACTCACGAACCATACTGTAAAGCATAGAGCAGATAGTGTGTTACAATGATCAACAAAAAAAAATGTCTTCAGAGGACAAGAAAAGTTATAATTATATAAAGTAAAAAAAATGCAAAAAATAATCAGAAATCTCATGAGATTCCTCAACAACCATAACTAAATTAGTAGACAACCCAACCAAAAAAATGGGCAAGGGGTTTAAAAAGACCTTTCTATCAAAAAAAGATACATAAATAATGTACACAAACCATTTGGTTATTGCAGGAATTTTGCAATCGATCCTTTAGCCAATTGTAAGCGGCAGCTTGGTGCAAAGGAGAGAGGTTTCATTAGAGGATAAGTGACCCAAATACCCAAATAAAAGGCCAGGGCAGGGCTAAGGATGCTCTCCCTTGGGTGTGGATGAGTTTTGGCTGGAGGCTTGACTCTGATCCTCTTTTGAAACAAAATGGTGGTGGTGAAAACGGCAGCCGTGTATCAGTTGGTCCTGCTGTGGAAGCAGTTTTGTTCCGTTTTCTGTGTGGAGTTCTTTGATTCCTGATTTGTCTGTTAAGAAGCTGTACACGACCCCATTTGGTTTCCTTCATTCTTTGATATAGTCACTGGCAAAATGAACATGAGAATCTCAGAAATACACTTCACACTCACTAATACGCTGATATGGAGAAATCAGAACTTTCATATATTTTCATTGAAAATACAAAACTCCCATTTACTTTAGGAAATATGTTGACAGTTACTCATGAATAACATAGTTCTACTCATACTCCCCTAGTATATAACCAAGAGAATTAAGAACACATGCTCAGGCCAACATTTGTATACAAATGTTTAAATCAATAGATTTTAGAAATGGTATAGAAGTAGTACCAAAGTTAATAATTGATGAGTTGGTAAAACATCATATGTACATACATACATATGATAAAATATCACTTGAAAATGAAATAATTCAAAATCAGCTGGGCAGTGGTGATGTATGCCTTTGAGGCAAAGAAATGTGAGTCTCTAAAAATTCAAGGCCAGCCTGGTCTACAGAGATAGTTCTAGTACACACAAGGCTAATACAAAGAAACCCTGCCTCAAAAAACAAACAAAAAAACGACAAAAACAAACCCTATGCCATGTTGCAAGTATAAACTTTGAAAATGTTGGCCTAAATGGAAGGAGCTAATAGTAAAATATCTTTGCATGTGCAATCACGTAAGATGAACCCTAGATTATGCAAATCTACATGGTTACAAAATATATTAGTAGTTATTTAATGGCTGAGAGAGGGAAAGCAGAGAGAAACAGCTCTTTTCTAAAACTTAGCTCTTTGAGAATGTCTTACCATGTATTTTGATCATATTCACCCTCTCCCCAAACTCCCCCAAGAACTACCCTTTTCCCTATCCATCCAAATTTGTGCACATGTTTTTTTTTATTCACCATTCAGGTCTAATTTATTCTACCCATGCATTCTTGGATATGTGGCTTTCCAATGAAGTACAGTCAACCTGCCAGATCAACACTTTAAAAGAAAACTTCCCCTCTTTGCCAGCAGTTATCCATGTTAAGAGTTCCTTGGCTGGAGTGAGATTTTTGTCTACCACTCCTCTCCATGCTGAGATTTGTTCTGGCTTGAGCTTGATTGGAGTCGTGCATGCTTTCACACGCTCTGAGTTTGTGTGTGCAGTTGCCCTGCTGTGTCTAGATGATGCTGCTTACTTATGGTCCTCCTTTGCCTCTGACTCTTGCAGTTTTTTTGACCCCTCTTGTGGAAATATCCCTTACCCTTGTGAGAAAGGACAGCAATAGAGATGACCCGTTTAGGGCTGAGTATTCTACAGTCCCTTGCTCTCTGCTCTTTGACTAGTTGTAGCTCTCTGAGTTAAACATCATCTGCCACAACTTCCCAAATGAGGGCTGAGAGATGCTTTTATGTAGGGGTATAAAGGTATGTCATTAGAGTCATTTTAATGCCATCTTAATTTATCAGAATCGTAGTAAATTCTCTCTTAGTGCCTATGACTTCTTTATCTGCAGGTTCCTGTACTGACAATGTTGCCCAGGATAGGTTTAATCTAGTGGAGCAGCCTTAAATAAATCAGAAAGTATTTGGTTATCCCCATGACATCCCTGCTACTCGTCTACCAGTGGACATGTCTTGCCAGCGCAGATACAATCATGCTAACCGAGTCCATTTGGGGAAGATTGGGGATTATTGCTACAACAGTGAACACGTGCCAGTAGGGATAAAGCTTCCAGGTCAGGACCAATCTGAGAGCCCCATGCACCAACAAATGGCTTTACATTCAGAATTTATTCGTTGGAGTGGACAACACTCCATAGTTCTGGATGGAACACTCAAATCCACTTAATTAAAAACTTAGAAAGGGTGATGTCTTCATGTATATACGTATATTAAGAATGTGCTTAACAAAAAGATAAAAATATAATCAAATGTCTACAAACTTGGAAATGAACTGAGTTTGGAAAATGGGGGATGTTTTAATTTTCACATTTTCAAATATTAACACAAGAAAACTTGAGACTCGATTGCTCATACTGAACAGTAGGAAATTGGAATCATGGTGACCTATTCAGGAAGGGGCTGAGCTCTTTCTTTGCTCTTTGAAGCCCTTCACAGTTTTATTTAAAGCTGTTTACCCAAGGACTTTCCTGCTGCTAATGAGTGGATTGCTCATATTGATCTTTCTGCGATGGTGTTTTATCTGATATGTTAAAGACCTTATTTCAGCAGCTTGTGCTCCCCGGGTTAGCGTAATGCAAATTTGAAGCTAAGACATCCTTTAGGAATCCATTGTTTTCCCTTATTCTTTGGCTAATAGAATATGAATTATGCTTTTTAGTGAATTCTATGTGTACATTGTCATTCAACAAACCTAAGCATTAAGAATTAAAGGTAAAAAATGTAGTCATTCTGTTATAGAAGCACAAACAGTTATATAATACTTATGGAGAAATAAAATCAATAGCACAAATGTATGTGTATATCACTCTACTCTCTATAACTAAAAGTGTTTAATAGATATTTAAGTTTTTAATATATTTTAATGGGTTATTCAATGCTTGAATGGAAACTTTGCTTCAGTGCCAAGCAGAAAACAATGTAATATATCTGTTGCTAACCTATGCAGTGAAATACTCATTAAAATAAATATCTTAAGAGACAATTTCAAAATAACCCCGATGGCTGCTAACTTTCAATATCCTTTGTTCATTTCATATAATCAGTAGAAACATTCACCTCAGTGAGAAGATATCCACGTCTACACACCCATGTATGTGCACACAAACACAGAATTTTAATAATAGAAAATTCAAAATAGAATCTTTACAAAAATGTCAGTATACGAGTTAGATTTTTGTTTTGATTTTGATTTTGGTTTTTTGGTTTGTTTATTAAATAAGCATAAGCTTGGGTCAAATGAGAAAGAGGGAACTTCAGCTGAGAAAATGACCTGCAGGCAGGACAGTGGCTCATTTTCTTGATTAATCTTTGATGTGGGAGGGCCCAGGCCACTGTGGTTGGTGCCACTCCTGGGCAGCTGGTCATGAATTGTATAAGAAAGCAAGGTGAGGAAGTCATTTGGAGAAAGTCAATAAGAAGTGTTCCTCTACAGTTTCTGTGTCAGTTTCTGCATACAGGTCCCAGTCTGCTTGAGTTTCTGCCTTGATTTACCTTAATGGAGCACTATGATCTCTGACCTGGATATGTAATGTAAATAAATCTTTTCCCTGTAAGTTACTCATGATTATGTTTTTTATTACATCAGTAGAAACAAAAATAGGACAGAAATAGGTACCAAAGCATGGTACCATTGCTGTGATGGGCTTTTATACCTTGGAAATTTTTCTAAGAGAAAGGTGAAGAATTTTCAAGGTTTGAGGCTGGAAAAGTTGGAGCTTTAAAAGCTCTTGTAGGAACTTAATCATAACGCTGAGAATGACTTGAGAGTGAAGCCCTGCCTTGTGGCCTTTCAAAGAAAAGTTTGAGAGCATCCAAGAACTCTATAGAGACTGTTTTTTTTTTTTTGTCACAAACTGAAGTAAGAATCTGTGGGTTCTAGTAAGCAAGATCTGAAGATTCAGCCATGATCATCAGGAGACCAGAACAACTGAAGCCAATGTCTTCCATTACTAGGACAATTGATGCAGATTAGCTGGTACTGAAAACTCAGCCATGACCATCAAGAAACCAGCAGTACTGAGGCAAAATCTTATGGGAAGCATTTCTTTAGTGCCCATAGGCAGTCAAAGCTGCATCACAAACTGGTATTTAGATATGAACTTTAGAGTTCATAATGTATGAGAGATTCCCACATGGTGTTAGTTTTGAAGGCATGAAGGCGTCATAGAGAGCAGCACAATATTTGATAAAAATGTGAAGAGTAGATGTCTTTTCTTGTAATTTTAGTAAAAACATTTGAGTATTTCCTCCCTTGATATATTTGTCATGTATAACATTTATTGTATTTTTATGTATTCCCTCAATTCCTAGATTTTTAGGATTTATACCATGAATAAATCTTGGGATTTTTGTGGAGTAATACAAGAGTCTTAATTCGTTGCATATCTTGAGATGACCATCTGATTTCTACCAGTGAATCTATTTATGAGATATATTGTAATTATTGATTTATATATGTTGAACTCCTTTGTATACCAATAATAAACTAAGTTTATCATAATTAATAATCTTTTTTATGTGTACTTGATCAAGGTTTACCAAAATTTTATCAAAACAATAGTCATCTATGTTCATCAAGGGGATTAACCTACAACTTTTTTTCATGCCATGTTTTTTATGACGGTAATGCTGGCTGAATAAGAAATATATACATACTATATTAAATAATAAGATAAAAAGTAAATAAATAATAATATAATAAAGCATCTTAAGAATTTGTGATATGGTCTGATGAGCATTGCCATTGATTCTTCTGAATCTGTCTGGATCTGAATGATGATTAATTGAAGAAGATTTATATATGTATCATTACATTCTTTTTAGCATCCATTCTTAGAACTATGAACTTTCCTCTAAGGACTGCCTTCCTTTTATCCTACAGATTTTGATATAATACACTTTAATTTTTACCACATTTTAGATTTGTATTTCCTTATATTCTATAATTTTTATGGAAAATTTATTTTTTTCATTCTGATTAACCCCAAACTCTGACCAGATCCACCCTACTTTGCCACTGACATAAATTCATACCTTTTCTTTCATTCTCTCATTAAAATAAAAATAGCCGTCTTAAACATTAATAATGATAAGATAAAATTAAAAAAAAATTATGGGACAAAACAAACAATAAAAAATATCTAAAGAAAAGTACCAGAAACATAGACAAGGAGACACACATTCTCACACACAGAAACTACCTAAAAACATTGGGAAATATTACATCTATTGTAAACAAACAAACCAAAAAAGCCCTGACAAAACATTGTGAGACAAAGAAACTCCTATAATGTCATTGAGTTCATTCTAGGTTGACCATCTCTTTCTACACAGGGAGACTGTCCACAAGAAGGGCTTTGAATACATTGTGAGATTTTGTTGGAGAAAACTACTTTTTTATTTGAAAGCAGTTATCAACAGGAGACAGTGTCTGGGTAAGAGACAGAGGCTTGTGTCTACTTCTCCTCCAGCATGAGGGACCCTATAGGTCCCAGACCTGTGCAGGCCAAGCACGTGCTGCCACAGTAGCTGAGTAATTTTTGGTGTTGGTATTTGGTCTTGTCTTCATTGGGTGTGTTTTCTGTGTCTTGATTTCTGTTGTCCTCGATCTTAGATCGGTGTTGTAGCGATGAGTTGCATGGTAGGGAGTTACTTCTGAGTCCCTGCTAGGTATAGTCACTGACGGTCCCAGGTAGATTGTATTACTAGGTATTGGGAGCTGACATGAAAGAATTGGGACAGCCTCCCAGAAGGGCAGAGGGGTAGAGAGGATTCACAGTAGGAAGGACAGCAGGATCTGCCAGGAGTTATCTGTGGAGTCCCCAGGGAGTGAAGAAAGAAAAGACAGATGGTCTGCAGGTGGTCCGCTACAGAGCTATAGATGAGAATGAGAGTTTGGAATTGGAGGATGAGACGTGAATGAAGATTGCCTACCTGATTCCCTAATCGGAGTGTCCAGAAGATTTATTATGTGATCCATATGTAATTCAATAGTGTGTCCTTTAAACTCCATGACTTTGTATCATTTATCCTGCCATTGATATCTGTCTTTATTCCTGTGTGGTCAGTGAGAATACAAAACTTTCCTGCAATTTTCATTCAGAATTGTTTTGTATCCTAATGTGTGCGATATTTTGGAGAAACTTCTGTAATATGCTGAGAATGCATGTTCTCCAGTGTTTGAATGGAATATTCTGTAAATATCTCATAAGTCTATTTGATTTATGAGTTACTTAACACCAATTTTTCTCTGTTTATTTTCTGTCTAGATGGCCTGTGTGTTTATGAGAGTTGAGTATTGAAGTCATTCAGTAGTATGTTGGATTCAGTCCATGACTTTATATTTATTTGTCTATGTTTTATAGTATGGGCACACCTGTGTTTGATGTGTATATATTTATAATTGCAATGTAATATAGATATATTGTTGCTTTACGGGTATAAAGTGATCTTTTTATCTCTTGGGACAAATTTTGTTGAAGGTTTATTTTGCCAAGTGTTAGAATAGCTATGCATGCTTATTTATGAGAGCTTTCAGTCTTCCTGTTAAAACTGACTTCTTTTATATGATTTGCCCTTTTCAGTCCCGCACTATTATCATGGGAAGATTAAGAGAAGAGAGAAATGCAGAACTCCTGTGTTGTGGGATATTTATACATTGTGTGAAGATGTTTGGCTGTGGTTGGTGTAACAAACAACTGAAGACTAATAGCTAGGCAGGAGGATATAGGAGGGACTTCTGGGCAGAGGGAGAACTGTGGGAAGAAGAAAGGTGGAGTTGCCAGCCAGACACATAGCAAGTAGGATGGGCAGTATGGAGACCAGGTGATGAGCCTCCTGAAAACATTTAGATTAAAAAGTATGGGTTAATATAAGTTATAAAAACTAGCTAGGAACAAATCTAAGCTAAAGATGAGCTTTTATAATAAATAATAAGTTTCTATGTCATTATTTGGGACTAGTGGAGGAAAAGAGTCCCACTACGTACGGCGTCCAACGTGGACACTGAAATATTCAAACATAGGGCCTGATAAAGCTAAGATAAGTTCTGGACATGGAGTTGTACATGGCTTCCTAGTCCTGTAGTCTCTCAGGCTGGCTGATGCTCAGCATACAGCACTGCAGCTACCAGCTGTTCTTGCAGGCTTGAGCCGTCCACCTGTGCAGAGCCATGTAGTGGATGGACTGGCCATTCAAGGCTCATTTCATGCAGTCAAAGAAGCTACAGATGCACAGAAGCCAGATCCAGGCACAGAAAACCTTTTTTTAGAAAGGCCCAGTATGCCTACAAAGGTGCTTAGATACTGAACAAAGAAAAGAAAATGGATATAAACCATGATGGGAAAAGTAGTTTAAAAATAGTAAAGGCTTTAAAGAGAGAGTAAAGTAATAGAAAAAAATAAGCTACACCAGAATGGGAAATACTATAACACAGAGAGTTTGGAACTTAAATGGTGCTTTGTTAATTTTAAATAACTTTTGTTATTTGAAGATATATAATAGTATATATAAGTGAACTCAAATACTCTACCAGGGAACTCCTACAGCTGATAAATACCTTCACTAATATGGCAGAATACAAAATATACAAAAAAAAGTAGTACTCCTATATACAAATGATAAAGAATCCGCGAAAGAAATCAGAGAAAAATGACCTTTCACAGTAGCCACTAATAACATAAAATATCTTGAGGTAACACTATCCAGAGAAATTAAAGACCAATTTGACAAGAACTTTCAGTCTTTGAAGAAAGAAATTGAAGAAGATACCAGAAAAATGGAAAGATCTCCTATATTCTAGAATAGATAGGACCAACATAATAAAAATGGCAATCCTACCAAAGGCAATCTATAGATTCAAAATGCAATCCCCATTAAAATCCCAATACAATTCTTCATAGACCTTGAAAGAAAAATAATCAAATTCATATGGAAAAAAAAACAACTTAGGATAGCCAAAACAATCCTGTACAATAAAGAAACTTCAAGAGGCATCACCATCCCTGATATCAAACTATTACAGAGCTACAGTAGTGAAAACAGCTTGGTATTGGCATAACATGGGTTAAAGAGCTCACAAAACTCATTAATATAAGGTTTTCATCATCAACCAGACTGAACAGAAAAAAAAAAAAAACAAGAAACAAGACAAAACAGAGATTATACTAGCTCCCTCCTCCCTGGTTTATTTATGACATTTTGAAAGAACGAGTCTTAGAAGTTCTTTAGCAGTGATGGAACACTTACTTGGCATGCATGAGGCTCTGGATTCAGTCTTCAAACACGATTGGAAAAAGACAATGCTTCTAGTGATGCTGGCTGACTCCGAGATAGTGTAGAACAAAACACCACTGACCAAAGGCCGGGGGGGGGGGGGAGTCAATGAAATGAAACTATTCCTAATGATATTCTGCTATACTCATAGATCATTTCCCAGGCCAGCTGTCACCAGAGAGACTTATGATAGGAACAGATGTAGAGACCCACAGTCACACAGTAGGTGGAGCTAGGGGAACCCTGCACCATGTTCTCCCAGCATCCCTCAGTTCCTACCTGTTGTTACATGGTCCTTCTGGCGGGCATACCCATCTCTCCCCACTAAACTTCTCCAGCCCAGGAACTGGGTTGACCTTCCCCCCGATGCCCTCCCCTATATAACCCAGCAGTTTTGGTTACCTGGATTTCTTTTGTCTTTTGACCTTTATTCTGCTGTCTCTTCCCTATTCCCCTCTCCTTTTTCCTCTCCCAATATAAATGCAAGGTAGACGTGGGGCCTGCATTTAATTCTAGCTCTTATTAGACAGAGAGCAGATTCCCAGAGAAAGCTCGCTAGGTAGATGAGCCCTATCAATGAGCTCTGCCTTTACTTTTAAGAAAATTTATCTCAATGAATAAGGTAGGGAGTGAAGGACGAAGATTCCTGAAGTCAGACTCAGGGGTTCATACGCACCTGCCAACCGTGTGCTCCCATACATGATCATCATATCATATACAGAGACACACATCAAAAGTTGGTAATAAAGTCCAGTTAAGTAGGAATAATATTCTAGGGTGCGATTTCTGAAGTTTTAAGGCATCCTCTGTTCCACTTTGTTACAGAGGTTTTGAGAAACTAATTCAGACTTTTTCGTAAGATAGGCCGTGTGGTGCCATTTCATTGGCTTGATGTTCTTTCTTTATCAGTTTTAAAAGTCAGCAGATGAAGTAAAGGGTTTCATTGTGACATTTCTATAAATGACTATCCTTACTTTTCCCTTCCCATGCTATCATTTCCTGACCTCTGCCTTATTTCTCACTTGTCTGCTGCCTCTTCCCACAAGCCCCTTCTCCTTTCATATCGCAAGCATTTATTACCATTGCCTTTGTTGCTGAAAAAGAGATGCTGTCAAGCTAAACAGCTGCATTAGGACATCACTTTAAACAGATAGGAATAAACACAAATTTAATTATAATTCATTGCCAACTTAACTATCTTTGGTTCTCTAATTAGAAGAGGAAGCAAATGACTCCATGAGGAACATAACAAAATATTAATGGTGAAATGATGAAATAGCATTGCTAGCACACAAGCATAAAGCATATATGTCCAAGCACATAATGATTATTTGATCACTGTAATTATTAGGATGAACCTATATTTAGGAATGAGACACCTGAAAGATAAGGTACCTCTCACTATTTTTATCAAGAAGGAGAAATCAAAAGAACAAGTATTATGCAAATTTTAACACACATCTTATTTCTTATCTAAATATAAAATAAAAAGACAGTGAAATAAAAACGGGACACAAATTACCAAGTATTTTAAGAAAAAGAATAGAAAAAGAAGCAAGAACATTTTTGAGACAATCAGATGTCTGAGATGGTAGGACCATTGGTAGTCAGTCTCATTGCTACAGTGCATACTTTATTGGCCAGGACTGTAAAGAAGGAACACAAATAGAATTCTCCATAGTTCAGACATGGATGGCGTGAGTCCCTCTCTTGTGCGAAGTAATAAAGTGAATTTGAAAATACCATTAAGTTTGATATTTCATTCTGTGCCCAGTAAAGGATTCTTAGCAGGCAGAGAAAGCAGTAGAGATTGGTGAGAAAACAAGTTAAATGCCAAAAGAGCCCTCATAAAGGCTGCCTGATGTGGATATGAATTACCCAAGCTCCAGGAAAATAAACAGTAATTGAATGAAAATGAAGAATTTTAATGTGGCTGTGATGTGTACACTTCCTGTGTCTAGTTCAAAGTTGGATGCCTGCGGAACAGACCCATAAAAAGTAATTGGCACTTCTGTGTGGGGCTGTTCTTTTCAATTGAGGAAACTATAGGAAAAAAATATTAGGGAACATATTTCATGCAATGATTGTATTGACTCATTAGACCGCAATGCTGAGCCCAAACTTATAACAGAAAGTGATCTGGATGCCGGGGCTTCTATGATCTCACACAGCATCCTGCCTTTCTAACTGCAAACTAGACCAAAGTCCTGTCTACCAAACTGAAAAGTAGTTTTGACAAATCTGAACATATTCCCACTACATATGGTAGAGGAGAGAAGACGAAAAAATACTTTGATTAGACTAATGTCCAAACTCCTTTATTAACTGGCTGGGTTGTGGGCCTCATCGTTTCTCCTTACTATGTGAAAGTCAGTGTCTTCACGTATGAAACAAGGCTGATGAAACTGTGCTGTACCTGCCCACAAGTGAAAGGGCATTTTAAAGGACAGCATCATTCCGTGCTTACTCCTATTTCTCAATGTTTGCCCATCTATCTGTCATCTGTCTGGCTGTCATCAACCTCTCAGGCTATCATCTAAAAGTTCAAGATTGCAAGATATGCCCAGGCAAACAACGAATCGTTGATTTTTCCAGTGTCTAGAAACTATTTGAAGTTTGACAATTATTTATTAGATTTTGTTCTGTTCAAAGATCACCAGACAATATAGCATACATGTGCATTTATACATTCTTGTGCGTATCATATAATATACATGTCATAGCTATATGCTATATATGTAGTGCAATGCCACAATATAATGTTGTAGTTTTGAAGTCAAGAAGTCGTGTAAATTTCACTAAGTATGATGTAGCTTGAGCACTATATAACCGTGGTATTTTAATCACCGTAAAAGTAGTTCATTTTATAAATTTATCAGTTTCCTTCAAATATTTATAATTGATTCAGATTAAGACTTTACTTCAATATTCACCAACAATAAGAAGTTCTCACATAATAGAGTTATTTAAAAATTAAGGGAATAAATGTGCAAATGTTTAAATTAAATGTAAATAATGCTGAACAATATCTAACCCATTGCAACATTATTTATCACTCATATATTTATAATATCAATTACAATGAACACTAATTGAACAAGGTTGGGCACTATATTTTCCCAGGCTCTATTTTGTTAAATACATATTTTCTTTGCTTCTTGTGCCCATCTCTAAAGTAAGCTGAGAAAACTGTTATTTATTGTGGTGCAGTGTTTTATGAACAAGAATTTAAAAATATTAACTCTAATTATCCTTACTTTAAATGCTCTTATTAGTGACTTTATCTTCATTACAATAATATAAAAACCTTGAAACACTTTTTCTCTTCCATTAACAGTACTATAATTTTTTACTATGATCAGTTAGTACATCCCTTAAAAATCATTTATAATAAAATTTACTTAAGAATTTCACCTTCTAAACCCTATATATTGCTGTATCTTGGATTGATTGCTTTACTTCTTAAATCTTAATCAGCTAAGCAAGCATCATGGAGCTCACTGAGAGCGACGGGACAATCAGGGAGCCAGTATGGATCCGACATAGGTCCTGTGCATATATGTTATGATTGTGTAGCTTGGGTGTTCTTATGGGACTCCTAGCAGTGGGAGTTGGACTGTCTCTGACTCTTTTGACTTTTTTCGGACCTTTTCCTCATACTGGGTTGCATTGTCCAGCCTTACTATAAGGTGGTATACCTAGTCTTATTTATTACAAGTTGATATACAATGTGTGATTGATAACTCTGGGAGGCTTGCTCTTTTCTGAAGGATGGATCTGAGTGAGGGAATAGGGGGTGGGGAGGGGTGACTGGGAGAAGAGAAGGAAGGAAAAACTGTAATTTGGATGTAACATGAGAGAATAAAAAATAAGATTTAAAAATCTGACTTTTCATTAAGAGTAAATGTCTATTAAAGTTTTAGGTAAATCTTTGTCACATGATCTCAGTGATGCAAAAATTATCTTCTAAGAAGATGGAATATGAGGAACAGGAGTAACTGGATTAAACATTCCTGGGTTTCCTTTATCACTGTAAGCTTATGATTTACATTACATTCACCATGATCATTTGATTAGCAGCCAGCTGGTATATTAGATAAGGAAACTGATTGGCCTGATTGTTGGATTCTGACTGGCTGCAACTTCTCAGTTGTTTCCCCAGTTTCAAGAACCCTGTCTCACCTCTTGGAGTTCCTCTCTCAAGGGCTGTCCTGTTCCCCACTACAGATTTTCATCAGAGTGATTGGGTCACTGGTACAGTCATGCTACATGGGCATTGCTACCACACTCACTATTAACAAATGACAAATGATAAAAGAATGAGAAGGGCTGGCATTTGAAGATCTGATTCCTGCCCATCCCCAGTTCCCATCAGGGTTGAGAAAAAAGACACCTCAAAGAACCATTCTTGCTAAGAATCAACTCAAACTGTGCTTCAGTTTAGAAGCATATTTAGGCAACACTAAGACTTCTTACATATGACATTTGTTCATGAAAGGGCTTCCCCTTAACCAGAATGCCTTCTCCCTTCCCTCTGCTATACTGTTTTTTGTTACTATAAAAAAAATACCCAAGGTAACTGTTTGTAAATAGAAGAGATTTATTTGGGCTTTGTCTTGAAGATTACCATTTATGACCTATTTATTCCATTGCTTGAGGGCTCAAGTAGAGACAACACATCATGCACGTCATGCCAAGAAATGTGTGGCAAAGCAAAGCATTCACTGAATGACCCAGAAGCAGAGGCTAGGGGGTAAAAGTGGCTAGATTCTCAAAATACTCATCAGTGTAAAATCTGACCTAAAAAGTCTTCACTGGGTTTCAACTCTTGAAGGTTCCATTGCTTCTCAGTTAGCACCACACAGGGGAATAAGTGTTCAGTACCTGAAATGATTAACATTTAAAGTCTAAACTAGACTTTATTTATTCCCACACCTCACATCCTCCTAGACTGGCTGATTCTCCATGGTATTACTGTGATGTGATGCATTATTTTAGAAGGGTTACTGATTTCATGTTGGGCCAAATCCCTCCTTCTCTAACTCACAACAGACGTCTTGTTATAAAGATGTGACCTTGTAATGTCTCTAATTTCTTTAGAGCACAAAAGATTATGGTCTATTCATCTATGCTTATTTTTAAACCATTGAGTTAAGTACAATAGTACACCTGCATGATGCTATTGTGGTCTATCTAGGATTGTCATATACCAGTGATGACTGATGTAGTACAAGCTACTATGGAGTGGAATTATAAATTATCCCATGATAATGGTTTTATCATTATTTTATGGATCATGTAACATGCTTTTTCTTCATTGAGGATTAATTTTACTGCCAAAGAATCCCATTCAAAGGAATATGTTTGCTTATTATACATCTGAATATTTTTATTTTTTCTTTGGCTGTTAAAAATGTCTGTGAGAACTTATCATACATATGAATCTCAGAGGCTTAACACAAAGTCTTACTATATACAACCCTTGCTGTCATGCACATTGAACTGTGAATTGATACAAATACAGCAAGAATGTGTCTATTTGGAGGAATTATGATAATCATAATTTCAAAATTGGGTTTTCAGTTGATAGTGCTCTTTCAGCAATTTAACACCTTGAGAATCTTATTTGGTCTGTGGCCACTTGTCAAAAGTCAGAAGTACTTTATTTACCTGCTGGAAAAATCAGGTTGTTTATCCCTGTACTCATCTCTAAACATCATTTATTTGGTGACCTTGACCGATGTGAAACTTGTTGAGTACACCACAAATTGGTATTAGAGTTAGAAACCAAAAAGATGGATTGCAGACAGCAGGTCATTGAAGCTGATAGGAATAATTTATCTTAACAGCATGGTAGAATGATCACATCCTGATAGGGTATATGAAATACTCAAAGATGAATTTGAAGATGGAGTCTAGGGAAATTAACAATTTCCAAACTCAGAAATGCTTTCTTATTTGCATATATTTTGTCCAGTCAATGAGCACTGTTCTTTGGACAGCACAGCAACACCTTTGCGCCCAGTGTAATAACATGCAGAATTACAAATAATTGGCTAAAATTAGAGACTGTTTGCAGGTTCTTCTGAGTTAAGTACTGTGGAGTATGTAATCTCTTTTATTTAGGTTATCTATTTTGTAATAAAAAATGTACGAACATCCATTATTGTCATTTCTTCCTGTTGTTTTACCCCTTTATTTCCTTTTTCCTTTGTTCTAGTTTTCTATAAAGAATTATAGTTACCATTGCAACATAGTCACTGCAGTAAGCAGAATAACATCAGCAAAATTTTGCATGATATAATTCACCATGTCGTTTTAAATATAAATTTATCTCATTATGTTCTCAAAAGGTTTTTTTTTCTTACCTGTTCATAAAAAATGTCACAGAAAATGGTAATCCTGTTAAGAGGACCAAGTTTTGTTTGTAGAAAGTGAAAAGCACAAAGAAAGGCATGACTGAGCATGCCTGCAATCAGGAAGCAGCAATAGGGGTTCATCACAAGTTTGAGATTGCCATGGTCTTCATAGTAAGCACTAGACCAGCAGGGAAATATGAGAAGACTCTGTCTTAGAGTAAGTTAACAAAAAGACAAAAGCAAACAAAAGAAAACTCCAAGCTGAAAGACAGGAAAAAAACATACATAATTTTTTATCTTAGTATTTATTTATACTAAATACATAATTCATTGTACATAATGGTGGACTTTATAAAGACATTTCACTGAAGAGTATCATGTGCTATGAGCATTCTCATGCTCTCTCTCACCGCCTGTATCTGATAGTTTCCTTCCTCCCTTATATCTCACTTATGCCTTAAATTCTCTCTCTCTCTCTCTCTCTCTCTCTCTCTCTCTCTCTCTCTGTGTGTGTGTGTGTGTGTGTGTGTGTGTGTGATTTTATGAATCTACAACACCTCTGTTCTATACAAGAGAAGTGTATACTATTTGTTTCTTTGTATCTGGCTTATGTTTCTTAACATGATCATTTCCACTTACATCTTTTTCACTGAAATTACATAATTTTGGGGTTTTTTGTAGCTAAATAAAATATCCCTCATTTTCTTTATGGATCCATCCATTGACAGACACATAGGCTGATTCCATAACCTACTAAACGTGGATGTGCAGAAAGCTCTATGACATGCTTATTTAGACTCCTTTGGGCATGTATTCAGAAGTCATATTCTTAGGTCATAGACTAAAGTTATTTTAATCTTTTTGAGGAATACTCACCATGACTTTTTGAGGATAAATATATTATTTATTAAAGATACTTGTTCTTTATTATACTGTCCTTATGGAATTTTTGTAAAGATTATTGAAAGAAGTTGGCATATAAACTAAATATTTGTTTACCTTAGAAATATCTAAGTTCATACCACTATAAAGTTTTAGTACAATGCATAATATATACCAAATGCATATACCAAATGGTATTCTGTATACATTTTCAGAACCAGACCTCATTCAGAAAACACATATGAAACTGCTTCATTTAGTATTTATTGTAGTTGAAAATAGCTTTAATATGCTTATAAATCGTATACTGACTCTCATCATTTGGGTATTTTATTGAAATATCTTTTAGGAATAAAACCAAATGATCTTCATTTTCCTTAGCCATACTAATATTCATATCATCTTACATCTTGCACCTGTTGGTAATTTGAAGCATTCTGATGTCAGGTGGTTGGGATTGTGAGCTGAAAGAGCTTTCCTCCTAGCTGTGGATAGTGTTTGGCCACCATAAGGCACAAAGGTTTTTGATGTTTTTATTGGCATGATAATGACATTCACTAGAAGCGTTCTGTTTGAGAATCAGGTTGAAAACTTTAGCAAATCTGCATTACAATGTTCTGTCCTCCTTTCAATGTGTGACATAGGATAGAGATTTAGTGACATTTCTTGTGACGTTCGCGGTACATAACATGTAAAATAATAAATTGGTGCTGCATCATTTAAGATATTTTACAAGAATATTAATCAAATAATGTGCAAAAACATGTATCTGCTTGATATATATATATATATATATATATATATATATATGCATATTGTGTGTGTGTGTGTGTGTTTGTTTAACTCATCTTTTTAAAGACGTTATTCTTTTCTCTGGACCTGGAGAAAAATTTCAGCAACTCAAAACATATATTGCTTTACACAGGACCTGAGCTTGTTTCCCAAAATGGTCAACTTGTAAAATACAAGACCTTTGACTTCCAAAAACACTCATGCTTCCGTGCACACAACCTCATACAGGACACCCAAGCTCACACACACCACACACACAGAGAATTTAAAATAAAATACATCTAAAATCCATTTTGAGAAGTAAGTAGATGAAATGGTTTTGTTTTTAGAATGTCACCTCTGCAAGGACATACACCAGCTCTGTGTTGACAAAAAGAATGGCAAAGGGGTTGTTTTTGGAAGAGGAAGTATGAAAAAAAAATTTCGATTACATTCAAGCCTGGTATAATCAGAGTGTAAATAAAGGATGGTCGTCTTTTGAAGTCCCCACACTGAGGTTTAGGAACAAAGTCATTAATTTCATGCATATCATGTTAGAGAAGTGGCTGAGAAAAGTACTGAACTAGGAAAACTTTATTTTTACCCTTACAAAATACTATCAATAAACATGTATTTGGTGATATCTGGGCAATTTAGTTGGATCAAAATATCCTATAGCGAAAAATAGGGATGATTTCAGGCCATGTGAAATCTAATGCTATATATAGTATACAGAGCAATTGGATATTAAGTTGTTAATTGTAAGTGGTGGTTCAGCGCTGTGGTGGAAAGGTGAATTATTTAGTCATGTGACTAGAGCATCCATTTCAGTGTTAGCTTTAGTGTATGAACTGAAGGACAAACAGAAATCAGCCCAGGGCAAGGGCAACATTTTCAGCCTCTCAGTGAAAAGATAGAGAGGTTTTGTAAGGCTAAGAATGGCATGCTTGAGAAACTGTCATGAGTTATCTTTACAACTAAAAAGAGAGAGAGGGAACACATGGGCAACAAACCTAAATGATGAAAACAACACGAGAATTTAAAACCATATTTTTGTCTGACCTTCATTTATTAAGTTATGAAAAGCTTTTCGAGTTCTCAAAGGAAAGGGGGCTTGGTTCTGCATTCAGGCTGTGTATTGCCATCTCCCCTTGTCCTTCACTTGATGCCACAATCTTCATGTTCCCCACAGAAAGAATTCAGGTGAAACATGCATAACACAGGGCAGAAGATAAGTTCACTTTATTACAAGGTAAAGTGGTGTTTGCTCAAGGATAAGATCAGGCAGAAGTCAAATGGATCATTGTCACAATTTCCTTATCTTTCTGCTTCTTAGCACCCCTGGAATGGCCGCCTTTCTCAAGGTTCATTTTTCTATGCAATATTTGACAGCCCCATTCCATTCTTTTAACCAGGAAAAAAAAATGTAACATAGTAGTTTATAAGTAATTAACCAACAAAAGAATAAAAATGAATTTATAAAAATAGATATCTGTAGGCATATTTATCCACGCAAGCATGTGGACCCCAGAGGCTGACGTCAGTATCTTTTTCTACCTTATGTTTTTGTAATGGGGTCTCTCATCAAGTCTGTAGTTTACCATTTAGGCAGACTGTCTTGTACTGGTATTTCATTTGTATTTTAATAAAGAAAGCATGCCTGAAGATCTGAGAGTAAAACAGCCCCGCTGGTCAGCCTTACAGATCACACACCTTTAATCTCGGTAGCCACACTAGTTGCCATAGAAACCAGGTGGTTCATCCCCTTAATCCCAGGTCTGCACACCTTTAATCCCAGCCCTAGAGAGCAATATAAAACGGGAGGAAACAACTCTCAGTTTTAGTCTCATTCTGAGATTCCTGGAGCCAGGATCACCGTTTCAGACTGAGGTCGAGGTAAGAGACAGAGGTTGCCTGCTTTGCTTTTCAGACCTTCAGGTTGAATCGCAATTTCTCTCTCTGAGTTTTTATTAATTGTGCTTCACTGCCTGACCAGGAAACCCAAGGGGCCTGCCTGTCTCCATCTGGCAGCAGTGAAATTTCATATATGCAGTGCCACACTTAGTTTATGTGAACACTAAGGATCCAAATTCAGGTTCTTTTTTTTTTTTTTTTTTTGGGTTTTTCGAGACAGGGTTTCTCTGTAGCTTTGGTGCCCGTCCCGGAACTAGCTCTTGTAGACCAGGCTGGCCTCAAACTCCCAGATCCTCCTGCCTCTGCCTCCCGAGTGCTGGGATTAAAGGCGTGCTCCACCACCACCCAGCAAACTCAGGTTCTTATGCTTGTCAATTTACCCACTGAGCCATTTCCTCCTCCTCAAATATATATTCTTCCCAGCCATACAACCTTTGACCTACAGTCTGTATTGCTTATGGGAAGTGCAGGGGATTGGTGATTGTCATCAGAGAGCCTTCATCCAGAAACTGATGGAAACAGTCACAGACAGCAACAGCCAAGCATTGGGCTGAGTTTGGGGAATCCTGCTGAACAAAGGAAGGAAGGAATGTAGGAGACAGAGGGGTCAAGCACATTACAAGGGAATCTACAGAAACCAGCAACCTGGACTCATAGGACCTCAGAGTCTTGTTCAACAGCCAGAGAGCCTGAATGTGCCCTCTACTTGTAGAAACCCCCTCCCCGCAACAGTGGGAGCAGTGTCTGTCCCTAAGGCTTTGGCTGGCTTTTAGGAACCTATTCTTCATGCTGGGTTGTCTTGTGCAGCCTTAACACAACGGGAGGAGGTTAGTCTTACTGCAACTAGGTGTGGCCTGCTTTGTTACTTCTAAATACCCATGGGTGGTCTGCCTCCTTCTGAGCAGATCCAAAGGAAGAGTGAATTGAGGGGAAAGGGGAAGGAGAAATGGAGGGAGGGAACAGGAGGAGAGGAGGGAGGGGAAACTGTGGTTTGACATAAAATAAATGAATAAATTTAATTAGTAAAAAAAGTCTTGAACAGAATTCTTTTTTAAAGAGACACCTATTTTACAAAGCATGGAAAATGGTAGACTGATAACCCTTGGGAGAGGCACAATGTCTCTTTAGAATAAATATCTCCTCTTCTGCTAGGACTTCAGCACTAGACCCTGGTTACACTTCCATTAAGACTTTTTACTGTTCCTAAATTGTTGGTGTAATTTGAATTATAGACAGTGTAAAGTGTTTTGAGAGATTCAAGAGATAAGTAGAGTAGTCCATTTTCCACACATGATGAAGCATGAAAGAAAAATCAGGGGTGGAAATATAATACAATCGTTGAGATGATGTGTATAGCAGAATAATACCTCTATATATGGCAAATACACTGTAGACCCCAGTGGATGCTAAAATTGTGGATCATAGCTGTCTGTTCTCTCTGCTATTTTCCTCTACATCAATAAACAATAAAAATAAAACAACTGTAACAATATATTATACCATAAGGTCCATAAATGATATATCGATCTCTCACAATACTGTATTATACTCTACCTGAGGCGGGATGTAAAGACAAGGAAAATTAAAGAGACATGGAAAGAGAAAAACCATCCCCCTTGAACTGTGCTTCAATTCTCTTGATAGCTGGGCACCTGTAATTTCAGCACCTATAGAGACAGTATTCCCTTCATATAAGGATGCTTAAGGCCCAAGCCTATGTGATCTTTGAGTCTGTTCTTTTGCAATGTGCAAGCCTTTGGTTTTCTGAGAATCCCACACACAGGACAAGGAACTTTGTTTATACTATAACCACATCTGTATTCCTGTGTGCACCCTTGGTAACTAACATAGACTTTCATAACTTTACCATCCGTAATCCTATGCACTGTACCTAAGGAACTACCATACATTTTATTTAAAATCCTTATCACATCTTTAAGACGTAACTTCGGAAGCCATCAAAATCACACAGAGTATAAGAACATCTGAGCACAGCTGTCTCTTGAGAAATCCCAAGCCAGGATTGTGTGTGCTTCCTTCCCCAAGAGTCTTTTTCTATTATACCCCTGCTAAAATCCATGTAAAATCTCACTATATGAAGCTCTGACTGAACTTCATGCTCACTCAGCCTGAATTCTTTTCCAAGGCAAAGTCCAGAATCTGACCTTCACTGAAGGAGAACTCATTGAAAAGAACCCAAGCTACAATATTTGGCAGTATGAGCCGTGTCTCTGGTCCACTTTTCTTTCTAGGAGAATAATCAGCCACTCTTTTGCCTCTAAGAGAACCATTTGAGATCCTGATAAGTGAGCCAATTCTAGACTGACAGCCATAGATGTGAGCATTATTTGGCAGTGTATTACAGATCCATGCCATGTTATGGATGACTGTTTTTATGAATGCCACACTCCGAATCCTGTTCTGATCCTTAGATTTCCCCCATAGACTTTCTAACTTCTCTACTCCAACAGCTCTCTGTGAAGACAGCAGGCTCCATCTTTCCTAATCTCATATTTTCAGTTTGCACTCACAACCTCAAATGTCTCATGAAACTCTAAACAAAAAGGTCTGCCTAGATTTTCAGTGCCATAATAGATGAATGGAGATATCAAGGTTCTCAGTTCATGAACTGCTAGGAGCATAGCTATTGTGTATACTATGTATACTATGTATGTTATGTATCTACACCATCATAAAAAGGTAAATTGGGGTACACTAAGAAAAGGCACACTGTGGCTAACAAAGAGGGAAATTACCCAGCTAAATGTGAAAAAGAAAAAGGAAACAGCCAGTACCATGGACATAGCTGTATTAGACAGGCCAGTGGTGATTAACATTGGCTGGAGACCGAGCATGTGGATTCTGAGTCTGAACAATGTACAGGCCATCAATATTTAGCTCAGGCTGGAAAATCACTGCAAATTTTCCAGGTTGAAATATTGAAGGCCAGTGACAAATATTCCAGATGGGGAGTTCAGTATAAACACCCTAGGTTTCTGCTCACGGCGTTTCTCTGCGTTTACCTTGAAAAAGAGCCAGAAGGGAGAAAAGGGATGAAACTGTGCTGTTTAATAGAAAAGGGGGGAGTTTAATTATAGATAAGTAGATCCTAAGAGACAAAGCTGTAAC
This sequence comes from Microtus oregoni, assembly GCF_018167655.1. Taxonomy (NCBI): domain Eukaryota; kingdom Metazoa; phylum Chordata; class Mammalia; order Rodentia; family Cricetidae; genus Microtus; species Microtus oregoni. The sequence goes on from NW_024543069.1 coordinate 8,105,187, forward strand.
TGTGGAAGACATCAGCACAGTCAAAGAAAACCATCCTCAACGGCTGGAGAGACGGCTCAGCCATTAAAAGCACCTGTTGCTCTTTTCAGAGGATGTGAGCTCATTCCCAGGACCCACAGGATGGTTCATAACAGTCAGTAACCCCAGTTCCAACAACCACTTCTGACCTCCGTGGGCACCATGCACACTGTTGGTGCATATACTGACAAGCAAACAGAATACTCACACACATAAAATAAAAATTTTAAATATTTTTTTTTAAAAGTCCTGCACTGTGCTGGGGCAAAAGGAAAGGACTCCTCAGGCCAAGACCCATCAGAAACTTCCTCTACTGAAAATTTAAACAAAGGAGAGAACCAGACCTGAAAATGTTACTGAACAGCTTTCCTCATCAAAAGTAGCCAGCAGAGAACTGCTTCCTCAGGAACCGGCCTGGAAGTCAAACAGCAGTCATGGGACCAATCAAAGCCAAGCTGACAATATTCTTATTAGACAGGCCAGATGATACTGGCTTTATGGGACAATATGATGAAAGAGTCAGAGAATCATAGAGGCTAAGGTCAAAGTGCAAGAAGGCTGCAAAGGCAAAGCAATGGATGGCAGTGCCGGCTTCTCTACAAAGGCCTTGAGACATAGTTATATTAAACCTTCCTCTAAGATAAAGACATTCTTTCTTATAGGGATGCTTGAGAAGACATGGGATGACATTCTAAAGAGAGCTGAAGTGGGAAGGCAGCTGTCTTTCAGTCTTTTCTGTTCCTGTAAGTTACCCCAATAAAACTCATTGGTTCACCCTGTTGGAGTTTCAGGGTACCCTTATTTTGATCTGTCATCAGTTTCCTACGAGCAGACAATTGTTCGTGTCTCTCTACTAATAATGTCACACAACATTGACCTTGAAAACCTATCATAGTGAAGCCTGAGTTGCAGCCGACACCCCAGAAAGATGAAGATGACAAGACCATAGGCTGTCTAACAGGAATTTCATATGCAGCAGAAACACTGTGGTACCCACAGTGGGTCTTACATCTTCTCACCCCCTCCAGTTTACTCCTGCTGTGGATTAGCCAAAGCCATCCGAAGACTGATCTTTAATCTCTCCAAAAAATAAATAATAAATCCCGTGTATTTTCCACTGTAGTATTTTCCCTTACGCTTGCTTCCAGACTAAGAACTGGCAAATTAAGCTAAATCTGTGTGCTGAAATTGGATCACTTTTGCCATAATTTAGAAAGATACGTTCTGAGATTCCTTCTGACCAGGTCTGAATGGCTTTGTCATGGGACCCCCAGATACAGGAGGAATGCTACACATACCTTAATAAATTCTCTTAAGCTTACGCTGTCTCATTCTATAAACTCATTTGAGAGGATAATTTTTATGACCTTTGCTTTGTAAGCACAGTGTCCTTGCAATGTCCCAGCTTCCCCACCATGAGATTCCCACACCCTTCACAGCTCTGCTCTCCCCTCTCCCTCCCCTCCCCTTCCTCTTCTTTCTCTTCTCGCTCTCAACTATCTTCAGGTGAAATTTTCTCCAGCCACTCCGCCTCACTTGCTGGATGTTCTTTCTCCATCACAAACTCACTTGGGATTTTCGTACAGAGAACTCAGAGAAGAGTTAACGTTCTGCACTCCTCTCCCCAGAAAACATCTTTCCAATTTGAAAAACTGCTAAAGAAATTTGGGACAGCCCCTGGGGACTGCTTTTTTCCCCATATCTCAACTCTCCTATATACTACCAAACTAAAGGCATTGGCCAAGATCTCTCCGCTTTCGTCAGAAAATTCCCAGGAAAAGCTCTATATCTGGTTTTTATAGATGCCTCAATAGATGAGGGTCACACTCATAATCCAAATATAGCTTTGTTATGTCTTAGGGTGGGCCTGACACAGAGTTGCTCTGAACATATCAGACACTGATGTAGGACTTGAGGTGTGATGTGGGGACACACCTAGTACTACTATATTAAATTCAGGGAATAAGAAAAGGATGTAGCAAACCCATTAACTATAAGTTATGGAAAAGTGCAGAAAGTGTCTAAAAGTCTTCCAGATTTTACACTCTAGAGGAGATGAAACCACGAGCGAGTACACTAATCAGTGCTCACAGAACCAGATTGCATGCTAATGTAGATTTTATAAGAAAGCCTCTTCAGACATGAGAAAAATCTAAATATTTAAAAAAGAAACTGTGCAAGGAACCCCAGATTTACTTCTCTATTTTATTAAACAGAACTTTCCCGGTCTTTAATAGCAAGGAGGAGACCCTGTGAGCTGGAGGAAGAAACAGACAAGCTGCACCTGCAATTAATAGAAGTTTTTGAGGCCTCCCTGCCTATCTCTGGAAATCCTAGAGCTCCATCTACTGGCCAGTCAGTGCAGTTGAAGGGAATTAAGCAAGCCTTACAGAAAAAGTGACCAGAAAGAAACTTCAACAGGAGCCACAAAGAGCACAGAAGACCACCAGACCTCACATGCATCCGTAAGAGCAGTGTGTAATTTGCAAGTGGGCACACACTAAATCAAGAATGTCCTTCTCTTCTTTATGACAGGAGGTCACCTTCATCTGATGACCCAAAGCTCAGGTAAAACATAAAAAAGAATAAATTCCCTTGACTTTCTATGCAATACGGCCCCCAACAAGGAACGCGGTTCCCATCCCCGTGCAGATTGTTAGGATGCTAAGGCTGTATCAACTTCCACACTCTCTACCCCTGTGGATGAGCTCAGATAATTCTACAAGTAACAAAGTGGCAAAGTTAACTACGTTACCCAGGGCTAATTTTTGACCCCTGATCACCTTTGCCAGTTTGACCTTTTGGTCTCTGATTGTCCTCTCTGATATTGATGACAATATCAAACCAACGTGGCTGATGCTCCTCTTAACCTCTCTAGCAGCCAAGAGGTCATCTCACTTATTCTTCTCTGCTCCTAAATTTCCCCAATTTCCTCTTAGATGCTGATGTAATTCTGAATTTTATGTCTGTTTAAGACTCCTCAAGATTCCACATGATCCTTGTAATGTTCCTAACACTGAGTCTCCTGTCTCATGATGACCAGAGCTGCCTGTGGCCTCAAAGGCCTTTCCAGCAACAAATATCTTCATCATCAACAGGTTCCCCTTGACACACGGGATCGCTCCTTACCATTCACTGACAACCACTTCTACCACAAATCATTCAAAGGACTCTGACATCTTTTTCTCTAAGACCCCTATACCCTTAATACATGAAAACAAAGATTTTGCAGCCTCTCGCTGATGCAGTTATCTCTATTACACACCGTAGCTCTTCTTGCAACACCATATCTTTTGAAATAAGCTAGATGGGTCCTACAGAAAGGTCCAGAACCTGAGGACCACAAATTAAGAGGTTGTTCTAATCCATGTCATAGTTCATAATCCTTACACCCCTCCTCACACTTGGTATTAGGTTCTAAGGATGCCTTTTTTTCTCCATGCCTGTATACTTACACTCACAGTTTCTTATTTGCCTTTGAATGACAGTAACCCTCTAGCCAGGTCACTTGACAACTTACCTTGAATGAGTTGCCTGTGGAATTTTGAAATCACTTTCATACTTCTGGACAGGTTATAGGCAAAGCCTTAAAAGCCCTTATATTTCCCCCGGAGAGCAGTCTTCTCAAGTATGTAGATGACTTTTTAAGATGCATCCTAGACATACTCTCTACAGTACTCTCTACAGAGTAACCACTGGTCTACATCTTCCAAGGTTGACTTCATGTGGATGTAAAGTTACTTGTGAGAATAGCCAGAACTCCTGATAAAAGATCTAGTTTCTTCGACTAATGTTAACCACAGGCAAAAAAAAAAAAAAAAAAAAAAAAAAAAAAAAAAAAAAAAAGAAAGAAAAGAAAAGAAAAAGTCTTTCCAGTCATCATGCGAATTTCACTTTTGCTGTGGGGAATCCCCTATGAAACAGCCGGGAGTGTCACGACATAAACGCTAATGCAGAACTCAGATGTTTTGACTAACTGCCTTTGTGAGATCTAAAAGGGCAGAGGAAGAACTGTTTGTTCAGACTCTTGTAATTACTGGATTGACCTCTGCCTTAGCGATAGCTCTTTCTAATCTTACTAATCCCTTTTCTCTATATGTATACGAGCAAAAATGAATAGCACTGATGAGTAATAACCTGAATTTTGGGACCTCTCAAGTGTTAAGTTGTGCATCTCTCTACAAATTATTAGAGCTGGTAGCATAGGATTATCTCCTTGCCTGGGGGTAAAGCAGCTGTGCTTTTGTGATTGATCAGCTAGAGACAGGAATGTTAAGCCTTGGATAAGGTAGGTGAATCACGTGATTCACTTGTTCCTTGAAACTTAATTCCAGGTCTTTCCATTCGATCTAAGATAGAAAAATCAACAAGTACCAGACTCCTCTGTGAATCTTCAGAGCTCTCAATAAAACCTCACCAAGCTCAGAACCTCCAGATTCTAAGCCCATGACCTCTCTCCAACATTGCAATGAAGAGACCATTGATCTCACCTGAAGTCCTAGACCAGCCTTACGGAATTACGTACTTTCCACGAACTGAGTTGCTTGGTTCAAAGTGGAAGCGACGGAATGGTGGTAATAGCACAGAAGTTTTCAGAGAATATGACAGTGAGAATAACAGAAGCCACAGAAGATGAGGATCCTCAAAGTAATTCCACATCAGTCCCAAAACAGGACTTATTGTTCTTCCTGCAGCTCTCTAGTTGGGGACAGGAATGAGTCTCAATGTATTTTAACCCTGATTCTGCCTATGTTTTCCAGTGATGCATACCCGTGCCTCCATTTAGAGAGAAAGAGATCTTCTCTTCATTCCCCAAAATACTCCAATAAACCTGTCCTTGAGATTTTGGCCCTACTAGAAGCCAGTTAGTGTAGTAATTGGAGTGGCAGGGCTGCGTCCCCAGTACCCCGGCTGCTTGCTCGGCTAGCTTATGCCACGAAATAATTACACAGACACTGTATTCTTTTAAGCACTGCTTGGCCCTTTAGCTCTAGCACTTACAGGCTAATTCTCACATCCCGATCAACCCATCTCTAATAATCTGTGAGAACCGGTCTTACCGGGAAGATTCTAGCCTAGTCCATCCTGGGTCGGAGCTTCATCGCTTGTGTCTGCCAGGGAACAGGGCATGGCGTCTCTGCTGAGGCATCTGCTCCGGAGAGCAGAGCTGTGGAGTCTCTGACCTCACTTCCTCTTCCTCCCAGCATTTTGTTCTGTTTACTCCTCCCACCTATCCTCTAACCAATAAAATGGGCCAGGGCAGTTCCTTTATTAGCCAATGACCTTCCTCCATCATTTCCCCTTTTTTGGTTTAAACAAAAAAAAAAAGGCTTTAACTTTAACATAGCAAAATTACATATAACAAAACAGTTATCAAGTAAAAGTTACAATAATCTTTATCATAACTAAGGAAAACTATAACTATAACTAACTATTCTTAACTCCATCAAAGACTCCAGAAAGATATAATATTACCTAAGTAAACAAGAACTAAGAAACTTCAAACTCTAGAAATGACAAAGACATCTCGCTGCCTGGACAGTCACCCAAAGTTCCTCTGTACCGTTGGGGCATCCATCTTCAGCATTCAGGCCATGGTATCCAGCAGACATTTCCATAAAGCAGGAAAATTCAAAGTCAGTTCAGTCACTATCTGTTGTGTCCTGCAGAATGTCTCGCAGACTCTTTCATGAATCAGGAACCCCGAAAGATCATCTCACCTTAGGCAAGTTCAGTAGTCCTCTCTCTGCGGGTTCTCTGTGTCCAGTTTAAGCAGTAGTCCAGGCAAGAGCAGTTTCTTGCCCAAATGGCTATCAAACTCCACCAGGTGCCTCTTCGATGCCCATCTTCCTCTTGAAGTACATTGGTGCTGCCAGGAGCAGAGTGTCTCATTGTCATGAAAAGTCCTCAGTTATTAAAACATCAAATGTCCTATTCTGTAATCTTTGAAAGACATGAAGAATGTCTATCTAAAATATATCTCTATATATCTAGAAAATCTAACTAACATGACTACAAGCTTTACTATTATCGATGATTCTCCATTAACAACCTATATTTCTTAATTATACAGTACATATTTAAATGAACTACATAATCACAATACCTTAATCAAAATCAGAAACACTTATACATATAACAAAATTGACCTTAAATCTCTATCAATAAAGCAAAATCTATACTAATGCAAATTATTCATATCTATATCATATCCCCCTTTAAATGTAAAAGGACGTTTATAAACCATATTTGGGAACATGGGCGCAGTTTTTTTCTCTCTAAGCTGCTTCCTGCTGAATTGGGGGCGTCATTAATTAGGTCTTTCATGGTATAACCTGTGTGCTAGTTTCATCTCAGTTGGCAGTTGAGCGAAGCAATTTTTTGAAGGCGTGCACAGGATTCATTCAGGTGGACGTGGTCTATCATACCACATCGGAATAGAAGAAATGAACAGCGTCTCATCCTCTGTGAAAACAAAATAAGAAACTCCTTTCCAAAGTATCATATCCTTAGATCCAAATTCAAAATATCTATGTTGGATTAGTTCAGAAGCATTTATAAACAAATATTTTTTAGTAGCTTTTGCTCTTTCCTCAGCATTCAAATAATTTAAAGAGAGCATAATAGCATACAGTATCAAAATTATCTGTGTATTTTCCATCTTTGTGCAGCTTTGTTTTAACCTCTATTTTGTTTATTTTTACTTTTAACTCTTTGCTTTTTGAGACAGGTTCTCTGTATCTTTGACCTGAAGTAACTCTGTAAATCAGGCTGTCTTTGAACTCTCAGAGATCCGCCTGTCTCTGCCTCCCAGGCATTCGGGATTAAAGGTGTAAGCTACTACACCTTGAACTCACAGAGATCTGTTTGTCTCTGCCTTCTAGGCACTGGGATTAAAGGCATGTGCTACCACACACAACAACTCTCTTCCTTTTTTTTATGTTTTTTACTTTAAGAACTTCAACTTTTAGTCTGCATATATTTTTAACACACTTCAAACCATTTAGAAATTTTCTTTGTCTTTGAATCTCTCTTTACTCTATATCTCTCTTTTTCTGACCACACGAGTCTTTAATTTACCAAGCAATATCAGTAGGATTAAAGGCGTGGCTTTGCCGACTGGATCCAGCCCATTCCTTAGCTTTCCAGCCTCATGGCTGAGGTACTGGCTGTAGCCAGCAAGCTAGCTTCAGCAGCCTGTGCTTGCAAACCGCACAAACCGCCTGCGTAAAAGAGTCAGAGTTTGTCCTGGCAGGACAGCCCAGAAAGCCGGCATTTTTAAATGGCGCAGCTTTTTTCCTGCTACGGCTGAAAACTGAAAAGCATGCGTTCAGCTTTTCGTCAACACCATTTAAGTGTTTCGTGGCAGGACCTCTTAATGAGCTGCAGGCTTTGCAGCTAAAGCTGAGTCAGGAAGCCTCTCTTAGATGAAGCACTTGCTTGCCTCTAACAAGCAGAGCAGACCCGAGAACACAGCGAGTCTAGTTGCCATCAAACAAATCTTAGCACTTTACTCCAAATGCTCTATTCAAAAGCTCTGTCTCCCACAGGAGCCAGACAGAGATCACAATGGCGGCACAGCCCCAGGAAGTCGCGCTTTAAAATGACACAGCATTTTTTCTGCTACTGTTGCCGAATCAGGAAATCTCTCTACAGCACGCCACCAACAAACAGCAAAAATCTGTGTTAAACTCTCTCTCCCTTATTTTTAAGCCTTCTCAGGTTTTTTAAATGGGTTTAGTTGCCCCACGTTGGGTGCCATATGAAGTAATAAGGGCGGCGGCGGGGCTGCGTCCCCAACACCCTGGCCGCCTGCCCGGCTAGCTTATGCCACGAAATAATTACATAGACAATGTATTCTTTTAAGCACTGCTTGGCCCTTTAGCTCTAGCACTTACAGGCTAATTCTCACATCCCAATCAACCCAGCTCTAATAATCTGTGAGAACCGGTCTTACTGGGAAGATTCTAGCCTAGTCCATCCTGGGTCGGAGCTTCATCGCTTGTGTCTGCCAGGGAACAGGGCATGGCGTCTCTGCTGAGGCATCTGCTCCGGAGAGCAGAGCTGTGGAGTCTCTGACCTCACTTCCTCTTCCTCCCAGCATTTTGTTCTGTTTACTCCTCCCACCTATCCTCTAACCAATAAAATGGGCCAGGGCAGTTCCTTTATTAGCCAATGACCTTCCTCCATCAAGTTAGATTCCAATTTATGTCACCAAAAGGACCATTCTGACATTTCTCTGAATAACAACCAATGATCAATAGGCCAAATAGCCAGCTTGGGTTCCACTCAAGGTTGCCTGGGTTTTCAGCTTCGTCTCTGTTGGTCCCTGTACACTCCCCAAGAAATCCAGCAACTTTTAGAACAGGGCTTTATTGTCTCCTTAATGGGACAGCTGGGCCATCAAGAAAACAAGTTGCTACTCCCTGGATACATTGTTGGGAAAATTATCACCTGAAATAATCAGCTCAACCAGAAGGGTTTATCTTGGCTCAGATTTCTAGCCCCATTGCTTTAGTATCATGCTGCACCATGGCTGGAGCGCGTGATGGAGGAGTCTATTAATCTAATGCCTGGAAAGAAAAGAAAGGGAGGAAAAGATCGGTGTCCCATAGTCTTATTCAAGGACACATACAGTCAATGACCAAAGCCACACTATGGCCCACCAATGAAGGCTCTCTGACCTCCCAACAGTATCATAAACATGAGACAAACATCATTAATACATAGACATTTTGGAAGCATTCCAGATCAAAAATGTCTCATTGCATTTCCTTCGCTGAGAATTCAGCTGTTATTCCATGAGTTGTTATTCCACTGATCAGACATGTGGAAAGACCTACACGTGTCTCTTATTAATTTCCACATGAGTAGGCTTGAAAGAGAGTCTCCATTCCTAGCAACGTTTTCAGATGACTACACCCTTGGTCAATAACTCAGCTGAGACCAGTTGTGAACAGAGTCAAAATTAATCATTTAAGCTTCCTCTGAGATGTGATCTTCAGAAACCTCAGTAACAAACATGTCATGTTTCTACTTACTATTTTCGAAGATTGTATTTTTACAAGGCTATAGATTACTGGTACACAACAGATCTTGAGTGTTCCAAATCTTGGTGGGGGGTCGAAACTTTAATGACTGGATGGGTGGGAGGTTCTTAGGTCCCTGGAGGTGAGACCTCAAAGGGATTTACGAGATCCTGGACCATTTCTTTTTCTCTTTTGTGTTCCTTCACTATGAGATAAACTATTCAGTTTGATCACATATATCTGTCCCTCTATGAACCTGAAAGCATATAGATACACAATTGCTTATCAACTAAAATCTCTAACATTGTGAGCAAAATTAACTTTTCAGTTTTATAGGTTAATTATCTCAAAAGTTTGTTATATGCTTGTGGAAATATAGTGAGCAAAGTTAATTAGTATTAGTTTGGTTCTGGGAGCAGGCATTAAAACATAATAGAAACAAACCGTCGAAGTAGATTTAGAAGCTTACAGACATTAAAGGAAAGTGCTTGGAAACGAAGCATGACGTTTGAAAAGCTAACCAATTTTCTAAAGCTATAGCAAGGCTTTAGATCAAGATGTAGAGGAAACGACTTAAAATAGCCCTGGAAACTGGAAACAGGGGGACCTTTGCTGGACAGAGAAAGATGTCTGTAAACAAGGTCACTGGTGATCTTGGAGATGAGAGAAAATTCCTCAAATGAGTGGTCTAGCCAAGGAGAGTCTGTTGGGAAGAAAGAGAAATGTTCCTGCGCTTGGTGACCAGTTGGTGGCGCTGTTGTGAAAGTTTTGGGTGATGCTGCCTTGCGGTCAGAAGTCACTAGAATGGAGTGGGGGAGGGGGTTAGGTACTTACAGCCTTACCCTGCTCGCAGTGTTTCCCCTCTGTTTTGTGGTAATGCTTCACGATGTGAGCTCTCAGCTTGCGCATCACTTCCTGGTGCATTTCCCAGTCATGTGGACTCATACCTTCCTGGAATCATAAGCTCAAACAGACTCTGTCCTCTATAAGTTGCTTTTGGTTATGGTGCTCTATCACGTAGGAGAGTAACTAATTGGTAAACAGGGCTTCGTGACAAAGCATTAAAATGCCACCTATTCGTCTTGATGCTTGTAATAAAGTACGGTGAAAGAGACAGTAAAAAGGAGGGAGTGGTACACTCCAGACCTTGAATCTCACATGCTCTTCATTTAGTGTTGGCAAGTCGCTTTCCTACAAAGAGTGCTGCAACAAGCGTTTGCAGTAAAATGACATTAAATTGCCCACACCTGTATGGAAAAAAATACTAAACATTTTTGTAGTTTTGGTTAGGCAAATAGTCTTTGAATTCAATACACAGGGATTGCAAAATGAGAATTGGTAAGTAGGAATTTTTCAAATTTAACTGTTATCAAAAATAAATATATAGCTGAAAGCACATTAAATTGCCCTAATAGAATTATTTAAATTTCATGTAAAGAACTTTGAAAATGTTACTTATTTACAGTTTTTTTGAACCCTGTGACTGTCCTGAGTGTAAGAATGAATAAATATGCTATATCTACCACATAGTTAGTGCGTGCTTCTCTTGTTCATGTGAAGAAAGAGAATTCTATTTTTAAAAAGTTTCAATAATTCTTTTAGAATTTCAAACAATGTATTTCACTCATATTTTTTTAATTTTTATTTGGAAGTAAAGTACTTGAGATTTCTCCATACCCTCAACCTTTTGAATGTTCAGTAAATCTATTTGCTTGTTTAAATAGTTTCTTTGGCTATTTTAACAGTCTTGAAGAAAGTATTAGATATACTTAGTGGTTTTCTTCCATTTATCTTTAAATAACTCTTAGATTTTATAATGAAAATTTGCTCTGTTGCTTGTTCCTCTGTTACTTGATAAGTAGTTTTTAATACCTGCTCGATTTTAAGTGCTAAATTTATCATTTTTTGTATCGTAAGAATGCAGTTTTTTGCAATTACTACTGCTATAATTTAATACGTGCGTTTAGTAACTTTTTACCTCCCACTACCCTTTCTCATCCTCTTCCCTCTGCTACTTACTCTTCCCAATAAGCTCCTCTCATATTTTGAAGTCTTATTTGTGAGTCACTGAGTTTAATTATGGTTGTTTGCATGAGCAAGAGTGTTATGGATTTAGCTTCCCGGTCATGTTCTGGATGACACCATCTCATGGCAGACTTTGTGATCCTCTGGCCCTGAGAATCTTTCTGCCCCTCTTACATAATATTCCTTGAACCGTAAGCGGGTAGAGGTTTTTTTTTTTTGTGGATGCATCTTCTAGGGGCAGGCACCCCACAATCAGGTGTTCTCTGCATTTTGACTAATCATGGATTTCTGTCATGGTCTGTGTTTTCTGTGAAAAGAAGCAAAGAAGATGGGGGGGTCAAAAGAGAAATTGTCTGTGAGTGTAAGAAAAAGTACTTAGGATGCAGTCAGAAATCTAATTGGTTTAATTTAAGAAAGTGGCATTAGTAGATTATCATCTGAGATTCATGACCTTATAACATAGGTGACTAAGTTTACAATACCAGGCATGATTTCCCTCATGGTGAATAGGCCTTAAGCCCAATTAGACAGCTGTTGGTTACTGCCACAATATGAGTGCCTCTCATTTTTACGGATATCTTGCCATGCTGGTCATCACTGTGGTTCCCAAGTGCCGTAGCTGGTTAGGACTATCCAATGTTTTCCTTCCCTAGCAGCTTGCACGTCTTCTAGCATCACGAAAGATAATCCTCAAGAAGGAGGCTCGGGATAAGATCCAGCCTGATTCTTCATTTCTTCTCAGGGCGTGATGTCTTCAGCAATGGGGACTTACCTCCCAACTCTAGGAGGCAACCAAGGGCTGCAGCAGTAGCTTGTATTATTTTTTAATAAAAAGCCATCATTTCTTGTTAGACATGAACACATTACTTTCAAAAAACAAGGATTCCTGTGGTAGTCATTGAAAAACAAACAGAAAGAAAGAGAAAAACATTTCCTTTTTTACACTTGAAAGAAATAACGTTTTATTTTTTATTTATCTTTTTAAATTTATTTATTTATTTATTAAAGATTTCTGCCTCCTCCCCGCCACCGCCTCCCATTTCCTTCCCCCTCCCCCGAATAAGTCCCCCTCCCTCATCAGCTCAAAGAGCAACCAGGGTTCCCTGACCTGTGGGAAGTCCAAGGACCGCCCATCTCCATCCAGGTTTAGTAAGGTGAGCATCCAAACTGCCTAGGCTCCCCTAAAGCCAGTACGTGCAGTAGGATCAAAAACCCATTGCCATTGTTCTTGAGTTCTCAGTAGTCCTCATTGTCCACTATGTTCAGCAAGTCCGGTTTTATCCCATGCTTTTTCAGACCCAGGCCAGCTGGCCTTAGTGGATTCCCGATAAAACATCCCCATTGTCTCAGTGTGTGGGTGCACCCCTCGCGGTCCTGAGGGTTTCTAGCCATAAATAAAGGACATTGAGCCTATAATTCGCGATCCTAGAGAAGCTAAATAAGAAGGCGAATCCAAAGACAAACATATAGGCATCCTCCTGAATATTAACCTTCATCAGGCGATGAAAGGAGACAGAGACAGAGACCCACATTGGAACACCGGACTGAAATCTCAAGGTCCAAATCAGGAACAGAAGGAGAGAGAGCACGAGCGAGAAATAACATTTTAAAAAGATTAAAGTTCATGTACATGAATTTTTCCATTCTTTTTTAAAAAGTTTTTTTAATTTTGAGGTTATAATATAATTGCAACATTTCTCCTTTCCCTTTTCTTTCTCTTAAACCTTCTAATATATCCGTATCCACTCTCCTTCAAATTCATTTTCTTTTTTTTTTCACTAATTGTTATTGCAAGCACTTTTTTTGCTAGGCACTTACGTATGGGTGACTTGTGCACTCACGGCCTGCAGAGGGCGGAAGAGGGCAACAGATAATGAGGAAACGCACGTGCAGTGCAGGTTTGAATCATTCTGTTAACCAAACCTTAGCCTCAGCTACAGCAGCAAGAGCTAACTTCTCAGCCCCGTATCCAGCCCCTCCAGAAACGAATTTCGTAAGCTTCTGGGATGTATGTGCTATACTGTGTCTGTGTTAGAATTCTTCATGCATTGTTCATTACGTTACCACTTCTAAAGGGGGACAATCTCAGAAGCCTGCGATGAATTTTTGTTACTTGCACTTCATAAGAGAAGCTAAGTGGATAAAACTATAACACCAACACAAATGCTGTCTGAAAAGTAAGACTCCATCTTTTCCATGTGAAAAAGGATGTTGTCAAAGGGAACGCAAACCTATTCTGGTCTGTGGACAGCCAAAGATTTAGAAAGCAAGTGAACGTTTCTTCCTTTGGTTTCTTGAAATAAGCAGGTTTGTTGAATTGGGTTCTGGGACACACCTTACTGCGTGAATTCTATAAACCATTTCACCATATGCTGGTAACTATTGGTAAAGGTCCATAATACCACTTCAAATATCAATACTCCCAGAAACATGAGACTGAGTGTGTTAACTTCACTCCAACAGAGAAGTGTCTACACAGGGGCTTCTATTGCTATGCTAACACATCATTGCCCAAAGCAACTCAGGGAAGGAAGGGTTGGCTTTAGCTTACAGTTTATGCTCTGTGAAAGTCAGGACAGGAACTCTAGGCTAAAACCTGGAGGCAAAACAAATTCTTTCATGCTGAGGCCATGAAGAAACACTGCTTACTGTCTTACTCAGCCTGCTTCTAATGGCACTCAGGACCACCAAAACAGGGGTGGTAACCCCCACAATGGGCTGGGTCCTTCCACATCAATCACTAATTCAGAAAATACCCTACAGACAGGGCTGTAGGCCAAGCTTATGAAGGTATTTACTCAACTGTGAGTCATTCTTTCTAAATTACCCTAGTTTGTGTCACATTGACATAAAACTAACCAGCACGGTAAATAATAAAAGCTCCAAGACATAACATAAATATTTTTCGGATGATAAGTAAGTCATAATTTCTTGTTGCATGTGAACACAGTCCTGTCAGCAGGAAAGAAATCTATTTGTAGACTTTGAAAAAAATCAGGGTTGAGAATCAGGTGAGCAAGATTTCTTTATTGACACTCTGGCATAAGAAGTTCCTGGATGCTTCTCAATGGACGACTATTCTATGTAAGTACTCTTTCCTCCCAACTCCTCCCCCATGCTCACTGCAGCAAAGAGGCCTGGATGACTGCTTCAAAATACAATAGTCTGAGAGCGTAAGACAGACTTTATCTGGATTCATCACAAGAGGGAAATGGAAAAACAACCACTCCCTAAGGAACAATGTATCATTTCTTGCTGCAAGTGAACATGTTACTGTTAAACAGTAAAGATCCCACATGTGACAGCTGTTCTTGTGGGACTGAGCAACTGCAGCACACCACGCCTGTCTGTGCTCTATACATTTCATGAACCAGGCAAGGGGCTGAAGATTGGAACACATAAGACACACAGACAGAGACACAAGTCATCCTTGATACCAGAATGCCCCAAGAATGCCCCCTTTATTGTGACCAGAGGCAGCTTATATAGGGATAGCCACGCCCCAGCCAAACGCACCAGAAACCATTCCCTTGCCATCAGGCGCTCCTTAGGGTCTCATGCTCAGAGCAACTGTAGGCACTCAGAGCAGGGGAAAACAAGTTGTTTAAAAGAAATTCAGGATCTGGGGGTTCACAGCTCCCAACAAGCAACTACTGGATTCTTGGTCTTTCCATTCACAGCTAACCATTGTCGGATTAGTTGGACTGTAGCCCACAAGTCATTCAAATAAATTACTTTATCTACCTTTCTATACATACATATATATGTATATATATATATATATATATACACATGTAGAAGATAGATAGATAGATAGATAGATAGATAGATAGATAGATAGATAGATGGGGGGGAGAGAGAGAGAGAGAGAGAGAGAGAGAGAGAGAGAGAGAGACATCTGTAAGTTCTGTCACTCTGGAGAATCGTGGACCTGGAGTTATGAGCAGATGTGAATCATCATGTCTGCGCTGAGAACTAAACTTGGACACTTGACAAGAGCAGCAAGTTTTCCTACCAGGTGACCCATTTTTTCCAGTTCAAAGAAAAATAACTTTAATAAATTTCTTTTATTTATTTATTTAATTATTAAAGATTTCTGTCTCTTCCCCGCCACCGCCTCCCATTTCCCTCCCCTCCCCCAATTAAGTACCCCCCCAGCCCGAAAAGCAATCAGGGTTCCCTGTCCTGTGGGAAGTCCAAGGAACCCCCACCTCCATCCAGGTCTAGTAAGTTGAGCATCCAAACTGCCTAGGCTCCCACAAAGCCAGTGAGTGCAGTAGGATCAAAAATCCATTGCCATTGTTCTTGAGTTCTCAGTAGTCCTCAATAAATTTCTTTAATGTATCTCAAAGGTTGATTTTTTTTGCCATCTGTCCTTCTGATTCATGATACATTCTTTACTACACTACCTTTTCACAGAGAAACACTCTTGATAGCTCTGGACTGAGGTTGTTACTTGACGTCTCAAAGAGAAGGTAGAAAATAAAGCTGGATCAACCAGTACAGATGTTTTCTGAGTAATAAGCCTCCTTTTCCTGTTGCATCTGAAAATGCTATAATCACAGAGAAAAGTTTTTTGTGGCCTTTGAAAAAGAAAGCAGGAAGGAAACAAATGAATATGAGCCCTTTGACTCTGTGAGGAGTCAATATTTTCAAAGATTCATTTGCTTTTATTCATCTATTAAAATTTTTGTATGACTGTTTTTCTGAGTTCTCTCTCTCTCTCTCTCTCTCTCTCTCACACACACACACACACACACACACACACACAGACATGTATGACATGTAAGCACATTGCTCCATCATGGCCTAGAGACTCTGAAGGAAGCCACAGATCCTGTGGAACTAGTTATCAGCAGTTGTGAGCCATCATTTGCATATCCAAGAGTGTTTGCACAATTCAAATTCTAGTCGATGGGCTAAAAAGCCAGAAAAAGAAACTGAGGACATGAAATTCAGTTGGTTGGTGGGTGAGCGTGAATGTGGAAGGAGTTGAGGGAGATGGCCATATATTATCAAAATACATTGAATGAACTTGTCAAAGAGTTAATAAAAATACCATTTTTCATTAAAAAATCAAATTAGAAGCAAGCAGATATGTTTCCTTTACCGACTTCTATGTGAAAGTTTAGTATGATTCTTGTATATATTTCAAAGATAAGCTAAATTTTAGGCAGTCTTTCATTGTAATTAATAATCATATTACCCCTCAAAATCAACTGTCCCATAAGCCCAGGACTGATTTTATGAGTTGCGCTCCCAAAAAGATTTTAAGTGTACAAAGCTCTAAGTTAGAAAATAAATTCTGAGGGATAATCTTTCATTTTCCTTGTATATAAAAAGAAGATTGTTTCAGTCTTAGAGACAGCAGCCAGACAGGAAGAAAGGTGAATACTTGTCCTTCTTTAATTCCCCAATAGAAGTAAGTTTCATAGGTTTCTAGGGTGTACCTCACTGGGTAGCTGTGACATTATCCATCTTTCCTTCCAAAGCATCTCACATTTTCATTGTAGGTAAAGGAGCACTAGCATTACAAATGGTAAAACAGTACTCTAAGACAACTAAGTCTGGTGACATTAGTTGTATGCAGAAGATAAGTGGACAAAGATCTAGTAGCTACCAAATACAGATTCTGAGTAATTTGCCTTTATTTTTGTTGCATATGATTCCATTCTTTTCAAAGAGAAAAAGAAACCTGTTTTGAAAAAAATATCCATTAGGAATCAATTAAATAGGTTCTGTTCTTTGAGTAATTGAAAGAATAAATTTAGTGGGTGTCTTGGAAGTATACCAAACAGTGTTATAGCTGGGCGGTGGTGGCGCATGCCTTTAATCCCAGCACTTGGGAGGCAGAGGCAGGCGGATCTCTGTGAGTTTGAGGCCAGCTTGGTCTACAAGAGCTAGTTCCAGGACAGGAACCAAAAGCTATGGAGAAACCCTGTCTCAAAAAAAAAAAAAAAAGAACAAAACCAAAAAAAAAAAAAAAACAGTGTTATAAGCAGCCTAGACTTTTAGTCCCCTATGCATTTTCACAGTAGATAAAGAGGCCAGTGTGAACATTCCAGAAAGTAATGCTACAGAAAGCCTAAGAATAATTTCAGTTGCACTCCAAAGAATAAATTCAATGGACAAAACTTTAACCGCTAACAGTAATACTTTTTGAGTAATAAGCCTTCATTTAATGTTATTGTTAAATGTTGCAGAAGCCTACTGAGCATTGGAAAATCTAACAGAAAGCAAGTTAATATGTTGCCTTCTTGACTTCTGGAAAACAGTGAGTTTAAATTGAAGCATCTCAGAGGGAGGCTTGGGGGTAAACTGTCTTTATTCCAATTTACCACCCATTTTTCGCCTTAGGTAAAGAGCCAATATCACTCCTACATAGAGTAAAATTTCTAGAAGCCTAAAATAAGGTTTGTTACATGCACCCCACAATTAGTTGGTGTCTTAATTAATATTCTATTGCTATGAGGAAGCACCATGGCCTTGACAACTTGTATAAAAGAAAAGATTTAATTGGGTCTTGCTTATGGTTTCAGAAAGTTAGTCCTTTATCATCGTGGTGGGGAGCATGGTTTCACACAGGCAAGAATGATGCTGGAGTAGTGTCTGAGAACTACATCCTTATCTGTGGGCAGCAGTCAGGGAAAGAGAGAAAGATACTTGGAGTTTTGAAATCTCAAAGCCCACACAAAGTGACCGACTTGTCTCCGATAAGGCCACACTCTCTAATCTTTCTCATAGTTCCACTCCCTTGTTACTAATCATTCAAATACCTGAGCACACACGGTCATTCTCATTCACATCCGCACAGGTAGACAAAGCTCTAACAACTAGCACAAATACATTCTGTGTTATAAGCCTTTATTTCCTCCTGCTTATAAGCTATTGTAGCCTTTAAAAACCCTCTAACTTCTTAACAAAAACTCTAAAAGCCAGAAGGGTCTGGATAGATGTCTTGCACACTCTAAGAGACCACAAATGCCAGCAAGACTTCTATACCTAGCAAAATTTTCAAATACCATAAACGGAGAAAACAAAGTATTCCATGACAAAGTCAAATTTAAAAGAAAAATCTATCCAGAAATACAGCCCTTCAGACACTAGAAGAGAAACTCCACTTCTTTTTTTTTGTTACAAATATCTATGTACCATCTATTTATCATTATCAGTCATCTATCATCATCATTTATATCACATATCATCCATTTATCATCAATCAATCATCTATTTATCTATCATCTACCTATTGTTTTTGGATATTATTTTAAGATATTTTACATTAGTTTATGCTTAATGATGCAAAGATGTGTTGCATCCTTTTAGGTTGCATATTTTTAACTCTGTAAAACTGTGTTATTTTGCCTGCATAAAACACCTGATAGTCTAATGAAGAGCTTAACAGTCAACAGCGAGGCAGGAGAACGGATAAGCAGGGTTGGCAGACAGAGAGAATAAATGGGAGAAGAAATATGGAAAGAAAAATAGTAAAAAGAGAAGGAGAGGGGACATCAGGGGCCAGCCACTCAATCACACAGCCAGCCACAGAGTAAAAGTGAAGGTAAAATATGCAGAAGTAAGGGAAAGGTAAACACCCAGGATCAAAAGGTAGGTGGGATAATTTAAGCTACAAAAAGCTGGCTAGAAATAAGCCAAGCTAAGACACAGCATTTATAAGTATGAATTAAATCTCCATGTGTGATTATTTGGGGACAGGGTAGCAATTCCCTAAAAGAGTAAAGAGCCCAAAGAGTAAAAAATAACCAACAACATTTTGTTGTTCCAAAATTTAGCTAAAGTCAAAAAACAACAGCAACAATCTATATCTGTCATTTATCATTATCTAACATCATCTCTTACCTACCAATCATTTATCTATGTATAATCTATCATGTATATATCATCAATCTATCACCTATCTATCTAATCTATCATATGTTTATGTATCTATATCTGTGTATCTTTGTATATCATCTTTATTTAATCTATTGTCTATCTATATCTACCTATGTTTATCTGTCTATCATCTATCTGCAATTATCTATATCTATTTGTCATATATCTGTCTATCATCAAACTATCTATGATTTATCTAGGGAATGAGTGATCTTTCTATTATCTGTTTACCGATCTGTATAGTTAGGTAGTTGATAATATCTATCTATCTATATATCATCTAGCTATCTAAAAGATACTATTTACACAATACATTAACTATTCTTCTAGATTTAACTACTTGGTTCTAATATTCTACATAAACTAATTGTATTGCTTTGCTACTTGTTACTATAATAAAACCTTGGGCTGGAAAGCTTGCAAGGAAAATGGGTTTACTGAGTTTATCATTCTTGTAACTGAAAGTCCAAATATTATCATGCCAGATCTTGTGAAGGCCTTGTACCATATTACAATAGGGGGCAGTTTGGGTAAAAATATTTCTGAGGGGAAGAAAGCACATCATGAGAGAATGGGAAGAGTGAGGGGAATGCTCAGACCTGATGTAATTTTAGCAACTCCTTCATAAGAACAAACTGAAGTTCCAATGAGAAGAACCTCGATTTCTTCTGATAATAACTTCCAATGACCTCACATCAGGCTCAACTGCCTGCCTCTTCCATCACTGCTTTGAAGACAAAGATCTGAAGCATATGAAAACTTGAGGAACCAACCCTGCCCGAAGAATTTATTTTGCAATAATAATCTTTCCATGTAAATTGCTTCTTTGGGATTATGTTTATAAGTAGATTGCATTTCCTGGATACATTTCTAGAAGGGGAATTCATAAATCAAAAGAGATGAATATTTTATGGTGCTTGAGCAACACTGCCAGCTTGCTCTCCAGAAAATGTGTCCTCATTTAGAGTTCCATTTGAATCCTTATCTTTTGCAAATGTTTTACAACATTAGGCCATACTTAATGCAAACTTTAAAATTATTGGTAAGTGAAAGATTCCTAGTATTATTTTCATTTCTTTGATTACTAAGGAGATTGAGAAAAATGAGTATTTTCCTGTTGTTTCTCTTATATAATGTATAACTTTTATTAACAGTGTTTTGCAAGCCTATGTAATATTATATAAGATTGTTAAACCTATGTGAATTTTATCTACACAAATGCTTTTTTTAAAGATTTATCTCATACACACACACACACACACACACACACACACACATGTATCTTTATGCATGTATGTTCATGCCTGGTGCCACATGGAATAGAGGAGGGAAGCTGGATCCCCTGAAACTGGAGTTGCACAGGCAGTTGTAAGGTACCATGTGGCCCTTCATTTGGAAGACCAACAAATGCTCCTACCTGCTGAACTATCTCTCCAGCCTCACACATGTTTCCTTATGTTTTATTTATATTTCAACTTTATCAGCACTGTTCGAAATGCAATAACTTGACTAGAGAGAAGGTTAGGGGCTTCAGAGCCCTTGACACACTTGCTGTTTCTTAAATCTAAACCTGTGGCACATAAGCACCTGTAAGTCTAGCTCAAGAGTGTGGAACATCTTATCCTGGCTTCTACAGGCATCTATGCACACATGTATACACACACACACACACACACACACACACACACACACACACATACACACGCCCTCGTACACATAATAAACAATAAATGTAAAAACCAGATTCACCCTCTTTTCTCTGTAGAATTTTAATGTTATTTTTTGTTGTCTCCTAATTTTAGCATTTACTTTGAGTAGGTTTGGTTTTGTGATTAAGGGGGTAATGATCAGCATGGGTAAAAAACAAATTCCACCTCATTGGCAAAGTCTGTTGACTGAATAGAAATTTATTCATTGTTTGTCACATGTCAGGCACAAAGCTAGATAGGACTACTCGAGGCAGATGTTGGAATAAGTATTAAATTATACTTCAATTTATCTGAAAAGCGCACTTGACTGAATTTTAGGATGCATGCTGTGGCTAGAATTTGAAATGCTCCCGACAGGTTCTTATTTTAAACACCGTGTTCCCAATGGGTGTTTATGGAAACTCTGTAATCTAAATGGATCACTGGGGCTAGGTCTTTGAAGACCATAGCAAGGCAACAACTTGGATCAGTTCTACTTCCTGATCCACTTCCATGTGGCCATGTGTTTCCACGATGTACTGAGACACTCTGTCAAGCCTTCTCCACTCTACTGTGACCTTCTGAAACTCCACACTGAATTATGTCCTTGGTATCTTATTTGGCTTCAGTTAGCTGTTTTTTCCTAGCAACCAGGAACATAACTAATACAATGAGAGAGAAGGGGAAGAGGAAAATGTATGGAGTAGTAGCCTAGGTGCTAGGAACCCACAAAAACACAATATCTGAAACTATAAAATACAAGCAAAAGACCAGTAAGGTAAAAAAATAAAAAATAAAAACATGTGCCTAAACAAAGTACTATGAGCTAAAATTTCTCCAAAATACCCTTGAGTTTGCTCAGTGTTGACCATCCACTGCTGTGTATGGGGTCTGGGCATAAATGCAGTTTTTATACACAGTGTGACTCCTTTGAAGGAACTAATTTCTGTGGTAAGCAGCTGTCAAGTGAAGATAGTTTTTTGATCAGGGATGAATACTCGTGTCCACTTCCTTCTCTCAGCACAGGGAACACATCTGGTTTGACCACTGCAGACCCTGTGCATCCTGTCACATTCTCTATGAGTTCATTTGTGTTTCCGTCTTGTTGTGTCTGGAAGATACCGTTTCCTTGGTAACATTCATTCCCTGTGGCAATTACATTTCTGCCTCCTTTTAGGCATAGTTCCTGAGACCTTAGGGAAGGGGTTTTATGATGACATCCCACTTAGCAATGTGTGGTCCAAGGTCTCTTGCTCTCTTGCACATTGTGGCTCTCAGTATTTGTTCTCATCTACTGTAGGAGGAAACATCTGTGATGATGGCTGAGCAAGATAATGACCTATAACTATAGCAGAATGCCATTAACAGTAATTTTATTGTTATATTCCTGTAGCAGAAAAATAGTATTTGCAATTCACCCTATGTCCATGACCTATGTAGTCTAGGCTTGTTGGCTGTCCAAGCAATGTAAAGCATGGGTTTCATCCCATGGAGTGGGTCTTAAATTCAATAAGATGGTGACTGGTTATGCCTACAGTGTGTGCACTGCTATTGCACCATAATATCACACTGTCAAGTCACCCTCAAAGAAGCAAGAGTTTATAGCTGGGTCAGTGGTTACATTTCTTCTCTATTAGTGTGAAGATCTTTTATTATCATGAATGCTAGTCATGGTATAAGACTCTAGATAGGCACCAGCTAGATAACTACTTATTCAATGAGATGTGCAAGTTCTGTCAACAGCGATAGTGCCTTACTATAAGTTTGCAAGGAACAACCAATAGCCTTGATATTTAGCATGGGTTGTTTGGGAGTTTTCATGGCTCTCTTTGATAAACAACCCAATTAGATTTAACATATTTCTTCCACTGCAGGTTTCGATTGGTGGATAGAGATGTCTACATGGGCCTTTGTCTCTCTCACTATTTGGTGACTTTATTTAGATTTATTTCACACATACACACACACACACACACACAGACAGACAGACAGACAGACAGATAGATATAGATATAGATACTTCTCCGTAGTAGGTTTCTATA
Source organism: Microtus oregoni (assembly GCF_018167655.1). Lineage (NCBI taxonomy): Eukaryota > Metazoa > Chordata > Mammalia > Rodentia > Cricetidae > Microtus > Microtus oregoni. The sequence goes on from NW_024543069.1 coordinate 8,127,885, forward strand.
TGATCCTTCAAATGACTTTTCATGTGGACTATTCCTCCACACATTGCCTCTCTTATCTCCGTCTTCCCTCCCAGCTGAATTTAATACTGCCATACCAATCTCCCTCTGTCTCTAACAATTTATTCAATTTCCCTTCCCTTGGAGATCATCCATTTGCCAATAATTCTTTATTCTAAGTCCAAGCTCCATGGTTTTACCATGTTTAGTGAAGAGTTAAAAGCTAGCATCCATATGCAGAGGAATACATATAATATTTGTCTTTTGAGGTCCAGATTACTACACTTGGGCTGTTCTTTTTCTAGTTTCATCCATTTACCTGTAAATGCCATGACTTCACTTTTCAAACCACTGAATAATATTCCATTGTGTAAATGTACCACATTTTCATTATCTATACATCTATTGATGGACATTTAAGCTCTTTCCAACTTCCAGTTATTATGAATAGAGAGTAACAATGAACACAGATGAGCAAGTGTCTGTAACATGTAGAGGCCTTTGGGTATATGCTCAAAAGCTATATAGTTAGACAATGAGGTAAGTTTATACCCAGTTTCCCGAATGAACACCACACTGACTAGTGTTCCTTTATGCCACATCCTTGCCACCTGGGCTGAATTTCTTTTATTTATATTGGACACTCTGACTGTTGTAAGATAAAAATCTCAAAGTCGCTTTGCATTTCCCTAATGACTACAGATGTTCAGCATTTCTTTAAGGATTTCTCACTTACCTGTGCTCCATCTTTTAGAACTCTCTCTTTTCTGTATCTCATTTTTAACTAGGTTAACTGTTTTCTTTATGCCCAGCTTTTTTAGTTTTATATATATATAATATTTATATATTATGCTATATATAAATATATCTAATATATTAGATATTAACCTTCTACTGGATATATAATTAGTAAGCTTTTTTTGCCATTCTGTAGTTGTCACTTTGTCCAGATGCTTTGTGCCATGCAGAAGCTTTTTTGGTTTCATGAGACCCATTTATTAATTGTTGGTCTCAGTGGTTGCATTTTTAATGTCACATTTGCAAACTTTTTTCTTGTGCCTATGAATTCAACATTAGTTCCCACTTTCTCCTCTACCATATTCAGGGTATCTGGCCTAATGTTGAGGTCCTTGATCCATTTGGAGAGGGTGTGTGTGTGTGTGTGTGTGTGTGTGTGTGTGGGGTATGCACACAAGCATGCATGATGTGTTTTCAAATGAAGCTAAGAGCTGTCCTTTAAAGATCACTAAAGAACTCTGCTAGAGTTTTGAAGGGGATTTCATTGAATCTGTGGATTTTGGGGGGTAGATCACTGTTTTCATTATGTTGATCCTACTGATCCAAGAGCATGGGGAATCTTTCCATCTTCTGATATCTTTCTCACTTTTATTTCATCAACATCTTAAAGTTTTTATTATATAAGACTTTGACTTTCTTGGTTAGAGTTACCCCAAGTTATTTTATATTTTTTGATGCTATTGTGAAAGGTATTGTTTCCACAAGTTCTAAGTCTATTTGACTTTTGTATATACTGATTTTGTACTGATTGTCTCTTTTTTCTTTTCTTTTTTTTTTAAGTTTATTTTGTCTCCTGCTACATTGCTGAAAATGTTTATCAGCTCTAGGAGTTTCTTGGTGGAATTTTCATTACCATTTATACATAAATTGATATCATAAATATCTACATAAAGACATTTTGACTTCTTCCTTTTCAGTTTGTATTTTCCTGATCTCCTCCAGTTGTCTTATTTCTCTAGCTAAGCTTTCAAGTATTATATTAAATATGTTTATAGAGAGTGGACATCCTTGTCTTCTTTCTGATTTCAGTAAAAATGCTTTGTGTTTCTCTTCATTCATATTCATGCTGGCTGTGGGCCTGTTGTAAACTGCCTAAAATATATTAACACTGAGGTATATTTTTTGTACTCTGAGTCTTTATAGGACATTTATCATGAAGAGTTGTTGGATTTTGTCTCAGAATTTTCTGCATCTAGTGAGGTGATCGTATGATTTTTTTAAATATTTAATTATTTATTAAGCGTACAATGTACTGCTGGCATGGAGGGCACCAGGTCTCATTACAGATGGTTGTGAACCACCATGTGGTTGCTGGGAATTGAACCTCTGGAAGAGCAGCCAGTGCTCTTACCCTCTGAGCCATCTCTCCAGCCCAATCGTATGATTTTTGTCTTTCAGCCTTTATGTAGTGTATTGCATTTATCAATTAACGTAAGTTGAAACATTCCTGCATCTTTGGAATGAAGCCTGCTTTATCGTGGTGTATCATCTTTTTCGGTGTGTCTTTGGATTCCGTTTGCCAGTGTTTTATTGGGAACTTTTAATTTTATTTTCATTAGAAAACCTGATTTGCACTTATTTTTCCTTTCTTGGGTCTTTGTGAGGCTTCAGTATGGGGTTAATTGTGGCCTCAAATAAAGAATTGGAACAGGCTCCTTCTGTTTCTATTTGGGGGAATAATTTAAGGGTATTGACATTAATATTTTTGAAAGTCTAGTAGAATTTTGTGCTGAATCAAATTATTTTGTTTGGGTAACTTGTAATTACTGCTTCTATTTCACTAGGAGTTATATGTCTGTTTAAATTGTTTATCTTGTCTTGATTTAACTTTTATTACATCCTATATATCAAGAAATGCATTCATTTCTTTTAGGCTTTTCGAGGGTTTTCCAATTTAGTGGAATATAGATTTTTTTTTAAGTATATCCCCTGGATTTCCTTGATGTCTGTTATTATGTTCCTCTTTTTGTCTCTAATTTTTTATTGATTTGGGTCTTATTTCTCTATCTTTTAGTTAATTTGGCTAAAGGTTTATCTATCTTATTGATTTCTCAAAGAAACAATTCTTCATTTTATTGATTTTTTTATGTTTATTTTTGCCTCTATTTTATTTATTTCGCATCTCAGTTTGATTATTTCTTGCTGTATACTCCTTTGGGATGTTAATTCTTTTTCTTTAAAGTCTTCAGGTGTGTACTGCTGTTGTTAATATGAAATTGCTCCAACTCTTTGTGTAGGCACTTAGTGAGGTAGGTGACTTGTCTCTTAGAACCTCCTCCGTTGTGTTCCATAGGTTTGGGTACATTGTGTTTTACTTTCACTCAATTCTACAATGGTTTTAATTCATATTTTAGCAATTTTTCATTCAGAGGTGAGTTGTCCAATTCTTCATAAATTTGCAAACTTTCTGTTGCTGTTGATCTTCAGTTTAGGTCCAAGGTGATTAGAAAGGCACATGATATAATTTCAGTATTTTTATATCTGTTGAGACTTGCTCTGTGTCCAAGTATGCGGTCAATTTTGGGGAATGTTTGATGAACTCTGAGAAGACGAAATATTCTTTGTGTTTGGGTGAAATGTTCCTCTGTAAATATCTACTAGAACCACTTGATTTATGACCTTATATAACTCCAACATTTCTCTGTTTAGCTTTTATCTTGAAGACATGTCAATTGAGAAGAATTGGGTATTGAACTCACCCCCTATAACAGTATGGGAAAACACATGATTTCAACAGTGTTTTTTTTTTCTATGAATATAGGTGCCCATGTAATTGGTGCATATGTATTTATAATTGCAACATTCTCTTCAAGGATTTCTTTACTTAGATAAGTATGTAATGTCTTTTTCCTCATGCATGGAAATGGCTTCAACGGTGTGCTTCTTGGGTCCATTTCTTTGGAATGTCTTTCTCCATCATCCTCTTACCCAGAGGCAATGTCTATCCTTGATGACAAGGTGTGTTTCTTGGATGCAACAAAAGAGACAGGGCCAGTTTTATAAACCAATTTGGCAGTGAATGTCTCTTGTTGAATATTTTTTTTTGTGCTCTGACCTGGATTTCTTCTTACTCTATTCCTAGTATTTGTAGATTTAGTCTTTTAATAGTGTCCCAAAGTTTTGGGCTTAGAATTTTTAGATTTAAAATTTTCTTTGATTGAGGTGTCCATTTCGACTACCTTGTCTTCAGCCCCTGAGATGCTTTCTTCCATTCTCAGTGCCTACTGCTACCGAGGGTTACTAAGTTCTATGGAGATATATTGTTCTAGCTGATAATGTTTTTGTTTTGTATCTAGGCATCTAGGATTGGGATGATTATGGTGTTGGGATGATTAAGCGTTGGTACTCTATCATGTCTTTGTTGAGTAGGTGCTCTATTTCTTTGTTGCTCTTGCTTTCTTTGGATCTTAGGAAGGTATGGTGGCTGTGGTTTGCCTGGTAGGGAGAACTTCCTCAAGTCAGTGGGTAGCTGAGAGAAATAGAGCTGGCCTAGGATAAAAGCATGAGAAGAGCTTCAGGAAAGACCTAAGGTGATGGGGTTCCCTCCTGGAGGCCGAATCCCCAGATCTGGAGGTACATTGCAGAGAGGGGATCTGGCATGCAGGTGTGGTAAGGCAAAGAATTATTTGGTGAGACAGGGGTGAAAGGACCAGGGGGCTCTGTGTATGAACCAAAAGTTGAAGACTCCAGTGGATGGAGCTAAGGTGCGAGGAGGGACTCCTGTAGGAAGGTTGTTATTGGCCTGAGCAAGAGAATATATAGATCATAAAAAAGGACAGCACAGATAGTGTGATTCACCTGCCTGAGTCCCTGGCAGTGGTGGACACGGGACATCTTGAGTAGAAAGTGTTTCTGGGTATGGGGGGCTAGAGGGGATGAACTAGAAGGAGTGGGGCTAAGAGAGTGCACTGGGATTAGGGAAGCTGAGTCCACACTAAGGTTTGGTGGAGTCACTAGGGGATGGAAGTGGGCATAGAGGAGAGGCCCCTGCAATCAGTCTGCTATAGAGCTAGGGTCACATTCGAGAGATTGTACTGGAGGATGGGAAGGAGAGTAGCAATTGCCTTCCTGAGTCCAGGTCCAGAATCATCCATGGCAGCCACAAGGTAGAAAGTGTTTCTAAGTATGGACAGCTGACACAAAGGAACAGGGACACCTTAGATTGAGTAAATGCAACACATGACATCATTAATCTGTCCAACTCTACTTACTACTAACTTCTTTCCCCAAATCAACAAACATGTCTTATCAGGAAGTTAAAATCAAAAGGAAAAACAATGGGAAAATATCATAAAGAAAATCCCAAAAATTCTTGTAAGCTAATGTCTTCCAGAATCCATATGCAGTTTTCTCTCCTTTCAGTCAAAATCTTGAAGGTAGGACCTCTGCTACTCCTACCTTACAAACCTTGAAACCTTTAAACTTTTTATTCCTCAACCCATTTCTATTGTCTATATCTTCCTTAGATTTAGCTTTGTGATTGCTTTAAAAGGCTTAGTTTTTCTTTCCTGACAGCAACACCCCCCCCCCTTTTTCTCTACGCCATCCCTTTGTATTTTTACCTCCTTCTTTTCCTCTTCCTTTCTTTTTGCATTTTATATATTGTGTGCGTTGACATGCATGTGCCATGGTGAATATGTGGTTACAGAGGGCAGTTATTGGGAATCAATTCTTTCTTCCCACTGTGTAAGTCCTGGGGATCAAACTCACGTCATAAGACTTGGTCTTAAGAGTATTTCCTTTCTGCACCATCTTGTTGACCCTCTCCCCTTTTCTTCATGTCTGACATGCCTTTATCTCACTAGCTTGTTATGTAAATGAATAATTGCAGGACATAACTTCAAAAAGCAACTCACTGGTTTAAAGGAGGGTCTTCTTTACTGGGTGAACAGGTATACAAATCCTGTCCAGAAGACCACCGTCACACAAACTAAAGTCTGTACTTTTTCTGCTGAGCTAGGTGGAGATCGCTGATGCTCTGATAACAGATTATGTAACTTTATTCTCTGCTTTAGTCGTGTGATACAAGAGACACCTTAGAAAGTGCAAGGAAAAAATTCAGGAATGAAAAAATTAGTTGTTTCTATGGAAATTCTGATGAATGCTTTGAAAGCTCCACAGAACTGGTGACTTAGAGAAAAATTACAGTCAAATAAAGTGAAAAGTAAGACTACAAAAAGGATAATATTTAAAAAATGGCTTCATTTTACACAGAAATTGCCTTCCTAGAGACTACTCAAGAAAGCTACAGCTAGAATTTGTGAATGGCACACTATGGCTGAAAAGGCTACGCTGAGGTTTAGCTAATGATGGACTCAGACCTGCAAGCAAAGGCTTGGCCTCACATTAAAGGAAACCATAATGAAAGTACACATATATGTTCTAAGGTGTCTGAATGTCACTTTAATGATCCTTGGCTTTCACTGACTCTAATTAACCAACTGTTAGTGCTAATTGTCATGCCGAAGAGGCTGCCTTTCCCAGGAGCCCAGTTTGTACTGTGAGGCCGCTTCTGCTTCCGTTCTTTTTCCTTGAACGATTAAAATTCCAAAATCTTCAATACAGCATTAAAGATATAAATCCCACACCTGAAAGTTCCCTGCAAAAAAGGACCCCACTTCATTCTGTCACTGCATCTACCACTTCCCTTTAGGGACTTCCACATGTCACACACAGTAGCTATTTTGAAAAAATTGAGATGTAATGTCTAACTAAAAATATCACTCCATATATTGCAATCCAAGAATTAAAAGTCCAACTTTTATAAATATCAGTCACCTGTGAATCCCTGTGTTGTGAAATCACGCATTCACAAGTGGAGAAAAGAAACTCAGTTAGGGAGTAGCATTAGCACTTTAGTTGGCAAGTTGAGCTTAATTTTTAAAATAGGTGTGGATTTCCAGAACAATCTAGATATGGATAGATGCCACTATAGCTTTTAGTTAGATTTTGAGTCTGAATATTTGCTTACATCTTGTTCCCTCTGGGTTTTCTGTAGAGCACAGAAGAATATTCTTTTTATTTTATAAACTCTAGAACTAATTGTTTTAATAGTTACTGACTTATTCATGATATGGTGGGTAATGTGTGACTAAATAAGGCTTGAACCTAGCACTGCACATCTCAAGCCACCTTACATATGCCCCTAAGGATCTTTATAACTGGCAAGGAGCATTTTCAGGGACTCAGCTGTACCACTCAATGGAAAAAAATATAAAACCAATGACAACTTGAAATTTGCAGACAAATGGCTGGAACTAGAAAAAAACATCCTGGGTGAGGTAATCTAGACCCAGAAAGACAAACATGGTATGTACTCACACATTAGTGTGCTGTGGGACAATGATCTTTTATCCTGTCACTTGTATTATTTTTAATAAAACACTGATCAGCCAGTATCCAGGCAGGAAATATAGGCGGGGTGACCAGGCAGGAAGTAGATGCAGGGCAATGGGAACAGGAGAATTCTGGGAAGAGGAAAGGTCAGTCTACAGTTGTCACCCGGACACAGAAGAAGCAAGATTTGACTGCCTCACTGAAAAAGGTACCAAGCCATGTGACTAACACAGACAAGACTAATGGGTTAATGTAAGACGTTAGAATTAAGTAATAAGAAGCCTGAGCTACTAGGCCAACCAGTTTATAATTACTATAGGCCTCTGTGTATTTCCTTGAGACTGAACGACTACAGGACGGTGGGGGGACAGAAACCCCAGTCAACATAAGTGGATATTAGATGTAAAGCCAAGGACAACCAGTCCACAACCCCAGAGAAGTTAGGTAACAAAGGGAACCGTAAGAGAGACATACATGGATCCACCTTGGAAGGGGAAACAGATAAGATCTCCTGGGAAATTAGAAGGAGTGAGGGAGAAGGGAGAGTAGAAGGGGAGGGGGAGAGGAGAAGAAGAGGAAGGAAGAGAATATGAGGGAATGGAATGCTCAGGAAGGGGGGAAGACAGTGAGGGAAGGGTAGGAAAGAGATATCTTGATTGAGGGCAGAGCCATTAAAGGGCTAGAGAGAAACACAGCACTAGGAAATCTCCAGGAATCCACAAGGATGACCCCAGCTAAGACTAAGCAACAGTGGAAAGAGTGCCTGAAGTGGCTTATTCCAATAATCAGATTGATTACTTAATTGGCATCATAGAACCAGCAACTGATGGAAACAGACACAGCGAAGCACTGGGCCAAGCTACCTGAGACCCACCCAAGTGAGGGAAGAGCAATAATATGAGCAAAGGGGTCAAGACCTTAACGGTGATATGGTGTAGGAGGTCCTTCTGTTTATGTGTTGCTTTCATTGGATAATGAATAAAGAAACTCCCTTGGCCTTTTGATAGGGCAAAACTTAGGTAGGCGGGGATAACAGAACTGAATGTTGGGAGGAAGAAAGCAGCGTCAGGGAGAAACCATGGATCCTCCACCTGAGACGGACGCTGGTTAGAATATTTCCTGGTAAGCCACTGCCACATGGCAATATATAGATTAGTAGAAATGAGTTAAATTACAATGTAAGAATTAGTCAATAAGAAACTAGAGCTGATGGAGGAAGGTCATTGGCTAATAAAGGAACTGCCTTGGCCCATTTTATTGGTTAGAAGTTAGGTGGGAGGAGTAAACAGAACAGAACTCTGGGAGGAAGAGGAAGTGAGGTCAGATTCAACAGCTCTGCTCTTGGGAGCAGACGCCTGAGAGACACGCCATGCCCCGCTCCCGGGATGAAGCTCCGACCCAGGATGGACATAGGCTAGAATCTTCCTGGTAAGCGCACCTTGGGGTGCCATACACAAATGATTAGAAATGGGCTAAATTAATATGTGAGAATTAGCCTAGAAGAGAATGGGCCAAGCAGTGTTTAAAAGAATACAGTGTCCGTGTAATTATTTCGGGGCATTAGCTAGCCGGGCAGGCGGCTGGGATGTTGGGGACGCAGCCCCGCCGCCGCCCTTATTACTTCATAGAGCTAATGGGCCAAGCACTGTTTTAATTAATACAATTTCTATGTGGTTATTTCGGGTGTAAGCTAGTGGCCCTCCACTTCTACAACAGTGATACCCACATAAAAAGCCACTCTGAGAGCTCACTGATTCTGGACTGATAGCTGGTGAACCAGAATAGGACCAAATTAAACACACCGCATGTGGGGGTCAGTAGTGAGACTCAGGAAGTCTGTGGTACCACTGGCAGTAGACCAGGATTTATCCCTAGTGCTTAACCTGGCATCTAGGAGTTCATCCTTTTTTGGAGGGATACCTTTGTGAGGTGGGATGTATGTAATTGGGTTCCATAGTGTACATGATGAGGCCAGGGGACAACCGTAAGGGCCAGTCCTCCTCTTTCACCAGGTTTGAAACAGGGTCTCGTTTTTGTACCTGCCTAAGCCAGGTTAAGCCTGTGAGCTGGGGAACTTCCTGTCTCTACATGCCAACTCAGTGTAGGGATGCAGATCCTACTGATTTTATATAGGTTCTGGACACCAGAGCTCAGTACCTAATGTCTGCTTGAGAAATGCTTTAACCCACTGAGCAATCTTTCCAGTCCTGTATGCTATTGATAAGGATTCAGCTTATAAGAACTGATTGCCCATTTACTCCTTTGCCCTCCTTTAACTCCTCACACAGTTAAAAATTGCATAGATAGCCACTTAGTACACAGGCCCAAGGAAGGCACCAAGACATGCCAAGTGGGATAAACGATTTCGTTATGCCCCGGTCCCATGCCTACGTTCTGGCTTCATTAATCTACTGATGCTTACTTCCAGGTCATTAATGAAACCTTGAGAAAAAGGAGTTTCAACGTATTTCTCACGGAACCCTCAAAATGACAGAATGTCTTTATTCCTAGCACAGGTCTTAAGGGTGACAAGAAGTGAGGTGGATGTACTAATTAGGAGTCAACAAATGGGTGAAGTGGCAAAAATAAAAAAAAGCAATGAGACACAGGGTGCAAGTTCCTGTAAGACACAGAGGAGAGTTATTTTTGTAACTGTTACACGACACAGCACAAACTGTGAGTTATTAACGCTTTAAAGCCATTTTACATTTTGTTGATGGGACTATCAGTTGTTTATTTACTCTCCTAGTATCCTTTATCTGTTGTGATTAAAAACGCTCCAGCCAATAGCAACTTTGGGGAAGAAGTGGTTTATACTTCCAGGTCATAAGCCATCACTGAGGGAAGTCAGGGAAAGAATGTAAGGCAAAACCCGTAACGGGGCTCTGCTTGCTGCCTTGCCCACTGGCCGCCGTACACGAGACAATCTCTGTGGGGATGCTGCAGTCCGTATGGGCTGCACTGTCCTGCATCAATTATCAAGAGAGACAATCCTCCACAAACCTGTCCACACTTTACTAGATTTTCCTCTCAGATGGCAAGTTTCCAGTTAAACTAGGAAATGTAAATGCTAGACATTGAGCCCCCCGGTTTGCACATGCTAGATGAGCATCCCCACCCCAGCCCATAGCCTCAGCTCATCATTTCATAGTTTAATACTCAGCACTCATTTGGATGTTGTTTCTCCAATAAATTAAAATAGATTGAATTTTATTTGTAGTAAAGATATTTCAATACAAGTTTTCAGGAAAGCCGATGGCTCATTCTACATTAATAATGTTAGTTAGATTGTTCCAAAGTATGCATTACCTGCTCGTGTCAAATTTATTTTTCTTAACTTCCCCTCTTTGGAACATAAGCAAATTTGAACATCTTCCTTTGAGTCAGAGACTATGCTAATGTTCTCAAATGCTATCTTAACTCTTCTGGGATGTGAGGTTCTGGTTGTCTTTCTCCTGTCTTAGAAAAAAATGCTAAGTGGAAGAAATCCCTGGGTATTTGTAATTTCCAAATTATACGCACACACTGTGAACTATATAACATATGGATATTTAATTATGAAAGGTTGTTCTTTTAAATGATAAAGAAACAAAATAAAATACAACTAACAACAGACCTTCTGAGACCAGTGTAAATAGCTCATATATTATAAACTCTACCCAAAGGCAGTGCTATGTAAATTTAATTTATAGGCCCTGAATGCCTCCCATGTTAGCTACTCAAAAGTGCTATACTTATATATTCAAGAATCCAGAGGCAATGTTCACCTTGAAAATGTAATATTAAAAAGACACTGCCATTAGTGACTTTATGTTCTCCTGAAAACCCTTCTTGAATTTGAAATAATGGATAAGTTGGTGTAATAACTTCTTTCTCTTTCAAATTTTATGACTAAAATATTGAGTTGTGTTTTATGGCCTTGATTTATTAGATTCTGTAGAATAAGTTGTCTGCTGTAGGCAAAGAAGACCTCAAGAAACTGGAATGAAGCTGATGCTCACAAGTCCGAAGTTTAAAATGAGTGATCATGGATTCATGAGTTTCCAAAGGCTGGACATTGAACTGAATACCATGTGTCATGTAATTTGTAAGCCGACTTACCATGCCTCTCTAACATAACAGTCATCTGTGTGTTCATGCGTGTCCACAATGAATCTCATGTTCGAGTACAGGCTATGATTATTGCTGAAAATTTCATTTCCTTTGGGGAAGTTTGCACAGGAATCTTTCACAGCTTATGAGCGAATTGAGTTCTGAGGGACTCTAAAGGAATCCTACTAATTACTTTCAATTTCTGTGAGTAAAACAGAAAGAGGAAGCCGTAAACAGTGGTAAGGCCCCTAAGACCCATGTCTGTGAGAGGATACCAAGACCATGGAACAAAACTTAGCTTCTTTAGTCTATTTTCTTTTTAAATTGGGCATTTTTTCCTTTTTCCTGGGACTGGGGATTGAACTCGCTGTCAACTACATGCTAGGTTAAGTGTCCTAACAATAAGCTGTCATCCCTATGTCTATTTTTTTTTCACTTTTGATTTGAAACATGGTCTCTCTAATTTCATCTGGATAGACCTTGGAATCCTGTTGCCTTGATCTCCCCAGTAGCTGGTTTGTACCACTAGGCCTGGCATAGATTCACGTTTTAACAGAATATAGTTCTTGATGACGTGCTTAATTGGAATGATGACTTGGTTTCTACAGAACAAGATGAAATGGGTAAGATTCTGATTGGTTCTCCTGTTGTGAGCAACTTCGTTTTTATAAGACCTAGAAAGTCCTAGAACTATTTAGAGTCAGCATGGTCAAATTGGGTTTCTTTGTTTCCAGCAGGTAGATTGAATGTCCTGAGCTATCAGTGTAAGCGTTTTGAAAACTGTGATGTGATTTTTTTATTAGCTAAGTGCACATACCAATCCTGCTTATGTTTCACGATGAGATAAATGCCCCAGTCTGCCTGCGTGGTTCTTGTTAACTGATGATTTCAGAGTTGACCTAAAAACATCCAGGACAGGGACTGTCTTTAAAATGAACCTGGCGTAAGCAGATCTTCCTTCATCTTAAACATTCATTCCCCATAATTGATGGTGATGACGACAACCCAGTCAGGGCATCGCGAAAATTATGCATTACTGATTCTTCTCAGAAATAATGCATTTTCCTTAGAATTCAGGTCAAGAGAGGAAACAAAATTATCACTTATGCATAACCTCAATTCCATACCCCCTCTCATTACATGGAAGAAACAAACGCACCATGGATTTCTTAGAAGTGGTTTAGAGTTATTATGTTTGTCTAACTTCTCCAGTTACGGTCTTTTGTTGGCCTCGAAGATGTAATTTTAAAATGTAACTGATGTATTTCTGCCATCATTACGAGAAATACACATAGCAAAATGAATGCATACTCATTTCAGCCTGTAAGATTTGTTTTTAAATTATTCCATTTGAAGCCAGAGGAAACATATGAGATCATTTCTTTTCCTCTGCCAACAAAGTGATTTCCCCATCCCACGAGGACAGTCAAGTGAGTTTCAGGGCTCCAGCTTGCTTCCTATCATCTATGAAGGCAGGCTAGTCTCCCTGATGGCAGAAGTCTCAGTAGGTAGCCCTGGAGAGATTGTGCCTATTTTTGCAAAGAACATTGTGTCTGCAACCTGAGCTCATTCTGTAGGCTAAAAAGTGAGCAGGACTTAGCAGAGTGCATGCCCTGCTGTTTGCTGTCCTTGGAGTGTGTAAGCGCTGTATTCTTTCTCCACGTGCATTTCAAGTTCTGGGACACACATGCACACAGATGTGCACACGTGCCCAACGACCGTCCCCAAGCCTCAGGCCAGGACAAGTCCCCAGCACTCCCACGCCGGCTCCTCCGCCTATCCCCACCCACCCGGGCTCCACGTGGGCGCACCCAGGCGCCAGGCAGCCGCGCGGCCCACGGAGAGCAGGGCCTGCCCGGAGCAGAGAGGGAAGGCGCGGCCCGGGGCGGGACAGACAAAGCTGGCGTCCAATGGAGCCCAGCATTGGCTCCCCGAAAGGAGGGAGCGGAGGCTCGTGCGGGCCCAATGAGCTGGGAGCCCGAGTGGGACTTCCTCCCGGAATCCCGTTGGCCATGATTAGCGGGGCCGTGGGTGACACGTAAGTTGGGTGGGAGGTGGCGGACCGCTGGAACTGCCAGATCAGTGACACCGGCCCACCGGCCCCCTCCTAACCCGACCAGAGCAACCTGTCCCCATCTCTCCACCCTCCGAGGAGGATCTTGCGCGGGGACGCCTCGGGGAACCAGGTCCCTTTGTTGGGCGCGCGTCCCCTACCCGTGGTAGCGACAAAGTCCAGCCACGGGAGCCGGCGCGAGGGGCGGGGACAGACGGTGGGGACGGCGAGGCCAAGAAGTGTGGAGCAAGGAAAGCAGGGTAGGCTGCGCGTGGGGACCGGCGGCAAGGGCAAGCGGGCTCTGAAGTATGCAAAGGGACCCCACGCGGGCCCAGCCACTCGCGGAGATTTGACGTCCCAGAAGTTTGGTGGCCGCTGCCCGGGTGGCGTCGATGGCCTGGCGCCCCGCCGTACGCGGGGGCTGAGCAGCCGCCTCTTCCCCTCCGGCCCCGCTTTTGTGTCTTGCGTCTTCTGCTCATGCCGAGTCCGGCTACTTCCCGCGGTGGCCGCTGCTGAGCCGCCCGACTCAGCCGAGGACCGAGGACACGACGGCGCCCGCCGCCGCCGCAGCGCGGGGCGCAGGAGGGACTATGGGAAACGGGATGTGCTCCCGAAAGCAGAAGCGGATCTTCCAGACGCTGCTGCTTCTCACGGTGATCTTCGGCTTCCTTTATGGCGCGATGCTCTACTTGGAACTGCAGACCCAGCTGCGCAAAGCTGAGGCGGTGGCGCTCAAGTACCAGCAGCACCAAGACTCACTCTCTGCCCAGTTGCAAGGTACAGTACAGTTAAGGGGACGCGCGTGGCCAACTTCGCTCCGAGCTAGTGCTGGGCTGGGAAAGTAGCTTGGCTTGGCAGGTACCACCCAGTGACCTTCCGGAACAACAACCCGGGGCTGCTGGCCTCTGGGTGTGTTGTGGAGAGGTGACATCCCGGTTTTCCTTCTTCCTCCCAGGAGTTCTTTTTGAAAAAACCCACAGCACTAACCCATGGTCCTGCCTGGCTTGGGGGGTGGGGGGGGAGGGATGTGTGCATACAAGACAGGGTATTTTACCAGAAGCACTTGTCAAAGGCCCAGCTGCATTCTGGGCAAATAGCCCTCCTGCCACATCTGCCAACTCTTTCCCAAGAGGCAAGCTCTGGTTTGTAGATATGGAGAGTTGCACACACAATTGCTAACTGGTTCTCCTTTTCAAGAAAAATAAAGGGGGGGGGGGGCAGTGCACTAGTGGCCGGTGAATGGGACTGGCTATCTAGTATTGTTATTATTATGCTGGTTTAATAGGTAATTTGAGAAACGTTGGGCGTGATGGAAAAGTCCACACTTTAAAAGGGTGTCTTCCTTCGGAGGCCTTTAGGTGATCACAGAGCTCTGTGTGTGGGTATGCTTGGATGCACACGTGTGTTTTTACAGTTAGCTTGGGGAAGTCGGATAGAAGAAACATAGCATTTCACTTTGCCAGCCTCGGAAGACACCACTTGAGCAAGGCGTCCGAAGCTTGGATCCTTCTCTTTTAAAAATCCCATCGAATGCGAATTCTCACGGCCCAAATGATTCGTGAGTGAGTGCATGATTCGTGAATGAGTGCGTGCCAGCTCTTTGGGACTCTGGAGAGGACATACTACTCATTGTATATGTTATTATAAATGCTTTTGCCTGTCCCGCTGGTTTGTTTTCAGCCCTTATGGAACTCTCTCTCCAACACAAAGGAAGCGAGAAATAAGCACCCTACCTAATCAGTCAAATGATGACCGTCCCTGTTGATAGTACAAATATTGGATCTTCCTGGGCGGATAAGCCAGAGGGGTCTTTCTGACGGTGGATGTGTCTGCACACACAAAACAGATGCCTTTGCCTTAATCCAGCTGTGCAGAGCGTTTTCTAGTAAGACTTTTAAGATAGGGGAAAATGATATGCAGCTCTTTCCTTGGTCTGATTTGTTCTTCCAAACTTAGAAGAAAAGAAAGTATTTTTAGCTTCTTCAGCCTGCGCTGCCCCAGGCAAATGAAAATATGTGGCTGGGCTTCTTTCAAAAGGAAAACCTGTTTTGATACTTTCTTAGATTTTTTGTTTTTGTTTCTTTTTTTTTTTAAATTATAGGTATGGGAGTTTCTCTATGAGTTGTTGGTGTGAGAAGGGTCGATACTGGGCTTGTTTACTTAGAATGTGCCAGCGGTATTCCGGTGTGCTTCAGAGTGGTTGTGCGTGTGTTGACTCTCCATTTGCACACGGGAGAGATAGAGGTGGATATCAGGAAGTCTTCCTTAATCGAGTCTCTCTACTTTAGGATACAGGGTCCCTAACTGAATCTTAAATATCCGTTTTGGCTAGGTTGACTGACTAGCCAGCTAACACCACCCGGGTTATTTGTGTGTGTGTGTGTGTGTGTGTGTGTGTGCGCGTGTGCACGTGCACATGTGTGCACTCTCATGTGTGCGTATGTGTGTGCACCAGTGTATATGTATGTTCCTACGTTGAGGCCATAGATTGATGTTCAGTATGGTTTTTTTTTTTTTTTCACTCTCTTACTTTATTTCTTGAGACAGCCAGACTGTTTGTCTGGCCCTTGAGCTCCAAGGACTTTCTGTTTTCACCCTCCCAGCACCCAGATTGCAGTCATATACTACCATGTATACCACCATCCCTGGGTTTTTATGTGCGTCCTAGGGACTGAAACTGAGGTCCTCAGCGTGCATAGCAAGCAACCAAGTGACTGGCTGAGCTGTGCACCCAGTCCCTGAAATCTTTCTTAATTGGTGCATTTTGCCATTTCCTTTTGGCTGGCAGTGCAACAGTTGCCATGATTGTGGAGCAAGACATGAGTTCACAGGCCGGCTGAAGTTTCTGCTTTTTTTCAGAAGAGGATTCAGGCTTGCCGTTAGCAGCATCCTTTTCACATCTGCAGGCTATTTAATAACGAGCATCTTCTGATGGCACGCAGCTTTTGTTTTCCCTTCCCCAGGACAAGCGACATTTTATCTAGTGGTGCTGTGTAACCCTTCATACACAAACCTTTAGAGCATCTAATACCATTCTTTTCTGTTATATTTGCTTGTTTTTGACATCAATGTCTCCGTGTGGGTGTGCGTGAATGTGGAGGCTGTAGATTGATGCCAGCTGTCTTTTCTCATTTGCTCCCCACCTTTGCTTCTTGAGATGGGGTCTTTCCCCGATCCTGACACTTTATGACTGAGCTAGGCTGACTGGCTTCAGAGATCTGCTGGGCTCTCCTCCATAGCCACTGGGTTACATAGCAAAATGTAGGTCTCCAGGCTACACAGCAGGGACTTCACAGACTAAGCCACCTCTTGAACCGCCTCCTCCCACTTTTGCTTCTTAAGACTTGTTTGGTCAAGTGAGATCTCTTGATTTGGCTGGCATAAAGGTCAGAGTTAGTTTTGAGTGGTCTTCTTTTAAAACACAGCTTTTGAAAAAATTGAACTAAATATTTCTTTATCGAATGGTATGCATTTGTTAGGTGAGCATAGTTGGGTTATCTCCATTTGAAGAACAGGGTGTACTCCAGAGTCCTGTGAACAGAGATTACTATTTTTTATAATTGTCCCATAATTGGAGCTGGATGATGATATGGAAAGGCTAAGGGACCAGATGATCATCTCTGCAAAAAACCATGACAATGTCGTCTGCATCAACTTATCTATCTGTTGCTTGTCTTTTCTATCTATCTATCTATCTATCTATCTATCTATCTATCTATCTCCTATCATTTAGTTTTTATAATCTAAGTATCTCTCAATCATCTATGTATCTAACTTCCATATTAGCACCGTAATTATACCCAGTAAGAGTTCAGAGATCACATACTGGTTGCAGGAGCAGTAGCAACCTTTGTTCAGTGCACTGTTTACATAACATCTGAAAGGTTCTTCTTGCTGCTTTCAAGTGAGCCACATGCCACCCTGCTCTGCAAGCAGCCTGCCCCTGGCTAGACTGCCCATTTAGAGCACCTAGCAGCTCCCACATCAATTAAATCACATCTGTGGGGGCGGACCCAGGCTTCAACCAACCGCCTTTAAGGCTCCCTAGGTGATTCCAAAGGCAGCTATGGTTAAGAGCCTTGGCTTTCTAATCTTAAGGCTAAGCTACTTCAAACATCCTCTTCACTTGCTTGGCCCCAAGGGTGTTTTCATCGCTTATCCTGGGCATGTGATTAAAAGCAGACTGGTTTCTGGACTGTGTTCCAATTCTAGTTCTGCCGTGTGTGTGTGTGTGTGTGTGTGTGTGTGTGTGTGTGTGTGTGTGTGTGTGGAGTTGGGCCTAATTTTTCTTATTTATCAAGGGGAGAGTAGAGTGAGCCATTTTATCATAGTTATTGTGAAGATTAACCAAAATAATTCCCACGGAATTTTGAGTCTAAACCTGGAATACTGTAGAGCTGTGTGATCATCTGGTTCCCCCTTTGAGATAGATAATCCTTTTCTTGTTGGCCTCCCAGCTTGGTCCTAGGCTCAGTTTCGAGACTGGATGAGTTTCCTGTACAGTTATCTACCCTCCGTTGTTTCTAAGCAAGCATCAGGAAAGGAGATAAGCTGACATAAGTCAGTGCCTTTTAGCCTGGAGAGCGAATGGCTCCTCCTTGATGATGGAAGCAGAGAATTAGAATTTGGTTATTAATTAACCCTCTGCGCCACTTTAGACTGGCAGAGGTGTGCCGCTTCGGAGGTAATGACCTCATGTAGTAAGGTCGGGAAGAAAATGTAAGGAGCACACATCTGAGAATACTAAGTGTCCTCCCTGGCAACAGTGTGCCACACTGAAACATTAAGGACTGGTTACCAGTGAAGAAAATGTGCGCAATGTTTCACATACTCTAAATTCAAACAACTATGCTGTTATTATTTAGAAGAAAGGAGTTTGAGAGTTTCGTGCTTCTGAGAGTCCACCTTGTTACTTAAGTTTGCTGCCACCAGGACAACACCCTATCCTGTCCAGGAAAGTATCACATTGGGCCATGGCCTTTTTTTTTTTTTCCATGGCTCCTACATTTGCTTGAAAACAAAAGCCCTTCAGTTCAAGCTTGACCTCTTTAAAGTCCTTCCTCTTCCTTCCTGATGCCTGCCTGGCATATAGTTGGTCCTCGGGAGACATCAGGTGTATATCAACAGATGTTCTTAATAATGGCGAGTGGGGTACTGTTCCTTGATACTGGCAAGGGAGGCAGAGGACATCAATTCGTTGTGCTTTCTCCTCGCTGTGTGATCTTGGACAAGTAAGTGAACCTCTCCCTGGCACTGTTTCTTCTCATAGAGCTATCAAGATAACTGTCTCATAGGCCTCCATGTGGGCCAATACCTAGTGTGCTGTGCTGGAGGAGTGGAACTTGCATAGGAACTACCACTGAGGGCTTCTGGACTGAGTCCTTCACACGTCTTGATAACTCAGTCCTTAGGTGTGCAAGTATAGACAGTGTTTGGAAGGTATAATCATCGCCATGTGCCAAGTTGAGCCTTGTAACATCAATTAAACATGGCTCTGAAATAGCCATCTGTATCAAAGCATAGCTAACACCTAAAAAGACACGCTTTCCTTAATAATACTGACGTGGTTGCAGTGTGAAGTGGGCCTCTTGGGCTTGGGCGTCCAAACAGTTGCTTGTCAGGTGGCAGCGCTCTTGGCACGCTGTGAAACTTCCGGAGATAGAGCCTAACTGGACGTGGGTCATTGTGTGGAGGAGGTGAAGGTTATAGTCAACTCTGATGTCAAGACAGGGCTCCCTGCTTTATGGTTTGTGGCTATAAGGAGTCCCAGTTCTGCTGCCCCACCACCATGCTGAACATGCTGAAGCATGCTTTTGCTAACTGTGGGGCAAATAAATCCTTCCTTCTTGAAGTCGCTTCTCTTAAGTCTTCTTGTCACAGCACATAAGTAGGCAATTGGTTGATGTTGATAGTTTAACATGTTCAATTCATTCCCCAGTGAAAAGATAAACTTTTAAATACTTCATGCAACTCCAAGTAGAGCACGCTGTTGCATGTCAGTGATCACTACAAGAATCTGCAGCCGTAGGTCATGTTTGCACCAGCCATCCCTGCGGACCGGAGCTACTCTGCTTGAGTATGTTAGAATCGTGCATGGCACAGAGACCTCTGGTGTGAGCTCCAGGAGGAAAACCCTCCCCTTGACCTTGCTTAGTTCTTCTGTCTTTGCAAAGAACATTGTCCCCTGGACACTGGCTGAAAGAATACGAGAGCTGGAGTGAGGGGAATGAGGACCACGATGAAGTGGGCCAAAAGTCAGAGTGCTGGAGGAGAACCGGAATATGGGAGTGGGAGAGAAGTTAGTAGTAGCGGATGAGTGTTCAAGGCATTACGATTCTTCCTTAAAACTTCAATCTCTTTTAAAAAAAAAGAAAGGAAGGAAAGAAGAAAGAAAGAGAAAGAAAGAAAGAAAGAAAGGAAGGAAGGAAGAAAAGAAAGAAAGGGGGAAAGGGGGGAGTGAGGGAGGGAAGAAGGAAGAAAGAAAGAAAGAAAGAAAGAAAAGAAAAGAAAAGAAAAGAAAGCCATAGGAAATGGAGAAGGGAGAGTGGACTTCAAGGGCAGCAGTAGCATGAAGGCCGCTTCAGTAGAACATTTAACTGGCAGCATTTATTAGGCAACAGGATGGCAACTGCTGGATGTGTTGGACTTGGTTTCATTAGCCTACCTTTTATTACACGTGTGACTAGTCAACGTTTAAATGAGACGGTTTCTCGGAACTTGTTGCCCAGCTTTGCCATAACCTTCTGACCCTCTTGTTATCTTTTTCTTTCTTCCTTTTTATTTTTTTTGATCCTATTCTGGGGAAGAAAAATAATATGAAAGCATTTTATATAACAGTGACTAAGAATTGTTGCTCTTCATTTTGGCCAAAGAGTGTTTGTGTTCTATCATGGTGGGCAAAATGTA
The DNA here is from genome assembly GCF_018167655.1 of Microtus oregoni. Taxonomy (NCBI): domain Eukaryota; kingdom Metazoa; phylum Chordata; class Mammalia; order Rodentia; family Cricetidae; genus Microtus; species Microtus oregoni. Next base: position 8,148,067 of record NW_024543069.1, read on the forward strand.
TTTGCGACTTTTGTTTCTAGGTTGTTTGTGGGTTTCATAGCCTTCTTTAGAAGTGAAAGTTCCATGTGTCTATCATAAGTTCAAATAAGAATAGTAAAGCACTTTGCTTCCGAGCATAAATTTGTTCAATGAATTTCAGAGTGTATTTTCCACATTGAATGGTACTTAATAACCTTTATTGAGTGCCTGCCATGCCAAGGTATTGGGTGCCAAGGTACTGTGTTGAGCACCACTTTGGACTGAAGGAGCAGTCTGGGGTTTGGGGTAAGTACCTTGCCATGTCAAGATGGCATCTAATGAAGGCAAGTGTGGAACCCCAATGAAGCTTCCTGTCTGGGTTGTCCTGAGAAAGTCATTCCTATGAAGATTCAAGTCAGATTTAGACTAAGAGGTTAAAAGGTGTCACCATTTTCAGCATCATATTAGGGTGAAGGACATGGGTCGCCACGTGACTTTAGTTGTTGCCAGAGTTGACTTTAGAGGAAGCAGATGCTCCCTCAAATAACGCCAGATCACACAGTAGAAAACTTGCTATTCCGACGCAACGTGTTCTTGACAAGTGAAGGAGAAACGCTTGGTTTGATCTTAGAATCTCTCTCCTGCTTCACGAAAGGAAGCTGACTTCAGGCAAGTAACAACCTGGGAGCCAGAATTTGTTTCATGATCTATAATCTTTTAATTAAATAGTCTATTAATTGCCATTCATTATCGCCATGTACATCACGTTTTTCATTTACAAGGCAGTGGGTCAGGTTTTCTTTTCAGAAGTCTATTGTTGGGGAAGACAAACACTTGGCAGCGCCTTGACTTACCAGGTGTTGGCCGGCCTGGTGAGAACTCACGTGAGGAGGCCTGCGTGCCTGAGGTTTAAGAACGCAGCGAACTGATCCGGTCTGGTAAGAACACAGAATTTTGTAATTCTCGAAATTCTGAGATGGGAACTCGCTCACCCTCTGGTTCAAGCTGAGCACAGAGCCAAAGACCCTGACTTCTTGTTGAAGGCAGCGTTCTGCACCGTCCTGTGCTCCCCAAGGACCACCGAGATGCCTGTTTCAGTTTGGACTCCCATGACATTGCTATTTTTAAACAGTGCTATGCATTGCTGAATGGAATGTTTATGCTCTTTGTTTTCCTTGGCCTATGAAGGCTTATGCTGCAAGCTTGTCTGTCAGTCATTGCTGTTCACTAATAAGCCTTTACTAAATGGCCTCATGGCCTGGAGGGACAAGGCAATGAGATAAATTGCTCCATGACTGTCTGACATTTGGAAAATATTTCTGTTCCTTTTCTTTACACATGAAATGCTACAATGTGATAGTGAGTAGGACATTAAAGATGTGGTGTCATTGTGAAGGATAGACACTGTAAAATATTTGAATGACAATTTACTTTGCACTGAGGATAAGTGAATCAAAAAATTAGAATCACTTTAGGGGAATCAGATACTCCATCTTGTAGTTTCCACTTCGTTTAGCATGCACTTTTTAATTGAGGTTTTTGTTACAAACTGCAGAATCTTCTATAAATAATGATCTTCAAGAAAGCTTTGATGTTGCGTATAAGCTCACTTAAATATAGACGCAATGGCAAGAGTAAATATAAACAAATTGCAGTTGGACAGATGAGAATTATTTGGTTACTTAACTTTGAATACAACAATTTATCATGTTTGTACTAGGGTCTTTTTGTTATAAATCTACTTTCTGTGATACCGATTCAACTACTCAGCCATTTTGTGTGTTTGTCTCTGTGTTGGGAGGGTAAATGTCCATATGTATGTACCTGTGTGTATAGAGATCAAATGTCACCATTGTACTCAAAAAAATTTGTGCATGTGTATGTTTATTCACATGTGTCATATCTATGGGTATGATGTATGTCTATGTGCATGTTCCTACATGTACACATGTATGTGATCTATGGGTATGATACGTGTCTATGGGCATATTCCTACATGTACACATGTGTCTGATCTATGGGTATGATGTGTGTCTACGTGTGTGTTCCTATGTATACACATGTGTGTAATCTATGGATATGATGTGTGTCTATGGGCATGTTCATGTGTGACTGCAGGTGCACACGTACCACAGCATGCAAGTAGAAGTCATAGGACCACCCTAAGTCCCAGTCTGTGGGGGTAATGTGCTTTGCAAAATGATAATGAATGCATGTTTTAGAGTAGGGTGCCACCATCAAAGTCTAAAGGTTGGAGCCTGCACATGATGGCACGTGCCTTTGATCCCAGCACTTGGGAGGCACAGACAGTTAGATACCTATGAGATCCAGGCTAGCCAGGGCTACATAGTAAACCCTGCCTCAAAAATAAATAAGTATAAATGAGAAATGGCCTTAGACTTGTGTATGCTAATAAGAGTGTTTGAATCATATTGTTCAGAGAAGTTTGAAATTTAAGGTGGTGGATGGATGAATGGATGGATGGATGGAAGGATGGATGGATGGATATTTTTTTACTGTAAGAAAAAACTCACTGGAAATTAGAAATGAAGTTGCACAGAATTTTTAGCAGTGCCCACAGGTCCGTGTCCTTGTGTGATCCACAGTCATTTGCAAGTATATTGGGAGTAAATGTTGTCAACTGAATTAACTATCCAATTAAAAGAGATTTCCTAGAAAAAAATATTGAAATGTCACTAGATTTATTTTTATTATGTTATGATAAACTATAGGAAAAAGGTAAATTGAGAGGATAGTTGATAAAAAAAATCCATGACTTGATGAATTGAAGATTCTCAGTCTCTCTAGACAATGAAATACTTATAAAATTAACAAAAATCACCGGATTTGGAAAGATGGCTCAGAAGTTAAGAAATCTTGTTGCTCTTGCAGAAGCTCCAGGTTTGGCTCCTCGTACTCACATGGCATCTCACAACCAACTGTAGCTTAAGTTCCAGGCCATCTGGATACTCTGCTGACCCCCTCTTCATACCGTCTGCACTCCGTACCGTGGCATATGTACACATACTCTGGAACGCACACACGCATACGCACACACAGTTAAATGAATGAAGGACAGGGCCAGAAAACAAGGTCATACTACAGTACTATCAGAAAACCATGACATTAGATACAAGCCTAGCTTGTAGCCACATAATCTTTCTGGTAGAGTCATGGAAATAGTAAGGAAGAATGCCATACCACATGACCTCCCAAGATTGACACAGATGCTCTCAACAGAAGTGTCATGAGCTTGAGTCACATTCTTTACAGAAGTTTGGGTTTTGAGAAGTTTTATGGATGAGGTCGAGGAAAAGGCAGACCCTTAAGAGAACTGCCTCTCATCTGTCCCAGCATGAGCACAGATGGACAGGGCAGGCTCCAGCGAGCAAAGCTTTACAACCTGTCACAGGATGCTCATGGAAATCTTTGGTAAGATTTTATCAGGAGAAATCCTGCCATCTTGAGCTGAAGGGGAAAGAGGCAGGCTTACATGAGAGGAGTCTATGGAGTCACCCACATTTCACTGGCAAAGAAGGCCATGGCAAACCCAGAGCAGCAAGCGTGAACAGGATGCATGACTTCAAGAGTATAACGAAAAGCCTCTGGGTACGAAATACCTGGAGGTTGATTTGCAGGCCTGGGGCCCTAATTGAGTACATCAGCTTGGGTTTCAGAATTGCTGTGACTTCCTTATTCCTCACCTCTACTGACACTTCAGAATTTAAATATCTGAGTGTCTCCTGCCTGTCTGCTGAATATTGATAGTGTTAAGAAATGACCATTTTCCCTTTGGTTTTGAGTCTCTGAAGGTGAGGGAGACAAAATTTCAAGAGCTTCACTGAAGGACAGTGTCGAAGGAGGAGCCTCACCCACAGAGATTGAGGTTTCTGAATTTTAAGCCTAGTTCCAGTGGCTCAAGCTTTTCATCAACGTTGAGAGAGTTTTTTTTAAATAGACTAGAAGTTCTATTTAGGGGTCCCAATGATGGCGTAAGACAAATTAAGTAATACTGATATCAAGGATTGCTTTTTATCCAGGGCAAGTACACCACCTATGCAACTTCCAAAAAACAATTCTTCTTATTGTATGAATTAGTAGTGACTTCCAATCCTGCGCTCATCTGGGCTCTCTCACAAGACTGTCTCAAAACAAACTAGCCAGGAAAAAAATCCCAGAAAACCAGAACAAGTGAGGCACAGTAGAACAAAACTCTTTACGTTGGTTTGTGTTTCCTGCTGGCGGAGGGTCAGAAATGTCAACACAACTAACCAAGTCAAGCTTGTTTAAAGAGACAGCATTTCCTTTGCCAAGAGATACCTCCAGCCAGGATGCTGTGAACAACAGAACTATGCTTGTTTAGAACTAGAATGCTGGTGACCTATAAGTGCAACCCTCCCCACACACCTCCCACCTCCCTTCTTCCAAATGATGTGCCTCGTGAAGCCACATTTATACAGAAGAGAAATGAGTCAACTTGCCCATACTTTTGTACCTATGTTCTGAACTTGACTTGATCTTAAACCATAGTGCAAATTACATCATTTCAGCAATGCCACTTAAACCACAGAATCACATCTATAGTTCTTATACGGATGTGTTCATGTGACACTCTTAAGAAGCCTGTAACTACACCGGAGTGCATACTGTCCTTCCTTTGTGTCAGTTGCTCGGTGCTGACTCTTAAATCTAAACCGTGTACTATCCCTTACTTTTGCTTGAAATGTGTGGTGGCGACATTCGTGGCTCTTTCTCCTTTGTCCTGAAATTCTTTCCTGTGACAAACTCAAAGCCCTGTTTTTACCTGAATGAGAGTCTCTGTAGGTGGAGCACCTTAGGCTACCGGGCGCAGTGCTGACTGTTTATCCTCCAAGTACCCAAGATGAAAGTGGAGGTATTCTAATAAGTGGATCTTGGAAGTCATTTCTCATCATTTTGCCATATTCTGTTAGTTTCACATAGACTGTTAAGTTCTACTTACAATCAAGGGAACATGACTGAAGGATGTGGATACTAGAAGGTGAGGGCCACTGGGAGTGAGCATAATGTGAGATTTATTGAATTACTGTTTGTTAGCCAAAGCCATCATGAGAGCTCTGCATGGGTACCAAGCACTGTTCTAAATTATTTTTTCTTGGATTATCTGGCAATGTTTTTGTAAAACTATTTTAATAAGCACTACAATGTGACTTTTAATTAAACTTGAAGCATATTAGCAATAAGTGGATACTGAAATCTCCCTTTAGAGGGCAAGTATTTGATGTTTAGAACATTCAGCCTTAGGAAGTTAAAATTCTGTGTGATTGCTTCAAGTGTAAACACAGATTATAGGGTTTTACAGTAAAGATTAAAGGAGGGGACATCACATACCCGGAAATTTCCAAAGTCCCATGGTAACACATGTGTGAATATTTGCCCATCTAAACGTGACTGATTACATTGGCAGCAGAGAGAAAAACAGCGTCTTGTGTGCTCATTGAATATGTTCTTCTCCTGTTTCTGGCTTGTGGATTACAGTTCTTGGAGATGATCTGATTTAATAGAAGCTCTTAGCTTTCTAGAGGTTAATGGTCTTGGAAAGTTATCTTTGACTTGAAGACATAATATGACTTGCATGACTGGCAATTTCAGGTTGTTCATTTACCCCTACTTTGAAAGTTAAGATTTTGTTACAGTCTTACATAATATTAATAATGTCAAAAGTTCAGCATTAAAGCATGTTAAGACAAAAGTCGTTTGGTGTTTTCTGAGTAGTTGTAAGTCTAAGTTCATAGTTTTCTCATTCTCCTAAACATATTTGTGTAATTAATAACATGTGAGATAAGCGTTTCTACTTCCTGTTTGACCTCTGTTGAACTTTCTAAATATATTTCATTCTTTCTCTGCTTTCGACTCTCTCAAATGTATCATCTGTTCTTACCAGGTTAATATCTGATACGTCCTTCATCTGAAAGTTTTCTTTTACTAATTTTTCAGCCATCACACAATGTAATGGACTTCAGTATGGCATGTTAATAAATATTAAGGTGTGTTTCAGGTCTGGAGAGACAGCGGGATGGATAATGTGCTTGCTGTGTGTCAGCCTGATAGCCCGAGTTCAAATCTCCAGTACACACTTAAAAAGTCAGATGCAGTGATTCATAAGAGTAACCCCATGGCTGGTTATCTGTTTCTGGCCACGACATGTATGCACACACAGGAACCTGGACGCGAGCACACACACACACACACACACACACACACACACACAGCCCTATGAGATTTGAGGAGTAGATGATATTTTGTTGAAAGCTGTACCATGCCATATTCCATTCAAGACTCAAGGAATCTAGTACTCTTGTCAGTGAGAAGTTACTGCTGATTTTCTGTAGAATCTATGTTACCATTCCTGCCAGATGGCACTGTGTATCAGATTGTGGCTATGATACCAGCCGACATTGGTCTTTGACTTGCTGTGGTGTTAACATGAATAACTTTGACTCGTCTGGGTATGTAATCTTTCTTTTGTTTTGTTTTCCTGAAGTCCAAACTTGGAAAAATTGTCTGTGTTCTCTGTAATGTTGTATTGAGTTATGGTTTTTAGAGAGACGGATGTATTATTTTTTTCTCCTTAGCTCTGCGTTTGGCTAGGGTCCACCTGGCTTATGCTCCAGGACGTTTGGTTTTGTTGAAATTGTCCAAAGAAGAAGTAGCAATTAGCTAGCTATGATGATGGTATTTGTGAATACATGTGAGATCTTGTATATAAATTCCAAGAAGGCAAGTCACCGAGGACTCCACAAGAATGGCGCTGCCAACGGGGCTCTTTGGGTGGGGCCGAGTCTTTATAAAGAAAGCCTGTCTTGTTCTTACCCGTGGCCTCCAGATGTTCTCAAACCACCTCCTGTTTCAAAGCAACTGTTGCGTAAGACCGCTATGAGTACCTGACCTGGAACCGTCTCTCCCTTAAAGGTGACATTCTCTCTGTGGGATCCGTGAGAGTCCTTGAACCGCCTAAAAGTTTGTGACAGTTCTCTATAGGTGCCCTTGTCTAAGGCAGAAACTGACGTTCTGTCAAATCCTACAAGAATCAGTGACCCAAAGAAGGTGGAAACCTACTGCTTTAGGGAAAATTCCTCCTCCTCAGGCTTTTAAAGTACATCTTAGAATTTTAAGTCCTCAGTGTTCAGCCCATGAACACGTTATACATGACTTCTGGGAGCCTGAGCCATTCCTGTCCCCTTTGAAATAAGAACCCCATTGAGAAATTCACGTGCCCTTAATGAACTGATTGCGCAGAGTTGATCAATGACTGCTTACTAATTTAATAACAATAGTAAATAATAATAAAAGAATTGAAATTTCATGAAAAATGTAACCTTTCAAGTGATGTTATCTGACTTGACAACAAGACCCTGTGTTATTACTATTTTAAATTTAGGAACGCTGCAAACACAAAAAGATCCCGACAAATTTAAAACCAATATGCAGGCTGCCTAATTTATAACACTGATTTCTTTCTAATAGAATCAATCCTCCATTTCCAACACCCCCTCTTCCTAAAACTAAAAATGAACTTGTAATAGTTTTGTCAAAATGGGGGGGCTCTGAGAGCATATTAAACTTCTCAGAATCTTCCAGGGTTAAGAGGATTCACGGAGTGAGGGATGGCATAGCATACCCATACATAACTCCAGCATTTAAGGGGGGACCAAAGGAGGGCTATGAGTTACAAGTTACATTCAATAGCGTGAAATGCATATTGAGGCTACTCATCTGGAAGTAAAAGAACTGGTCTCCTTGGAGACCCCTTTCCATTCCTGAGAGCTGTGTTCTTGAACAGTGCTGATGGCGACTCACACTACCTACAGAGACCCACTGCTATGGCGTTTTACTTTTTATTTTGTCCATGCATGGCTTTCCTGGAGCTTCTATATGCCTCCTAGGATGCCAGCAAGCTTCCTAGGGACCATGTCCTAGTGCAGGAAGGGTGAGAGCCCCGTGGTGAACTCGGTTTCACCATCCTTTCCCTCTACCTCCAATACATTCTTCTTGATTCAGAATGTAAAGGCTTAGAGCATTCTTTAATAATAATCCCCTTTCAAGCACCTGTCTGCCCTGCCATGTAGACAGGGACTCAGCTCTTCCTTATAGACAACATCGACTGCCAAGTACCTTCAACTTGACACTGAGTTCAGGCTGCTTCGAGGCTCACCTGCAGCTGATTGTCCTGCTTATGCTTCTTAACTTCCAGATGGAGGAGGTACTTTCACTTAAATCAATCGGATTGGAAGAACAAGACTATCACTTAGAACCCAAGCTGCAAATACCAGTTCATACGAATAAGTTTGGGTTTGTTTTCTAGAGTGCTCTGATAATCTCACATGTCATCTTGATGGGAAAAAAAGATTTTAAAACACAAACATCTGGCTTTCCACGTTCAGTGCAAAAGTCTTGATAATGGATCTGCATCCCTGTGTAGTAAGCGACTGTTTTTCTGCTTCTCTTGGCCAAAATCCCAACCGCCATTGCTTACGGTGCTTGCACGGCTGACTGAGCCTTGGTAGACACGTGCATTTGAACCTCTGTATCTTGCATAACGTCTTGATCAGTGGAGAGCGTGACCCAAGAGGGGTGGAAGGACAACTCGTTTTATGTTTTAAATAAATGCAACTAAATGCCGTGTACTTTGTGCCTGTCTCCTCTCTCTTGTGTTAAGACATCCTCCCCAAATTGCAGATAGTTGGTTTCTTCTGAGATGCCACTGTGTAAGTCTGTCCCATTCTGTCTGCTTTATCCATTGACGATGTTTGGGTCTATCAGCTAATGCTAATATGAAGCTGTTGGTCTTTTAAAGGCTAACAGCTTCTTCATAGGCAGCAATTTGGTGGAAGATGCTGCTGCTTAAGGATTGCCTTTGCAGATTATCTTAGCGTTTCCCTGCCAGGCTTGCAACCCCGTGCATTGTGTATATAAGCACCGGTCTGTTTGTTAGGACAATCTTTTAAATATGATACAAAGCAAAAACAGTCAAAATTTGGCTCTCAAAACAAGCGTTTATGGGACTTTTAAGCGAAGGGATAAATTGCCCCTGCGATGGCCTGGATATGAGCTGCTCATCTGCTCCCTGTTTACCAATCAGTGTACTTGGTTTGTATGTGGTGTTTCAGCCTGTGTATAGTTTAGGGGTCATATAAAAATTATTTATAGTGCTTCTAAAAAACTATTTGTACTTTTAGGCTTAAAGAGCTGGGGAAGGAGCTTAGTTGGTAAAGAGGACCTGAGTTCCATCATCCAGAACTCATACAACAGAAAACTGAATGTTTTGGAACAGCTGTGTAATCCCAAAGCGAAAGAGGAAGAGAGCTGATTCTCAAGGTTGGCTGGCGAGTTCCAGTTCAGTGAGCCACCCTGTCTGTGTCAGTCAGTCGGTCTGTCTGTCTGTATCTCTGTATGTATATGTTTATGTCTGTCTCTCGCACTCTCTTACAAAAAAAAAAAGGTGAAAGTAAAATTGATAGCTTCTTAAGGAGCAATAGCAGGCTGTGCTGCGGCCTGCATGCGCACAAACGTGTATGAGCACAATCACTGTAACACACGTGCACCCAACACACAGTAGAGCTACAATAGATTCAACTACTGTCTTTCACTAGTTTTCTGAAACAAATTTCCAATGGAAATGTTGGCTGTGGGAGGAAGGATTTGGGGTATAACTGAGCATTTGAAGTTGTGAAATGCCCCCAAATAGGTGTAACTTGGTGTCAAGGCTAAAATTCTATGACTAAAAGAGTTCCCCATGTACGTTTAACTGTGTAGTCACTACGACGAGAATGTCCTGAGGTGATTCATTTCTGTCAGATTATTATTATACGTTAAGGTTCTGTGGTCTGATTTTGCTTCGTGATATACAAAAGGCACAAAGAACCATGGTGTTTCTAGAATTGACCCACAGAGATCTCACTCTTTATGTTTGTGACCTGTTATTACTGAATTGTTTTGGGCCAAAGCTTAAATTATGATAGAAAAGAATTATGTAACAGAATATTCTTGGAAGCAAAACATCCCACTTACCTTCTTAAAAGAAAAAAGTTCCATATTACTAAGAAATATCATGTGGAAAGATCCCCTTATATCCTGAGGATCAGTGATGACTACTTGAAACAGATTACTGTTGGTGTTTAACATACTACTCAGTACTCTGTGTGGCCCACGTGTGTATGCTGTGTGTTGAGGTGTGCACATGTGTGCACATAGGGAGGCCAGAGAAGTACACGGAGTGACCATTTCTGCTTTCCAACTTGTACATTTATTATTTCTCTCTTCTGTGAGAGTTCTGCATGCCTACTTACAATGTGTGTGTGCACTGATAGGTGCTTATCATTTTTATGTGTTTATGGCAGGCATTCAGTCGTCACATTAGATAACCCCAACAGCAGTTTGCTTGCCCTCTCCGTGTCCACTTCACTTCCCAGTCTCGGCCTAAGACCGTCAGAAGCTCAGCGCTGCTCTCAGGAGACAAACACAGACTTGATTTGTAGTGGATATTTCCTGTTAGTCATCTTCATATGAGCTTTGCATATGCAATAAGAAACTGTCTTTTGACTGTGCTTTTTGTGAATACTGTCTCCTACAAAAGCTTTCCGAGTGGGAACATGCCTGATCTTGTTATGTTCCTGAATGGAACTCTAAGTCCTTTATCAAACCAGCAGTGGCTCCCCCGGAACTCAGGGTACTGAACTCTACCTGGAAGATTGCTGTCTTTAATTGAGTTCCTTAGAAGTATCCTGGTGGGAAAAGAGAAATCTAGCCTCACCTTTCGTATTCCTCATCTTTATTTTATTAACTTACTTTTTTTCCCCTCCCTGTGCTAGTTTTTGCTTAAATGTTCGTTCAACAGTCTGGTAGTCAGCAATTAGATCAGACTCAAGGAAACACTTCTCTTTAATCCTTTTATGTACAGAGGTCTTTCTGTGTCCTGCAACATTTTAATTACAAGAGTTAATTTCCCACTACCATGTCCAAAACTTTTGTTTACTTATTTGTGTGTCTCCCCGAGTGACATCTAATTGCTAACGTTATTTAGGTTTATCTTGTTGACTGATCCACTGCAAAACCAGAACATGTTGGCTTGATATAAGATCTTCATATAATTAGATTCGCACTTCTGTTACAGTACAGATGTGTCATATGCATGCATGGAAATGTCCAGATAAACCTATTATTTTATATATTTAATATAAACTAATAAAAATAGAGAGATATGTTGCATATTACTGACCTGTAACATTTTTATTGATAAGATTTTTATATGTTGGTTGGGGAGAGGTACGTGGAAGCCAGATGAGAATCTCAGGGGTTCTTACTTTGGGACCATCCACCTGGTGTTATGAGATGTTATATTTCTCTAGCCTACACTTGGTAAGTAGGTGAGGCAGGCTGGTCACTGAACCTCAGGAATCTACATGTCTCTGCCTCCCCAGTGCTGAAACAGGAAGCATTGCCACACTGGACTCTGGCCTCCTGATAAATGTGAAATTGAAATCTAATTTCAACATTTTCCCTCTTCCTCTTCTTCCCTACAACTCATCCAATGGACCCCTTTTGATCTCTCTCAGATTATGGCATTTATGTCTTTAATTAGGCATCTATTTTCCTAAATATATAAATACAGTCTGTATATGCTTACTTGTATGTATGATTTCAAGACTGACTGCTTGGTATTAGATAACCAGTTTATGTGACTCTTTCCTAGGGAGGACTGTGTTTCCTGCTCTCAGTATTTTGTTGCCTATTTTGGTCTTTAGGGTTGGAGACCCCAAAGAGTCCCCTCTTCCCTGTTAGCATGTTGTCTTAATCTGGAAATGTCAGGGAAGCTACACGCATGAAGTCTCAACAAAATGGTTGCCCAAACAAGACTTCAACAAGGTTACCTGTTTTTTATTTTATTTTATTTTATTTTATTTATTTATTTATTTGTACCTAGATTTTCAGGACGTAATTCAGGTCTCCAACCTTGGAAGGTAAGGCCCTTCATTGTCTTATCCAGCTCCCCAGCCTATTTTTAAGATTTTCTACTTAGTTAATGAGAGGTGAAGTATAATAATCTCACAACTAGACTAAACGAATAGGTGTCCACATCGAGTTCTTTTGTTTGTGTTCATTCTTCCCACATAGTAGCCCAGGACTTTATAACAATTGGTTAGAAATATAGAGTAGGCATGCAGCTTTTGATTTCTCTTTGAAACTTTTGTTTATTTTTCTGTATCATTTTATGTAACCAACGTGATTTCCCTCTATGTAACTCTGTCATTATTTCCGGGACTTCTGGCGCTCTTGGCCTTCTCAGGGTCTGAGCCCTGCTATTTGGTCTGTCTGGAGTATTCCTCGCTGCTAATCACTCTCTATTCAGCGCTCTGCTTTGCTGGTGTTTTCACCACGAGCCTTTCTTTGAGAAGGAAACTTGAAGGCTCCATTGCTACATGACAATTACTCCAAAACACAGTTCTTTCAAACAACAGAAAGTACCATTGTTATTGCATGCCCTGTTCTGTTTTTTTTTTTTTGTTTTGCCCATAGATCTAAAAGTAGCTTTTCTGAGTGGTCCTAACTCAGGATTTTCATATGGTCATCTAATTTGTTGCCTGTCTTATTCGCTTTCATGGGATTGTAAGGACTGGCAGTGTGGAAGACTGATACTTCGTGTCAGAATTCCAGGGATCAAATTTAGAAAATGTCTAGAATATAGCAGTCCATTAGCACTTTTGATAACTATATGCACGTAGGCATCCATTTTAGCCTGATTTTATTCTTTTATATTTAACGTTTTCTTTTTTATTTTATTGACAATAGATTTTTTTTCATGCAACATATTCTAAATTTTTTCCCTGCCCTTACCTCAGTACAGTTTCCTTCCTACCTACCTTCCATCAAGATCCACCCCTTTTCTGTCTGTCATGAGAAAACAAACAGTCAATAGTAAAACAAACAGGTTAATAACAAAATAAAATAGAATTAAGAGAAAACAAAAACAAGCCAATTGGAATGTGATAAAACAAATAACCACCACACACCTCTCCCGATTTTGTGTATTCTTTTTTTTTTAAAAAATAGCCCAGTGCCTGTATGTTTATGGATATAGGCTCTACTTTTCTTCTATTTTTAACAACATCATGCAACAGATAAGTATAGGAGGCACAGAGTGTCTTGCACTCACAGACATGCACTGGGGAAACCAGGAGTATTAAACACTCAAGGGTTGCCTTTTCAAAGGGAGAGATGATATATGTCTTGTTTTCTGCCCAGAAGGCAGGGAGTAGAGGTAATTTATAGTCTGATGACATTTGCGTTATTCGTGTGGCTGAGATCACACCAGGTCTTCCCACAGACCCTTATCATAAGCTTGTTTTTCTGAGTCAATCTATCAAACCTACCTTTACGGAAGCTGTCACGTGTACTTTACGTAGAGTTTCATGCCTTAAGCTTTAGTGTACACACAGGATTGAGTTAATTATCACCGGGATTTTTTTTTTCCAAATTGTGTTGCACTTATATATGCCTAAAATAAACTACCTGGTGTCAGACTCTCAGAACTTGAACCAACACCAGCTACTGAATTGTGCTGAACCAGATTTCTCTTTTGCCTCCCTGTGTTGATACTCTGCTGGGCATGGTGATTGCAGAGACCGTCACAGACAAGGAATTATTCTTCTGAAGTTTTCTGTTTTGCCTTTTGTCTCTGATACATCCCATAGCTTTGTACTAAAACAACTCAAAACCTTACCGTGTTCAAGGCCTATCCTAAGCAACTGTGGGATCTTGCTGACCTTCACGTAAAAATACCAAGTGTTTCTCATAGAGTTGGTATAAATAGTAGGTGAGTGAGTTAAGGGCCACATGCTTCTTGGCAATTAATTTAATTAATAAATTAACTGAATTTCATCCTCTATCCCGATGACAGTGAACTGCCTTAGGAAACAGCATCCAAAACACTTGCCTCCTCGTTCAGCAGGGATGCTCTACTTTGTATCCCACAATGTAGGGGTGGACCAGCATACAATTTTTAAGGCAGCTTTCTTTCTGAAGATTCTGAAGGGCTATGATGGTTAATGTTGGTCATCGACTTGATTTCCCTGCAGCGGTATCAGGGGTGTTACTGGGTGTAGAATTCCACGCTCAGGGCTGACCATGACATTGGGCTTCTTCTTTCCCTGTCCTTCAGAGAGTAGAGTAGAAGCTTGTTTAACAGCGATGTTGCACTTTAGCCGCTCGCTCCCTGGCGATTATGACAATTTCATTGTCCTTGCATCCCAGGCGCTGAGAAGAAAGCCATGAGTGTTTCTGTAGGAGGCTCTGCTGATCACAGCAGGTCCTCAAAGTCAACAAAACATTCAGAGGGAGGAATTTTCTAATTAAATTTTTACACCATCCGTTAATTGCCTCCGTTTTCCCACTCCTTCACATATTTTCTCTGGGTCTCCACCCTCTTGACTCATTTAGGAGTAAAATTAAATGAAGTCAGCATTTTCTTTGGGTCATCAAGCTGAACAGGTCATCTGCCTGGCTTCCTAGATGAGAGTGTCTGCCCGAGTCTCATCTTGAGGTAGCCCCCTTCCTGCTGCCATGGTTTCGTTTTGGTCCAGTTTTTCATCAGCCATCAGAATGTGTCACGATGACTACCCACCTTGAGAATGTGGCATTTGTTATTCTTCCATCCCCCATGTCCTAGGGACAGTGTTGAGACTCTACTCTTGGCTTACTCTCAATTCAGCTGCCATTCACTCTACCTCTGTTGTGGGTTTGCGCAATGAATGAGAATGAAATAGAGCCTTACTTCTAATATGAGAAAAAAAAAAACAAACAAACCAAAAAGCCAAAACACAGAAAGTCTATGTCCAAAATTACAGAAGTCTAAATACAAAATTATACAAGGCAGTGCCATGGAAGTACACAGCTGGATTCTTGGTACCGGAATCTTCTTGTGGGAGAAGATTGTGAATTTGAGGCCAGTGTGGGCTGCATAAGAATATCTATCCTCTGAAAACTCAAAACTATAACAAAACCAACTGTAGCATGAGGCCTTTCCTGGGGAAACAGGTCACAAAGAGGTCCTAGTCACCTGAGATGGGAAACCCACGACAGACCAGAGAAATTATTCTAAATCCAGTGGTGTGTGGCAATGAGATTATTGAGCTCCTTACAAGAGCACGGTTGAGGAGTTACCTACTGAGGCAGGAACGACTCAAAAGCCTCTGTGTCAGGGAGAAGCCTGCCCCAAGGCTAGTGATGATTGACAAAAGCCTCAGCTGTGAAGTTCTCTGCAGAATTGTCAGGCAGGCAGCTAGACAGTCTGGACAGAGGGTATCCTCCAGGTAGCTAGACTTTCCCCCGGCAGCTGAGGCAGCAGGGACTCCTGGAAGGTGTTTACTCCTTCTGTCACCTTGGGAAGAGACCCTCTAGCATCTTACATTCCTACCGCCTTAAAGCAGTTTCTATGGGTTGAAAAGCTGACAAGTTGGTTAACTGAGTCACTGGAAGAGAAGAGTATTATGGTATTTTATTCTGAGTTTCTTCATGTATGGTTTTAGTTCACCTTTGAATCTGTGTTTGGCAAGACTTTGCTTCAGAGATTTTGCCAAAGTCATGGTGTGAAGGCCCAGCTAAGGTATACAGAGAAACTACATTATTTCCCAGTATTTGAAATTTATGTAAACCTGGGTTCAAGTTTGAACTCATATATATATATATATATATATATATATATATATATATATAATATATTGGCAAGCTTCATATCTTTTTAGCCTGTATCACTGTCTATGAAGGTGAAGACCACTTGTTTTTCTAGAGTTCTGGATATTTTAAAAAGCAACAACAGTATACATACCACATGATAGACAGAAAAGTCAGTCAGCCCTCCTCTCCCACCACCACCACTTATAGTTGATAAAATTCAACTGAGGAAAAACCAAACCAACAGGCATCTGTCTTCCTTAGGGATGCCCAGTGAGTTAATAACCTCATCTTTCTCTTTCAGAGCTTTCGAGTTGCCCTTGAATGGTTGAACACTACCCATTAGATAGAATGAACAGAAGCGAGAGTGGCTGAGGCAGTAAAATAGAGACGCCGTCAAGCCCTAATGAGGTCTTAAGATCTCCCTTAAGGAAAGTCAGTTTAGTGTATTCTAATTCACGATGTCTCCAGCTGCATATTTTGGAGCAATCTTTGACTGCCTGCTGTCCCTGTTATTAATTCACTTTACTCGGGGATTCTGAACATCAAAGCAGCAAAAGCTCAATTAAGTAGAGTATGAGGGAAATGGAATATTCTGATGAATTTAGGTTTCTGTGTTAAATAATAAACATACCACCTTCTGTTCCTAGACGGTTTCTGGTCTCAGTGTTTAAATAATTCTATTGCATAAGAGTCAATATTGAAAGTTGTATGATGTCCTTTTCTTTTTCAAGTCTTAGTGAAAATCCTTAGAAGCTATGTTAGTTACTTTGCTGTCGTTGGAAGTAAAATAAAGCTGTTATCAGAAACATTGGTTCTCATGCTGTGTTAATGTAGGTCAGATGGGAAGATTCAACATGTGGATATTTCTCCCGGGTATAACACTTAACTAGTTTTGTTAATAGATAGACATGGGTTTTTCTCTTTCTTCTAAAAATTAGGTGCAAAAATTAAAGCTAATCAGCTATAGCAAAGTTAGAATTACAATGATTAACATTACAGTATGAAGTCAAAGCACTAGTTCATGGTTAAATATAAATTTAAAAAGATTCAGAGCGTTCCAAGAAGTAAAGGGTTGCCAGTGTGTCTGTCTTCAAAGAGCTGGAACTTCTGTAAGACTTGAAAAAAAGACTTCTACTGCACTTACTGGCTTTGTGGGAGCCTAGGCAGTTTGGATGCTCACCTTATAAGACCTGGATAGAGGTGGGCAGTCCTTGGGCTTCCCACAGGTCAGGGAACCCTGACTGCTCTTCAAGCAGATGAGGAAGGGGGACTTGATCGGGGGAGTGGGAGGGAAATGGGAAGCGGTTGCGGGGACGAGGCAGAAATCCTTAATAAATAAATAAATTAAAAAATAAATAATAAAAAAAGACTTCTACTTTTTATTTACAGAACGAAGTGGATCTATAGGTCTTCTTCTCATCCTAAGTTGCTGTTTTGAATTACATATCTTATTTCCAGTTTAACTTGTTGCAAAATTATGGCAAGAGTTAGAGGACAACAGAAATAAAGCCTGTCTCAGGTTCAGATGTCTGTACGCGCTCAGCATTGCAGGGCATAGTTCAGTGTAGGGAGAAAAGAGCCAAGAACAAATCAGCTGTGAAAACTTTTATTCTACACTAAGTTCATATATTAAAAAATGCTATTTGTTTCCAGAATTTGAAAAATAGTCATTTTTAAACTGATATTTTAATAATTTTCTTTGTTTTCTTTACTGGGAATGCGAAGTGAGCAATCATAATTTTGTGTCCGTTTTTCTTCATGCTCGTCATGGCAAAGAACATAAACTTTGCAGGAAAATTACACAGTAATACTTGAGGAAAGCCGTTTCAATTTTTGGTGCACTCTTAAATGTATGTATTTCTTATGTATGTATAAATGTATGTATGTATTAAATGTATGTATTTTTACCCAGTAGGGGTATTTTGCAGAGATATTTAAATTAAAAATGGAAATGTAAATTGATAACATCCTCTACTTTTTAGTTCTGAAGTTAAAAGAACTGAAAACAGTTTCTGCATTCCTAATGAAACAGCAGGATGGAATATATAAATATATTTTGTTAGATTTCAGACTTTTGGATTCATGCAACTATGGACATTTGATAGAAATATTGCCCTCTGCCCCATCCATAGATGCCATATATAGTCTGCATATTGATAATGTAGAACTGTCTTTTCTGCCTTTGAGGAATTCTTTATGAGCACTGGCTTTATTTTTTTCAGTTCTCAAATGTCTGTTATAGCCTCTGATAGCTTTCGTATCAGTCTGATTTACTGGGTTCTGTCGGGAGTTTGACAGCTTTTTTAGATCAAAAGGTGTCTTCATCTTTGGGTGTATGTGTGTGCTGCAATAATGGCATGCCTGAGGCTGGATAATTTATATGGTACACAAAGTTATTTCTTACAGCTTTGGAGGCTGAGAAGTCTTGAGGGGTCTGTATCTGGTGTGGAACTCCATGCTATAACATGGCACAGTGGAAGGCAGAGGAGGAGAGAGGTAGGAGATGGAGAGAGAGGGGAGAGGAAGGGAAGGAAAAAAGTTGGGAAGGGAGTTAAGGGGGAGGAGACAGGGAGAGCATAAACAAACAAAAACGAGACTGAATCTGCAGCTTCGAGTCCTTTCATACTCACTAAAATTGTGTGCACGTGGATGGATTATTTAAAACCTAAACTCTTTAAAATGTTCTACCTCTTACTGTTATAGAATTCATGATTAATTGGCTGGTACATGGTTTTGTGGGAAATTAATATAATTCTGTCATTTATACTCCAATCTCATGCCCTCTCACAGATAAAAATGCATTCATCCCATTGCCATGGTCTCCAATGCCTTTAGATCTTTCTTACATTAATTCAGAGGCTCATAGTTCATGCTCTCATCTAAATTAGAACAGATAAGGTCCTCTGTGCACACTTTATCCTGGGGAATGTCTCTCTCCAGCTGCGAGCCTCTGACATTAAACTAGTTACCTGCTCACAGAATACAATGGTAGATACACATCCCTACACCCCAAGAGAAAATCAGACAAGAACAGTCAGTTCAACGTAAATTCCAATCCCAACAGAGTAAAACAACATGAAGTTAATGTTGTAGCTATATCTCCTTTGATGGCATAGCCAGCATCCTGGGCACACTGGCAAGAGGTTTGGACCCACAAGGCGTCCTGCAGTCTCATCATTGTGACTTTTCAGGGCGCACAGTTCTTCGAAGAGCTCATGTGGTTGGAGTCTTGTGTCACAGCCTTCGTAGGCTAGACTAATGTGCTGTAACTCTGTAGTTCTGGGGACTCTTGGGATGCTCCACTCTTGGCCTCCACTGGTATTTCTCTAGTGGGGCCTCTCAATTCTGACTGTGCCTTTGGAGCAGGTGTTTAACAGGCATTTCTATGTGGCTCTTGAAATGTAAGAGTCATTGCAATGAATCCACTGTTCATGCACATGTGCCTTCTGGAGCATTTGGGCCTCAGCCTCAGGTCTGAGGAGCATAGTGCCTGTAGGTGGCCTTGGGCAGTGCATGCTTTACACTACAGATGGTCCTAGAACTTTTGTCCTACAGTCTCTTAATATATATAATCTATTACATTAGGTGTTGACTTTCCAACATATGTCTAGAGGAAAGAGTCAAACCATGACCAATAAGGCTTATTTATACATTCTAATATTTTTTATATTGGGTTACTTTATGAATTTCTGAAGTCAAGCTATCGCTCCGGAATTTTTGTTTGCCTACATATAATGCCGATTGTGTCTTCATTTAGATACCTGCTTAACATGTGTTCCCAGGCTCTTTGCTTTGATCCACCGTAAGGGGAGTCTTGGTTCATATATCTTTGCTCATGAAGGACTGGACTACTTGGAAGCAGAGCAATTTTCACTTCATCATCAAATAAGAAATAAAGGAGCCACAAACTTACCTTTACTAAAGTTAGCAATCAAAAAATGGTTCGTCTACAGTGTCAGACAGAAATTCACTCAGTGCATTCTCAAAATTGTAAAGCAGGGGTGCAAGAGGCAGCGCTGACTATTAACTGCACATTGTCTTTTTTACTTGCATTAATGGGGCTTCATCACCTGGGTGACACAGTATATAAATGATCTAAGGGTAAATTAGAAGGCAATTTGCCCTTTATTCCTCATGTTCCTGATGACCCAAATTTGCCACAAGTATTTCAAGTAGAAACGGAGAGCAATAAACCATACTGATTCACTGCCCCAAAATGGAATGATTTTTTTAAATAATTGCATATTTTAAGTACTGCAAATATGAGCTAATCGCTCAAGATTGGCGCAAGATCCTCTAATGAGCAGATAGTTGTAATTTCTAATTATCATCTTCCTTGTTCCCCCTTAATTAGAGTGAATTAAGTTCTTTGTGTACACGCTGGGAAAGACCATGAAAGTCTAATTTATTGTGATTACCAGTGACGTGTGTTTTAAAAGACATTTTCCTCCTGAGTACATGGACACTCATCTGCAAATACATTTAACCTCTTAGGGACAGTTTATCTACAAGGTGATGTAGAAAGAAAGAAATCTTTAGTGGCTGATGGTTCCTTCCCCTAAGAAATTCTAGTTTACCTTTTGTCCATGGAAAAATAATGTAACATAAAGGAGAAATGTCGAGTGTGCTAATGAGCCTTCGCTTAAAGGCTTTGGCTATAATTAGGTTTACTGTGGATGGCTTGGAAGTGGATACGTAGCAAAACTGAGCGTCAGCTACTTCAGACGGATGTTGAACTGGCAGAATCTGGAGCGACTGAGCCACGGCTTTCCTGTTTTCACCTGCTTCGCATTTTTTGCAGCTGTAAAAATAGTATGTTGCAGAAGAAAGGGGACCACAAATCACTTAGCTCTCATCATGGCCCCTAACCTGTCGGCTTAGGAGATGTTGCTTCTCTTAGACTTGACTTTGTTTCTTTTCCTTGCTGGGTCCTTGATTCTTCCCAGGCCCTCGTTCTTGCTGAGCTTCCCAATTAGGCTGAAAATCAGACCGTTTACCTTTAATAATTCTGGTGTCTGTATTATTGCCTGGTAAGACATCTCAAAGAATAAAAGAATGATACAGCAAGAGGAGGCCTTAGTAGTCATTTGATAGGACCTTCTATTTTGCCAGTGATGTAATTTGAGGCATTAAATACTTTAATACTTGAATTACATGCTTATTAAATATTAAAGCAAATCTCTGGGCTTGTTTCAGTGCACCTTGCCATGCCCCATGGCCCACAAAAGTTTGCCATTTGACATGCGAGGACTTCTGCTTGCCTTAGGGAGAAGTACTTCTTGTGATTCTACCTCCCTATCTGGGCTCATACACTTGGCTATTTCTCAACACATAATGACTAGCCTTTCATTTTAAACTTGACAACTCTGAGACACACCCGGGAAGAGAGTTGTGTTGGCTTTGGAGCATGCCATTTGGGTGGGGGTGGGGAGTTGTGTTCATTATTGATATGGGAATACACAGCCAAGATGGGAACCACCAACCCCTAGGCAAGGAGTTCTGAACAGCACGGGAGTGTAGATTTGAGCTGAGCACAGCAAGCAATGGAGAATGTGTGGATTTTTTTTCCCCTGCCGTTGACAGTAAATATGATGTAACGGTTTGAAGTTCCTGTCTCGACCTACTCACAATAATGGGATTATAAAATGAAACACACCCATTTCTTCCTGAGGCTGCTCTTTGTCAGAGTATGTTACGACAGCAACATAAATTAAATGGGGACACAATATGTAAAAACTTTCATGAGAGGAATGAATAGCAACTTATAAGTAAAAAGGGGAAAATCCCAGAAGAGCCACCCATTCAATTCACTTTCAATTAAAGCAGTTCAGTTTGTATGCACATATCATTTTGTTATTCCATGTCAGGAAAAGATAATGTGTTTATACATATGTGTGCGTATATAAAACACATATAAAATATTTAAATATATATCTCACATATATATCAAATATACTAAGATATGTCACAAATATACTAATCTAAAGACACACAAATGGGCATTTTAAGAAGGGTAGTCAGGTTTTATTAGTATTATATATTAATATTTAGTAGCTTTCAAATTATTGAAACCATAGGTGACAAATAAAATAGAATGTCTCTTTTGGCCGGAGCCTTCAGTGTTCTGTTCATCTGGTTATTTCCTCTCCTGTTCATATGGAAGTCATCAGGATGTCCAAAGCCAGTTTCAATTAAATTGTTTCTTTAATATGGAAATTGCTACTGTACGGCCACCTCAGCACAAAGTGGGATCACCTGGTAAATTCATCACAGGAAGGATTAGGAAGGAGATGTGTCATTTTTGGAGGGTGTGTGTCACTAGGAATGAGCGTTGGGGTTCAAAAGCCAGTACCATTCCTAGTTACGCCCTCCCCCATCTCTCTCTTTCTCTCTGTCTCCCTCTGCCTCATGGATGTTGTCTCCACATGTAAGCCATCTACTGCTGCAGCATTTTACCTCCCTGTCTGCCTGCTACCCTTGTCTCCGCCATGATGACCATGAACTAACCCTCTGAAAACTTTCGCAAGTTTCCATTATAAGTTACCTTGGTCACAGTGTCTCATCATGGCAATAGAACAGTAGCTAAGACAGGGAACTTCATCTCTAGACTTCTAGAAAGTATTACCAGAGCGTTACTGACCTGGGAAATGATCAAAATTTGAAGGGCTCTGTCCAGCCAATGAGTATCTCTTCCCCATAGTTGTAAAGTTGAAAAATCTATGCTTTGTAAGTTGAGTTCCAACATCTCCACACACGCTTTTTCATTACTACAATTATGTGCCATCAAATTTTAGCCTTCGATTGATGTTACTAACTCCACTCTCTCCCTACTTAATTTTATTCAAGAGAAAGCAGACATTAAAAGGTGAGCTTTCTTAGCTCTGTGCTCAGAACTGATCAGTGTCCGGTAGCTCTTAAATCTGGCCAGCGTTATTTTCCTTAGGCTACTTGAAAATCCTTGTTTAATGATCTCTTGGCATTATCTGCCTCTGTCTGTTTTTCTATTTCTTTTTCCGGATTTTATTCTTAGCATAATCTTTGATTGTTATTAAATACTAATAATCAAGCAATTTATTTATATATTATTAATTAAATAAATTCTATACGATTGATATATAATAAACTTATTAATGAATATATAAATATGCAAATGATGAATTATTTTTTTACTTTAAAATATTTAATAAAAATTAAATGAAAATTAAGATTTCCTTCTTCTTTAACTTATTTTTAGTAAATTTGATCTGATTTACTAATTGTGGAATGCAGTTGAAAGGAGAGCTAGGAGGTCTCGCTAGAATGCTGATGTCCCCAAAGAAATCATTTGCCTTTCTGTTTTATTGTCTTGTCATATGCTTTTAGTAGGCCCTATTTATTGGTTTTATTCTACTTCTTTCAAAAATGCCTTTCATATAGAAACACTAGAAGTTGCAGAATATAATAGTGTCTGTGTTGGCAGAAATAAACTGCCTCAGATTTAAAGTTTATTTAAATTGGACTCATAGAACTCTGTCTTGATATGGAGCCATCTATATACCTCAAATGTTAGAGCTAAAAATTGGCCCGTAGACTGTGGGGAGCTTGTGTTTTTCTTTGGATTCAGGCATTCTTTAGTTTGTATTAGTCCAGTAACTTAACAAGCATTCTTTTGTTCTAAAACCTCTTTATTTTGTGTGTGCTTGTGTGTGTTTATGCATAAAGCACAACACATGTGGAAGTCGGAAACCATCACAGGGATTCGAGATACACAACTGAGTCCATCGGGCTCTGGGACAAGACCCCTTACCCACGCTGAGCCATCTTGCTGGCCCCACTTAACAAATAAACTACAGAAAATTACATTGTTCTCCACTCAAGGCTACCCAATAGTACAGATTTGTAGACCTACATTTTCCTAAGTATTTCCACAATGCAGGGGTAATGACCAGTATACACATGAACTAATGTAAGAAGGTTCTAGAAAGAGTTGTTTAGGGCCCTAAGGGGACTGAGGAAGAGAATCCCCACTGCCTCTCAAAGCCTGGGTGAACTCTCGTAAAAGCTTGTAACAAGTTTTTGTGTCAGACTATGTTTGAATCACCAGCCCACAAATAATGACACAGAGACTTATTATTAATTATGAAAGCTTAGAGCCTATATTTCTCCCCCTCTTACCTTTCTCTCCCTGGAAATACCACTTATCTTCTCCTACTTAGATATTAGCCCTTCAGCTCTTTATTAAACCAATCAGAAGGCACCTTAGGCAGAGACACATCTTCACAATGTACACAAATATTCTACAACCAATGCCAATGCAGATCTTTTATCTGTAGTCATTGGCTGTTCACTGTGTGCATGCCAAGGTGAAGGAAGCCCTTAAGCCTGCTCAGAGAAAGCCTTCCAGAAAAGCCTCCGAATCCTGAGATCATCATGGAGAATCTCCTGCAATCCTTTCTAAATCCCCCACCTCCTATAAAGACTGAGTCCGTCTTTAAAGAAAGAGAAAGAGAACCCTTGTATTTGACCTTGAGGAGAGTCACCCAGTGATCTCAGCCTTCTACTGTAGGGCTCTTGCCAGCAGTGTAAAACTTAGTGAGTGACGTGTACCCATTCCCTCAACCAAGCTCTGCCTGGGATCTCGGTGTAGAAGTCAGTCCTCTTCATAGCACTATGTGTCCTTAGGAAACCATCAAGAAAATACCAATTTTCTCTAGCAATTTAAGAAAAAGAAAGAATGGCACAGAGATATTTGGGAGAGCTCAGTACCTTGTATTTGTTATTGGAACCTAAAATTTCTCTTTCAAAAGTCTTAGGAAACTTTTCTTGATCAGCCTGTCACCCCAATGGGGAGATTGCATCCAAAAATGAGCCCAGAGTAGAGGATATAAAGAAATTTTAGTCAAGCTGTTGAAATGAACTTTGGGTATCTACTACCAATTTGGGCCTCCAGTGCTTCATTGTCCTGAGTTTTTTCGGAATGGCAGGGTTTTGAGACTCTTCCCTAGTAAACAGTAGTAGCTAAGCAGTATAAACTGCCAGCAGGAATGAGCGGTAGCTGTGGGCAGACGGGGCTGGAATCCTGAGACGTCTGTGCTAGGCCTTAGAGATGCGATGTGACGTGGAAACACAAGCTGGGGGTTGGAGTGTTCCTGGCTTCTCTGTGCCAAGAGTCCCAGCAGATAGAACGTGTGACTAAAACTGAGTGTGTGATATGTCTTCCCCTTCCTCGCCCTTAGCTCTGGTTATAAAAGTTCATCCAATAAATAGTGATCCTATGCTTGGATCTATTTTCTTTCTTAAAAAATTATTTCTTCAAGTTTTGGTTCATTTCTGTATTGTACATTGAGTATCTTCCTGCTCATACCCTGGTCCTACAATTTTTCTCAACCCTCTAGAGAGTTTTACTTATTTTCATGTCATTTAGATAAATAAGTAGGTAGATGATACATATTTAGATAGGAAGATAGATAGATAGATAGATAGATAGATAGATAGATAGATAGATAAGGTAGATAGACATATCTACATAGAGACAAGATCTCAGGTATCTAAGGTCTCAGGTATCCTTAAGCTCACCGTGTGTATGGCCAAGGGTGACCTTGAATTCCTGATTCTCTTGCCCCCACTGTCTCTTCTTCCAGAGATCTCTATTCCCAGTTCTTGCTGCATGCTAAGCAATTACTTTGCCAAATGCCCTGAGTCCCCAGACCCCTGGACTTATATTTATAGTTCGCTTCTAATCATTCACTCTGGCACTCGGTTTATTTGGCTAAAGATATTTTACTTCTTTGTATTCTTCTCTTTTCCAGTGGTTGTCACGCATGCTCACCTACTGGATCAAATTTTCTTCTTGCAAAATTAGTCCTCTGAAAAGAATTCATTTCACAATAGAATCAGGGCAGAGCCTCTAGAATCCCTGGGTACTATCTCTGCTGCTTCATTTCAAGCAGCAGAGCCGTGTGAGGAAGACACTTGAGTCCAAAATGACCTCATTTACTGCAGTTAGATATTTATGGAAGGCACCTGACAGAATCTTATTTTTGAAGCTTGCAGGAACATTTTAAAAGAGTGGGTATTTATTCCCGGGAAAGCATCCTCACAGTTGCAAATATAAAATGTCTTTGGAAACAAAGCTTTCCACAAAAACAATACAAAATCAATCCGTCTAGGAGTTGACCAAACAGAAAGCATGACTGTGCTCTTACAGGACAAATGGAGGAGACAGTCATCCTAATTTTTGTCAGGTCAAAAGTTTCCAGCCAGGCCCCTGACAAAAATCCTCCTGTGTTAATATTGAGAGGTTTGTGTCCTCTAGAAACTGTGAGAGAACGGAACACTCGGCTTCTGTTGGTACTGATGTCACTCATGGATGTGAGAAGTTAAAAACCAATTATGTTTAGATAATAGGCAAAGTGACCTTTTAAATGTATTTTTCATACTCAGTTTACTTACATAATTGCAATAGCATGTGCAATACTTTTACTACTATTCCATACCAAGGTTATGTTGAGTTTTATAAAAGATAATTTTGTGAAAGTTTCCATCATGGGTCGTTTTGTTTCTCTGTTTGTCGTCAAGAATTCATTTGTTTTCTGCCATTAATATAAAGTCTTGATGCTAAAGTTTGTGGAAGGAGGGAAGGTAAGATCTAAGTGACAGCATTGAACGAGACTCTCTGTGTTTGAAAAGGCTCTTCCATAAATTCCCCGTCAGAAGGAATTATGATCTTTATGCCAACAAATGTTTGGTGTGTTTGAATGGTCATTTGGTTGGTTGGTTTTTAGTTGTGTAAAATTTTCTTGTTCATTTTCATATGTACAGTACTGCGTTGCATATAAGTATATGCTGTGTGTTTATTATATCTCCCCATTCCCACTTATATTTGTTCCTTTAGGTAGATTCACTCCTACTTTTGGCATTTTTACATATCTGATTTTATGTGTCTGCATCTGGAATACCATATTAAATCAAGCCAGTCTCAGAAAGATAAATACTGTATTTTCTCCTGTATTTGTTTTCTATATATCTATCTAATGTACATAGATAAGATAGATATGTCCAGATAGATATAGACAGATAGATATAGATATGATCTGAATTTTTGATAAACTATCAAATTACACACTTATCATACTTGAATTAAGTGACCCTTACACTGAGGATCCAAACCTCCCTGCCACTTGAAACCCTTCCCCTGGCTACCTCACACGGTGTACCACATACACACTGCAAACAGTATCCCATGACCAAAAATTAGTTTGCTTGCTCTTGAACTTTTTATAACTAGAGTTATTTGCCTACTTTCTGCCTGGCTTCATTTTTTTTAAAAAATAATATTTTATTATTTTTTGTTGACTTTATAAATGTGTTTTGATCATATTCACCCTCGCTTCGTCCCTTAACCACTCTCAGATCCACCCCAAACTCATGTCTTAATTTTTTTTCTTTTTTAAGTTCCCGACCAACTCGAGTTTGTGTTACCCATTCCGCACAGGTGTAGGCCTATCCTCTTGAGTGTGCCTGACCTACCAAGAGCTGCGAACTTAAAGAAAGCTGGCTGTTCCTCCTGTAGAAGCCATCAGCTTCTATGCAGCACCCCAGTCGTGAGCTCATCAACCCCTTCCCACGCTGTGCTAGGATGTTGATTGTCTTGGTCCAGCTCAGCCATCCAGTGAGATAATTGGGGCTACTCTCAGGAACATGGGGGAAAGGTGACATTGATGAGCACGGGCAGTTAGAGCAGCCAAGCGCCTGTGCTCACGTGCCTGAACTCACAGAAGCTGCACTCCTAGCCGTTTGACGGGCAAGCAGTTCAATGGAGAGGGTCTCCTCTCCGCAGCAGGTGGTGCTGTTCGGAACAACCCAGTGATTTTCCATGTCCCTGTAGGTGAAAGCCCAAGTTAGAGAGAGGCCTAGGGAAAGTGTCCAAACTCCCTCCAAACCTCTGCCTTCCAGGCTGGCCATGATCAGATGCTCTGACCTCTGACCTCTGACCTTCTGTCTTTTAGTATATACATGCCTGTGATCTGTTTTCTCTGTATGCAACACTCTCTCTCCATCCCTGTAAGCCTGTCGAACTTGGCTTCCAGTGGGTCCTTCTTGAAGAGGCCTTATGTCACCTTGCACTTAGAGGAGAAATCTACCTCCCCATCTCTCTCCATGCCTTAAATATGTTTCCGTATCTTTTTATCTTGCTCTTTCGATTACCACCTAATATATTTATTTATGCTTAAATATCATTAAATATAAATGTATTTATATATTTAAACAAAATGCTCATGTCCAAACACATGAGCTAGTTGGTGCATTTTACATTCAAACCTCAGTATATGCTTAACCCATCTTAAGAGGGTTTGTGTGCATCTCTGTATGGATCTAAAAGACTCAAAACAGCCTCTCTCTCTCCCTACCTTCGTTCACCTCTCTTTCCTTCTCCTTTTCTCTCCTTCTGTAAAATACTCTGAAGTGGTCTGGCTGAAGTCCTACTGCAGGATGAGAAGAGTCCTGTATACATACAGTCTATATACAAAGGATCTTTCTTTGGAGTGACTTTGAGTCTCTTACCACAGCTCATAAAGGTCTAGTCCCTGTACCTGTCCAGCTAGGAGTGTCCTTGGAAATGTCCCTTAGCCCTGTGCGGTGCAAGCCTCCGGTCACCTCTGAAGACTTTCCATGAACACTCCACCAGCTCAGGCTCTCTTCTTTAAGGGAACTCACAGATGGGTGCTCCTGCTTGTCCTGTAAGCCGTCCTACCTACTGTACCATCTCCTTAGCTCTGAGGAGGTTAGGGAACGAAGACACTATTTATGCTATCACCTGAAGAAAAAGCAGCTAGTACTCAGGAAAAGGATAGCAAGCTGCTAAGTTAAATGTGTGTCTTGTGTGTTCAGGAAGAAGCAAGAAAGCTGTAGGGCTGGAGGCCGAACGATAAGGTGAAACCTTGCGGGGGGGGGGGGGGGGGGGGAGCGGATTTGGGTGCCATTCGGCTTGTGAACTTGTGAAGGGAAGGCATGACGAGGCACTCCCCCAAAGTCTGGGTCTTGAACCTGCAGGGGAGTTAGATGATAACTAAGTGAAAGTGTAAATTATAAAGCAAGCAGGAAAGGTTGTAATGGAAAATATGTGTGTTAGCTTCCTGCCACCATAAAGAATATCTGAGACAATGAACTTATCTAGAGAAAAGATTGTTTTGGCTCGCAGCCTTGAAAGTTCCAGTCTGTAATGCTTGGCCCTGCTTTTTTGGCATGTGGTGGGGGAAAAAAAAACTCTACTTACTGATAGCCAAGAACATGGAAATTACCTTCACAGGACCCTCCAATGATGAAGAGACCCCGTCACTAGGCCTCACCTGCTGAAAGTTCCCCTTTCTCCTCCAGTGGTGTCACTCTTGGGCTGAGCCTTTAACACGTGGATCATGAGACACATTCGAAACCCAGACTACAGCAGCATGAACTCAGCATGCATGGCATTAACAGTGTAGGAGTCGTCTAAAAGAGAAATCAGGAGGATGGATCTTAGTGTGTGCCTAGCCGTGCCTTCTCCCTCTCCTGGGAGCTGGAAGGAAGGTCCGGTGTGAGGACCAGACGGTAGCAGTTACATCCCCTGTCCCTTGGTGGTTTGCTGTGGATTTTCTAAGGTGTTATATATTCATCTTCAGACTCTGTATGAAGTAAAATTGCTAAAGCGAGAAGAAAATATATCATAAAGAGACATCTATAACATCATTTGTGTGTTGAATCCCCGTCTTTTTCTCCAGAGAGTAAGGGCTCGGTGACTGCCTCCACCCCATATATAGTGAATTAATATTGCAAGTCAAAGTTGTTCTTTATTTTTAATTTTAATTGAGCTGTGCATTTTCTCCAGTCCACTTCCTTCCCCACTTCTCTTTTTCCACTCTTTGCCCCTACCCCCGACACTCCCAATTTACTCAGGGATCTTGTGTTTTTTCTTCCTTTCTAGGTGGGTCCATGTAGGTCTCTCTTAGAATCTCCTTTGTTGTCTAGGTTCTCTGGAGTTATGGATTGTAGGCTGGTTTTTCTTTGCTTTATGTTTTAAAGCCACTTATGAGTGAGTACATATTTTATTTGTCTTTCTGGGAATGGATAATCTCACTCAGTATGGTTTTTTTCTAGTTCCGTACATTTGCTGCAAATTTCAAGATGTGTATGAATGAACCACATTTTCCTTATCCATTCTTCGGTTGAGGGTCATCTAGGTTCTTACTGGCTATATCATGGGACTAGGGAGAGAACAAGCATGAAGATTTATGTTCAGTCTCCAGCACTCACGTAAAGAGCATGGTGCACTGGAGCAATCTGTACCTCTGATATTAGCAACTTCACAGGTGGATCCCATGGAGTTAGTTCATTGGCAGGCCCGCCTAGCTAAATGGGTAGGCTTCAGGTTCCTTGAATGGTCCTGTCTCAGGAAACAAGAAGGAAGGACAACAAGGAAGGTGCCTGGTGTCTATCTTGTCTCACCATGATCATGTACACTCAAACACATCCATAGAAATGTGTATAACACACACACACACACACACACTCACTCAGATTATCATAAAGACCTAATTTCAGTCCTAAAATTACCCAGAAGCCTTTAAAACATCCTGTTCTGAGAACTCTATGTATTGCTTTGAATTGATTTCCCCTCTTCTTTTTTGTTACCTGGCTGTTTTTGTATAGCCACCCTTTTTGAACTTACAAATTTATTTGTTTAGAATTTGATTACTGACAAGGATTAAGTGTTCTACCAGCTGAACTATGTGATTC
Source organism: Microtus oregoni (assembly GCF_018167655.1). NCBI lineage: Eukaryota > Metazoa > Chordata > Mammalia > Rodentia > Cricetidae > Microtus > Microtus oregoni. The sequence goes on from NW_024543069.1 coordinate 8,178,487, forward strand.
TTAGCCAAGGTTTGGTAAGATGTGATATTGTAGTAAGATCTGAAGGGGAAGAAAAGAACAAAAACAGAAACATGGTCCATTGTTGGTTCTGCCAAATTGGTTTAAGAAGTCAAGACTTTGGTAGTGTTTTGTGCAGGGTTTTTGACTGTTTTTTTTCTTTTAAAACTTTTGAAGATTTCTCTATTTCATGTGTCTGAGTGTGTTGTGTGCACGTGTGCATGTGTACCACAGGCATGTTTGGTTCTCATGAAGGTCAGAAGGGGGTGTCCTGATCCCCTGGAACTGGAGTTCCCAGTGCTGGGAACCATCATGTGGGTGCTGGTGACCAAACCAGCGTCCTTTGCACAAACAACAAAATCTCTTACCCACTGAGCCATCTCTCCAGCCCCTGCAAGAGTTGCTTCTCGATTTTGAGCTGAAACATTTTACTCTGAACTTCTGAGAATAGTCTTTTACCCAGAATGGGATGCACACAGTGTTTCTTTGTAACTTTTAGATGAAAGACAGTGTGTCAATGCCAAAAGGCCACGGAGGCTGCCATGTTGTTTTAAACTCCTAAAACGTTTTTCTTTCCTGTTTTTCTTTTTCTTTTTTTTTTTTTTTAAGTGGAAGTGAGCCCTCTTTCCATTCTTTGCTGCATGGAAGCTATTACAAGCCTCTTTCAGCAAGCCTGGGAGGAGATGAGTATTACAGAGTTTCATTTATCTTTTTATTTTTCTTAGGAGCTTACATTTTAAATCCTGTGTAGGCTTACATCAGATTCAAGAGTTAGACTGCCGGGTTTGGGCCATTGTTTTAAACGTCCCCCACTTGATGTGTTTGGTGCTCTGAGACTATCCATTATGTGTCGTTGTGTGGCTTTCGTTCATCGTGACTGATGCCCTTGACTTCGGAGTATAAGTAGAAAGATCGAGACAGGTGGCAAGGATTGATTAGCAATCTTTCTTCTAACAGAAACAATAAACTCACTAGATAAATCACTAGCTCAAAAGCCTGAAAAATACATGCTGAAAGAAGTGTACGTGTGTGTGTGTATGCACATGCATATGTGTGTTTATGAGTATGTATGTGTATAATAGTGATTGTGTTTCTCTAGAAGCACTTAAAGATTCTATCTGGTCTTTCTTTACTACCTATGAATTTTTATGGAAAAATAGGCTTCCGGCTTATGCACTGAAAAAAAAATGGTTTCTTGCCATCTCTTCAAGTAGATTTTTCAAGTAAAAAGAAATAGGCCAATATTATTGACAATAGATAAACAATATGCATATCATAATTGCTACAGGAACATTTACCTTTTCCTGCTTTTCTGGTTCCAGAAATCAGTCAGGGTGGGGATTTTAGTACAAATCAAGGCCACAAAGAAAGGAGAGCAGCAGTCACAAGTAAAGGAAACTATCCATGACAGAGCGGGCAGAAAAGCCGGCAATCCCTTCCTCAGCAAGGGGTCATGGCAGAAGGAAAAGGAGGGGAATTTCTGGGTTCCTGACAACGTTGGCAGTAACCGCTTGTATGGAGACAATTCTTGTGTTGTGTGTAGACAGTTATTGACCAAAGCGGATGGAATTGTATATAGCCCAGGGGTGCTTGGGTCTGATCAAAGAATGGAGCAATGGAATTGGCTTAGCTTGCCGGAGAATGAGATCATAGTTGACATAACGCTGGACAAACAGGACTTGGAGGGTACATCTGCAATTGAGCTTATCCTTTTCTCAGCCCTCACTGCCTGCTCAAACCACTCTGCAGCTGAGCCTTCTTTTCCCAGACAAAGTCTGAGACACATTTGTTGGTTTCTAAGGCTTTTTTGGGAATTTAAACAAAATCAAATACCCCTGAACTTTTCAATGGCTTATACCTATATACACATGGCATTAGTTTGTTGGTTGCGTTGTCTGATCTAGTCTAGTCTAATGTATCATAGCTCATTCATTCCGAGGTGAAGTCTCTCCCACTTGCTGTTCACCAGTGTAGTAAGAGCCGTGGAGCGCCAATCCCTCCACGAGTCTGTCTTCCCTATACTCTCCAAACACCTCTGGCTTCTTCATCGTGGATGAAAAGCAGAGGGCAGAGAAGGCAGGAGGACCTTCAGAACGAACATGGGTTTGCTCTCATGGATAGTGAGCCTGACTTTCTTTGTGGGCACCTTCATGAGGTCTCCGGAGAGTTCCCCATCCTCTTTCCCTGTGTCTCTTTTCCGTGCCGGCTCCAACACGGAAGTGGAAAGAGATTCTCCTCTTAGCGCGATCATAGTGATGTGCCACTCTCCGTGGCGGTTGTTTTGGCTGAGATTTGGGGCGCACCGACTTTGCAGATGAGGGGTTCCAACAGGGAAATGCTCCTCTGGTACTTACCAGGGAAGTGATCACAGGGGATACATGCGAAGGTACAAATGCTGTGTGGACTGCGGCTGAAGTCTTGTAAGTGGACACAGTTGCCTGGGAAGAGACTTGCTGAGCCTCCCGGACGTAGTTAAGAGGCACTGGAGGAAAAAAGTGCTGGCTACAGGACATACCAGCGTTTGCTAGGGAGCCCTCCCGGAGTTGTGCCCCACAGTGTGTGTATAACTTGTGCATTTGTTTGCCCAGAGTCCGGATCTTTGAATATATCTCGCTATCTACACTCTACCACAGATGTCAGACTTCATATATTTACCTTAATTGGATGTGGGGCCCTTTACTGGTTGATGTTTTTAAAATTGCTGTGAGTTTTCCTCTGTACCTTTTAGTTCTCTGACAAATGTAACTCTTCTTTTTCCAGTTGTATACGAACACAGATCAAGACTAGAGAAATCTTTGCAAAAGGAGAGGCTTGAGCACAAGAAAGCAAAGGAAGGTAAGACAGCCCGAGCTCGTGGTCTTCTGCTTCCTTTTACTCTTCTTTGATGTATCATTACTTGACCTGGGATGCTTTTTGCTTTTGTAATTTTTTTTTTTCTCCTAAGTCGCTTCTAAAATGAGCCCAAAGTCAGGGCTATAGGTGGGCAGAGAAAGAGCTGTCAATGCTTGGCATGATGCCGACATTTTATACAGGCTCAGCGATGGGGAAGTAGCCTTTCCTTCTCCTTTGGGAACTCAGGTCAGATAGTAGGTGGAGGATGTGCGAGCTTTATCATCAGGTCGTGACTCAGGTCGCCACTTCCTCCCGAACCGCAGAGAAGCCTGCGCATTACAGGCGCAAGAGCGGATTTAGCTTTCATTCTGCTTCTGCAGCCTTCATCACAGTCGTAGGTCGGCTCCCAAATTATTTCCAAAATAATACATGACTTCCCTTCTGGAGAATATAGCTGTATTTCAAATGCAGCAAACCTCTGTCCACGGTTGGGGTTTGGGAAAACATGCATGGTTTAGAACATGCCACTTTTCATAAGCCCCGTCTTGCATATCTGTAGCGTGTGAGTTGAAACACTACCTGGAATCTTTTGAATGAAGCCGCTGTTATTACGATTTCATGAAAATTTCTCAGTCAGAAATGAGCAGGTGACCCTGGCAGTGCTGCTGACTGTCATCAGGGCTTCTTAGAAAGGCATGCACTCCAGCGTCTAGCTGCCGGAAGCTGTCTGCACTCTTATTTTTTATTTATTCACATTTTGTGATGAATCTTGGAATTTGAGCTCTTGTCTCCCTTGGTGGAATAGAAGGTTATGTTTAGTGATGGGTGCTGGATTCTGTGCAGTACTCTCTTGGGTTGAACAGACTTGAGAATTCTGAGAAACTCTTGAAGAGTTATCTGTACGGAGTGATTTTATAGTGCCATCTAGTGGATAATAAAGTTTTCAGAGCATGGAAGGTGACTTGTCTTTTTTCAGTCCCTGAAGGGAGTAGTGTGCCCTTTGGTGGATAGCAATAAATCACCATGTCTCCAAATGCACCCCCTGCCTCTCAGTTTTGAGGGAAGCTTTTCAGAGATATTGTAAGTGCGCCATTAGCCACTTGATTAAAACACGGATTCTGGGGACGCAGGATTTACAGATAGAAGGGGATGCGGAAGACAGCACACTTTGTCATCTGTTTTCCAAAGCTTTGAGAAGCAAGATGAAATACATAAATCACCAAATAGACTGATTCGAACTGAAAACGTTTTTGCAAGTCTGAGTAAAGTGCAGCTTTTTTTCTCTGAGATGTCGGAAAGTTTTAAAATGGATTGACTTACCACTTTCTCTTTCTGCATTTTTTTTTATCTTTGCTAGATTTCCTTGTTTATAAGTTAGAAGCACAAGAAACACTGAACAAAGGAAGGGTAAGGCTTTTGCTCTGTTGTGGTTTTTAATTTGTTTTTATGAACCTTGAGAGGGACAAAAATATTACTGTGAAAAACTGTACTCTTATCAGTCACTGGCATTGTATGTTGGACATGCATTTCTGTTCCAAAAAAAAAAAAATTCCAAGAGGAAAACATGAAGCATTGTTCATTTAAAACTTACCTTGCCCTGCATCTGGACACACTGATGGTCATTAGCGATGAACTGAGATCTCCTCACCGTGCTTATATATGAAGTGAAGACTTTATTTGGTTGCTTGGTTTGGTTCTGGACTTTTGAGATGGGTCATCTCATCCCAAGAAGCCCTTGAATCATTGTGTAGCAAAGAATGGCTTTGGCCTCCTGCTACTCCTGCCCATGCTGCCTTAGTGCTAGAATGACCAGCATGTGCTACTGTGTTTGGCCAGCAAGGAGGTCATTTTTTTTATTCGCCCCTTTATTTGTTTGTGGTGTCTCTTCCCTATGACATGTAAGACTTCTTCTTGCCTTATACAAATGCTATCAAACAGGAGATCTGCCTTAGAGCTGGCATTTGCAAGTATCTGAAGAATGAATTATGGACGGAATGAGTGATGCTGACATTTAAAAATATTTTAACATTAAAATTGACTGGAGAAAAGCCAGTCTATCTCTTACACCAGGAAAATGTGTGAGTGTTAGTTGAATAAAACATTAGTGTTTAGGGATTTCAAAATGGAGAAAAGTCAGTTCTTGGAATTGCCTGAGAGAGTCTTTCAGCTTTCAACGCTTACTTGCTTTGAGAAGCTCCAGTCAGACCTGTGTGCACACGATTGTGTATTTTGTATTGTAATTTCTTTATAAACTAAAAAGAAAAGAAAAGGGGAGGACGGGGGATGAGACGATAAAGCATAAATGTCGCTTATTTTAGGAGCTATGGAAAGAAAACATGGGCACGCACCTGCATGGCGACGGAGCACAGCAGGGGTGTTGCTGGGCAAAGATAAACCAGCCTTGGGAACGAAGGGGGCATGTTCCAGGTGTCTTCAGTGTAGTGATTGGGAGTGAAAGCCTAGGATGTTGGAACTGTGAGGCCTGTGTGAATGGCTGCTCACTTAGACTGCAGGGATGGTCAAGAAGATGGGAAGAGAAGGCAGAGTTCAACCAACACCAACCTGGGCTCCAGCCCATTCCTCCCTCCGCTGCTGTATGTAGTACTTGCTCCAGTTCTGGTTTTAGAAGCCCCAGCCATATCCCCTCGTGGGAAATGAAGATTACATGAATGCCCACTGAAGTGGAGGGAAGAAAAGTCCTTCTCTTCCTCCCTCAAGACAGGCTGAGTTTGTGAGGTCTGCTCTCAATTGGTCTGTCCTCCGCCCCTCCCACCTGTGCGAAGCTAGGTCTTAGCTATATACAGTGGCTTTCAGAAGTTCATTGTGTGTCTGGGCCTCTAGGCTTCTTTAGATTATGAGAAACAGAACCAAATTATTTCTAAGATCCCTGTCAACTTACCATTGTATGATTCCATCCCCGTTCTTTACATTAACAAACTCTAACAAACCCAGGAGAAAATTGGAACCTTGTTTCTGCTGCTAAACAAAGCAATAGGAGGTCTTAGGGAGTGGCCCAATGGTTGGTGCTGGCCAAGTGCATGCCAGGCCCCGAGTTCCATCTTCAATACGGCTAAACAAATAAATAAATAAATGAGATGGCTCTAAAGATAAACTGTCTCTATTGAAGAATTTGTGTTAGCTTACAAAGCAGAACTGAGAATCTTTTATTAAGCAAGTGAAGCTGTCCTCAGCAAAAGGCCCAGATCAGCTATCTTTTGTTGATTTGATTTTCTTTTATTTACAGCAAGATTCCAATAGCAGATACAGTGCATTGAATGTCCAGCATCAGATGCTGAAAGTAAGTAACTTAAAATGTCTTATACGAACGAAGAAAGGCGTAGGCAATGTTTGAACTAATCAACTCTATATAATGTAAAAACGGAGAAGGTTTGTAGAATGTTGGCCTAGCAAATGTAGTCATAGTTGTCAAAAATTTTTCTATAGTTTCAGTGCCTCAGCGTGATTTTTTTAGTTTTTATATAATAATTAGACTCTCTGGTTATCTACTTTTTAAATGATCTCTTTGGTATCTTTAAAATTCTTTGCTTCGTCTCTCATGGTGGTTTTCCTTTTATCTTAGACAGCCTGGAATGTGTAGAGCTCAAAAGGTTCCTCTGTGTTGCTAATGTTCAATTAATGTACTTTTATGTACCCCAAGAACACAATTTATTAATTAAGCATCTTCCTTCCTTTGGCCTGGAGTAAAATTCACTATCACATGTCAGGAAGACCAAAACCACAGATAGGAGAGCAAGAGAATTATTGATTCCATCGAGCTGAGAGAGAGGAGTAGCAGGGCCTGCAGTACCATGCACAAACCCACTGTGTGCGCATATCAGCCCCGTGTGTTAGCATGCAGCATCACGTGCAAACCCACTGTGTGTACACATCAGCCCCGTGTGTTAGCATGCAGCATCATGTGCAAACCCACTGTGTGCCCTCATCAGCCCCGTGTGTTAGCATGCAGCACCATGTGCAAACCCACTATGTGCCCACATCAGCCCCGTGTGTTAGCATGCAGCACTATGTGCAAACCCACTGTGTGCACACATCAGCCCCATGTGTTAGCATGCAGCACTATGTGAAAACCCACTGTGTGCTCCCACTTCATTGACCCTCACCCTATGTGTTAGCTTAGTGTTTCCTATGCTTCCACATCAGCAAAGAGCACACTTCCTATTGAAACCAGGATCACTCCCATCCTCAGGAGTGCAGTACATGACATAAAGCAGGGCATCCGTCCACATAACCCTTTGGAGAATGTAGGATTTAAATAACTTGTGACAGCAGTGCAGAATTATAATATAAAATCAAATAAGTAAAAGTTAATTCTAGAAACAATACGTTACTTTCCTCGAAGGGAAGATAGTCCCCTTTCCCTCTCCATCTCCTCTACACCCACTGCTCTTTCAAACTAGATTACTAGGACGCTGAAAATCAAAGATATGCTGAATAGAGTGGTCCTCTGGGGTCAAAGCCCTGCCTTTTTGTATTTCTACAATATCTAGAAGAGAATTGCGTGCATAGTGAACATATTCAGACTTTCTCTTGCCATTATGTCTTTGGCATTGCCGTCAATAGTATTTATAGTGAATTGGTTAGCATGAGCAACCTAGAAATGATTGGAAACATGGTAGTGTTATATGTACAAACACTATACCATAAAGAGTCGTGAGCCTTTTCAGATTTGGGTAATTTAACATGGAGCTAGCTGCCGCGAATCTCCCCATAAATACTGTGGAGTTTTGATCTTGCTTGCTAAGTAGAGAAAATAAACCAATTGACTAAGGTTAAGTTTATCATTAGCTTTACCTTGTTTCTACGGTGATTTGAATCCAGGGAATACCCTAAGAATCCACCATTTCCCTCTCTTAAACTACCTTCTCACTCTTATTTATGTTTAAAACCAAGGGGAGATTTGTATTTTCCCATGGTCTCAGTTGAAGAGTAAAGGAAATGAAAAGGACTTACACAAAAACCTTACCTAAGCTCACTCCTTCGTTCACCCTCACCTTCTGATGAAAGAAAGGCCACGCCGCCGAGAAATAGACTCTTGCGTGATTCAGGGAACGTGTCTTTGCTCAAGCGTTCATCTTGCAGAGCCAGCATGAGGAGCTGAAGAAGCAGCACAGTGATTTGGAAGAGGAACACCGTAGGCAAGGGGAAGACTTCAGCAGAACATTCAATGACCACAAGCAGAGATACCTGCAGCTTCAGCAAGAAAAGGAACAAGAACTTTCTAAACTGAAAGGTATTTGATAGGGCTAGAGGTGTCTTTGTGCACCATGTCAACGAGCACACACGGGTGCTATACACAGGCGCTGCAAGGTCTGTATATTATGCATTGCAGTTAGCTTTAGAAGGCACACTGACTGGTAGCCTCCTTATACATAACCCTTTGGTTTTTTGTTGTTTTTTGTTTTGTTTTGTTTTAGTTTTAGTTTTATGGTGTTTTGCCTGCATCTATGGCTGACACCGTGAGCATGCATCATGCTTCTGGGCATCCTAGAGGGGCATTAGATACCCCAGAAGTGGAGTGGAGTTACAGATGGTTGTGAGCTGCTCTATAGGTGCTGGCTGGGAATTGACCCAGGATCCTCTGGAAGTGCAGTAAGTGCTCTCAAACTCTGAACCATCTCTCCATCCTCTTTCTCATCATTTTTAAAGCAAGATGTATATATAGTAAATTTTTAATAGGACATTTATAAGAAATAAGAGCTACAGAAAACATGAAGATACATATATGTGATTCTAACTACTAAGGTATTTCAGCCTCAGAACCTTACACTCAGGACAGAAGTGGAAAGGCAGAAGCCTCAGGGAGCTGGTCCTCAGTAAGAAAAGACATTACACACACACACACACACACACACACACACACACACACACACCACTAGCAGAGATAGAAAGCAAACAAACCACTTCAAGAATCAACTTCTGGAAGAAGTGTCTTGAAGAGATATGAGAGAACTGAGTATAGAAAGGATCTGACATTTTGTTGGACACTTTGCACATTTGTGCTTATGTTTGATTGTAATAATTGGTGTTAATTGTCAACTTTAATCTAAAATCACCTAGGAAGATCTCAGTGAGGTAATTTCCTGATCAGGTTGGCCTCTGATGGTTTTTCTTACTTGGATTAGTTGGTTACTTACATGGTTAGTAGACATGACTCTGGGTAAAAAGACTTAGGCAATAGTGTTAAAGCATTCAGTGACCGATGAAGGGCAGCAGTGGCTGGGGGCCACAAGTGCAGGCAATCTTGGGTAGTTTAAGGTGAGACAAGGAGAGTATCTAAACCTCCCCTTCTCTCTCCCAAGGAAGGCTGACAGTTTGGAAACTTTGGTAATTGCTCCCGATTCTTGTAAATAACTGATAAGACATCTCTCTGATGTATTGGGACCAGGTAAAATTTTCTGGTGGAAAGCTCTACTTAATTCTCATCCTAGACCTGGAGGCAGGCAGCCAGGTGTCTTGTTTACTTAACGTAAGAAGAACTGGAGGCTGTTGAGCAAAACTTACTGGCAGGAGCCCAGTGAAAGCATGCAAGCTTGCAAACTAAAACTGAGAGCCAGCTAGTCAAGTTTAGGTATTTCAAGTGTTAAAAGCCCCATGTAGCCTGCAGTCTTTGGTGATAGCCAGTGGTGTCCTGTTTTAATTTCTGGGAAAATCCACTATGACATGAAGGCAGGATCCTACTTTGTTTTTATTTTTTTCCCCCAAATGTAGGCATAAATTCTGTGCCCAGGAGTCTGGTGGGGGCAGTAAGAAAGTAAAACTGTTCCCAGCACTTGGGAGGCAGAGGCAGGCGGATCTCTGTGAGTTCGAGACCAGCCTGGTCTACAAGAGCTAGTTCCAGGACAGGCTCCAAAACCACAGAGAAACCCTGTCTCGAAAAAAAAAAAAACTGTCCCAGGTGGGGCGAGAGAAGGGGACTGAAACTCTCCTTTGATGCTTAGCACACCCTATAGAGATGGAGCCCTCTGCAGAGGTATCCCTTTATGAGGACAGTTTGCCTGGCGGGATCCAGATTTATTTAAGACTTGTCATCCTGACTCATGGATTAATTGTGTCCCCTTTCATTCTCACAGCCGTTGCTCCTTCCAAAATAAGTTATATCATCACCCTGCCAGCATTCCCTTGTGATATTTATATATTGCCATGCAACCATTGGCCTAATATTGCCTGATATTGTTAGATCTTTATAAATGCTGTTGAGTCCTCAAATGTGGAAAAGACTATATAGGCAAATTTTTTCTAAAAAAACCACCAAGTTTGTACTTTTGAATAGTACTTAACTTGTAAAACACATGCAATGGTAGAATTTCTAGATAGAATTTGCGAGGGGAAGGTGGTAACCAAATAGGGCTTGGAGGGAAGGTTTTAGAACCTCATTCAGACTCCATGCTCTCACATTTTAGCTCTGAGAAGACCTACTCAGAGTCAAATTTAGATTAACCAAGAACTCGATGGTAGGAGTAAGAGAAATTATAGGTTATCGTCAGTTAGGTGGGTTTCTGTTGTCTCTAATTGAAGTGCCCTGTGAGAATTATTCATGCTGTGAGAAACGAAGCCCTGCTCTCTTCTTGACTACTTTTCCTTTGTGAAGATTCTCACGTCAGAGAGCACCTGCCCTTTAATTTTAGTCCCAAGGGATCATTTATCAACAGAAATTTTTCATTGTCAGCACCTGTGTGATTACAATTGTTGCTCTCCTTTGTAGTGCATAGCCTGTTTCCAGAGGCTTCAGCCAATGACACAGGCTATTTTGCAGTGAGCCTTCAAACCCAGGTGGTGGTGATTATATCAGATATGATATAATCTTTTCTTGATTTGGAATATTTTATTGTTAAAGGTCAAAACCTAGTTTTACAAAAGTTTTCAGGTTTCAAATGATGGCATAAAAAATAAGAGAATTGCCAGGATTTATGTATGGTTGTTCTTGTTATAAAACAGAAACTGTCTATAATCTGAGAGAAGAGAATAAACAACTAAGAAAAGCGCACCAAGACATTCACACGCAGCTTCAGGATGTCAAGGTAAGGTGCAACCAGATATCTGGCTCTGGGGAATTTATCTCTTTTATTTTGCAGAATGGCTTCAAAAATCATTCCAGGAAGCTGGGAAGATGACACGGAGATTATGAGTGCTTGCTGCTCTGGCAGAGGAATCAAGTTAGGCTCCCAGTACCATGGCTCATGACCACCAATGTCTCCAGCTCCAGTGCATCTGATGTCCTCATCTGTCCTCTGTGGACACGGCACACACAGGCATACATAGTGACCAGCACCAGCACCAGCACACACACACACACACAGGCATACATAGTGACCAGCACCAGCACCAGCACATACACACACACACAGGCATACATAGTGACCAGCACCAGCACCACCACACACACATACACACAGGCATACATAGTGACCACCACACACACACACGCACACACACACACACACACACACACACACACATCAATAACTAAAAATAAGCTTTTTATTTTTATTAATTCATTCCCTAATTGATCTGCTTTGCAGACCTGGATTACTGTCATGGTCATTGCTTACCTGGAGTATACTTGGTACTTTTGCCACCTCAACATCATGAACTCAAGGTGACCCAGGGCATCTGAAGATTTGTATCAATACTGAACTCGTTCTTTAGTTGGACGATTGCGCTTTAAGATAGTTTTAATTTACCAAAGCTGACCACTGATGAAAGGTTTATTTGGGTAGCCCTTTTGGTAGATTTTAGACTACCTCATCAATCGCTCCTCCCTCCAGGAATTGTTAAACAACAAGCAAGTAACATTTGGGTGGCCACGCCAAAGAGTTTTGTTTTGCGACTTTAACTTAGCTCAACGTGTAAACTTCTTTTCTGTGTAGCAACAGCATAAGAATTTACTCTCCGAGCATGAACGGCTTGTAGTGACTCTGGAAGACCACAAGAGTGCACTAGCTGCTGCACAGGTTAGGAAAGAAGCAGCCTTTGTTGGGTCCTTTTCCGGTCTGCCTACTGTTTCTCAATTCCTTTATGCATGGAGTTTTTCACCAGGGTCTTCAGGGAGTTCCTTCTGACGACAGTCCTAATGGCGGGGACAATGCATGCTTTCCAGAGTCACCGAGGGGACTACTAGATAAACTTTGCATTGCTTTTTGTTCATGACTTTACTATTGCCTCTACTATGTCCTACATGAAAGGTTCTGATATTTAACTCACAGTGTAGCCCGTGTGTCTGGCCCGTGTCACCTCTCTGGCCCTGTATTATCTGTTAGTAAAGGGTATAGAAGGTTGTAGGAGGCTGACTACATAAATAAATCATTCCCAGACCGATTCTTTGCTCCTTCCCTTATTGCCAGTATCCTAGCGTATATGTATGTACTCCTTTTGGGCTAAGGCTTAGATAGGACTGTCCGTACGACAGAGAAGCCAAAGGGTCAGTGGAAAAAGAAAAGCAAGAATCCCCATCTCCGTTTGTTAGGGCATAAGCCAGACTCTTGTCTGTTAAATGAATAAACAATCAAATCCGAGCTATGGAGAGCTTGTTAAGGTGATAGCTAAGTGAGTGCTTCACAGCTTGAGAGCCGAGGAAGTAGGAGTGGCCTCATCACCTGCTTTTGCATCATAAAATTATTAAAAGCTATAATTAATACATTCGGCTCAGACTATTCCAAAGACTCGCTTTTTGCATTTAGGGAACTAATGGTTTTTTTTGTTGTTGTTGTTAAAATATAAGAAGAATTCATTTTGCTTTATAGTATTTTTAACTGCTTTTGTAACTTAACGTATTTTGATCATTGGATGATCAGCGTTATGCCTTATGAGTTGTTTGTTCGTCTTGTCTTGATATTTAGGTTGTAACTAGTGCACCCCTTAATTTCCTTAATTAGAGTCATATGTCTCTATTAATTTGAGCTGAGGTAACAAAATACTATTGACTGGTGGCTTAGACACAGCAGATTTGTCATAGTTCCAGAAGTCGGGAATCCAAGATTACAATGCCTCCATTCAGACTCTCAGGAGGACCCTCCTTTGGGTTGTTGGCTCCTGGCTTCTTGTATTGTCGCATGGTGCAGAGACGGAGAGTACTTCCTGGATTCCTCTGATGAAGGCACTAAGTTCATTTCTGAGGATTCTGCCCTCAGAACCTAACACCTGCTCATACACCAACCTTCCGTTGCCATCACAAAAGAGTTAAACTTCAAGTATGCACGTAGTTGGCAAATAACATCATATCACAACATTACCCAAATCTCCAGGGAGGGGAAATTTGTTATTTCTGGCGTCTACATCTCTTATGCAAAATCCTCTTTCAACATTCTTTCTTGACAGGTTGACTTTTAAATATAGTTAAAAATTTTATTTAATCTTCATAACCTAGGGCTTATGGATGGCTCAGTGGGTAAACGCTTGCCACACCAGGTGTGGAAGGAAAGTCCTGACACCCACAGATGTGCTGTGACATGCAGTCACACACACACGCACACACAGTGAGAAAGTTGGAGACAGAGGCTGAGACAGGGAGATACACATGTATCTCATACATACATAATAATAAAATTAACTTAAAAAATCTTCATAATTGAGTATACACCCTGTGTTCCTTTATAACTAAATAATCTAGTAAACTGAGATGGAAAGGAACTTATGTAGTTAGCCTGATTAAAAAATGCCCACCCCTCCAAAATTGTGATTCAAAGTCACAGCCTCGGTTGTGCTTATGAGACTTAGCAGCACAGGTGTGTGGCCTCTCCCCAGACCTTGTGAACTATAATTGCTTGCGCCTGGGGTGATGACTCAGCAGTTTGAGCAGAAATACTGCTCTTGCAGAGGCTTGCATCCAGAGGCTTCTACTACTCTAGCTCCGGGGATCCCATACCCTCTTCTGACCATGAGACGCTTGCATTCACTGTCTGTATATCTGAACAAAGACATACCTATGTAAATAATTTAAAAATAAAGTGTTCTTTAAAAGCATATTTTCTGGAGAGGAGACTACCGTCTCTACATGTTTTAATGCGATCCTTAATATGCGCTAACATCGAAACCACAACCAGACTACTTCATGGCTTGCACACCTTAGAGCAGTGGTTCTCAGCCTTCCTAATGCTGTAATACATTCCTAATGCTCTTAATACAGTCCTCATGTTGTGGTGACCTGCAACCACAGAATTATTTTCATTGCTACTTCATAAATTTACTTTTGCTGCTGTTATGAATCAGAATGTAAATATCTGATAGGAAGATGATCTTAGGTGACCCCTATGAAAGGGTTGTTCAAGCCCCAAAGGGGTCATGACCCACAGGTTGAGAACCACTGTCTTAGAGTAAAAGACAAAGAATGTATGGGATTGAATTTGATATATCCCTCCACAGAAAAGCATTACTATGGAAACGTCCTTTGTTTTTCCTTGTTTGGTCTCCAAAGATGATTCCTAAATGTTCTGATTGATTTCTGAGGTAAAGTCCACGGCCAGCTACATGCTACATTTTTACATAAATTATAAGAGAACACTCCTCTGGTACATATTTAGCCAGCTAACATCTTCATTGAAAACTAGAAGAGACAGAACAGAGCTGGGGAGCTGGCATAATCAGTATGGTGCCTGCCATGCAATCCTGAGGACCTGAGTTGGGTGAAAAGTTCAGATAAAAAGCATAAACAGAATTCCAGCTATGAGTTGTCTGGAGATGGGTGGATCCTTGAGCTCTTTGGAGCCGTCCTAACTGAAACAATAAGCTTCAGGTTTATGAGAAGCCTTTTCTTAAAAAGTAAATAAATAAAAATGACTAGCAATAGAGAAAAGTCACCTGATGTTGACCTTGGGCCACCACACGCACGTGCACACACATGTATGCATATTTGCACATACCCTGTATGCATCTCCTATATGTACACAACAACAACCACATGCACATTAAATAAAAAAAAAAGAGCTTCTCCTTAGGCATGAAAAAAAAACTGAGTTTTAAGTGTTTTATTTACACAGTAATTCTAGTTTTAGGATGAGGGTGGTAGTGGGCGTGAAATGGGTGTATGACATATGTACTGATATTTTTTAAAAGTTACCAGCTTATTTTCCACCTTTCCAGCCCCTTGTTAAAAAATAAAAAACAGTCACACACATCTGTATCTCCCATATCAGAATACACAGATGCATCTGTGTGGGAGCATTCCTGTCCTACACTAGTCCCTATTCACACATGGCCTTTGGCACTTTAAGCCAAAAATACATTCAAAATTGATGAAGAAAAAACAGCTTTATTTCCCCACAATGTCACCGTTCTCTGCTACCGCAGAGCACAGTCTAGAAAACAGTGTTGAAAATAAAGGACCTGATTTGAGCATAAATCAACTAAGGGGAAGAGGGCGAATATGGATGGATGGATAGATGATAGATAGATAATAGATAGATAGATAGATAGATAGATAGATAGATAGATAGATAGATGATAGATAGATGATAGATAGATAGATGATAGATAGATAGATGATAGATAGATAGATGATAGATAGATAGATGATAGATAGATAGATAGATGATAGATAGATAGATAGATAGATGATAGATAGATAGATAGATGATAGATAGATAGAATAGATAGAATAGATAGATGACAGATATTCCATTGAATGTTATAGCTCAGGCATACTTTTAATGGTCAATTTCAATGACCATGTAAGTCTTTAAGTAGAATTTAATATAATAAAACATTGATTGCATAGCTGTCCTTTATTGATGATGTTTGTAATAGAATGATTGACAAAGTTCTTCTTTTGACTCATGTAGCCTGGGAAACTAACATGTCTTGGATACTTTTTCAGTCTCTCGATTCTGATTCTAATTTGCATGTGCTCAGAAATGGTGCAGCATGGCCCAAGAGGAAGACCTGTAGTGCATGAGGGCAATCTGCACCTTTGCTAACAACCTTAGGTTTA
The DNA here is from genome assembly GCF_018167655.1 of Microtus oregoni. Lineage (NCBI taxonomy): Eukaryota > Metazoa > Chordata > Mammalia > Rodentia > Cricetidae > Microtus > Microtus oregoni. The sequence goes on from NW_024543069.1 coordinate 8,194,259, forward strand.
ATGACTTTCTAGTCATCCAGTGGACTGACAAGGCCATCTGATGAATTAATTAATGTATGGATGTTGTCTCCTCTCGTCAAATCGCATGATTTTCTCCCAACTGTGCTGTTTCTATGCAGACTCAAGTCGCAGAATATAAACAGCTGAAAGACACTCTCAACAGGATCCCGAGCTTGCGAAATCCTGAGCCCGCAGAGCAGAGGAACATTTCCATTTCCCAGGGGACTCCACAAGGTTACAACATGAGAGAGAAGCCAACAGGAGAGCTAAGAGAGGTGAGAGGTGTGACCTGGGTCCCTGGTCAGTGACGGTCCCTGTGGAGCTGTCCAGAGGAGAAATGCTGTCTGTACAGCCCTTCTTCCTACCCAGCAGATTCCTAGAAGTTCTTATACATCAGCATCCCTGGTGAGGTATGTTTCAACTCACTCTTCTCAGCCACACCTCCACTTTCCAACTCAGTTAAATTGAGGTTTGGCCTGGGGATTTGTCTTTCTAACCAATTCAGCTAGTCTGGGGAAAAAACACTGATAGTTAAAGCTGTAGCATTTGCTGGAAAAGACTTTTCTGGCTTGGCTTTCTGTAAATTGACATGTATTAAAGGGGCTCTGGGATCTGAATATTTGAGAGCAAGATGGTTTCCCTTTCCTTCGAGTAGGGGACAAGGTTTTGAATGGCATGAGGATACTATGTGACAGCCCACTTTGTTGTTAATGTGGATGCAATGGAACTTGCTACATTGCTGAGTCTATATAGAGCATGCCAAAATCATTTTAACCTGATCATGATTCACTTTTTTCTTGTTCTTTGTGAAAATCAAGACTTGCTTGAGTGTGTCTCAAAAGTGGAGCATCACCAGTGGGATCCTGGTGATCACTAATTCTTACAAGTTGCTTGTGTGAGCTGGCAAAATGGCTCAACAAGGAAAGTCCCTAGCTCTCAGGATTAATGACCTGAGTTGAATTCACAGGACCCAAATGGAGGAAGGAGAAGAATAGCTCTTCTTCTCTGGCCTCCACATGCCTATTGTTACGAGATTGCAGTAAAAGTTTTGAGAAGTCTTGTCTCCAATGGCCATCTTATGTCAATAATGACGTCACCACCAATGGAGCTGTCGGAGTTGCCATGTGAATGTTCTTAGCATCACCAGAACATTCCTTCACAAACAGGCTTGACGTCCTTGCACCCAGTTCTTTCTTGGGGCTTTTTATTCAGAAGTTTAAGACAGCATAATAGAATCCCATGGCTGTCCTTGGACCTTTTGCTCTGCTAGACTGACTTCCAGTTCACTGCGTTTACCATCCATGATTCAGAGTTTGGTTTGCTCCTGCTGTGAGTTGGAGATAGTAATTATCGGCCCCACCATTCCTCGTGGGGGCAGAGTGGGGATAAATGGCAGGTGTTTGAAAGCGTTAGAGCCCTTGAGAGAAATATTTTCTACAGGGCAGTTTTAGAGCAAACTTGCCAGAAGACTTTGTCAAGATGTATAACTGTCGAAGTTCCCAGATATTGAAGGAAGAGCTCTTCTCCCCACTTGATGATTTACAGGCTTGACTATTTCAAGAGTGATAATTATATCCCTGCTAGCTTCTAAGTAGAACTTCCCATTTCAAACTTCTCATGGTGTGGTCCCCTGGGCATTTAATTAAAAAAAGTTAATCTGACCAAGAAAGTAACTTTTTCTGATGAAGAAAAGGGGAAAGGAACTACAGATTTTCCTACCACTGTATTTATCTTTCTAACTAATGTAGATCAAAGCAAGGTTTGAAACTTACAGAAAACATGGATCTGACTCAACACATTGCAGAGAAGACATTTTCTCAAAAATTCTTTTTTTCTTGCTTTGGTTGTCTATATTGACAGTGTAAAATAAACACACAGACTGCCTTTGGTTTACAGAAGATGTAATAAGATACATTAATATTTTATTGGGGTTGGGAAAATTAACTCAGCAAAAATTCTTACCACATGTCTGAGCTCAATTCCTAGAGCCCATTTAAAAAGCCAAGCATTGGAGCCTATGCTTGGGATACTAGTGTGGGGGAAGCAGAGGCAGGAGGGTCCATGGCTCTCGTGGACCAGCCAGTCTAGTCTAATTGTGAGCTGGAAGATCCTAAGGAGACACCTTAGGATCAACATAGCGGATGGAGAGCTCCTAAGATGAACCTGAGGTTGACCTCAAGCTTCCGCAGGCTCTCCCAGCATAAACAGATCTGTGTTTGCACACTTACAAACACTGGCACAAACTGAAATGTTCTGACAAAGACTATTGTGTGTCTTGTTTAGCTGAAACTATTTTAAACCAGCATGGGTAGCTATTGGTAATGCAAGCCCTCTGATCACTCGTTAGTGGCGCTAAGGAGAAACCAACCTGCTCCTTCATCACCTGACTCTAAATCTTATCCTAGTAATTCCAAACACCTGTTAAGGAGAAAGTTGACCTTGAAGAAACTTTCATAAGCCATAAGCGTGAGGTTTGAGGGATTCTGGTTTGTATTGTTTTCCTTCTCGTTTGCTTCCTCTGTGTTCTAAAGGAAGCTGGAGTCAGATCACTTTTGAGGGAAGTGTTTTCTGGATACACAGTGGCTGGTGAACTTCACTTTCCTCACTATGGAGCGTTCTCTGAGACAGAATTATCCCTAAATTATTACTGTCTGTGGGTAAAACAACACAGTGAGAAGTAGAGTCATCACACCTGGTTTCTTTTTTTACACCGTGGTTGTGTTTATTTCTGAACTATAGGATTTTGCTTATGCCGTAGCTCTTTAAATGTGGTAATAAAATATTTCTGAAATAGAAAAGTGGCAAATTTTTGCGTGTGCTGTGCTTATCTTAGGTGCCTCTAAATAACGAGGTGTGGCAAAACCGTGAGGCAGTGCCGAGAAAGAAGGAAGAGAAATCTTTCTTGCCCATGCAGAAGGAAACCGGCTTTCAGGCACCAGCAGAGCAGAACCACGTGGAAACCAGAGAGCCCGAGGAGCGTCAGGTGGAAGAGGAGCACAGGAAAGCACTGGAAGAGGAGGAGATGGAGCAGGTCGGGCAGGCAGAGCGTCTAGAGGAGGAACATGACCCCTCGCCGGAGGAGCAGGATCGGGAGTGGCGAGATCAGCGCGGACAGGATGCCGCCCACCTTCTGGATGGCCGCCCTCAAGCTGAGGTGCATGCGTGCTCCCTAGAAGTTCTCCCTGATGGGGAATTTGGTGCTAGATAGTAATGAAAACATAAGGGGACTGCGGAGATGCTCGGTGAGGTGCAAGCATGAGGAGGACCTCAGTTCTATCCCCAGAGTTCGTAGAAAAAGCTGGATGTAGTGGCGTGGAGGCAGGCAGACAGCCAGGGATTGTTCTTCTCTTTCTCCAGACTCAGACCCAACAATAATACGCATGGGTGCTGATCATTTCCTTGGAACTCGGAGACTTTATTTGTCCTCCTGTTCTCTGAGCCTTGAAACTGTGCAAAGCTTCAGCCTTAGTAGGTGTGAAGACCTCTCCTGCCGCCCCTCACATCCTCACCAACTTTGTATCCCACTGCCATCCTCCCCTTAGCCTCGTGGTCCTCAGCTCTGCCCTCTTCCTTTGGCTGATAATCGAGCATGCGTATTTCAGTTGTGAAGGGAAGGGAAGGAAGACGTGTAATCATTGGGGAGCGGAATGTTAAGAACCGCTGTTTGATTTTCCTCTAATCAGTATGTATTTATTGTCTCTGCGTCCATAAATAGTTTATTTAAAGAAAATCTCTGGGGCTGGTGTGACAGCTCAATCAGTAAACAGCCCACCTTGCAACATGAGGTCCCGAGTTCAATGTCTAAGAACCCAAATACAAAACAAGATGTAATTCAGTCACAATTCTGGGGCGACAGAGACAGGCAGATCCCTGGGGCTTACAGGCCCTGCCTTAACTTAGAAAGTCCCAGGCCAATAGGAGACCCTGTTTTAAACAAACCAAAATAATCATCCACAAGGTGACATCCAAGGAATGACAACTGAGGTCTCCCCTGCTCTCTACCTATACTCTCACCTCTCTCTCTCTCTCTCTTTCTCTCTCTCTCTCTCTTTCCCTCTCCACCCTCTGCTTCCATAGTATAAAGTATATAGTATAATAGTATATAAGCTGATATTTGACAATATGTTTATCCTGAGACTTGCATGTCAATCGTTGGAGTTAATTAGCATCCTTGGGTCTTTAACTATTCCTAGACAAAGCCTTAACCTCACAAATTGTGCAATTAGTATGGGGTTCCCAAGTGCCAACTTGATTCAGAACCCATGAGCATAAATTTAATTAACGGTGGAACTTGTTTCTTATGTTGGGCTCTGTTCCATTTGTGCTGGAACACACTGAAAGACAGCCTTCTAGCTGGCAGGCCTGCTATGAGACGGCCAAGGCCATTCAGAGAAAGAAGAAAATCACGAGACTTCAGACTCTATGTGTAATTGGCGTTCACCGGCTTTAAGAAGCCTGCCCTGCCTTCTGGGTCTGTCCTGACAAGGAGTGAAGAGAGTGGCCCAGAGGATCTAACCTCTCTGATTCAGCATCAGCTCTTTCTGTTCCAGGCGGACCATCCCACCAAGGCGGTGACAAATTTCCGATCCCCCTATGAAGAGCAGCTGGAACAGCAGAGACTGGCAGCAAGGAGGGATGAGGAAGCCCAGAGACTGAGAGAACACCAGGAAGCTTTGCACCAACAGAGGCTGCGGGACCACTTGCTACGCCAACAGCAGCAGGAGCAGCTCCTGGCCAGGGAGGGGGCTCCGCAAAAGCAGGCAGAGCATGAGGAAGACCGGCAGCCGCAGCACCCGGAGCAGCTACGGTATCCTGCCCCTTCCCTTGGGGGTGTAGACGATCCTTCCTCTGGTGACAGATCAGCTTTGTGTATATGTAGCCCTTGAACACGTGGTAAGAGGGCAGGCTCATATGGCTCGTGTAGACACGGTAGAAAAACATATTGGTCAATTAAGTGCTAGATCCTTAATTTTAGCATAGCTTTTCCCCCCCAAAGGTGGTAGTTATGGACTGAGAAGGTGACTTGGTGATAAAGGGCTTGCCCCAGAAACTTTACGACCTAAATTCACATCCCTAGAATCTGTGTAAATCTAAGTTCAGTGGCCCAAAGCCTGTAATCCCAGGGCTAGTACAACAGGATGGGAAACAGAGACAAGAGAATCTCTGGAAACTTGCAGCCAGATCGCCTGGAGTGTGTGGGGGCAAACAGCAAAAAGGGGGCCTTGTTTCAAACAAGGTTGATGTCAAGGATAATGGACAAGGTTTTCTTCAGATCGCTTGGCATGTGCTGTAGCATGTTGGTGCTTGTCTCGCAAAACTTACATGCACACACATCACACACACGAAATAATAAACAAACAAGTGGAATAGATCTCAAAATAGACTAGCAGATTAGTTCTAACTTTATTGTGTCGTGGAATGACATTTTACCTCCTAAAGTATACTTTGAAAACATATCTGGTGTCACTATTATATTTTATTGTGTATCTAAATCTCAGAACCAAGTTATGGCTTATGTTTAAAGTTGAAAACTCCTTACTTATCCCTGTCTTGAAAGATAAATGACCTTTCCCAAGCCGTGCCTGTTAATTTTCATTTCTGAATTTATGTCCCTGGCAGGCAGCAAGTTCAATACAATGCCGTGGAGAATGACATCGGGCAGGGGGCAGAGGACCAGGGAATCCACGAAGAAGAGGGAGGAGGTGAGACGCATTTGAGGGTGACCTCTCAGATAACTCGGTCCTGTCCCACCGTATCGACAAACACATGGTGCAGCATCCACATGCAGAGTGCGCACCTGAGTGATGCACAGGGCAGCTGTGACTCAGGCTTATGCTGTTGTCACATGTGCCCCAAGGGCTGGCACAAAGATTTACCGCTCTGAAAACTTGTGGAGACTGGCTTTTTTCCCCGTGCCTGCTCCCTTCTGTTGAATCTCATTGTGTGCTTAGTAGCTGTTTCTGACAAACAATCGTAGGATTGCTATCCTTTAGGACATTTCTGTACTTTCTACTTAGCTGGGAAATTTTACACCCTCGCTTAAATTTATGACAAACATCTAGCATGATATTTGTCACATGCTGCTTCCCTTGGAGACAGAGCCCAAGTTAACTCTGCTTGGCCCCTCTGACTCCTACAGATGTTTGATTTTTCCAGAAAGTGTCAGAAGAAAAGCAAAGGCATGCATTGAATCAGCAACCTATTGTGGTGCTTTGTGACCCTCAGAGTCAAGAAATTGTTGCCTTTATGTCCCCCGTGGGTCACTTTAGCTTCTTTCATTTGTTATTCATAAGGCTAAGAGCTGCTGGCTCCCTCTCCTTTAATAAGGCCTCCTGTGCACTCGCAGCCTCCCAGCAGGCTCCCCTGCTTCTTTATTATGTGCAGACTCAATAACTCTCTATATACTTAACCCTCCCTCTTCTGTCTAACTTTTAAATTATTTACAGTTTTTGTGTGCACTTATAAGTCTGTGAATCCGAGTACATTTCCCCCCTCCCTCCATGGATATCAACTAAACTCTTACGTTACTATAAACACAAGATGTGTTTCCTGGCAGCGACCTGTGTGCTTCTCAGTTCACAGTTGTTGTTGTTCACTTTTAAATGTCCTAATCTTGGGAAACTCTTTCTAACATCAACCAAAAATTTAATCGTGTAGACATTCTTTTAATATGAAAGTTTTGGCCGTTGCTTTCATATCTGGTGGGGAGACAGCAGTCTCTGCTATCAACATCCCTTAAGAAGGATAGAATGGTGCATTCATCCCTCCATTTGACATGCAGCCTGGAGAAAGGTTAGCATTGCTTAGAAAACAAAAAAAGAAAGCCAAAAATCCAGACAAGCCACCACCCAAAATGAAGGTGAGATAGGGTGGAGTGATCGCCAGGGAAGCTGCTGTAGGCTGCTCTTAGAGGGGAAAATCCTGCATGATCCGTTTAGGGCTGACTATGGTTCCTTTGCTTTGCTAGCCTATGAAAGAGATAACCATCGCCAAGATGAAGCGGAAGGAGATCCAGGCAACAGGCAGGAACCTCATGAACCAGGGCCCCAAGAAGCTGACCCAGAAGCTGAGGCAGATGTAAGTTTCCTCTGCTAGTCCCCAGGGTTAGTAACTCACCAGGCAGGCCAGAGGAAAATGTGGCTTCTGGCTCCAGATGTGCTTTCTCATCCGACAGAAGAGGACATCTTACATAACTGTGTCGGAACAAAACACAAGTGTTTAACTGCAAATCATGTTGTGGGGATCCCTCCCAGAATCACAGCTAGCAGAGGCATGAGCAGCCAAGGGATTAGAATAAAACTCAGGAACAGCTGGATTTGCTCAGTTTCTGCATCAAAACATTCTGAGAGTTATGATCCTGTGTTGATTTTCTCACACTTTTCAACACAGTAGAACTTTGGGGCCAACATCTCCATGTGACAATTCTTATAAAAAAGCTTCAGGGATGGCTGAAATTCTCTTTCAAAATACACCACTATAGCAAATTTCCCAAGACCTTTATCATAAGAATGAGCTCTGTTAACTGGCAAACAGTTCTCCCAAGGCTTGGACCTAGAGAGGAAGAAGCAGAAGGATGAATTCTATTGATTCAGGATGCTAAGTACATGTGGCTTCCTAAGGGCATGTTCTATTCACCTAGAGACTAAACCCAGGGTTAGGGTCTAAACAAGTCTTGGATTTGGGAGAAATTCAGATGAAGGCTGGCCCCTAAAAGAATACCAAGGGATCGATCGCCAGGTGGTTTGACTACTTCTGCTCCAGCCTTCCAAGTGACCAGGTATCTTTCAGGCTGGGTGCTTAGCAATTCTGGTTTCTTCAAGCTCTGCTTCCTCCTGTGGGAGTGTGAGGACTTGGGCTGGAGGATGCTCTAGGGATTTAAAAGAAATTGACTTTGTCATCTTATAGGGTGATTAAACTGAAACCTAGAAGAGCAAACTTGAAAGGCATTGAAAAACACAGTGCTCTCAAAGACTGCACGGAGGGGCAAGGCAGTGTAGACATTAGAGAAAGGACTTCATGTTTGTTTAGTGTGTTGTGTGGTCTGTTGGCATGTGTCATGTGACTTGGTTCCTACCCAGCTGTCTAGTTACCTTCTTAGTAACAATGAGTAAGGATATACAGCTTCAAATTTGAAAAGAAGTGATTAGGTGCCAAGATAGGGTACTCAGTTCAGAATGTAATTATGTGGATGCCTGGTTAGCCTTTGTATTGACTGAGAACAAGACCCTCACCCTTCACCTTGGGCAGTCTAGGTCCTTAACCCTAATCAGGAACAATGGAAGCAATTGTGGAATGAATCCAGCTTTGTGTTTTGTGTAGCTGATGCTTGCAGTCTATGTTACCTATTTATTACATATAGACTTTAATAAATCAATACTCACATTGGGGTGACATTCAATCCCTGATGTTTTATGAGTTCTGTCTAAATTGATCCACGGAACTGGAAGGAAGAGCCAGGTCCTTCACCATTATCATTGTCAGGTCATTCTGGTCATTGCTTGGAGCCCTCTGATGCAGATGGCATTTCTATTTACCTGGCACTAAGATGGGACAGAATACCTTCTCTTCCCTGTTCTGCGATAGCATTTAGGAAAATATGCAGCTGGAAACCTAGCTCTGAACTTCTTCTAGTAATTGAAGCAGGAACACATGAGGGAATGAGAAAATATCCCTTGATAGCAAGAAAGCCAGAGGACAAAAACCTGCAAGTGTGTAAGAGGAGATGAAGACCACCAGTGGGGAAGGGTTCAGTATGACAGACACTTATGTTTAGGATCTGCTGTGGGACTCCTGGCTGGTGGCATCTGATCCTTGACTCTCCTGACATCTTTTTGTTTGTTGCAGCCAGTGCACTAGAAAAGATAGGCCTTTTATCGTCTTCTTCTAACTAGACATTGCCAGTCACCTCATTATTGTATTTGATGTGACACTACCCCCCTCCATCCACCTCTGTAACCCTCTCAACTATTGTTTGGTTGGAGTTGGGAATAGAATTGGTGTTTCTATTATGAACTTTTTTTTTTTAATAAAGAAGTTACTTAGTGTTGTTTTTCTGTGGGGAGTAGGTTACAGTTCCTTCTTTATCCCCCACACATATGGCCAATAATTCATTCAAGAAAGCCTACAAGGCAAGAGATTACCAAGTAATTGGAATTAGGTGTGATGGTGATGACTTCTCATTTATATTGAGAGCTGTGTCATTTGCACTTGAAGCTTCCAGCCAGGGCTGTGCAGTAATAAACCACTGGACCCTGCAGGGAGCTCTTGACCATGCTTAAGTAGCTCGGGGAATTGTAGAAAGAGCCCCTGGTCTGCACAGCACTGAGAGGCTGAGCCCCGTCTGTGGCTTCAGCATCTCATGGAGAGCAGTTCCCACTTCAGTCAGCATCCCCTGGCTTACCAAAGGATTGGGGATGCCCACCTCAGGATGATTGTGAAGATGGGTGTTATTTAACAGGTGTGCTAGGGGCTTAAATGGATAACCGCAGTAATTGCGATGTCAGTTCATTTGAAAGGCATTTGTGGGACACAATTACTCAGAGCTGCCTTGGAAATACCTTTGATGGTGCGTTGTCTGATTTCTCCTATCCCTTTCTAAAGCGGTATCACTCTGCTTCGTGATAGTCCTAGTTGATAAAGAAATTTGGCATGCCTCAAATAGATCATTTATTGTGGCGTTCTTTGTCTGCCCTGTCTCTTTGTTAGGTTTTCCTCTTGGTTCTGTCAGTATGGACTTTCCCATCAGCCACTTTTTAGCTTTTTTACATGTTAAAATTTTCTGGCAGGGGGCTGTGGAGAAACCTCAGTTAGTAAAGTCCTGGCTGCTTCATCTCCAGCACCCACATAAAAAGACAAGTGTGATGGTGCATCTTATAATGCCAGCTTGGGGGAGCAGGAACCTGAATACCCAGGCTCCATAACCAGCCAGTCTAGCTTAATGGATGGGCCCCATGTTTCACTATAAGATAATCTATCTAAAAGTAGAATGTGAACTGCTCCTGAGGAGTGACCCCTGTAATTAACCTCTGGTCTCCACGTTCATGTGCACTCCTGGGCAGGTACATATAGGTGCACGTGCATACACTTGTACACAGGGAACCACCGCATATACCTCACACCCACAAATTTCTTGCACAGGGAAGTTTGGATGAAACTCAACGTAGCAGTAAAAGGAGTTATTATTTGCCCTCCTAACTCTCTCCTGCCTCGATTATTACTGATCTCTTTTTCCTCCAGTTAGCCCTCTGACTTGCATGGGCACTGGTGGCTATGCAGTGAAGCTTTTATTACTTACTGCTAGAGCGTTGAGGAGTCACTCACACAAATGAAGTACTATTTGCACCTCCTCTATGGATCTGATTCTTCCTACTGACAAAGCAAGAGGAGTTCTGTCTTGGACATTGAGATATTTATTACTTTGCAAGTCTTGGGAAAAGTTTGACATGAACAGTCCTGTGAAGTTGTTGCCAGGCATGTTTTGGGATGAATTTTGCCGCGGCCCAGTCACGACAGGTGCATACGTCCCAGGGAAGAGGCATGTAGATTAGAAATGTTAGGTAGGAGGAACTGCAATATAAAAGAAACACAGAGACACAGGATAGTACTGGGAGGGCAACTCAGTGTATACTGTATACTGAATTTCCCCGTGTTTAATTTCCATACGCTTTTATACCCCAATACAAAAAGGGGCGAAGAAGACAAAAGACTGCTTTAACATGTCACCAAGGACAACCAGAACAGTTGCTTGCTTCAATACTTGAGACATCAAGTCATTATTTCCTGAGTAAAGCATTTAGTGTTTTGGGTAGGATATGCAGTGAATACACCCTGGACCAAGTATCCTGTAGGCAGCCACTCCCTATGTCAAACTTCCTATTTTAAAAATGAAGGAACAGGAATAGGCTTGAATTCTCTGACCTTTGCGCAGGGTGGTGCAGATCCACCTCTATGGGCCATCTTAATGTCCAAAACACCAAGTAACCACACCCTACGTCAGGATTTGTGGCCAACCTGTTGTCAAGAACTTTGGAAAAGCTTCAAGCTCAAACTCTCTGACCTCCAGACAAGGTGGAACAGACTCACATCTGTGGGTCCCCACATGAAGTACAGTCTCCTTTCCTGACTCTGTCTTGACGTTTCCATTGAAATCTGTTTATTTTATGAACGTTTTCCAGACGGCAGCTGTGGAGGATATCAACCCAGCAGACGACCCCAACAATCAAGGGGAAGATGAATTTGAGGAAGCTGAGCAAGTGAGAGAAGAAAACCTGCCAGAGGAAAGTGAAGAGCAAAGACCAAGGGAGCCCAAGCGAGAGAACGCAGACATGGAAGAGCACTTGGTGGTAAGATGACGCCTGTTGTGAAGAGTGGGTTCGGCCTGAGCATCTTAGTGAATGCCTCCTTTGCTGCAAAAGCATATAGTTCTGTGGGTTGAGAGACAGTTTGCCACATCAGCACAAAGTCCGGCTTTGGACCCTGTGTAAGATGATATGCCTGTACCCCAAGAGTGAGGGAAGGGATGACACATACTCCTTTTGAGAAGTGAACATTGAGCATTGTCTGGTTACGGATGCATTTACGTGTTCACTTTTCATCACAATGTGCCCATTTATTGACCCAGAATCTTGTGAGATGCTTCTCCAAGGTACGGTATCATGAGCATCTCCTTTTGTTTCAACAGATGGCAGGGAATCCAGACCAGCAGGAGGATAATGTTGATGAGCAGTACCAGGAAGAAGGAGAGGAAGAGGTATATGATTGGATGTATGGGACTGGGCACACTGGGAATACTACCTTCAGACAAACCTCGGCTCTGTTGACTTTGACATTCAGACTTAAATCAGAGAGATTTTTAAATGATCTAAAATTTGGAATCAAGAAGACCTCTGGCAGACATAGATCCATGTGGTGTTTTTGAGTATCCATCCATGCATTTTCCCACATCAGAGAAGAACAAGGCTCTCTACATCCAGGGAGTATGCACTAACACATGCAACTTTCTTTCTGGAATCTTCTCTACGCCTTCTCAGGGAGATCCCACAGAGTGAACTGGGACCCATCGAATCCACTCCAAGTAGTTCTAGAAATTCGCCAGTCTTTCCTGCTGACCTCTTCCTTCATATGAGTGCAGAATCTTAATTAAGCTTGATAATGAGGGCGGGGTCACCTGGCGAGTCAGAGGCCATGAGCTCAGTCTGCAGCACCCTCCACCAAAAGAAAAAGGGAAAGAAAAAGAAAGGAGGAGGTAAAATACAAAAGGAACTGGGCTTCACTTGAATTAAAATGCATTTAGATGGAGTTTCTTAATATTAAATTTTAATTTGCTTTCCATCATAGATTTCTGGCATATTACCACTAATGAATCTTATATAAAACCTATCCCAGTATCTTATTCCTCTGATGCATCAGTGAGGGTGGTGAGTGATTTTTCTGTCGCAGCTGTCTTTTTAGTGAACTCTATGTGGCAGTGTCTTAGAGTTTTACCTCTACGAAGAGACACCATGACCACAACAATTCTTTTTTTATTGATTTTATTGAGCTTTACAGTTTTCTGTGCTCCCCTCCCTGCCTCTCCCCTCCCCTTCAACCCTCCCCCATGGTCCCCATGCTCCCAGTTTTCTCAGGAGATCTTGTCTTTTTTCTACTTCCCATGTAGATTAGATCCATGTACGTTTCTCTTAGGGTCCTCCTTGTTGTCTAGGTTCTCTGGGATTGTGAATTGTAGGTTGGTTTTCTTTCCTTTATGTTGAAAAACCATATGATAAGGTGAGTGAGTACATATGATAATTGTCTTTCTGGATCTAGCTTACTTCACTCAATATGATGTTTTCTAGCTCCATCCATTTGCCTACAGATTTCAAGATGTCATTATTTGTTTTTCTGCTGTGTAGTACTCTACTGTGTAAATGTACCACATTTTCCTTATCCGTTCTTTGGTCAATTCCTCTTTAAGGGCCTCAAAATTTCTCCTAAAATTAATTTTTAGATCACTTTATCCTGCTTCATCTATATTTGGTTGTTCAAGTCTTGCTGTTGTGGGGTCTTTAGGTTTTACTGGTGTTGTGTTGCTCTTTGTGGTGTTGCGTGTATTCTTACCTTGTCTACCTATCTTTTCCTCTGATTGGTGTAGTCGGGGCTGTCTCTGACTCTGGTGATCAATCTTCCAGGTGCCAGGTGGATCCAAGGCTCAGATGGTTGCTCCCTGTGTTGCAGTCAGTTTTATGGTTCCAGTCATCCCAGGGTTTGCTCTGCTCCTGTGAAGTTCACTGTCTCAGACCTGCTGCAGCCTAGGTTGCTGGCTTAGTCCCGTTTCTGTAAATGTCCCTGGTCTGGATCCACTCCTGTGGAGGTCCCTGACTTGGGCTGAGTCCCACAAAGGTCTCTGGCTCTGATCTATTCCCTTGGAGGTCCCAGACTCCAGTGCACCTGGACCCGCAGATGTCCTGGCTCAGGCATACTCTCTCAAAGGTCCCAGACTCATGCCCAGACCTGCAGAGGTCCTGGCTCAAGTCTACTCCCTTAGAGGTACCAGTCTCACTGCTGGACCCACAGAGGTCTCTTTCTCCAGCCCACTCCCTCAGCAGTCGCTCCCCTGTACCTGCTCCTGTGGAGTTCACTGTCTCAGGCCTGCTCTGGCCTAGGTTGCAGACTCAGTCCTATCTCCATAAATGTCCCTGGCCTGGATCTGCTCCTGCTCCTGTGGAGTTTGCTGTCTCAGGTGTGCTCCGTCCTGTTTCCATAAATGCCCCAGGTCTGGATCTGCTCCTGGTCCTATGGAGTTCCCACAGCAATTCTTATAAAGGAAAATATATAATTTAGGCTGACTTACATTTCAGAGGTGTAGTTTGTTATTGTCACAATGGGAAGCATGACAGCACGCAGGCCGACATAGACGTTACTAAAGAGGCAGCTAGTTCAACATCCTGATGGGCCGGTAGTAGGAAGAGAGTGAGCCACTGGGCCTGGCTTGAGCTTCTGAAACCGCAAAGCCTACCAACAATGGCACACTTCCTCCAATAAGGACACACTCACTCCACAAGGACACATGTCTAAATCCTTTCCAATAATACTACTCCCTGTGAACTTATGGGGGCCATTTTCATTCAAACTACCATGATGTGTATGGTTTGCATCAGGTCACGAAACCACATTTACTCCCTCCATAGACAAGTCAGTACTTCCCAAGTTAAAGCACTGGTTAAGAGCCACCTCATCATTGGGTCTTGGGAACAGAAGGCTTTGTCCCTGGGGAGAAAACACAGGTGAGATGGCAAACATTTGATGGTCTAGAGACAGGCCTCCCAGGAAGAGAGCAAGCTCAGAGGGTTTGTGCTCTGCAGTTGGGCACATGCACCCTCAGCTGCCTTCATGAATCACTGCCTTGTTCTTTCTGCCTCTGTCAGCTTTTTAGAGCCAATGCTAAAATTTGTGCTTATCCCAAGGAAAGAGAAAATGATGCTGCCCTTTATGACCACGGCCATGCTGTCTGTAACAGGCTTGATCTCTGCATCCCTCCTGCATTTCCCCTGCTGCTGTTTATCTTCATGAAGACCCAGAGATTGGCTTTTCGAAAAGAGCATTGGAGAAAGTAGCAGCCTTGAATATTAAGACATTTGCGGGAGAAAGCTATTCATCAGGGCTGCTTTTGTAACAGGATGTCTGGACCAGTAGTCCTTTGTTTCCTTAAGGAGGATAAGGGGGAGCTCTGAGGGATTAAGAGAGAAAGGGTTCACCTTGGCTTCCTTTTAAAAATTCAGCAGGGTAAACATAAAAGTTTAATCAGTATTTGCTGATTTCTTCGCAGCTCTGTAGTGTGATCCCTTAAGGTGAAGGAGAGAAACCCTGAGCTGTGAGCGGTATCTAGAATGGGAAGGAAAGAAAGCCAGGACGGAAAAAAAAGGAAGACAGGAAAGAGTAGGCATGAAGGCAGAGAGGCTTGTGCTCTTCCACTGCAGCCAGCACCCAGAAGCGGTCCTTCCCGTCCCTGCTTCCGTTGTTCCTCTCCTTGGCTCAGTCTGACTGCTAACACTGTTGGTGAAGCCCCAGGCACACACGCATGCACTCAGGCATGCAGGTATGCAGGCATGCATGTGCCTGTCATTTGGGACTACTGTCTACAACTCTCTGAACGCTTTTCTTTCCAGTCTTAGCTGCCTTCCTGTCTACTGAGCATCCCTTGCACAAACTATATTGAATTATTCAGTCCTTTGCATTATTCCGAGGCCTTCCTTAGAGGCCTGAAGAGCAGCTAGTAAGGATGAGGTGCTGAGCAACCCACAGCAAGATGAACAGTGAACTAGAAGCATGGACGCATTGCATTGTTTTAGTGTGGGAGGGGGAAATGGGTCCCGTTCATGACACACTTTCAAAGTAGGGAGCTCTGTAAGATCCTGCTAAGAAGGGAGGTAGGGAAGCCTTTTGAATGGGCACAGGTTTTTTAAACCATGCAGGTCAGCCATTGTAGCTAACGCTTTTGAAGGTCTTTGACTGTCTCACAGCCACTACCTCTGAAACTTCTCATGCTCAGCTTCTTAAGGCTAGGTTCCCTAGATACACAGTTCTCTCATATGTAGAAGGAAAGTGTCACTGCTTATACGAGCACTAAATCAGCTGCTGTTGTTTGCTTTGTTTTGTTTAACCACTAAGCAAGGTTTGCCCCATTTGGTAGGATACTTTTCTGCAATTTCTGAAGCTACAACTTTTCAGGCTACAAATGAGAAGTAGAGTGTTGTGGTATTTTTGATAAAGCCTGTGCTAGCTGTAGCAGGATATTAAGGCAAACTGTTGTGGATGGTGTATGTAATGGTCAGAGGTGAGCTTTTGACCTGGGGCTGTCAGCTTAAGCATGTCGTAAAGCTCAGGAATACAATATCATCTCTTCTTCTTTAGTAATGCAGTTAAGATGAACTTGGGTTACTTTTGTTTCCAATATGATTGATGCATTAATACTATATAAGTAAGAGTCTGTTGTGTCTATGGCTAAAATATTTTTAATTAATTAATTTATTTATTTATTAAAGATTTCTGTCTCTTCCCCGCTACCACCTCCCATTCCCCCCCCTCCAATCAAGTCCCCCTCCCTCGTCAGCCCAAAGAGCAATCAGGGTTCCCTGACCTGTGGGAAGTCCAAGGACCACCCACCTCCATCCAGGTCTAGTAAGGTGAGCATCCAAACTGCCTAGGCTCCCCCAAAGCCAGTACGTGCAGTAGGATCAAAAACCCATTGCCATTGTTCTTGAGTTCTCAGTAGTCCTCATTGTCCACTATGTTCAGTGAGTCCGGTTTTATCCCAGGCTTTTTCAGACCCAGGCCAGCTCAAGAAACTAGACCGTAAAAGGCTAATCAACCCAATTATAAAATGGGGCACTGAGCTGAACAAAGAATTCTCAACAGAAGAAGTTCAAATGGCCAAAAGACACTTAAGGTCATGCTCAACTTCCTTAGCGATCAGGGAAATGCAAATCAAGACAACTCTATGGCTAAAATATTATAGAATATAATTTTTGATTAATCAAAGAGACATTTAAATCATCAGTTTACAACTATAATTATGACAATTGGGGCACAAACTAAAATTTCTACAGTAGACCCACTGAGTAGAGAAAGGGAGAAACGTTCTTAGAAAGTTTATTAATTCCCCCCATACATCCTTAACCAGCATCCACTGTACTCAGAAATAGATCATCCTGTCTCAGCTGTGACCAGGAGTCACTTTGAGAAGCCCATGAAGAATACAAACCGCTAGAACAACTCTGCCCTGTGGAATTTGGATCTTCTCTTTCAAGGGCCCTAAAAATCAGAGCCCTTCAGAAGCTCACTTTCCATGCAGTAGATACTGATATTTCGGGATCTTCTGTTTAGATAAATAGTCCTAGGGAGAGCAGCTCTAGATCAACTTCGCAAAATGTCACCAGCCAGGTGGTGTTGGCGCACGCCTTTAATCCCCGCCCAGGACGGGGGGAGGCAGAGGCAGGTGGATCTCTTTGAGTTCGCAGCCAGCCTGGTCTACAAGAGGTAGTTCCAGGCCAGGCACCACCAGAGAAGCCCTGTCTTGAAAAACAAAAGTAAATAAATAAAACAAGACCAAAAAAAAAAAAAAAAGTGTGGGCTCCTGAACTTATGTGAACGGTTACACACATTTGCTAAACATTTTCTCATTGAATGCTTAAAAAAGGACCCGCAGCTCTCAGACTGCTCCTACCCCAACACACACATAATCACCAAATGCTGTGAATTTTTATTCAACACTTTTATTGCATGTATAAGAAATCTGAGCTGGGGCTGGAGAGATGGCTCAGTGGTTAAGAGCACTGCCTGCTCTTCCAAAGGTCCTGAGTTCAATTCCCAGCAACCACATGGTGGCTCACAACCATCTGTAAAGACGTCTGGCGCCCTCACCTGGCCTTCAGGCATACAGACAGAATATTGTATACATAATAAATAAATAAATATTAAAAAAAAAGAAAAAAAAAGAAATCTGAGCTTCAGAGAGGAGAGTTATGTTTTTCAGAATCATATAATTTGTTGTTTATTGTTCAATTCTAACTACAGCTTACCCAGGGATAGTGTAAGGTTAACATTATTAAATCTACCAAGAACTCAAAGTTAATGGGAGGGAGTTCTTTGTGGGAGTAATATAGAAAGAACAATAGAACCAGAAAGTCATCATGATGTAACTCTTGAATAAAACAATCGACTTAAGACATAGTCATCAATGCATGACATCACTACCTGAACAGAGGTTAAGAGAACTTGCTGTGGAGCATGGGCTGTCAACATCTGATGTCACTGACCAAGGACGACCTTGCTGTAATTAGAACAAACATGCACAGGGTGCATGCTGTCAAGATGAAACCAGGAAGTTTTCAGCCCCGCTTCTGAAATGCCCTTGGCTTTTACATTGAAGCCAAATTTGCTCACACTTAATGCTAGCTTCACTCACAGGAAATATAAGGACCTAGAGGGATGGCTGGAGCGATGGCTGAAGGCATACCAGACTGAAGTGCACCTAGAGTTTTGTTTTTTTTTTTTTAAGAAAAAAGAATGAAAGGAATCCCGTGTTATGCGTAATCTTTGTTTAGATTGTGGTTAGGGCAAAGTGACTGCACATGGATTCTTATAACAGTTAGCATCTTACACTAGTAAGATGTAGTGGCATTTCAGTTATATTTTAATAAAGCCAACCCTTTATTGTAGGAAGACTCACAGTTGTTGTCCCTGTACTGAAAAGGCTGTTGTACAAAAGGACCACAGGTTAATGCCTGATTGGGTCACTTAATGAGTTTCCATGTCAAAAAGTTAGTCAAGAAAGTGTGATTGTGGGCTAGCCAGTATATATATATAGCACAGGGTTACCGAAGCTATCAGATGTTGTGATAACACATTGTTTGTATAGAGAGACGTGCATTGCCAGAGATGTATACCATGGAGAATGTACTTGCCATTACATGGAAACGGCAAGATGTGTAGAAATTTTAAGACTAATTCAGCAAAAGGCTGAGGCAATGTTTCGGTAAAATATTTACGATATAAGGGTGAATGTTTGAGTTAGGTTTGTAGCAATTACATTTAAAAAAAAACTAAAAATCTTGATAGCACACACTTGTAATTCTTCCATTGGGAAGACAGGAAGAGGAGGGTCCCTGGGGCTCACAGGCCAGACTAGGCAAATAGGTGAGCTTCAGGATCGATGAGAGACTGAGTTTAAAAAATAAATAGGGTGAAAGATTGAGGAAAACACCTGACATTGACTTCTGACCTCCCACTTCTGGTGCACCTGCACACACACACACACACACACACACACACACACACACACACTCATAAACATATACACACAGAGGCATATACGTAATTCATTGAAAAAGTAGTCATGTCATAGATGAAGCAAGTATGGCCATCTTGAGATTAATGGCTATAAAAGTCTTACTAAGTGATTCTCTTTATTGGCACTTTATTGAGGGTTACCATAATGAAAACTGTTTCCCCAGCATGCTGAAACAAATCTGTAATCAGAGCACTCCAGGAATTGAGGCAGGGAGATTGTGAGCTTGAGATGATGACACCCTGCCTGAAACCAAAGCAAAACAAAAAAATCAACCTCACTGTTTATATAGAAAGAAATGTTTAGAGACAAGCCCTTTGTTCAGGTTTGTCTTTCTACACAATATAAATTAAGAGGTAGAAAACTCCAATAAACACAACCTGTTTTGTAAATACAGTTTTATTGAAACAGAGAGCCAGGTTCGTCTTTGAGAATCACACTAACTTTTAAATTTCTCTTTTTGACAGTTTCATATATTAATATAATAAATTTTAACCTTTTTCCCCTCCATTACCCTTTCCCATCCTCTACCTTCATCCCACTCCCTTTCCCTCTGGGATGCTTCTTTTCAACGATTCTTCTTCCTACATTCACATCTTCCTATTTGATGTGGCCCACTGAGTTGAATTAGAATTTCTTGCCCAAGCATAAGCAGGAGGTGATTTACTGGAGCACATGCATCTTCTCAGTGCTACGCCACTGAAGAAAAAGGCACCTGTTCCTCCAGCAATCATTAACTGCCGACAGTTTCTCCAGAGGTGTATTGCACATTTCCGTATGCCTACTGGACAAGTCAAACTTTTGAATTGTATCATTTTTCAATGTTCATTTAGTTCCTTTTTTTTGTAAAGATGTGCAATTTTGAATGAATGTCCTAGAAATCGGAACATTTCGCCACACATGTTTAAAGGGGAAAGCTTCAGTCGGTATTTGTGATTGTGTTTTAGGTTCAGGAAGATCTGACTGAAGAGAAGAAAAGGGAATTAGAGCGCAATGCTGAAGAGACCTATGGTGAAAACGTATGTTTATTTCTTTGTGAGCGTGAGTGTGTATGTGTGCAGGAATGTGTGTCTTTGCCTACACTGCTGTGGCATGTCACAGTTACACATCTAAATCACACCCATCCACACAGAGACCAGCTGCACACTCTCTGTACCTCTAAGTAAATTTAGCAGGCCCTCCTAGAATTAAGAAACGTTATGATCTGGAACACTGCGAGGCTGTTGTGGTGCTGTTGATGAGGTCATTTTCTTCACGCCTTCTCTTCCTCCAAAATGAATTACGTTGCATCCTTTGTTGGAGAGTATTATCCATCACAAAATTTACATTCACTCTTAGTTTGTTGTTTTTGTTTTTGTCTTTTTCTTTTGTCTTTTAGGCTGATGATAAAAATAATGATGGCGAAGAACCAGGAGCTCCAGATAGTGCCCATCCCAAAAGAAGAGAGGAGCATTATGAAGAGGAGGAAGAGGAGGAAGAAGAGGGGGCCGCTGTCGCTGAGAAATCACATCGGAGAGCAGAAATGTAGCTGGACCCAATTTCTAGGCTACGCTCAGCCATCCATTTTTTTTTTCAAGCTGCTCTAAAACAAGTCCCGCCTACTGAATTCTAGAATATTTAATTACAAACAAAAGTAAGGGTTTAGACTTTTTTAACTTTTATATTAGAAATGCTATACATTTATATGAATATATTTTGATAACTTAGAACTTCTTTTATAGTCAAGTTAAACATGGAGAAGAAGAAAAACAATAAGACATGCCTTCAGGACTGGCTCTCACTCCTCAGAGACGGTGTGGTGTTGGAAAGTGCTTGGTCTTGGTGCATGTCTCAGCTCGTTACTTTTTTCTTTTCTGGCTTCCAGGGAGTCTACCGTTTATATTGGATAAAAGGCAGGATTGGATTTAGAAACCAGGTGTACTGAAAAACACTGTGCAAATGTCGAGGGAATGACCGGTAGCCTGGTGGCTATTCCTACAGGTTCTTAGGTACGGCTCTGATAGGATGTCACTGCTACAGGCTGTCTGGAAATGAGATCCATCTGCGCCTTTGACATGTAATTGGAAAGGTGTGTGTGTGTGTGTGTGTGTGTGTGTGTGTGTGTGTGTGTGTGTGCGCGTGTGAGTAAGAGAGAGAGAGAGAGCAAAGACATTGTGTTTTCAAACTTTCAGGTCAGTTAGCAGTGCTGAACGATCACAGCTGCCATGTTCGAGAGGAATCAAGTATGAAAATCGAATAATATTAATACCCCTAGGAAAGTATCTTGGACTTGGTCTTCAGTTATAGAGGCCAAACAAGGGCTGACACACTTAGAAACTGATCGAGTCTGTGTGAAGTTGCTTCCTGGGTGACCTCCCAGTCTCCATTATTTCTTATCTAAAGTCTCTTAGGTATATTCTCCTTGGTATCCAGTTTCTACAGCACATATTTCTCCCTTAAGCTCTGTGCCTTGGTATGTAACTATTTGGATCACAGCTATCGATATGAAAGCATGCAGTGTTACAGTTTAATAAGATTATTTTTCAGAACTATATCGTGAAATATCTATAGCACTATGATAAGAACTGCACCCTCAGTGGCTTTACTGTTTACCCAGAATTGACCGGCCTTCGCCTATATAGAGGGCATTTTAATGGCTGTGAGTAATAATACATCCCTTAGGAGAAAATTCAAAGTGGAAATTTTTCCCATAAATGAGTACATATTTCAGCTTGGATCATCAGTATGGTTAAACACGTAGAACTGGGTCACAATTCATCTGTGTGTGGTTTTTAAATGCTACTTTCAAAATCATAAAAATGAATTTCATTTTGTGCTCTTATGGTATGAATGTAATTTTAGTTTTTAATAGCCACAGTCATGTATGGTGTTGATTTTCCCAGCTGAGCAATTGTGTATGTGTGCATAGAACTGTTCTGTATTTTGGATTACTAGTAGCCATAAATCAAATTTCATCTTTATGTATAAAAGCCCCATTATGTAATGTAAAATGTATAATATTGTACATAATATTCAGAATACAATTATTTTGGTAAATTAGTTTGTATTTTAATGTCCCAGTTGCAGTATTTAATTATTTGAAACATATTGAATCTAGGGTATTAACCAATAAAGATATAAAAAGTGAGGGGTAAGTCTTTTAAAGCATATAATTTCTTAGTGGTTTGTGAGCTACAGTTTTTCTTTATAAGAAGAATATAAATTAATGAATTATTAAATGCCTTTGCCAAACTGCTTCACTTCCTTTCTTTTTCTGCTTTGATTGGCGCTTGAGTTCTCTTCCTCCATCATCTTACTGAAAGAAGGAACTGAGGACTTTCATTGTCTTTAAGCTCAGTTTGGGGACAACAAATAAGAAATTGCTCTTAAAAAGCATGAGAAAGTATGAGTGTCATGTTCACAATCCATGTGAAAATCTCCCCACTAAATTACCAGTCACAAACAATTCTGGATTAGTTCTAACTCCATGTTAGAAGAGCATCCTAGTGAGAACTAAATCCAGATGTGATCCCCATTAGCAAAAAGAACAGATGTAAATTATCAGTTAGATTCATCTTGCCAAGTACTCTGTAACTTTTGGTTGGCCAAGAGTCAGAGGAGCGCTGGGGAAATGATTCACTCGGTTCAGTACTTGATGTCTAAGCGTGAGGGCTTGTTATAGCCCTAGCACCTACACAAAGAAGCCCAATGCACTATCATCTGAGCATTTGAAAGATGTAAACAAGAGGATCTCTGAGGCTTGCAGGCTAGCCAGGGCATATGAAGATACCAATGTGGATTTCTGCTTCCACATACACAGAAGTCAAAGTATTCCGTGCCCGGGAATTTATTAGAAGGAAAAGAAAGCACTCAGTGAGGCATGCGTGCCTAGTATAGAGCAAAAGAGCACAGATGCAATGAATTGTTATTAGCAAGTGATCAGAGAAGATCTATTGATACAGAGTATCACCTGAGCCGCAGGTACCAGTAACGGACTCTTACCAAGGAAAAGGACTGGAGTGTATTGAATGCCTTCACAGTGTGTGAAGTAGGGGACCTGGGCTCTCTTCAATTCCCAGTGCTCCCTTGTCACTGAGGGCATTTCCTTTTAGGTTGATGAAGTGGCCATTGGAACATTTGACACGTTTGCCTCCTCTGGATTTGTCATTTTGTGTGTGTGTAGCTCTTGAGACACCTCATGATCCATTCATAATAAAGCAGGACTAGAGTATGCCGCCTTCATTCAGATATCTTCCTGCAGCTGTTCTGTGTCTTCCGTGGTTCCTTTGTGTGTACTTCCTGACTGCTTTCTCAATTCGGCTAAGACTGCTTCTTACATCTTCCCCTAAGCACTGGCACCAGGTGTCCTGTCTCTGGTTGACCCTTCTCCCATGTCTCATTTATTTTCTTAGCCCAATTTTCTACATCCCATTCTCTCCCCAAAGCCATAATTTTCAAAACTGCATTTGCTTTTACCTTATAAAACCTACTTCTCTTTCTAAAATGTGTCTTCTTTCACTAAGTTTTATCAAATAGAAGCATGAAGTCCATTTTTAATGCTGTCTTCCCACTCCACAGGCTACCTCTGTCTGCCCACTGTCCTGGTCCAGGCTCACTTATCAATATTTCCCTGAAGAGTTTCCTTGCTCCTTTCTTCACTTCCTTGTTCCTAATCCCTAAAGCCTGAATCAGTAGGACTGTAAAGATAACCTTACCACTCCACTCATGCGCAATCATTTAAGAAATTTCCATTGCATGTGAGGAAACACCCCGAACCTGTAAACACAGTCCATACAATTCTTCGTGATGTAGCCCCGCCTTAATTCTTGAGCCTAGTAAGTTACTTTTTAATATGAACTACGATAAGTATGATTTGTGTATGTCAAGCACATCCTTCTCTGATTTCCTTGATAACTAACGTTGGCCCTGGCCTCTGGATGAAAACTGACCAGCAGAGCTGATGGTATACTTTATCTATTTAGAAATGGCACATGATCCAGGCAGGACAGGTAATTGACTCAACACATACCAATTTCATTTCCTCTCTGAGGCATTGTTATCGGAAGGCAATTTGAATATGGTGTCCCCCAGCACTTTGTAACAGTGTTTATCATGCCCTGGCTTTTCAAGGATATTATCAGAAAAAGCAGCCTTGGGGCTGGAGAGATAGCTCAGAGGTTAAGAGCATTGCCTGCTCTTCCAAAGGTCCTGAGTTCAATTCCCAGCAACCACATGGTGACTCGCAACCATCTATAATGAGGTCCGGTGCCCTCTTCTGGCCTGCAGACATAGACACAGACAGAATATTGTATACATAATAAATAAAAAAATAATCTTAAAAGATTATTAAAAAAAAAGCAGCCTTCAAAGTTAGAGATATATAGCCCTTGGCCATAGGATGAGTGTGCCTTCTGGTTTGCCTTCAGGCCAAGATTTGGACAAGTTTGCTAGAAGAACCTTAATAAAATGAGGGATTCCTACGATAGGGAATCAGACGTCATACATCAGGAGCTTACAAGGATGGAATATGACCTCATCCATGACGCTTGGAAAGGAAGGGACTGGCGTAAAGATGAAAGAGGGAGCCCCTGCTGCCTTTGATCCAGGTGTGCAGAGTTCTCTCCCTTCCTGGATGATTTCTTTTGAGTCTCCCCTAGGCTAGCAGCTCCTTCAGGAACTGCCTTTTAAGTTGGAATATACTTAATGACCAGTTGTGTCTCACAGAGACTTGAGGAGTCACTGCCACACAGTGAGAACCGTAGATACAATACAAGGGAGTTTCAGGATGGCTGTATTCTCATAAGACTTTATGTAAACACAGCTGGGTACCTCTTCAACTACAGAATGCTGATTTACGTGGCCCAAATACTTAATGGTTAAAAACAGTACTTCAACAGAAAACAGGATTTTGAAGCCTTCAGGAATTATGGGTATCTATTCCTTTGTTATTATCCCTTTCATTTTTTAGTTGGCAAGCACTCAGCAGTATCTGGGCTGCTACATCTGTACACCATTTTAAATAATTGGAAATGAAATATTTTTGTCCTTTACAATCTTGGCTGACCTTGTTCTCCCCATTGCCTGCATGTTCCTAATGGAGCTTGAAATTAAATGTCATTTCTGTTTATCTGTTATCACATATTTCTGTTTTCGTATTAACACATCTACAGCATTGCCCTGAAAGCACATGTCTTCTGGAGAACTGGTTCATTGGACAACATGGTCTTGAGCAAGACCAGACGATGTCTTTTGATCTCGTGTGTTCTTTCTTCTCTGAAGATACGTGTACCAATTATATTTGGTGGCCCACTCGCTCGTTACGGTTTTGAGAGTTTGTGGTTTTTGTGGGTATTTGACTTTTGTTAAGTTCATTTGCTCTACTAGAATTAGTCATGAAAATCGTTATTATTTACGTCTTTTAATTTTAACACGCAGTCTTGCTAAGTTGCCCAGATTGGATCTGAAGTTTCAATTCTCCTCGCTTTACTCCTCTATTAGTTATAATTCATGGTCCGCAATCCCTGGGTCTGGCTTAGATGTGGATATGTGAGAGCATGTGCATGTTCATGTGTACGCCCGTGTCGCTAGAGGGGTGTAGAAGCATGTGTACACATGCTATGGAGTTCAGGGGACAACCTCAGATGTCGTTTTGTCTGAGTTCTCCACCTCCATGTTTAAAAGAGGGTTTTTGATTTTCTTTCATTTGCCTGGAACTTGCCAAGAGGCTAGGCTGGCTGAACATTGAGTCCCAGAGACTTGCCTGTTTGTCTCCTTAACACTAGGATAACAGGTGAGGACCACTGTTCCTGCCACTTTTAGAACATGTGTCTAATCAAACTCAGGTGCTCATAGCTGAGCAGCATGCATATAACCAAGTGAGCTATATCTCTCTAGCCATACCTTAATTTCAATAAATGCAGTCAAAATATCTTTTATATCCCTCAACTCTAGCCAATTACTTTCTGTGATGGTTTCAAAGTTTGTTGAGGGAATCTTCTGGAGTCTAGCTTTGCTTCTCTTGAGTGTGCAAAGAATTTACTTATTGACTTAAGGAAAATAAAATTTAAGAGGAGTAACCATGTGGGACTCAGAGGTCAGATTCTAAAAGATAACATATCCTCCTCGCTCTGGCTTTTGAATCGCTCACTATGAAATGCCAGCAACCAAATCTCGAGGACTACACAGACAGCCTTTGGGGAAGCCCTTCCTCCACACTGATTGGAGCTGATGTTTCCTGACAATGGCAACATAAGAGAACTCGGAGGGAGTGAATCCTCAAAATCCTGTCAAGCCTTCAGATGATGCATCTGCATTGTGTGACACAGGAAACGTGTGCAGAGCAACCCAGAAATGTCATTTGAGACTCCCCTAGAGTTTGAAAAACACAGCAATAGCTATGGCATCCATTTCTGAGTGCTTTGTAAGTCAAAGGGGAGTGGGTAGTGTCAACTCTGGCATACAGCCACATTGCCAGTGCCCCTGGCCGTCTAACCAGGTGCTCCATTCTGTTAGCGTGGAAGGTGGAGTTCAACCAATGAGCCAAACAAGTTGAAGCCAGTTTATTTGTTGAAAATTGTTAAATGATTTAAGAGATATCTATAGCCTCTCGACCTTGTCTATACCCTTGGTAACTTTTTGTTTGTTTTTACTGTGTTGTTTCGTTTAAGAGATTCCAAGTCTTTTCTCAATAAAATGAGATCAAGATCTGTGACAGAAAAGTCTAGACACCAGTATTTATTTTTTAAAAAAAAGTCATCCCAACAAATTGTCATTGCAGGGACACTATGATTCTAGATGGATAAAGCATGCAAGGCAGCTTCATGGAGGTCAGAAGTCTGACTGTAGGGGTGGTTATACAAATCTGCATATGTATTAAAATTCATAGAATTGTCCACAATAAAATTCTACTTTTACTGAATGGTAATTGAAAATGAAATAATGTAGCCTATGCATTGTTTTTGAAAGCCCCCAGATGATTAATGTTCCGCAAGGGTGAAGTACCTCTGTCTGTCCTCTTAAGGGATGATCAACCACCTCTGGTGTAAGCATTCATAACTCTGGTATAACCTGTTTACCCATTAACTAACTGCCTGTATCTAGACACACCCCCAAAACCTCCTGTATAGATGTATCGAATTGTCTATGCTACAGTATGTTACAGTGAATTACAAATCCTGTAAACTTAAGCTGTTGCTGTCTCTTGTAGATTCTCACTGGGAAATTTGAGGATACTGCATGGGGGAATTGTTTGAACCAAAATTCCTACTCATCTCTGCTCTCAGAGGAAAAACACAAAACAGATTTCTTTGCCTCCAAACATTGCTCTGCAACCCTATGAACTGTGGCTTCCAAAGAACAGCAAAGACTCCCCATAGAAGAATAATGTAGGTGTTAAATTTTCTTTCTGACTAGAACCATGGAAAGAAATAAATTAATCACAAAGGCATAAAAGTATGTAAATATGTACTACATGTGTGGTATACAAATTTCAAAAACAATACTCTGCCGGTCTGTATTTCATTGAAGGTCACCATCTCATAACACTTCTGTGGGATGGAAATCGTGACTCATCCTCAGGGATGTCTCTGCTTCTTCCTGTGTGGAGGGGAGGGAGCAGTCTTGTCACAGGTGGCTCCAGGCCCCACTTAGGAGCATGACACAAACTCCTCGGACGCCGGTGCTTGCTTTATCAAGTATGATATTGGCATATCTGCAGCACCGTTCAGATAGGAGTAAGGACTGCTAGATCATCTGCCCCACTCACTCGATTCTGTCCCGCCCTTCCCTCTTTTCACATTCTCGTGGAGCAAGAAGCTGGAAATCAAAAGTGAATTCTTATTTTAAAGCCCCCAAATCTAAATCTGGCTATGTCATCTTCCTCTTTTGAGGAAGAAAGTGTAGTTGTTGAAGCCTCGTTAGAACTTTCAATTTATAAAATGCAGAAAGATTTCAAGCGAAGTGGAAATTATTTTACCCTCATGATTAGAGTTATTCTGTCTGGGAGAGTAAGAAAAGACTAGGTAGTTCATTTGACAAAAGAAAGCTGAAGAATAATTATGAAAATCTGCCCCATTCATACCCTTAAACTTAAAATAACCAGCAAATTTTGCTTTTATGGTTTTGACTTGTGACAAACTCAGAGCGTAAACTAGTTGCTATGGAAGGATAGCACACTCCAGCAGCCCTGGTTGCTTTCCTTACCCTTCATTCCCTATCAAGACTACTAGGGCAAATCTGGGGTTAGCAAACTCAGTTTATTTGGAGTATTTGCTAGGGAACTTCAAAACTTTAAAGGCATGCAAAAAAAAAAAAAATATGTCCTGCACACATGAGAACAAATCATTGATAAAGTAGGTAAGTGTCAAAAAAGTAAAATTGCAAGTCTCTAGCAGCTGTGTTTTTTGGCCTCTTGATTCTGTTATTCCTGGCAAAAGTCATGAAGGCATTTCTCCCAGCAGCCATTGCTGCTGCTTGCTCACACACTAACCGCAGGTCAGACTCACGAGCATTTGCTCTCAGTCCAACATCTGTCTGTTCAGACTCGAACCAGAAGCTATTTTGAGAGATGGAAGAAAACATTCTGATTTTAGTGCAAAGGGTGTAGATGTGGGAGGAGTTGGGGGAGAGGAAGCCATAATCAGAATATGTTGTTTGAAAAAGAAAAGAAAAGGGTGTGGTTAAGTTTCTATTTTAGTAAGTGAAAACCCCGGGGCAGTTTTAGGTTGCAAGAGCACATGCAAAAGTTGATATGTTAAGGTAACCAAAAGCACAATGCCTGTTTAATAAGAATTATAGTAAAAGACCCTGGGAAAATGGTTAAGTTATACATTTAAAAAAGGAAGTGATGCCAGTATTTAACTTGAGATAGTTAAGTTTAATCAGTTTGGGGTAACCGATAGGACCACAGGATAAAATATCAGCTTCTGTCTTAGAATATGCATTTTATTTAACATGCGCACATTCATGGAAGTTTTGACCTTTGGATAATACAACTTAGTTACATCACAAGGGTCAGGTTCATTTGTCTAAATGCCCTGGAAACATTTCCCTAACCTTATGAGGACTATTACAGAAGGTTATCGTGAATGTCAGGAGACACTATACCCTATATTTCCATATTTCATTTTCCCCTTTAGCTAATGAGGTCACTGAGATTTGGAATTTTCTTGACTGGTCACTAAGATCAGAAGAGTTAAAGCTAACAACTGGGATCAAGCTGGTTGGCCTAGGGGCTCTCTCTGTCTGGACGAGGCAGGTTTTCCTTCTCCACAGTCGCTACAGAAATAAAGATGCCTTCACGGAATGCTGGTGGTGCAGGGCTAGGATCCTGCTGAGAGAAGATCCAGTGGGTACTGACTGCCTAGTGATGGGGAATGAAGAAGACTAACGCCCGGTCTAAAACCTGCCCAACCTGTCCTGAGCGAGGGAGAGGTACCAAGCTGTGTTGCGCCGAAGTTCAAAGACCGTGGGCGAATTCTGCCTACTTTCTTCCATCCCATCCGGTTATATGAACTCAAGCTGGAGGTTTAACTGATTCAGCAATGTTATTCTACATTTCTACTTTACAGTGGGTGTTCACAGTCCTCGAAAATTCTGTCCTCCATTTTCATAGCTTTTCAGTTTCCATTGCTGTCGAAAGTCACCGAGGCACAGACTGGGCCAATGGAAGGGAGAGACCAGGATACCAATAATCGTCCTCTCTTCAGGTCCGTGTCTAGAAATGTCCTTGGTTTTCTATAATAGGCCCTTTAAATTACCAAATACCTGTATTTCTGCATACAGAGCCGGTTACACATGTGGAGATTGTCCTTCTGACACTGCACGTGGCATAGTCATCGCACTTGAGGTGACCCATGATCTGTACTTCCCAGCAACACAGGTTTTGGGCACTGTTGCCCACCCTTCCCCTCTGCCTGCTACATTGTTTTCCTATATGTTTACTCAAGGTGTTGTGCCTTCTGTACATTCTTGAATGTGTTCATTTTTCAGATTTTTTTTTTTAAAAAAAAACCTTTTCTATGTATGTCTGCATGGATGTCTGTGGACCACTTACGTGCCTGACACCCATGGATGCTAGAAGACATCATATCCCCTGGAACTGGAGCATAAGTGGTTGCGAAGCATCATGTGGGTGCTGGGACTGAAACCCAGGACCTCTGGAAGAGCAGTCAGTGCACTTAATCACTGAGCCATCTTTCCAGCTCTTTTTCAAACTTTTATGCTTATATTTTATATACTTTATTTTCTGTCCTATATTACATAGTTCCCCTCCTTCTTCCCTCCCTAGTCCCTTCACCCTCCCCCATCCACTCCTCCGCATCACAACAGTAACACTAAAAACAAAGTGTACAGCAAGACACCATTTACCTCTTTTTCTATTTTTAGACAACTTAGGATAATATTCTAAGGCTTCATATTAATATTTTTTACATAATATCATTATACTGAAATTACTAGTTTATGTAGAGCTTTTAATAGACATTAAGGATCATCACAGACATTGTTAAATTAGGGCCATGACCACTTTATCACACAATATCACTGTGACATGTACCTGAGAACCTTCGAGAAGCTCTGATGGCTTCTAATAAAGAGGGCACTCAACAGATCCTGTCTGTATGTGGGATGGATGAAGATGAATTTGTTTGCATATACCCCACAGCCTATAATTTGAAGAGGAAATCATTTTATCATTATACTGTATTGCCAAGTGCTTCTTGCTGTGGAAAAATAATAGGCATACCATTATCTTGCATCTGAAAAATTAATGAAATATCATATATATTTAAAAATTTTATTGTAATGATCTCACAAATAAAAAATTTATATTTTCATAGCTAAAAAGGGAACCATTCGAGTCTTTATCTCATATTCTTCTTCCCGTTCTTCCCCTGTTATTTTCCATCAGGGACCCAGTCCCAGAATATTTTCAGTTCTGCAGGTAATACCAATAGCAGGCAAACTTCGCCAGAAATTTAAGCATATGTCATCCCAAATGCATTTGCAAAAAGTACTCAAATAGTAAATATTACATTTATACTAATTGGAAAATGATGTATTTCTCCGTTGCTTGGGAATACATTTAGTTTCTCAGCTAATATTTCTCAAAAAAAAAAAATCTCAAGGAAAAAGCTGAGTAACTGAAAGTTCTAGTTAAAGTGGCCATTGTGTTTAGTGTCTCTTTTCTTTTTATTTCCTTTTTTTTTTCCTTTGGTTTTTCAAGACAGGGTTTCTCTGTAGCTTTGGAGCCTGTCCTGGAACTAGTTCTTGTAGACCAGGCTGGCCTCAAACACATAGAGAGCCTCCTCTCTCTGCCTTCTGAGTGCTGGGATTAAAGGCATGCACCACCACCACCCGGCTGTTTTTAGTGTCTTTAGATTAAAATTTTGCAATTTATTGTAGTTTTCAAGTTATATTTAAAAAAATGTAACCATGAATATTATTTTTAGCCTTTCATTTCAAAGTAAAAATTTTTAGAGAAAAATAGAGGAACATATGTCATAAAACTATATGCTTTGTGTAGCTACTATATAGCCTCATGTGATGTGGACTTAATAAAATAATTGAGAAATTCACCATCCAATAAATTTATATTTAATTTATGACTGGATTAAACTCAGCTTTGAAAATAGTTAACAAGCTGTTCTATGATCTTGAATAAATACTGGAGAGAGCAAAGTCATTGTTTGGGACAGTCAATGTGCAGGCCTGCCGTGCCCTTCATCAAGGACTCTATGAAATTAATCGTAAGGTATGAGGAGCCTAAAGCAGGTTCCTGCCAGTCGGGTAGAAAACAACACAGCAATCCATCATTAACGCTAGTGGAGCCAATGTAACTGCAGTTCACTGTTGCACAAATGCTTCATCAAAGGAAATGTTTATGTAAAAGGCTCAATAAGATCTTTAAATAGTGCTTCAAACAAACTCATTTCAGATAAATTAAGATCACATATGTATAAAAAAGAAACAATGACACTTCAAACCTATGTGTTTTGCTAGTGTTTAAACAAACGATATCTTAGAAACTTTTCACCAACAAATTGGCAAGTATTGAAAGCTGACATTGATGTCTAGGTCTGTGTTCTAACACAGCTGTATTTACTTAACCTGACAGCGACTTCAGACAAAACATACTTATTCCCTCATTGGAAGATAGACATGTAAAAACCAGGCACCTGCAAGGTGGAGTTCTCTGCCCTGGCTTCCGGGAGCTGTGGCCACACTTCCTGTGTGCCTTTCCTTACAGATAGATAGATGCCTCACTGAAGTCTCGGGTAGTGGATTCCATTATAACTTAGTGTCAGCCACCCGTGTCTGCAAAGAGTCTCTCCAAGGAAGGTCACACAATAATCTGGCTAAACACTATGTTGGGGAAACAATGTTTAGCCCAATACAGGGTTTTTGTTTTTCTCCCTAGCTGTAGGTTTTAATTTTTATGATGAAAAAAATTACTGTTAAAAATAATCTACTTAACATGAATCTTAAGTGTTTACCTACTTATATAGGAAGTATGTTGCTCAATTTTTATCATTTTTTTTGGCAAAGGAGTAAAAACAACTCAATACTAACTAGTCTTTGAGAATGCTTGCAAAATTTCTGTATTTATAGTAGGAATAATCCCAAGTATTTATTGATTTTAGTGTGTCTGGATTACCCTTTTACAGACTCCTAATCTTACAGTTGTCCAAAGAAGGACTATTGATGTCTATGTAATTGTGTCAGATAATGTTGGAGACAGCAATACGTCAGATTTGGTGCTCATCAAAAGCTCTCAGAGAAATACGCTGCTACGAAGAGAGAAATCTTGGGAGAGACTGTAGCCTTCTGCCACCCAATCACAGGGGAAATTGGTCAAAATCTCCTTCCTTGTATGTAAATGCATGGTACTATCTGTACCTATTTCAGAAGTCTTAAAGGGCCTAAGTAAGATATATAAAAAGTGTTCCAAATGGTGCCTAGATGCCTGGCAACTTGGTATAAAGGTTGAATATTATTTCAAAAACATTTGAAAAATCTTTACAAAAAACAAACTTGCTAAAAAGTTTCTGCTCAAAAAAGAAGGGGACAGCCCACTGAATGGAAGAAAATCTTTCCCATCTGTACTTCAGGCAGATAATACTCAGAACACACAAAGAACTGTAAAAACTAAACACACCCAGAAGCCAAACTGCCAAACAACAAATAAACTCAGAAATGAATAGATTCTTCTTAAAAGAAGCAATGTAAATGGCCAATAAGCAATAACAGGTGACCAACATCCTTTGCCATTAGGGAAACATAATGCAGTGCTACTTTGAGACATACCTCACCCCAGTGAGAACTGTTATCATGATAATGATCTAACGAAATTGCTGGTGAGGACGTTAACCACTGCTAGTGGGAATGAAAACAAGTTCAGCCATTGCGGAAATCAATTTGGAGGTTCATTGAAAACTTGCTATGACCCAACTAAACCATTCCTGGACACATATCCAGAGAAAGCTACATCCATATATATAGTCTCTGACACAATTACATAGTCATCAGTAGTTATTCTTCAGACAACTGAAAGATCAGGAGTCTATAAAAAGGTAATCCAGACACACTAAAATCAATAAATAGTTGGGATTATTCCTGCTATAAATACAGAAATTTTGCAAGCATTCTCAAAGTCTAGTTAGTATTGAGTTTTTTTGAATCCTTTGCCAAAAAAAAATTGATTAACATACTACCTATATAAGTAGGTAAACACTCAATATATGGAGATATATATTTCTTTCTAGGTAGCAAGGATACAACTTAAATGCCTATCAAGAGGAGGTGAATGGATGAGGAAAGTATGGCACATATACACTATGGAATTTCTTTCAGCTGAAACAAAAAAACAGGTAGCATAATTTACAGGAAACAATGGACGGATTTGGAAAGTATATTAAATGAGGTGACCAAAGATGAGAAAGACGAAAGTCACACTCTCTCTCACGTGTTGGTCCGAGTCTGTAATATACGGATACATACAAAGTGGGCGCAAATGGAATGGAAACATAAAACATTAGAAAGGACATGAAAAGAGAGTAAGATCAGGTGACAAGGAGGACAGGGTGGGCAAAAGGACACAGGAGATGTGAAAGAGGAAGAGAGTCTGGGTAGATTAGGGGTAGCAAGCAGGTGAGAGGAAGGAGAGCCTACTAAAAGATACTTGATTAAAAAAGATAGAGGAGGGGGTCCCTCAACAACAACAAAATGAAAAAGTAAACCAACCCTGGTGAGTGTTGAATGGTGATGCTAATGTGGAGAAAACTGGAAATTTCTGGAAACAAAACACACTTTCAAGTGTCTTCTCTGGACACTAAGCAAATTGGTAGTTACAAACCTTTTGGAAACTGCAATTGCTTTTCTTGTCTCTTCTTTTTTCTTTTCCTGTCCTTTTCTTTTCTTTCTTTTCATAGAGAGCTTTATTGAAAAAGAAAAATTCTGCATTTATTAGTGATTCCTCTGTGTATGTCTGTTTCATGTGCCTGTAGTACCTAAGAAGGCCATAAGAGGTCCTCAGATCCCTTGAGATTGGAGTTACAGTAGGTTATTAGCCACCATGTGGGAACTGGGAAGTGAAATCAGCTTCTCTAGAAGAACAGCAAGTGCTCTTAATCACAGAGGCATTTCTCCAGCCCTGCCACTAATTTTCTTATTGGCAAAACTTGTGTACTGAGCAGTTTTTTTTGTTTTGTTTTGTTTTTTTTTTTTGCTTGGCTATTATAAAGATGCATTTTCTTGTTGTCATTGATTTCAAAGTTAATTATAGTTGGCAAGTAGAGACAGACGGATCATACGTTTGAAGCCTGCTTAGGTTACTTAGCTTGGGTCACATGGAGTATTCTAGGCTATCCTGGACTCCAGAGTAAGATACTGAATCACATGGTGTGCTTGAAACCAGCATGGACATAATTTTAACAAAAGCAGAAACAGTAAGCATATGGGAAATACTTCAAATATTGGGTATTAATGTTATTGGTATGTTTTTTTCAGTCATGTCTGGATTTATTTACATGATTCCCTACATGAGGTAATGTGATCACATCAAAGTGACAGTAGTCCCAAATAAAATGTGACAGATACGTTGAACACACTTCATTATAGATTTCTGTTTCTAAAGAGGAATCCTCTGCCACAGTTGACTGCACTTCCTGGACCATCTGCAGCAACAGACAAAAATGTACCACCCAGCGTGGATACATGAGTGGTCTGGATGGTAGTTCTCTAACCTAGACAAAATTGGTATGCACAATGGATGGAGAATAGGCAATTGCAAATTCCCATGATTCTGACTCTACTTTTCAGTGCTGGCCAGTGCTCCATTGTTCATGTTTATTAGCAGTGTAACGGTGATTTAGAGGAGGAAAGGACTGAGTAAACTTGGATAACCTGCAAAGGAAAGGAAGGAGCTGCTGAACCTTGCTGCTGCAGAGCTCAGTTGTAATCCAGTCAATTTGTTTGTTGTTGTGTTCCACGCTTCACTTCAGCAAGGTAGACCAGATGTTCCTTAACTCTGATTCAACAGCTTCCTCAGCCTAGGTAAATCCATATACTCATGTTCTCTTTCCGTGTGCAGCAATGGGTCTCAACTTTCTTCTATCACACCTGCTCTCTGAATGTGAGTTTTACAGTCACTGCCAGAAGGACATCAATAAATTCTCATAAAATTAGAGTAATGGGAGATATTATCTTAAGTACTAATTAGGAAAGCTATAAATGGCATGTGGAGGGAGGTTGGTGAGTGTGGAGAGGAGAGTGGTTTCCCTGGTGAAATAAGGTTGGGAATGGTGCTGAAATTATAGGGGTAGCCCAGTAACTAGGGCGTGTGAATGAGGTACTTGTTGGAGACATGGGAGACATACTGATAATGATGCCACGATAAAGATATGAGAACTCAGGGCTGCCTCTGTTGTATTTTAGTATAGTTTGCATTACTGTGACCAAATAACTGAAAAGCAGTTTAAAGGGAGCAGTTTCCTCTGGCTTAGTGTCCAGTGGATGTTTTCTATATGGCAGCAGGAGCGTGATGTTAGGTACTTACACTGAATTCCCAGTCAGGAATCAGAGCAAAGACAGGAAGTGGGGTATAACCACGAAATCTCACTGCAATATCCCAGTAACCCACTTCTTCGCGCAAGACTCCACTCATGAAAGCTCCACACCTTTCTCAGACAACATCATCAGCTAGGGACCAGGTGTCCAAACATGTGAGACTGTGAGGGATTACCTCACATTGAAATCGTTACACTGGCAAGTACTAACGTAGTATAAAACAAGCCACAGTTGTGTTGAAGATTCTACAAGGTTGATTGACTGACTGAACTTTTGTCATTGTGCAGAGTTGGAATGTTTCAGATCTAGAGTCAAATTATCTTGAGTTATCTTTAATCGTTTTAATAGCCACTCATTAGTGATGTGTTTCTGACATAATTGATGGAGGAAGGTCATTGGTTAAATAACAAAGAAACTGCTTGGCCTCATAGGTTAAAACATAGGTGGGAGGAGTAAACAGAACAGAATGCTGGGAAGAAGAGGAAGTGAGCTCAGACTCGACATCTCTGCTCTCTGGAGAGAGATGCCATGCTCCCCTCTCCCGGGCGGATGCAAGAGCTCTGCTCTCTGAGGCACACGCGATGAAGCTCTGACCCAGGATGGACGTAGGATAGAATCTCCCTGGTAAGCCACCTCGTGGGCTACACAGATTATTAGAAATGGGCTAGTCCAAGTGCGAGAGTTAGCCAAGAAGAGGCTAGATATAATGGGCCAAGCAGTGTTTAAAAGAATACAATTTGTGTGTTGTTATTTCGGGGCATAAGGTAGCCAGGCGGCCGGGGTGCCGGGGACGCAGCCCCGCCGCTCCAATTACAACAAAACATAATATCCTTGAGATTACCACACAAAATACATTGATTTTTGGATATAAATCTTAGTTAGGGTTTCAATTGCTATGAAGAGATACCATAACAATGGCAGCTTTTATAAAGGAAACCGTTTAATTGAGACTAGCTTACAGTTTCAGAAGTTTAGTCCATTATCATCATGGTGGGAAGCATGGTGGCATGCAGGCAGGTATGATGCTGGAGAAGGAGCTGAGAGCTCTATATCTTGATCCACAGGCAACCAGAGGTGAACTGTCTTTCACACTGAGAGTAGCTTGAGCAAAGGAGACTGCAAAGCCCACCCCCACAGTGACACAATTCCTCCAACAAAATCATACCTCTTAATATTGTCACTCACTTTGGGAGCCATTTTCTTTCAAATCACTACAATGTATTAATGTAAAAGATTACTAGCTTCTATCAACCTCAAACCTAAGAATGCTATGTTACTAGCATCTGAAATCTACAGCAGAGAGTTCCCCACTTAGCTGTAATTATCTGATGTTTCCACTAAAAGTGTATAAAAAGTGTCTTTAGTTCTGTACATACAAAAACTTCATAAAGCTCTTAGGAAGTTGGAAGATAGAATTTGGAGCTATCTGAATCTGTGTTCCTGGGCACAGTCACACATATACCTCCAAAATAATCCATCACTTACTCCTGTTGGAGTGAGATCAGCTTTATGTGGATGGGTATATTCATTGCATACCCAATTTATTATAATTACTCTTAGAACCTTTAAGGTGATAATAAATTCTTGCTCGGCAAAGAAATAGTGGACAGCGTTTCTCCATAATATGTTTGCAACATGTCAAGGGTCTGGATTGAACTGCGTGAATAGTGCTTTGAAATACGGACTTTGGGAGAGGGTTGAAGGGGAGGAGAGAGGTAGGAAGGGGAGCAGAGAAAAATGTAGAGCTCAATAAAAATCAATAAAAAAATCAAAAAAATATGAACCTAGAATGCAAGGCTTTGTGTTCATATTCTTGGCTCAACTGTGAAAGGAAACTTCATAAAAACCGAAAGGGGAATTGTCATTTCTTCATAAATTTAAACACCTATTGATGATGTTAAATTCCTTAATGAGGAGTGTAATTATGTAGTATAAATCCTTGGGAATTAAGGCTTTTTATGATGGCTGATGCCATTAACATTTTAATAACTCTGACTCCAGGAAGAATATCACGTTTATTCTTAAAGATGTTGAAACATCAGGCCTGCTTTGCCATCATTTTCTTCACGACGATTTTCAATTCTAAGAAATTGCAATGACTGTTTCGGGAAATGCTTTGTTGAGAGTCCTCTCCATGTGTGGACGCAAGAGCATCCATATGCAGACTCCCTGGCTGCGGAACTGCCCTCTCTCTCATTCTAGTAAGTGTTTTCACCTTTACAAAATGAGAAAGTGCGCTTAATAGCTCTCTCCACCCTCAAGGAAAGAAGTTTTCTAGTACATTAGAGAGGCCGAGATGGCTCTCCTCAGAAGATAAAGAACAAAATTGACCCTAGTTCTCAAGCTGTTGTTATCCAGAGGATAAGAAGTCATTATTTCTTAGCCTATTTCAATCTGTTTCCGGAGAGTCCGAATTCGCTAATTAGAAATTCTCATGGGGAAGAGAACAGAATAACGATTTAAATGAAATAGTGAATAAAAGAATAAAACAATTAGTTTACAAGAAGATAAACAATCTTTCAAGTAATGCAGTGTGAACAGGATGCTGTCTGGTCTATTTAGGACACTGAAGAAGGTAAGCCAATGGGGGAAAGAGAAGGTTCAGAGTAGAGGCCAGTAGACGGAGGTGGAAGGCCTGAGGGTGGCCCTGGGAGAAACTGGCCAAGATCAGCCCACCTCAGAATAGCAGCTGAGGGCTGGCAGGTACTCCCAGGTAGCTCACTGTTCCACAAGCATTTGCTAAGACATTTGCTAAAGGCTCACATCAATTAGTCCTTCCTTGTTATTCTGCCAATAATAACACATTGAGGGGGAAACTTTATCTGAGTGTGGAGAAAGGATAGGCTAGGATAGTTTGATTTTTCATAAATCATAATACTGTGAAGTAAAGGTCTACACAGCCATCCCTTTCCCATTAAGCCAACCCTCAAGATTCAGATTCTTTCCAATTTTAGACAACTGTGTTTTGCTTATCTTCCGCAGCTGACTGAGGATCAAATGATACAGTTTATTTAGAGGGATTGTGCAAGCATGCAGGATTATTATTCCTTAAGGGAATATCAATGATTTTCTTTGCAAACCTGATTCTCATTGAGCAAGTAATGAAATAATTACTTATGAAGGAGACACTAGCTTTCTGAGATGCAATGTACTACATGTGTGTAGACTCTTAAGAGAGTCGCATGGATGGGCAATTCTGAACTTCTCAGTGCACTTGAGAGCAGACTGGATAACATCTGTCCTTATCTATGACTTCTTTAAGAAATTAATTTAGTTAATTGGAATAGGCTAAAGGCATTGGTATGTTTTTAAAGCTCCCTGTTCCTAGTGGTTGATTCTAAAATTCTTTCTAGATGATTCAATTATTGAGAATCATGATATGTCAAAGATAGAATGGAAAAAAATATAAGAAGAAGAAGACCTTTATTAATTTGTCAAACATCAACTAAATAGCTAAGAAGCAATGTACTAGTCATTGGAATGGGTCACACTGATAAATAACAGACACAAATAATTAGTCTTTCTTCGTCTCACATTCTACTTTGAAAGATGATAAAGAAATAAAACTTTTGTGCTGTTGCTGTTGTTTCATTTTTGCTAAGATAAGATTAGAAAATAAAACAAGTATACTAATTACTTATGGTATGATACTTTGATATACGTTTATGCTACAAATGATTACACTGACTAATTAACGGATCATATCACATGCTCACCATTTTTTTGTGTGTGTCAAGCATATTCATGATCAACACCCAGCAATCCTTAACTGTACAAGACATTAATAGTTCACATATAAAATCCCCCAAACTTACTCCTCTTGTCTGATAAAATGTTGTAGACTTTGCCCAACATCTCCTCATTAATTTTAGTATAAACATTATCTGCAACCTCCATTCTAGTCCCTGCTTATATAATCCCAACATTGTTTAGGCTACACACGTAAGAAAAACTATCTTTCTATGCTTGGCTTACTTCACTTAGCATAGTGTACCCCTAATTCATCTATGCTTTTGCAAGTGACAGACTTCCTCTCCTGTTTAAGAATGGATAGTGAACATAATGTATCCCATTGTCTTTGCCTGTTCACTTGCTGATGCTATAGCTGAACAATTGTAAGCAATAATGCAATGAGTGTAAGAACGCAAGAGTCTGTTTGACATAGCAATTTCATTTCCTTTGATTAAATATGCAGAAGTGGGGTTGCTGTATTGTATGTGGTTCTATCCTTTAAGTAGCTTCCAGGTTATTCTCTGTTGTGACTATAATACTCTCCAATCCTATCTGCAGCAAATAAAAATTCTCTTTTTCATATTCTGGCCAACATATGACGGGATATCTCCTTGTGGCTTTCACTGTAGTTCCCTGATGTTAGTGACTGTGGTCACTAATAGGCTCATGTATTTAAATGCTTCATCACCAGAGAGAACGGCTTAAAAAGGATTGGAAAGAAGGTGTAAGCTTTATGGAGGAAGTCTGTCACTCTGAATGGGTTCTGAGGTTTCAAAGGCATCCTCCAGGCCCTGTATCTCCCCCCACACACTGCCTTCAGATCATATATAGAGGACTCAGCACCATGCTTGCTTGCTTCCTTCCACCTGGACTAATCTTCTAAAACTGTAAGCCAGCCCCCAAGACAATGCTTTGTTTTGAGAGAGTTGCCTTGCTTGTGCTGTCTCTTCATGGCAATTGAACAGTAATTAAGGCAATGATAGTGAATGTTCTTTTTCAGACCTTCTTTTGGCAATTCACACAACTTTTTATATTTCATTGATTTAGGATACATATTCCATATCACTATCTCCAAAACGATTCACTTTTAATTGGGTTTGATATGGATGTATTGGGGCATATACAGTTAAAACACACACAGACACACACACACACACGTTATCATTTTTCTATGATGGTAAATTGCATAATGGTACAGGTTAAATCTGTGAAACCCTAGAATGTAATGAAGGGTAATCATATAATCTCAGGTTGAATCAAGGAAATTGAACTCTTTACAGGAAAAATAAAAAAAAAAAAGCTTTCAAATTGTCCTGAAAATCCCAATTTACCAGGCCGACATTAACAAGTGTGTGTACCATGGCATGGACATGGAAGACAAATAAGCCGGTTCTTCCCTATGTTGCTTTTGGTCACAATGTTTTATCGTAGCAACAGAAAGCAAACCAAGACAATCAATACTGTCCTGCTCAACACACAACAAAACGTGAGCTATGTTTTCACTCTTGCAGTTTATTGAGGTCACATTGTTAGCACACTAGTTTTCAATATGGCGTTGAAAATGTCAGAAACTTCTCCCATTCGTTAACATATACTAAAAACCACAGAGATCACTATACACACTTTAGGCTCTCAGTAGATATGTATTGAATATTTTCATTCAAATATCTGACAGCGTATAACTTTTCATCATCTTTAACCTTCTTTAAAATATTTTATCATAGACATAATATCAATATATTAGTTTTTGTTGTCCAAAGACATTTGGTAAGCAATTCAAGTGTTTTAAGGAAGTATGCCCATTCCAATGTTGATTAATTAACTTGAAAATGAGATTGGTAATGTTTCCTGATCTGTAGCGATGTTATAGATCTCTGTGTAATTTTTCACTCAGGAGTTTATTAATTAATTAATTCATTCATTATTAAAGAAATATCTAATAGCAATTTCATATTGATAGAATGAGGAACGATTCAAATATTTTGGTCAGGGAGTGAGTAGATTCCTGAAAACTTGCCTGGCTGGTCTATGTGAATCTGGAAAGCCCAGTAGGTTAACAGCTCAATAGCACAATTTTAGAGTTCACCACCTGTTTCAGCTATAAGAAACCTCATCTTTCAGAATAGATCACAAATGTTCTATATGTGTGAAAATATCCAAGGAAAGTTCTAAGAGGTTACTTTGAGATAAATGTCATTCCTGACTGCCGAGGATTGGCGTGTTCCGAAGGATGATGGAAATCAGTCTCAGCTTTGCTGTCACCTGATACAGATAGACTGAGTGGGGTCAAACATCGGAGGAGTGCTAAAGCAAGAAGCTACCAATATCCCCCTTAAAGAGCCCAAGAGGACCAGGTGAAGCTACAGTTGAAAACTAACAACATTTTTTTTCCTCATTTTGTAGATGAGAAATCTAAGGCTTAGGGAAAAGAGGAATTTATCTATATGCTGAGAGAGAGAGAGAGAGAGAGAGAGAGAGAGAGAGAGAGAGAGAGAGAGGTTGGGACAGAATTCTTCAGGTTCTAGTAGTCATCTCCCTATATCTAAAACAGGATATCAAAATGCATTACTACAGCTTCAGGAAATAAATAGCACCAAACCAATTTCTATGCATTTAGAAAAATCTTAAAGACAACACTGTAAACTTTGATTCCTCTTTGGAATCATTTTTGGCTGAGACAATCTGTTTTTCTAGTGTTCTTCAACATAGACAACACAAAGATAACAACACTCTAGGGCCAAATCATTTTTGTAACCTGACTTTAACTTGTTTTTATGTTATGTATACAAACATTTTGGAATGCAGGAATCCCAGCCAATGCATTACTATTCTGTTACTGTGCATTTTTAATTTTTACAGTTCATCCCTTTAAAGAAAGGATATTGGTTTTATTGACTAAAATAAAGTGTTACCATTATTTCAGGACTGCATCAGAAGTAATGTTGAAAAAGGAGAGAAATAAATCAAACTTTTGTGTTCTGCTTTAAATTTCCTTTTGAATATTTTCTGTGAATACAATAATAAAATGCATTACAAATCTTTCTAAGCACACCCTGGGTGGAAGAGGAGGTTATATTTATGTTTTCTTGTTGCTGTTAATAACGGAAATGTTCCAGTATGTTTCAATTATACACTGTTTGGGTTTTTTCAACTGATGAATCCGAACATGATAAATAGGCACATGACTAACATTATGATAAGCAACTCTGGTGCAGCGGTGCTCCTTTTCTGGAATTGTCTTCAGTAGAGCAGTTCCTCACTCGGCTTCGAATTGAGTTACTGTTTGCCATGAGACATACTTTAAATTTGGTTGACTTTTGGTTATGTTGGGGGAGAAGCCAATGTACAGGATTTTTCATTATAAAGAGTGATGGAATAAGAATCTTTGTCTCTCTCTCTCTTACCCTACACAAATGCAAATTATTTACATTCACATACGACTGACTGAGTTATATTTGTGTTGAGCCAGCATTATATCCCAATGAACCCTGGGGTCAACTTCATGAAATCAGCTAGGCTTTCTTGCAAGAATACATCAGCCAGGCCTGTGGACTATGGAGAGTCCCTCATAAGAGAGATGGGAAGGGTCATTAGACCGTCCCCTGAGGATGTCTCTTCTCCTGGAGATGTTTGCATTCTGTAAACTTAGTTATTAGTAGCTATTTTAAGAACTGCAGAACAAACATTCACTCTTAGCTCAGCACAGCAGTTTCACTTGGATTACACTTCCTCTTTGAATATTTTCTGATTTTTTTTCAGGTAACATTCACAAAAAGCAAATTTAAGGATGTCCTTAATGCAGGCAGGGTTACTTGTACAGCCTAAGAAAACGCAATTTAGCAATGAATCAGAACTATGAAGGACAGCTACAAACCCTAAAAACCCAGGTCAGAGAAGCTATAAAATTGTATCTATTTTTAAAAATTGTTTTATATAGAAGCAAATGTTTTTGTGTCTTAAACTGGATGTGTATCCTGACTTCCATTATTGTGTGTATCCTGATTTGTCTCTTTTAGTTGCCCTGTTTCACTGTGACATGGTAGTAGACAAATTTATATCACGCTAGAGGCAATTGTTTATAATTATTAGTTATGAGAACAGCAAAAAACCCACAAAATCCCTTTTATGGTCAGGTATAGCCTTTCATTTACAGAAACTTAAAATATGGATGTTTACTACTACAAAATTCATAGCTGAAAGAACCAGTCCTCGTCTGTCACACCCCTGCGAGCTATGACAGATGTCCATAGGTATATACTCTCACTTACAAAGTCATGGTTCCTAGACTTTTCACTTCTTTTTCAGAATTACATATCCTCTAGGATTGGCAGACTCTAAAAAAGACGAGATTTGTTTCTTTGTAAGATTTGATTTGATTTTTTAGATAAGTGTCTGGAAAT
The DNA here is from genome assembly GCF_018167655.1 of Microtus oregoni. NCBI lineage: Eukaryota > Metazoa > Chordata > Mammalia > Rodentia > Cricetidae > Microtus > Microtus oregoni. Next base: position 8,238,257 of record NW_024543069.1, read on the forward strand.
TATTATAGTGCATAAATAGCATGATTCTATTCACATAAGTGTCCATGCACTGTCTGCTGTGAAATTATCTTTCTCTCTCTTTAGAGATTAGCCTATAGCAATGACTATCCACTGGGTATGTATTAAGGGGTCTTTAACCAGAGATCTTTGGTACTGTCATCTTTTAAACTAAGATTTAGAATCCTCCCCTTTTACATTTGGGAGGCTGCATCATCATTATTCAGATAAAACCTTCCAGTAATGTAACTAAAGATTTTCTTTTTTTTCCCATTCCTCACTGCTTCACTGGCGTCACTGGCTCTATGAATAATTGTTACATTTTATGGGAAGTAACATATTAAAGAGAAAATGTTTAAAAGCACTTGTTAGGATATGGATTATTCTGGTTCAATATTTAGACAAGGCATCTACTCACATATCTGAGTCCTAGCATGTTCTTTCACATCCCAGAATGAGTGGACTTACCTTTATGGCAAAGGGAGATCAGAACCATCAGTCACATCAGCCTGCCAAATACTAACATCCTCAGATTGACAAAATCCAAGTTCCATTCATAAGTCAACAGTGCTGGAAAGTGGCTGATGAAAATGTTCGTGATTATGTGTAACTCCTCACTGTATAGAACTTTCCCTTATGCCTCCCATAGAAGATCCAGACATGTAAGTCTGTGCTTTTCCTCTGCCCCAAGACCTGAACATCCCTACATTCTCCTGTGAGCACCTGCTCAGCAGTCAGCAGCTATGGGCGTAGAAGGAATCCTTCTTAAATAGGCACTGCAGGTACACACACACACACACACACACACACACACACACACACCTTCCCCAAATATACTCTCCTTTTTTGGCAATTCTTTACATCCATAATCATCAAATCCTTTCTAGTAACACAGAATCAGCAGAATCTAGTAGACAGAATAAGCTCCTCAACTCTCTTGAACAAAGACAGCTTTGATCACCAGGCCAGCATTTATATAGCACCAAACACATTTATGCCATTGTTTCCAAGCAATATTATTTCACATGTATCTTAAATGCCTGCCTACATTTATTGGCAGCATTTAGGCTGTGAGTCAGTCTCCATTAGTAAATATCTAATTTAGATTGTTCTCTTAGTCTATTTGATAGCATAATTTAACAAGATATTTGATGACAAAATTTTAAATTACAAATACTACTTCCTGAGCAGTGTCTGTAATGAGAAATGTATTATGATGTCACAACATAATTTGCAAGAATCTGATGTGTGAAAACTTTACTGATGTGTGCATAGTACCCCTTGACCTTTCTGGTCCAAGCAAGTCTTGACCCCCAAAGTCTAATCATGCCACCCAAGACATCTTCTTTCTTTCCCAGTCCAACTTCTTATTGTCCAATGTGTCAGTTTGCCTCATCAGTTCCTGAAGTTTGTCCTCACAAGGAGAAGCCCCAGCAAATGTCAAAAAGTGAGATGTTTTTCAGAAGAGTGAAACAGAAGCAATAGGGATTCTTGCATTGCTCTTGAGCCATCATCACATCCTTAAATGGCTCAGTTATTTAAAGAGGAAGAAACCACAAAGCCATTCTCTTAAATTTGTTTCCAACATTGCCCTAATTGCTCTTGGCTGCCTAAGGAGTTTGGGGGTTACTGGGGAGCACTAGGGAAGTCATCATCCATGATTTCTTCCAAAGCTGGGGACTTTTCAGTAAACCTGCCTGGGGATCACTCATTTTCCTGTAAATAATTGTTTACTCATGATCTGTATTTAAGCTATAGACTTATTGTTTCCACAAGGTAAAGTGTGCTCAGACCTACTTTGGTTTGTCATTAAGACCTTAAGATGAGGGGATAAACAGTGCTGACACCTACTCTAGAAATTTACAGAAAGAAATTTATAACAATTGGGGCTGTTTTAAATTTATTCTGACCTTCTTTTTCTGATTGTTTGTTTTACTTTAAGTACAACGATAATGTTAAAATGCCAGTTGCTAGAATTACATTGTGCTACCAGGATAATGCCATCTGCACTATTTTTATTTCTTCTTTATAGACACAGATTATAAAAAGCTGGTGGTGTGTGGCTGAAGAGTTATGTTATTCCTGAAGGAAAAACCAACTCCACCATTTTAAGACAATTTTAAACAATCTTTATTAAATATTAAATACTGGCCAGATAGATGAATTCTGGCCAGATCCACTCCCTGGAATTCCCACCTGAGTGACCCAGAGTCAAGGACTGTAGGGCTTCTTAAAAATGGACCTATAGGGTCACCATATTTTCCCATGTGGTTTGGCTAATATTTTCTAAGAACTACAACTCCCAGAATTCCAGAAAATAATCTGATCCTTGGGCAAATGGGGCTTATTTGTTAACTTCAGGTCTTACATCCCTCGCCTGCTCCCTTGAGGTGTACCCTGGGTCAAATCCTTGATTCTGTGATGGGTACTTGTTTATATTTGGATCTAATAACCATGGGCTTCATGGCACTCAGATAGGAATTATCATCTAGTTATTATATCAGTGATTTAAGAGTTAATAGTAATTAGCAGAAGCAGAAGGGTCAAAGGCCCTGGGATTGCTGACATCTTTCTAGAAGGAACCGGGACCTAGTTACTATCAAGAAGGACAGGGCACCAGTCACTTATTTTGTCTCAGGTCTACCTTTTATAATATTTCTGAGTATGGCCCGTTGATAATCCCAAAATGGTTTTATAGAAACATTCTAAAGTCATATAATACCCCTGCATAAATCAGGCCAAATACCGTATCATATTGTAGCACTAATTTAGTTAATGCATCTACCAGCCCACTTTCCTGTTATGTAATTGGCATTATAGGTAGCCAGGTTTTTTCCTTTGTCAGAGAGTTTTGTCTGACTTAACCTTTCAGCCTGTTGGGGAGAAGGGACAAGAGATAAACTACTCTCTTCTGTAACTACTTCCAGCTGAAACTAGGGCATTGTTGTCAGGGCCTACAAAGATAGAAAGACTGGTCAAAGGATGGGCACTGGAGCACTTATCAGAAGCATCTGATTAGCGGATCCAGCTGAAGAGAGAGGGAGCAATCACATCGACGGGACTGGCTCATGCCAGCTTTCAGCGCTCAGCGGTTTGCAGTCTGCAGGTGCTGCCTGGATGTCAGACAAGACAAAATATGCGGAGACAAATATAGACTAGGGACAACAGCTGAAATTTCAGAACTTGAAAGAAAAAGAAAACCTTACACTTGGAAATCTCAAGCCCATAGTCCTGGTAATTGGAGAAAGGGAGGAATCTGAGGACCAGGGAAGAGAGAGAGAGAGAGAGAGAGAGAGAGAGAGAGAGAGAGAGAGATTTCGTCATCAGAAACAAACAGGTGGAGAAACTCAGGCTGTACTTTTCTGGAGTCCATTCAACCTAGTCTTATGACTTCTTCAACTCCATGAAGTTTACATAATATTTTTAGTTTACAGAAAGAGATATATTCTGGGTCATATTTTTTTGGATGAGAAACTTGGGGTACTGACTTTAATTTGCCTAGATAAAGTGGAGCAATCAACTTCCCTGTGTCCTGCTTATTCACAGTTTGGATTTGGTCTTGGTGGTAAGTGAGTCATTGGGCAGTCTTGTCTAATGGTTAGCACTACAATTCAGGTGGAGTAGTCATAGTTGTGCCCATTGTCTTCACGGAGACCTTGGATATCACTGCTAGGATCTGCAAGTCTCTGTCTGTCACAGTAAGTTTAAATATCTTGAGTGCCATATTCAGATCTCTGATGAGTTTGAGGACCGTTATCTATTAAGTATTTCTGAGCCAAACAACCTTTGATTGTTATTAGTTATTTACTTTATGCTATACCTTAAAGATATATACAGGAGGCTAAATAAAGCTTTTCTTTTCAATTGATTACATTAATACTTCACATGATTGTAAATATGGTTTTGAAGATCACAAAGCATAATCATCTTTAACAGTTTCTAATAAAAATAAAAAATTCTAAATTGAAGCTCTTTTTGCATTAAGATAAGACTTTTAACTCATAAACATAGTCCACAAAGAGACTGGATACTTTTTTGATCCTTTTATAGAACACCATTACAAAATATAACAGCTTCTTATATGACTCAATTTACCAAAATAATTTAACAATGTTAATCAAAGCTAGGGAGGTTAGACATACATTCTTAAATCAGTATCTGTTAGCTGTAATAGTCTTTAGGAGACTTGTTGACAAACTGTTTAGGTCACTGTATTGCTGCATCATAAGACAGGAATACCTCAGTCTCTAGTGTTTAGCTGTGGCTCTAATTTTTAACCTTTATCTATTTATTTATCAAGACCACATATTAATAAAGACATTATCAAAATACCTTATAAACTTAAAAATGTCCTATACCCTTATAAACTTAAATATTTTAAAAAGCTTTTCTTTATTTGGGTGGTGGAGAGATGACTCAGTGGTTAAGAGAACTGGCTGTTTTACCAGAGGTCCTGAGTTCAATTCCTGGCAACCACATCTTGGCTCAGAACCATCTATAGTAAGACCTGATGCCCTCTTCTGTCATAAAGTTGTGAATGTAGGTAGAGTATTCATATATAAAATAAATAAATCTTAAAACATATCAGGATTTTTTTTTATTTAAACTTTCTGTAACACTCTAAAATTTCCCCTTAAAGATGTTTAAAATCTCTCAACCCTGTGCTTTTGCAATATCAAAATAAAGTACTTCTTTTTAATTTTAAGAGTGAAGATACAGGACCCAATTATAAGCTGCAACCATAATCTGTAGAAGGCAAAATCAAGTCCAACAGTGCAACGATTTGGTGTCTTTAGAATCAATATCTTCTGGGTAATTCTTATGTTACATAGTTTGGCTGTCTGCAAGATACATTCTTGTATATGAATACTTGAAGGTACCATTTTAATACCTCCCTACACAAGCATTGTTTTTAAATTCTATCTTTTATAGACCTTACTTTAAGACAGACAGGGATCATAAATAAATTCTGTCCCAATTAAAAGTTTCTGAGGATACCTGTTGTTGCCTTGGTCACTCCATATCACATGGTTGCCCTTAATCAAGGTGTCTGTAACACCATAAGACATCCACCTTCTCCAACCCTAGCAAAGATGGCTGCCAGGCACATGGCTACCCAAAGATGATAGTGAAGTCACATGACATCTGCCCTCTCTAATCCTAGTAAATATGGCAACTAACTACATGGTTGCCTAAAGATGGCAGCAAGCCATGTATTGTTTATATCCCAAAATGAAATCATGCCACATGGTTCCTTTAATATTACCTATATACAGACTTTTAATTATCAACCCCATGTTATGAGTTTTAAGTTATTTTTTTTGTTGCAGATATTACAGATTTTTACCCCTAGAAAGTTTGTATAATAGTTTTAGGCAATTAAATGAAACCAATAATCCACTTAGCTGCATTTCTTTGCTCTTTTTTCCCTGCCTCAGCTCTTGACTCCAGACACAAAATTTTAAAATGATGCCTGGGTCTGAAGAAAGGGCAAGCCATAACCCAATTCAGAGCCAGCTTTTCAAGAAAATAGAACAGCATAAAGCAACTCTAATATTATCCATACCCAAATGATACTTGAATGACTATTACATTAGTTCCAGTGGTCAGAATGCCCAGGGGTAAACTCAGAGCCCAGGGGGTTGGCTACAACAGTAACAGCTGAGCTCCAACCAAGACACACAGAACACAGTAAACTCGCACATTCAAGAGAGACCAGTCATAAACAAACATTCAGCGTCCACATCTTTACATTACAAAATAGACAGACAAAGCTTTCCTTACTGACTCCAGTGCTGCTATTTCCTCTTGGGGGGCTACGCACCCCATCATAAAACCACCTCAGGAAGAGGCTACAGGGCCTTTCGTGCAAAGATCTGCCATATCCATGTCCCCCAAGCTCCATAGCCACCCCTGGTGCTCTGGGATGGGAAGTTCCACAGTAATGCCTCATCACCACTTAGACCCAGGCAAGAGGCTGGGGCACATGGGGGTGCTGAGCAGAGGATATGGAGAGACTGGGAGGTGCATGGAATTATGGTGCATGATGTGAAATTCCCAAAGATTCAATAAAGACATTATGTTTTAAAAAGTATATAGCTCCAAACGAAACCAATGTTCTGAAAAAAGAACTAGAGCATTTAGAGGTCTTGCAGAGAATAAGGTTCAGTTTCCAACATCCAAAAATCAGTTTACAACTGTAACTCCTGTTCCGGAGGATATGAAACCTTCTAACCTTCAATGGCACAGGCATTCACAAGATGTACATATGCACGAGTAGGCAAAACACCCATACACATAAATAAAATCAATAAATCTCTAAGAATATGATGTAAGAGGCATGTGAGGACCTATAATAAGGGTGATGGCTATAAAATACACAGCCACTTATTTAAGACTGACAATATTGGTGGAGTGCTACCAAAGAGAGAGAGAGAGAGAGAGAGAGAGAGAGAGAAAGAGACTGCAGTAGCAGAATAACAAATCAAGAGGGAAGATCTGGAAAACATGATTCTAATTCACCACTATGATGCAGAATATATGTAAAGGCTACTTGATGTAGAAGGTAAGAATGGAAGGTAGGAGAAAGACAGTCCCTGGCCTGTTTCAGTAAAAAAAAAAAAAAAATGTATACAGAGTTCCCAGAATGCGTACCCTTCCAGTAACTAACTGAGGAAAAGTTTTGGAAAGTTTTCCTTGAGACACTGTCATTCATTAAATACTGACATGGAACATTCGAGGTCCATTTTGGCGCTGCTTAATATGTGTCCAGCAACATAAAACAAAAAAGACAGTTTTGTTCTATAATGAAAATTTTGCTAATTATTTATTAACTATCCTCTGTCTCCTGTTCTCTTAGGCACATATGAATCTGATTAGCTTTCATGATGGCAACAACAGTGTCCTACTTTTCCGTTTATTACAGCTGAAAGAACATTCAAATTATAATTAATTTCCAACTTGAGTTTTTAATTAAAATTTACAATATTTTTAAAATGCAAGATACCTTTGTGAGTTTGCATCAGGTAGCATTTTGCTGGAGCATCACACCGTTTATCTTAACTAAAGATTAATTGCCCATTCTCCAAGCACTTCTTAAATTATACTTTGTGCCAATTAATTGTTCCTTATTTCTGTCTGAATAGTTTATGAATTCCTTGAGGGGAAAATAACTTGTAAACACTTAACTTTCATAAAACCCATGATAGACTTCTGTTTAAAGCTGGACTTCAATATAACTTCTTCAATTGAAGTCAGTGTATTCATAAATGATGAGGAGCCAATAAAACACTTGCACACAGTTCTCAGAGAGAGAAAGCAACCAAATTAATAAATGTGAGTGGCATGCGTCCTTAAGGCAGGGTCAAGGGACCACATGTGTGGGCAGACACCTGTCATGCCAGCCCTTGAGAAGTGGAAATGTGAATCAGAACATTGGAATTGTCCTTGCTTGAATAATGTTGTGAGTTTGAAGTTTGTCTGGGCTGTGTGAGACAAGCTAAAAAATATTTCTAAAAGTAGAAGGGCCTAGATTATTTTGCGAAGAATCTGTTTATAGGTCTCAAAAGTCTAAGGAATAAACAAAATTGATGCTAACCAGAGTAGCAGAAAACATTAATTTGAGATAATCAAGAAATTCTTAGGATGGTGACATAAGAAAGAATGGCAATGCCTAGGGCATCTGTTATCCCAGGGGATGGAACGGATTGGATGTTAGATCATTCATATCAAGTATGAGAAGAAGAAAGAAAGGTACTATTCATAGATGAAGCAACTCAAAGGGTACTTGATCTGCACATGGGATGAAAAATGAAGAGGAAGAAAAGGCATAACCACCTCTGCAGTGCAGAGGGCAGGTGAGACACAGGTTAACCAGGATTGCCTGTGAACCCAGGTCTAGAAGACCAATGTTACTTTTCTTCTCCACCTTCAACCTTATCAGTGTTATATTTTCCCTGGGTGTAAATGACATTTCCTGTCCCGACTGTCGTATCCCAAATAACCAACTCAGAGGCTGAATATGAATTATAAATGCTTGGCTGATAGCTTAGGCTTGTTACCAACTAACTCTTAAATTTAAATTAACCCATTTCTATTAATATATGTATTACCACATGGATCGTGGCTTCACCTGTTCTCCAGCACGTCGTTTCCTGGATAGTTGGCTGACAACTCTCCTGACTCTGCTCTCCTTCATTTCATTCTTCGTTTGGCTTCCCTGACTAAACTTCCTGCCTGGCTACTAGTCTGTCACCATCTTATTAATCAATGAGAGTAATACATACGTTGTTCCACAGCACCTAAGACTTGCAGAGTTGGAATGTGAAGGACTAGCAAGAGAGTTCTCTGTGAAGAATTTCTTTCTTTCTTTCTTTCTTTTTTTTTTTTTCGAGACAGGGTTTCTCCGTAGCTTTTGGTTCCTGTCCTGGAACTAGCTCTTGTAGACCAGGCTGGCCTCGAACTCCCAGAGATCCGCCTGCCTCTGCCTCCCGAGTGATGGGATTAAAGGCGTGCGCCACCACCGCCCGGCTCTGTGAAGAATTTCTATATCGAGATAAAGGACACAGTGGGGAAACTGACGGAGAACCTTGACCGTTTTAACTGTCTTCACTGACAGCTAGACAGTTCTTCTCCTTTGTTTTTGACCACTGTGTCAACCACAGTTCAGGGAGGTTAACACTTTCATCAGCACAAATCACCCAACAGTGGCAGAGCTAAGTGCACACTGTTCTCTTCTCTTCTGTGACCCAGTAATCTTTCCTGAGGGAAACAAAAGCTGTGTCATGAGTGGATCACAAATAATTTAAGGCAGATGAATGTTCTCCATCACTCTTAGTAGGAAAACTGGAGGAATAACCTGAGCTAGAGCCAGTTCTGTATAGACAGGGATGAATTTGTTTCTCTCATTAGTTTGTTGTGATGATTAAATATTAGAGGTGGCTAAGAACATGACAAAGTTGTTTTGGGTGATGTGTGTGTGTGTGTGTGTGTGTGTGTGTGTGTGTGTTGATCCAAAGCCTTACACATTACAGATACATGCCCTACCACTGAGTTTCTCCTAAAGCATTTATGTTAAGATTTTTTTAAGAACTACTTTATTTACATTATATATTACTCCATTCTTTCAATGCAAACAAAAAATGCTTTCTTTCATTACAGAATATCAGAAATTCATCCTCTCTGACAACTAAGTCCTTATCTTTTTTTGAAGAGGGTGTATAGGGTAAACAAGCATTTCTTCATTTCTCCCCAGGAAAAGTCATACAATACTTTAAAACTTGGCTTTCAAATTTAGAAAGCTCTAGGTAGCTCAACAATGGCATTTCATGCAAACACAATAGCCAGTGGGATATGCCTTTGCCTGACATTTTATTTAAAAATGACAAGACTCCAGAGTCCCTGTGTTTCAAATGTCATTGTTCCAGGGACAAGGTGCAGCCCCATGACTGTTCAAGTTTGTTAAAAAAGAAGACTCACTGGTTGGCTCAAGGTCACATGAAGTTTGAAAATGTAGAGAGGGGCAATATAAAAGGACTGTGTGTGGCCCCCGCTAGTTAAGAAGACTGGACATGTTATCAGTGGGGGAGCCAGATCTGCAGTCATATGACAACTGACACCCCAAGAACTGATAAAACCTAACAGGACACTGTGCAGACTCTATTTTGAGCAAGGAAGTCATTGGGTGTAGCATAATAAGACCACCATTAAGAGACTAGCTAAGATGTACTGCCCACTTTTTCCTCCTCATATCAGAAAAGCAGGTCAATTTGTATCACCCTTGTATGGTAAGACAAAGATGCTATAGCCTCCTTCTTCAGGTCTCCTCTCGGATACTTTTTCCTAATTTGTCTAATACCCTTACTTGAAAGATCATATTTTTGCTATTTCCTACCCTCAGATCATGGCGTCTATCCCAGCTAAAGTCGACATAATTTCTTGCATCATTACAGGGAAAATCACAGTCTTTGGCAAGTTGCTAGCACTGGGCTGAAATGCCACCCAAACACTAGCAGAAAGTGCAGTGGAAACGTGTGTCTGATAAGCACTCGGATCATGGTGCTAGATGTGTGCAAGGCTTCACCACTGCTGTCCCAGAATCAGACAATTTTGTCCCCTCATTTGCCTGCCTTCCCAGCCTGGCAACTGCCTCTTATTCATGTTCATGTCCACAACTTGTTGGTTAGAACCCAACCTCTATAAAGTCCCAGCCCAGAAGGGTTCCTGGGACACAGCTTTTCTAGGTTGCTGGCCTGCAGAACAAGAAGATAAGTGTGTATGTGCTGGAAGGGGCATTGTGTGAGCCAAGGATGGACTGCCCAAGCTGAGGATGGAATCAGCCTCAGCCATATTTCAGCCACCACCTTTGTGTTGACAGGCTCTACTCTCTGCATTCTCCAGCTTCCTGTTAAAATAGAAAATAACTCTCAGCAAGGAAGAAACACCTGTTTATAGTGAAGATATAATGCTGTGATGATTTAAAAAATATAGTTATCTTCAATCTGGCTTTGTTCCCTATATTTAGAATCCCCAGAACATGTCTCAGGACATCTTTTCACCACTCTGCCTTCTAAGTTTTATCAGATCTTCCCGAGGCTGGGGCTCTCCAGCTTCCCTTGGAAACGGGTGATAGAGCAAGCACTGTTTCTCAATGATAAGCCATTTGACTCTACACCAATACACTAACCAGAGATGATTAACCCTCCACTCACCACAGTCCCGATTCTTAGTGTGAGGTTTTTTTGTTTTGTTTTGTTTTATTTTTTCTGAATATGTGGTTTCTCAACCTGGAAACCCCTCATGCCCTCAATGATGGTTCCCGACTTTTTTCTAGGAAAGAATTTTTCATCCACACTTAATTTTCATATAGCTTTGCTTTTCTGTTTTGCTTATAACATCATTTACTATTCTTTAAAATGTCATGCATGCATATAATCAATCTTGATCTTCTCCCCCTCTCACCGTGAAGTCCACACCCATTAACTGCCCATCATATTTCCTTCTCATTTTCATGTCACCCTTTACATTTTTAACTAATTAATGTGTTCATTTTATCCAAGTGAATATAATTGGTGCCACCCTGTATATGCATGGGTGTGTGGTCATCTATGGCCGTGGGGGCATAGGCAACCTATCAGTAGGCAACCTCCTAAGAAAAAGGCATTATCCTCCCACAAGCAGCCATCAACAGTCAATGGCTCCTCAGTGAGGGGAGGGACCTTGCAACCCACGCCCCGAGTAATGCTGGAATGTTAACTGACATGATGTTGTGGAGGTCTTGAATAGGAAACCACAGCAACTGTGAGTTCATGAGTCCAATGGCCCTGTCACGTCAAGAAGACACTCATGTCTGTAAGTCTGTTAAAGGACTTGTGCTGGGTTGTTCGCAGAAATGCTTTCTTTTCTGTCTCTGAGTCCTCTCTGCTTCGTCACACGTGATCAAACTTGTCTTGCATTCCTATTTACTTCCATTCTGTCCTTCTGGGTGCATGCAAGAGGATATGCCTCATTCTGTCTCTTAACTATGAAGGTTAGATTACAACTCCAGATTGATATGTAGCTAAGTCTCATTTGTACAATTTTAATGTCCTGATTCCAAATTTACTTAATGACTTTGTTGCTCCAAATTAATTTTAACATGTACATTTTCATAGGTAAAGGGAAGAAAATGAACTTGGGCATGGAGTTTAGTAAGTCATGAGAGCTAAAGTGATCTCTCCCCACTGCTGGTGAGTAATTTCCCAAAGTCAGTTGGCCTCAGCTGTGGTTCTGTGAACCAATGGAGACAGTTACAACCGTGCTTGCTTAGAAGCACATTCAGATTCAAGAATACCAGAGCTTATGCTAGCCACTGCCTTCTGTATCTGTTTGTTTGTTTGATAGTTTTCTTAGATTATAAAAGATCCAGCTATCTGTAAAGAAATCAAAGAGGCTGTGAGTTCACAAACAGGGTCTAAGGCGTGCACACTTCAGGGTGCTGAGGTGTGGGAAAAGTCAAATTCTTCCTCTTTGCATTTCATGCTCATTTTCTTTAATGAAAACATTTCAAGCCTTTGCTTCCACTTCTTGCCTTTAACACTGGGAAAGCCCTGTCTATCTGATGACCCCACTGGCATTTTTCCTGCTCAAAGTCCTCACTTAAAATTTCCGCATCATAAAACGTAGACTCAATGCCATGGACTTTAAAAAATTGTCTCCAGTCTATCTTGTTTTTTATTTTTTAACTAGTAAACTCATAAGGAACTGTTTAAGACTTTGTGGCCTTAAGGGTGGTGCTCATCATTTTATTTTCATGAACCAAATCTTCTAAGGAATGGACCATGAGTGATTTCTACTTCTTGTTTTCTAAAGTATCAGTGGAAATGTTCCTTTTCCTTGGGGCTGGAAGCACATTGCTTAAAACCACAAGGATGAATAATTTTATTTTCACTATGGGATTGTTCCTGCAAAGTCGAATATTGATTTCTTTTGGAAATAGTAATGAAATTTTTAAAATTCTTTTTCCTTTTTTTCCTTAAGAATACATATTTTAGATGAGTGTGCTTACTCTTTCTGGCAATAACTACCTCATTTAAGCTTCCCACATAATTTCATTCATATTTTTTCCTGTCTAAGGAAACATATAGAAAAAGAATGGAAAAGTAAATACATGTATAAAAATTCTCTCCTGTATCAAATCTCATGGTTCTCTTCTGGTCTGAAGTGCACATGCGCATAAAGATGCAGAAGAGACTCAGAATGGATAAAGCTTTTCACATAATGAATCAGTTGCGTTCTGTGCCTTTTCAGTGTTTGCTGAGTCACAATAGACACTATTTCTCTCTGACACAGAACTTCATATTGATTATATGACAAAATAGTTATAAATTTAACCATAAATGTTTACTTCACACAACACTGAAGGGACTACAAACTGGAATACTTCATCAACGTAAAAGGCCTATACTGCTTTGGATATACTGGTTCCACTCTTGGGAATTTTTTCAGACACAGAGTTTAAGGGCACAATGATCCATGAACAGGTTAATTACTGAGCATTGCCTCCTCCCAAGCTGGAAATCAATGAATATGAATAATGTTGGGCTAAATATAAAGTGTAGCATATCCACATAACAAACAAATACATAGATATTTATATTTCAAACCTGAGCGAGGAAATATTGTATGTATTAATTATAAAATAATATATAAAAGAAACTGAGCATCAGAACAACACACCTTAAATGACACTATCTGTCATAGGAAAAGACAAACATTTATGTATCAATTACAGGTGCTGTAAGATGTTTGTAAAGATGCTACAATAGTTGGGTGGTGGTGATGCACACCTTTAATTCCAGCACTTGGGAGGCAAAGGCAGGTGGATCTCTGTGAGGCAGAGGCCAGTTGGGTCTACAGCACAAGTTCCAGGACAGACTCCAAAGCTACAGAGAAACCCTGTCTCGAAATACAAACAGAACAAAAAGATGCTACAATAATTAATAATTCCAAATAACACTGGTTGCAATCGAGAAGCAAAAGAATTTCATTGAAAAGCTAAAAATGGGGTAGGACCTTCCACTGAGTCCTGGCAAATGTTTTTCTTTGAAGTAACTGACAATTTCTGTGTTTTAAATATTTCCAGTATCCATCTGAAAGATGTCCATAGGGTGCCCTGAGTACATATGTAGAAAGCTGCCCACAGGGGCTCTCATGAGGTAGGATGAGCTGCTCTTAACCAAACACTCTCAATGTTGACTACAGTGTAGTCTTTTGAATTATGAACTGTGGGAATTTAAAACTTATCCAAAATTAAGTAAAACAAAGGTGTTTATGATGAACTATTTTTAATTCAGCATTCAGATATTTTAAGCTTAAAGCCAAGGCTTTGTTTGATTTTTTTTTTTAGACTATGAACTCAAGAAAAGTATGTATTTTTAACCAAACTTTCAGTTTTTAAGGTTTCTATTTTCAAAATATTGATCATCAATATATTTATTTGAGGATGTACATATTTCTTAGTATTTTTGGCAATCATATCTGCTGAAATGGAGCAAATTCTTAGTAGACTGTACAATAAAGAATCTTTTTATGTGGTTTTAGTTTAAGCTAATTTGTCTGGCTTTTTCACACGGATTCTGAAGATTCCAATTCCAGTTCGCACTGAACTATCATGTATCCACGGAATCATCTCCCCAGACAACAGAGCGCAAAATTTATAAAAATGGTGTGTCCTAACGTATTTGTTAGTTCCTAAGTTGTAAGCAATGATGAGGAAGGTCTTCCCATCTTATGAGGTATTCCTTCAAAACGTTTTCCTTCCTAGTGTGTGTGTGTGTGTGTGTGTGTGTGTGTGTGTGTGTGTGCATGTGATGTACACACATATATTTGCATGTACACGGAAAACCAGTGTTAATGTTGGGGTCTTCCTTGATCATTCTTTCACTTTATCTTTTGAGCAGGGGTCTCCCAATCAAGTCTAAAGCTCTCTAAAATGGGTAGTCTCACTAACCAGATTGTTTGGGGATCCTGAACACTCTTCCCCACCGTTGGAGGCTGTCACACTTACCCAGGATTTATGTGGAATCTGTGGATCTGACATTCTGGATACAGAGAAAGTCTTTTAACCACTGAGCATTATCTCGGGACTCTCACACCTATTCCAGATTTCTCTTCATACAGTCATTCCATTCCTCAGTGTTTCCCAGCACTGGTGGACCCACAGCTTAATCCTGCACTGGGTGTATGTTTGAGGAGCCCACACCAACCAAACAACCAAGCACCCAGCAAACAAACAAACAACAAAACAACCAACCAAATGAAAAACCATAGTAATAGATCTTTTATAAAAGGAAATGAATAGAAACTTGAGGTAAAGTTTGTAGAACACGTCAGGGTCAAAATACACAAATCGAACTATACAAGCCTTAATTATAGGCATAGCATGGATTCATATGAGTCCTGCAAAGACCCCTGTAGATATCTCATGAAGAATAAATCACAATAGGAAGAAATGAAAGTCTGGAATAGGAAAAGTTGTTATGGAAATAGAAAACAAATCCAAAAGATACATTTCTTTGGTTGCTGTTGTTGCTTTGTTCTCATTTAAATTATTTCATGAAATAATTTCGAATAACATTCTTTTTTCTTCCCCAACTCTTCCAAGAGTCTTCCCATTTCCCTATATCTCAATTTAATGTTCTGTCTTTTTTTCTCTTAAAAACAACAAAAATAAAAACAAAGAAGAAAAATCCAATAATACAAAAAATTCCCACTCCCTTAAAAAGGATTCTGTTTTGTGTAGCCAGCTATTCCTGGTTATGAGGCCTGTCCTGGACTGTGACTCATACACCCAGTGATACTCTATTAGAGAAAATTTACTTTTCTTTCCTCAGTAGGTATCAGTTGCAAGCAGCTTCTTGATTACGGATGAGGATTTGTTCACTTTCCCTTTTCAGTTCTGGGGTTTTGTATGCTTTGTGCCTACACACACCTTGTGCATTCTGTGACAGTCTGTTTGAGTTCACATGTACCACTCCTGTTGTGTCCAGATGCAGTTTCTTTGGATTCATCAACCACCTATGGCATTAGCAATCCCTCTGTAATCTTACTGTCCTCTTCCACCTAGATCTGTGAAGGGACGGGTTTGATAAAGACCTCCCATTTAGGGCTTAGTGGGCTTTGTGTTAATTTCCATCTGCTGTAAGAAGAAGCTTCTCTGGTGTGTGTTGATCAAGACTCTGATCTATAGGTATAGCAATGCATTATTAGGAATTGTTTTATTGCCATATTGGTTTAATGGACTATCAATAGTAGGTTTTCCCTAGGACTTGTGACACATCTACTCTTGGATGCTTTAGCAGAGTCAGGTATGGGTTTCATCTCATAGAGTGGGCCTTAATACCAATCCAATTGTGGTTGGTTACTCCCACAATGGTTGTGCCACTATTGTACCAGGACACTTTGCAGGCAGGTTGTTATTGTAGCTCATGGATTTTGTAGCTGGGTGAGACTGATGATTGCTTTTCTTCTCCTGTAACATGCATAGTACCTTCAGCACTATGAATGTTTGTCAACAAGGGGAAAATCTTCTAGTTAAGCACCTTCTCTGTTTCTCCATGTCTACATCTTACATGATGATGTAAATTCACCACTAGGGCCTTGCTATCATGTTGTGGAGAGTAGCTAATCGCCTTAGCATTAACTTGTGTTGTTTATGAAGCAACCTACTCATTGTTTGGAATAGAGCAAAAAAGAAGTTGAGGTATTTAAGGTTGAGTTGGTCATAAAAGTAGGTGGGAAGAGATACAGTGTGAGAAAAAAGCTGGTGAGGAAATTTTGGGACACATGATATTTGGTGATCTTAAAGAACGCTTAAGCAGCCAAATACAACAAAAAGTACAAGCCTGCTCTTTTCTAATGGGAGAAAACATACAAAAGGAAAAAACCTTCCAACAGCTCTTGCAGATACTTCACAGCAATTGTAAAGGTAAATTTCTGTGCATTTCTTCTGCTGGGAGTAACTGATAATGACTGGGTATTCATTTTCCAGCTCTCCAACTTGAGCAGAAAGAATAAATGACTGAATCGTGGTGCTTACAACATGATTATAAATAAAATATTGTATTTATGAGATATGGATCTCTTGTTCTGAGAAATGTGCAAGATAAATAAGTTAGAATAAATTATGCTATAAATAATCAGATACAATAAGCCAACCCCAACACATCCTGATTTTGAAAATCAAGCCATCAACCATCTAAGAATTTTGGCAAGCAGAGTAGAGACTGTGGCCAAATCAGAATTGCAGAGAACAGATGGCTGTCCTTAGGTGACAAATATTTAACATGAGACATGGAGAGAATTTCTCCATAATATCTTGATGATCTAAAATTCATTTTGTCTTAGCTTCAGTAAAAGGGATCCTCTCCATGCAGTAAGTTTGCTTTGACAAAACATTGATGGGACATACTGACAAGGGGGAAGATACCTGAAGCTTTCTTTTTTCGTGGTCTCTCAGCATTTTAGTCATACGTATTTGGGTTTTGACTCAATAGTATCCTTAGTCCAAAAGAAACATCTGACCATTAATTAAAATAAGTTTTCCTTATTTAGAGATTCTATCAGCTTTGGGGTTCACTGGAGGGAGCTTCAGGAACCTTCCTATGTCTGTTTCCCCAGTGCTAGGATTACAAGTGTGAACCACCATGCCCAGCACTTTTACATGGATTCCGCGAATTTAAGGATGGTTCTTGATTCTTGTGTGTCAAGCACTTAACCCAATGATCATCCATTAACCGAGAATCCTTGCTTTTTACCACAGCAAATGTTGAGCACCCAGCTCTTAAGAGATATGATGTCGTCGAAGGGAATTTTATAAAAGTTGTGAATTAATGACCTTCATCTTGCCATTATTCTCACTCACCTGATCAATCTTTTTTTTAATATTTATTTATTTATTATGTATACAATATTCTGTTTGCGTGTATGTGTCCAGGCCAGAAGAGGGCACCAGACCTCATTACAGATGGTTGTGAGCCACCATGTGGTTGCTGGGAATTGAACTCAGGACCTTTGGAAGAGCAGGCGATGCTCTTAACCACTGAGCCATCTCTCCAGCCCCCTCACCTGATCAATCTTAAGTACCACTGTGATTGCATTAAAAAATAAGATAACTCATGGTTCTCCCTATAAATATGCTTTATCACCTTAAAATGTCTTAACACACATCTGAAGAAGTGATGCTTTAGAGAATAGTGGTATTAAGTCAAATTGGATCAGGGAACAAAAGAACCTTTAGGAGATTATCTCTTCGCTTGGCCATTCTGTTTCCTCACTGTAAGAAGATAAGATGTATTGAATCCATAAGAAACCTTGTAGTGTATTCCCAGTTATACATTGATATGAGTTTGGATAACTTCCTTTCTAAAGGATATAATTAATTTCTAGATAAAGCTATAGCCTCTTAGCCTCGGATCCTGGCAGAATTCTCAAGTAAAACGCAAAGGTCAGATGATGTCATTATTTCATTGGCAGAACCCAGGAGTCATGTAGTACCGACAAGCTGTGATTTGTTTTTCTCTTGAAATGTACTGAGCTGTTTCTCTGGTGCTTTATTAAAGGACACAGTGTCAGAACTGTTTGTTATCTATTAGAGGACAGGAAATGATCCTATGTCTAATCATTAGCAAGTCTAGAGATGTTTTATTGATAAATTAAATTCTAGGCTCCTATGTCACCTTAATTGGCTTCTAAACAGGATTTTAGAATTAGATACTTGTTTCCCATCTACTGTTGGTTAACTTGTTTCATTTTGATGTCCTTTGACAACATATTTATTTTATTCATAATTTATCTTCGGTCTAATGTGATCATTAGGTAGATAGCGACCTCTAACTACCATAGCAGCTGTACAGAATACATATTCTCCTTTCCCATTTTACATGGGTATGCTTGATTCTAAACTATATTACCAGTAATAGAGCAGAAATGAGTACAATTACATTTTATTGTTTTATTGAACTATGTATTTACTCTGCTCCCCTCCCTTCCTCGCTCTTCCCCTTCTACCCTCTCCCATGATCCCCACACTCCCAATTTACTCAGGAGATCTTGTCTTTTTCTATTTTCCATGTAGATTAGATACATGTATGTCTCCCATAGGGTCCTCTTGGTTGTCTAGGTTCTCTGGGATTGTGAATTGTAGGCTGGTTTTTCTTTGCTTTATGTCTAAAAGACACTTATGAGTGAGTACATATTATATTTGTCTTTCTGGGCCTAAGTTACTTCACTCAATATGATGTTTTCTAGACCCATCCATTTGCCCACGAATTTCAATATGTCATTTTTTTGGCTGAGTAGTACTCCATCATGTTAATGGACCACATATTCTTTATCCATTATTCGGTCGAGGGGCATCTAAGATATTTCTAGCTATTACAAATAATGTTGCTGTGAACATAGGTGAGCACATGTCTTTGTGGTATGATAGAGCACCCTTTTGTTATATACCCCAAACTGGTATTGATGGGTCTTGAGCTAGGTTGTCTCCTAATTTTCTGAGAAATCACCATACTGATTTCCAAAGTAGCAGTACCAGTTTGCACTCCCACTAATAATGTAGAAATGTTCCCTTTACCCCACAGCTTCTCCAGCATAAGCTGTCATTAGTGTTTTTGTTCTTGACCATTCTGTTATAAGATGAAATATCAGAGTTTTTTGATTTACATTTTTCTGATGGCTAAGGATGTTGAGCATTTTCTTAAGTGTCTTTCAGCCATTTTAGATTCATCTGTTTAGAATTCTCTGCTTAGAACTGTACCCAATGTTTTATTGGATTATTTGTTCTTTTGATGACCAATTTCTTGAGTGCTTTATAGATTTTGGAGATCAGCCTTCTGTCAAATGTGTGGTTGGTGAAGATCTTTTCACATTCTGTAGGCTGCCATTTTGTCTTATTGATTGTGTTCTTTGCTTTACAGAAACTTCTCAGCTTCAGGAGGTTACATTTATTAATTGGTTCTCTCAGTGTCTGTGCTACTTGGGATTTACTTAGAAACTGGTCTCTTGTGCCCACTCTCTCCTCTCTGAGGTTCAATATCATTGGTTTTATGTTCAGGTCTTTGATTGATTTGGGTTTTGCACATGACAATAGATATGGATCTATTTTCATTCTTCTATATGTTGATATCTAGTTTTACCAGCATCATTTGTTAAATATGCTTTCTTTTTGTCCATTTTATATTTTTTGCTTCTTTATCAAAATTCAGGTGTTTGTAAATGTGTGGATTGATATCAGGGTTTTTTTGTTTTGTTTTGTTTATTTATTTATTAAAGATATCTGCCTCCTCCCCGCCACCGCCTCCCATTTCCCTCCCCCTCCCCCAATTAAGTTCCCCTCCCTCATCAGCTAGAAAAGCAATCAGGGTTCCCTGCCCTGTGCGAAGTCCAAGGACCACCCACCTCCATCCAGGTCTAGTAAGTTGAGCATCCAAACTGCCTAGGCTCCCACAAAGCCAGTATGTCCAGTAGGATCAAAAACCCATTGCCATTGTTCTTGAGTTCTCAGTAGTCCTCATTGTCCCCTATGTTCAGCAAGTCCGGTTTTATCCCATGCTTTTTCAGACCCGGGGCAGCTGGCCTTGGTGAGTTCCCAATAGAACATCCCCATTGTCTCAGTGTGTGGGTGCACCCCTCGCGGTCCTGAGTTCCTTGCTCATGCTCTCTCTCCTTCTGCTCCTGATTTGGACCTTGAGATTTTAGTCCGGTGCTCCAATGTGGGTCTCTTTCTCTGTCTCCTTTCATCGCCTGATGAAGGTTAATATTCAGGAGGATGCCTATATGTTTGTCTTCGGATTCACCTTCTTATTTAGCTTCTCTAGGATTGCGAATTATAAGCTCAATGTCCTTTATTTATGGCTAGAAAACAAATATGAGTGAGTATATCCCATGTTCCTCTTTTTGGGTCTGGCTTACCTCACTCAGGAGAGTGTTTTCTATTTCCATCCATTTGTATGCAAAATTCAAGAAGTCCTTGTTTTTTACTGCTGAGTAATACTCTAATATGTATATATTCCATACTTTCTTCATCCATTCTTCCATTGAAGGGCATCTAGGTTGTTTCCAGGTTCTGGCTATTACAAACAATGCTGGTATGAACATAGTTGAGCATATACTTTTGTTGTATGATAGGGCCTCTCTTGGGTATATTCCCAAGAGTGGTATTGCTGGGTCCAGGGGTAGGTTGATCCCGAATTTCCTGAGAAACTGCCACACTGCTTTCCAGAGTGGTTGCACAAGTTTGCATTCCCACCAGCAATGGATGAGTGTACCCCTTTCTCTACAACCTCTCCAGCAAAGGCTGTTTTTTATTTTAGCCATTCTGACAGGTGTAAGATGGTATCTTAAAGTTGTCTTGATTTGCATTTCCCTGATGGCTAAGGAAGTTGAGCATGACCTTAAGTGTCTTTTGGCCATTTGAACTTCCATTGAATAAATGGGACCTCCTGAGACTGAGAAGCTTCTGTAAAGCAAAGGACACTGTCACTAAGACAAAAAGGCAACCCACTGACTGGGAGAAGATCTTCACCAACCCCGCAACTGACAAAGGTCTGATCTGCAAAATATATAAAGAACTCAAGAAACTAGACCGTAAAAGGCTAATCAACCCAATTATAAAATGGGGCACTGAGCTGAACAGAGAATTCTCAACAGAAGATCTGAGGGTTTTTTATTCGGTTCCATTGGTCCTCTGGTCTGTTTATGCCAATATTAGGCTGTTTTCAGTACTGGACCTCTGTAGTAGAGTTTAAAGTCAGGGATTGTGATGCTTCCAGACGTTTTTGTTTTTGTTTTTGGTTTTTTGTTTTTTTTTGTACAGGATAGTTTTGGCTATCCTGGATTTTTTGCTTTTCCATATGAAGTTGAGGACCATTTTTTTTGAGGTCTGTGAAGAATTTTGCTGGGATTTTGACGGGCATTGCATTGAATCTGTAGATTGTTTTTTACTATGTTGATCCTACCTGCCCAAGAGCATGGGAGGTCTTTCAATTTTCTGGTGTTTTCTTCGATTTCTTTCTCAAAGATTTAAAGTTCTTGTCATACAGGTCTTACACTTGTTTGGTTAGAGTTACTCCAAGAAATATCATTTGGACTGTTGTGAAGAGTAATCGTTTCTCTGATTTCTTTCTCAGCCCATTTATCATCTGTATCAAGGGCACTACTAATTTTTTGAGTTAATCTTGTATCCTGCTAAGTTACTGAAAGTGTTTATGAATTATAGAAGTTCCTTGGTAGAATTTTTGGGTCATTTATGTAAATTATCATATTATCAGCAAATAGCGAGAATTTGACTTCTTTTCCAATTTGTATCCACTTGATCTCCTTTTGTTGTCTTTTTACTTAAGGTAGAATCTCAAATACTATATTGAATATATGTGGAGAGAGTAGAAAACCTTGGCTTTTCCTGATTTCAATGGAATCACTTTGAGTTTCTCTCCATTTAGTTTGACGTTGCCTGTAGGCTTGCTGTATATTGCCTTTATTATGGTTAGGTATGTTTTTTGTATCCCTGCTGCCTCCAAGACATTTATCATGATGGGATGCTGTATTTTGTCAAAGGCTTTATCAGCATCTAATGAGATAATTTTGTGGGTTTTTGTTTGTTTGTTTGTTTATATAGTGGATTACATTGACAGATTTTCGTATGTTGAACCATCCCTTCATTTCTGGAATGAAGCCTACTTGGTCATGGTAGATGATTTTTCTGATATGTTCTTGGATTCAATGTGCCAGTATTTTATGGAGTATTTTTGCATCAATGTTCATGAGTGAGACTCATCTATAATTTTCTTTCTTAGTAATGTTTTTGTGCAGTTTGGGTATCAGGGTAATTGTTGCCTCATAAAAAGAGTTTGGCAATGTTCCTTCTGTTTCTATTGTGTGAAACAGTTTGAGAGTATTGGTATTATTCTTCTTGGAAAATCTTGTAGAATTCTGAGCTGAAGCCATCTGGTTCTGGACTGTTTTTGTTTGGGAGACTTTTGATGACTGTTTCTATCTCTTTAGCAATTATAGATCAGTTTAATTTCCTTATCTGGTCCTGATTTAATTTTGGTAAGTAATATTTATTCAGAAAGCTGTCTATTTCCTTTAAGTTTTCCAACCTTGTGGAGTACAGGTTATTGAAGTATGACCTGATTATTCTCTGGATTTCCTCCGTGTCTTTGTTATGGCCCCCTATATAAAAAAGGTTCTGATTTTGTTAATTTGGAAAATTCTTTCTCTGCCTTTTGGTTTGGATAGAGGTCTGTCTATTTTGTTGATTTTCTCGAAGAACCAACTCTTTGTCTCATTGATTCTTTGTGTTGCTTTCTTTGTTTCTATTTTGTTGATTTCCGCTCTCAATTTGATTATTTCCTGCAGTCTAGTCCTGCTGGGTGAGGTTGCTTCTTTTGACAACAATTACTTCTATATTTATTTACTTTGCTTAAATTAACAAATATAAAACTCAAAAGAATATTTTCAGGATAAAACAACTTATTTTTACTGATAAAACATTTCTAAAAATTAGTGTAAATATGTAAATTCAAGCATTAATATCTATGTCCTCAGCTATTTCCTCTCATTTATGCTCTCTAGAGCAAACAGGAACCAGAGCTAGGCCTCACATCAAATTAGGGGCAGTTGAGTTTAAAAAAATTTTCATATTATACCGTTCCACAGACTTTGATCATCATGACATTGTTCCTCATGCTTTCTTTATTTTTAATTGTATATATTGTGTGCTTTATAAATTTATGTGCACCATGTGTATGCATGCAAATGCAAAGGTCTCTGTGTCTTTATTTGCTTCTTGTGCTTTTAGTTTGGCTTTTTTTTTGTTTGTGTCTATTCGGGTTTGTACTCATTGATTATTTACTCCTGTTTGTTTTCTTTTTTTTTTAACTTATGTCTTTTGATTTATTCTTGAGTCTTTCACATCACGCATCTCTATTAAGATCCACTGTGCTCCCCAAACAAAGAGCAGGGCCCACTTTCCTGAGGATTGTAGCAGGGAAAGTGGAGCGGCAGCTCCCTTGTCAGTGTTCTAATGAAAGAACAGCCAAGTTAGTAGGTTTGGGCAGGTGGGACAGATCAGGAGGGAATTGGCAGAGGGGAAACTCTCGTCAGAATATACTACATGAAAAATGAAAGACAATTATCACATGTACTCACTCATAGGTGGTTTTAAACATAAAGCAAAGAAAACCACCCTACAAACCACAATCCCAGAGAACCTAGGCAACAATGAGGACCCTAAGAGAGATGTACATAGATCTAATCTACATGGGAAGTAGAAAAAGACAAGATCTCCTGAGTAAATTGGGAGCATGGGGACCTTGTGAGAGGGTTGAAGGGGGAGGAGAGAGGTAGGGAGGGGAGCAGAGAAAAATGTATAGCTCAATAAAAAAAAAAGAAAAAAGAAAGATATAAGCCCAATAAAGTAAGAAGTATTGATGAAAGTGAAGGGGTATTTCTCTAACAGTAAGTGTAAATTCTCTAGGAAACACCAATTAAAAGTTTACAAGCTTCTCTCTAAGGAATTAAGTTGCTAGCATTTTATTTTAGGTGTCATAAATTTTGTATTTCTGTGTTTACTCGTACACTACTATACACACGGGAGGCCATAACTAACAGTAACTGCAATGCATGGACTGATGACAGATCTAGTAAATTCTTAACTAGGAAAGCTCCCCGAATTTTATTGCTGAGGCTGTGTGTGGTTATGTAAATTTGACACAATTATAAATTAGAAAATTTCCCTAAAGAGCGTACATTCTTGTTTTCTCAGCTTCTCACTCAGACTCTGCATGGCATGTGTTACCACTGCCTCTCCTTCTGGAGCGTAGCTCCAGGGAAATTGGGACTGCCACTCATTGTGCCCCCTGCATTTTCCCCACTGGCTGCCATCTTACTATGCAAGTAGAGGTCTTCGATTTCTTTACAATGGAGTCAACAAGCCTTGGTTTACTATCCATCAGGTTCAGCAATGCCGAAACACATTGCCAACAAAGAAGATGTGTATTGCTATAAAGAATAAGACAGAAACTTATAGGGAGGATGGGTAAATAGAATAACATAACTTTAAAGGGGTTAATTCAAAATTTCACAGTAACATGGGTATAGAGATGTTAGGTTCATGGCTTCTGCGGTTCCAATCTCTGGGAGTCAGCATATTCAGCAGGCACCCTTCCCTCTGAGCCTTCTCTGCAGCCCAGCTCTTGCCATTCTCAGTCATTTTATAGACCCAGTTTACAGCAATGAGGTGATATTTCCTTGTACTTCTGATTTTCATTTCCCTACGGTCTAATGGTATGTAGCATCTTTCATGTTTGTCAGACATTGCTTGGGTCAACTGTCCTTTCCTTAAATATTGTGCATTAGGAGCATGAGCATTTTTTTCTATTGTTTGAGTTCTTAGTACACTCTTGGTACCAACCTTTGGCAAATGAATTGGACACTCTTCTCTTCTCTGTACTCTATTGCCATTTCCTCTGCAGTACAGAAGTTTTATACTTTGTTGTTTTTTTCTAGCTTTGCATTATATTCTAAGATTTTTGAGCCAACTCCAAAATACTTCTGACCATGACCTTGTCCCCATACTCCATCCTATACTTCTAGATTTGTTTTGCATTTGATTCTTTCATCTGTTACTTTTTCAGTTTTTGGATCTGATGAGACTGAGTCTGTTTCTTGATTGATATGTCTATTTTTATGCCAGAACCATGTAGTTTGCTGACTAAAGCTTTGGATCATAGTTTGAGATCAGACAGTATGACGTCTCAGTTTTGTTTTTGTTGCTTGTCTACTAAGGATTGTTTGTTTGTTGTTCCATGGATTTCAAAACAGGAAAGATCTGAATAATTTCTACCTGTCTTCTGTGTGCCTGTTGTAGACTTTTGATTTGTGGTGATATGTATTACTATTGATTCCTAAGATTTCAAAACATTGATGTATTTTAAAATATTTTAAATTGGATTTTAAAATAAGGGTTATGGTGTAAATGAGACCTCCATTCGATAATAAGGAGGAATAACCCTTGACAATTTGTTAATACTACAGAATATACATTGCAGTTATGGAGGCAAAGCAAGTCTCCCTGGGATCATGAGGTTAGCAGCTCCTGTCTCATAGCTCAAGACGAATGCTGTCAGAGAATATCTGTTGCTCTGCCTCACCTGTGCACGAATGTACATTGATAATCTGTCAGTTCAGAGTGTGGGCTCTAGCCCTGCTGCATATCAACCTGAGCTGAAATGAGTTGACAGAACTCTTCAGTCTGATAAGGAGACTATATCCTATGGAGTCTCATTTTTTATCTCATGAATCCCACCCGGGCTCTCTTAGATGGCAAAAGTACTTCAGTTTTACAGTTAATATATAAAAATTTAAGCAGGCACTTGTAAGTTGTAAGAGAGTTCCTTGCAGGATATATCATCTTCTACCCATTGTCAAAACTTGTGGTGAGTACCTGCAAGGACCAGGGATGTTACTTCTCACTGGGAAATGTCATCATCAGAACAAACTATATTTCAAATGAAAACCAAAGATTCAACTATTTACAACTAGCTGTGTCATGATAACCTCACCAGCATATTAATTAATAAACTTTGCCTAGTATGGATTTGTTATGGAATATTCCAATTTCTTTTAGAAATTTTGCCTAATCTCAGTAATAACAGTTATAATAATGATGAGAGTTAACGTAAATTACGTACAAACTGTACCAAAGATTGCTAAGTGTTTCAAATGTTCACTTCTTTGATTCTTCATTTTGAATTCTTTGAGATTATAGCATAGTTACATAATTCCCCCTTTCTTTGCTCCTTACAAAGGCTCCTTGTTCTTTTTCAAATTCACTGTTTTCTGAGTTGAACGTTCATATTTTTTTACATGTTAGGAACATGACATTCTCTTAGTTTATTTTTCTTCATAAAAAAACACCACAAAGACTCCTGATTAAATGACAGTCAGGTAATAACTCAAAACACTCTTAACCAAACATCCAGACTTTGTTCTCAGGATCTCCCAGTGCTGAAATCAAGACGTCAGCTAGGCTCCATGCTCGTGTACCCCACTTCCTGGCACATACAGTTATTGGCAGGGTCTTGTTGCTTGAGTCCCTCACTAGTTCAAGTCTTGAGATCACCCTGGGCGCCTAGAAACTTCCTGCAATGGCTTTCCATCTCTGAAAATCTCTGACATCTTTGCTTCCGGCGATTACATTCAGATTTAAAGGCTCTCTTGTTTTGGCTCAAGTCATCTCTTTTTAAAGACACCTATGTCATGTTCCACAGAATGCAGAGCATAATACAAGGGATAGTTCGTCCTTTGAATGTGACCTTAAAAAATAGTGTCCTCTACTTCCAAGCAGCATAAATTGCTTCCAAGGTAACACCTGAAAACTGATTTCCAAAGGGTCTAAACCTGTGATTAGATTTATAGCTTCGACCAAAATGCAGGTTCTTTCTGTTAAATTTAAAGTTACAGAATACGTAGTTTGACAGGTCATCATGTTGCCAGTGATTCTTCAAGGAGTACAGGAGTCAGATATTTCACCTTTGACTCTTTACAAGATCAGATATATTTCATGTGTTTGGGTTCTTCCTCTGTAACTATAGGCCTTGAGATATATATATATATATATATATATATATATATATGTATGTATAAAAGTTTGTCTTAGGATTTTATTTCTGTGAAGAGATGCCATTACCAGTACAGTTCTTATAAAACATGGGTTAAATTATGAGACTGACGTGCTACCTACTGCGCTAACGAGGCTCCTTTACATGGGTTAAATTAATATGTAAGAGTTAGCCAATAAGAAGCTAAAGCTAATAATTTAAATAATATAGTTTCTGTGTGATTCTTTCAGGGCTGAGCAGTCTGCCTCCTTACAACAAAGAAAATAGTATGGGAAGACACCCTAAAAGTGTGGTGCTACCAAACGCACAAAAGCTAGGTGGCATGCCATCATAGTCATGGACCGTATCTCCTGAAAGAATGCTAATAGCACCGTAACCAATAGATTTCCTATCTTATTTCAAAATACTTCAGAAGACTACTACATACCTCTGCAAACAACACAATTTAGATATATGCTCTAGGAAATAATTGCTAGTGCCACCTAAAGACTGAACCAAATAAACCTGCAAATTTGCATAAGAACTTGCATGGAAGATAGTTTTAAATATTTTTTTTTATGGAGCACTAAAAAATCCACAAAATCTCCTAGGTTGTTTTTAGCTATAGTTGCTAGAGCAGCATAGGAAATTGCATTAATTGTTACTAACACGAAAGTATCATAGCATGTTTATCATAAATACTTTTAAAATTTCAATTTACAGGTTATAATTAGCTGTTTCAATTTACTTGTTATGACCTTGAACAAGTGAGGGAAATTATATTTTAACCTACTTTCAGCTCAGTTTCTATACATAAAGAATAGTATGTGCATTGTGGGTTGTTATGGATATTAGAGAAAATGTCTTTCAAGTGTGCCTAGCTCTCAGCAAAAGCTAATTGTTAATCTCCTCAACCTAAAGACAAAACACAAACAAGGCCTAATACCCAAGTCCAGAGAGGCTACGATAGGGTGAGTTTACTTGCAAGTCAAAGTCATGAGCTTGAAAACGTGTTACATAGCCAGAAGAACGGAACTGACATTCCCCGGAAAGAGCATCTATAATTGGAGATAAAAGCTGCTCTGTTCACAGTGGATAGGAAACAGAGTCACCAGTACACATGGACAATGACAATGCTGTGTATACACAATGGAGTTTCATTGCTTTAAAGCAAAGTGAAGTCATCATGCATTTTCAGGGAAATTAGTCGAGCTGGAGATCATTGTGTTCAGCGAAGAGACCTAATGCATGAAAACACGAGGAGGAATCCCATTGCTATGCTTGGTGTAGCTGTTGGTGAGGTGCTCATGCTTTTGTAATAACTCCTTACCCACAGTCAGGTAAACAACCCTGAGTGAGCTTATTGGGTCACACATACTCAAAAGGACATGAAAATAGAAAGAGAACTTGGTGGGAAGAGGAAGATTAGGCTGAGAAGGGGGACAAGAGAGTAATGAAAGTGAAAGTGATCAGGGCACTTTAAATAATGTGTGAAAAATTTTATTAAAAATCCACTATTACATATAATTACTATACTTTAATCAAAACTTTCTATAACAAATAAAAATTTAAAAACTAAAAACAAAACAAAACGAGATGATGACAGTTTATTCACTCAGGCCAGTGAGACGCCATATTTCTTTGCTGCATTTGTTTTAGTCTGGTTTATGCTGGGACCTGAGTCAGGTTTTGCCTCCTGTAAAAGAAAAGCAGGCAAGTTTATGTGATTTTTTTTTCTCTTTGGGCTCTTAATCTTCCTAGGGTGTGTCACACGAGAAGATGTTTCAGCAAAGTCCAGAAACAGAATTTAGAATTTCAGTCACCTATGAAAAATTTGCTTCAGAGATTTTACAGGCGAAGTTTTTCAAATCAAGGACATCTTAAAATTTTAGTCATCTAAAAGGACCAATTTATCAGCTCCCACTCGAGTCGCAAGACTGAGTTCTCTACTGATAAGATCCCTAACACTTTAAAAACCTAAGGGAATGAAAGGAAACAACTCCAGTATTGATTTGTTCCAAGCGTTGGCCGTTCAGATTTAAAACCAATCACTGTAGCTGGGGTGCTGCTTCAGCCTAGTACACTGTTGAAGCCAATACATGACCAGGCATACCTGCAGGGCAAGCGCAGCTTGTTCAGCTCAGTTCTGTTTACAGGAGGATGAAGCATCTCCTAGGAGACGAATGGTGAGGAGTCATTTAGATCAATTACTCCAGGAGGATGGCTAAGCAAACTGAGAGATAATTTTGAGTGCCACATTGTTACAGTCTCAACTTTCTTCTAGGTTTCTAGTGCTTCAATAAATTTAAGGAACTAAAATTTTGAGGTATAATCTTGATTAAGAGATACCAAGATTTCAGCTGATAAAACATTTCTGGATATCTATGGGATGTTTCCAGATTAATGTTAGAATCAGTTTATCAGGTAATTTGCCATCTGATCTATTGAAGAATCAAAACAAAGATCATTCTCTCTCTCTCTCTCTCTCTCTCTCTCTCTCTCTCCACCTTCCTATATCCAGGATACCCATATTTTCCTCTTCTTAAATTCTTCAGATTTTAAAACACAGGACCTGCACAGTAATAAACTGCCAGAGCTGTATACAATAGGAAAATAACCTGCAGTAGCTACTCAGATTAAGGAGCAGGGCCAAATATATGTCTTTTTCACCAAGTCCATCATTGATAAAATTTTGCTTTAGAAGGAAAAAAATCAGCTGGATTAGTGAGGGAAGTACAGGAATTGTGACTTTTATGGAGACATGCACATTAAGCCCAATATTCTTTTTTTTTTTTTTTTTTTTTTTTTTTTTTGGTTTTTCGAGACAGGGTTTCTCTGTGGTTTTGGAGCCTGTCCTGGAACTAGCTCTTGTAGACCAGGCTGGTCTCGAACTCACAGAGATCCGCCTGCCTCTGCCTCCTGAGTGCTGGGATTAAAGGCGTGCGCCACCACCGCCCGGCAAGCCCAATATTCTTAAGAACTTTTTGGTGTGATAACAAAGAGGCTGATGATAAAAAAAAAAAAAGCTGGCATGCATGTCCACTCCTTGGCAAACCTGTCAAGAAATGTTTGAGTTACAAGACCTCTCTCATCACATTTCTCCAGTATTTGGAGTCAGTGTGGTTAAAGCTCTTAAAGATCTATAAAGATGCTAAAGCCCCGCCCCCTTTCTTTCACATTGGTAGAATTTCTAATGGTCTTCAAATTAAGTATGGAAGGAACACAACAGGTTTTCTAAAAGATGACAATAATAAAAGGGAAAATAAAACGTCTTTGCAGGAACAGTTCTAGTGAAGTTTAACATCAGAACCTACAGTCTACAACTGTGTATGAAGGAGGTGGTCTGACCACACCGGTGGATGGAACTTCCATTGGCTGCTTTTGGAGGTAGACAGCGTGAACATACTTGCCCGAGGTGCACACACATAACTGACCTTTCACAGAAGCAATTGCTATGCTTCCTCCTTGCCTTGGCTTCTCATCCCTCTTCCCTTGTCCCCACTGTTTAACTTCCTACAAAGATTAAGAAATTAAAAAGCATGTGTGCTTAGCATTCACATTTTTCTTAACTAAAAGCATTAGTGATTGTTCTTTTGCTAAATAATTGTCTTCCCTTGTACTAGATAACTGATAATGGTAAAGCGATTGTTAATATGAGCACTTTCGGGCTCTAATAATTAACAGAATCTAAAGTGTGTGTCTCTTTTGTCCTCTTCCTGGAAAAGCACACTTTACAGAACTCAAATGCACCTTTGACTGCCATTGAAAGCGACGCATTAAATCTTTTGAGATTCTTGGCATGATGCCACAAAAGCTTTTAAAATGGCATTTTAAGGGGAAAGGTGTTCTGGCAATCACAGCCCACTGTTATAATCAAATTATGCCCTCAGATTCCATGTTGTACTTTTCTTATTGTCCATTCAAGACCTCCAGTGAAAAGCAGCCTGAACTTTTCACTGATGTATCAAACCCAGGGAAGGTTATATAGGATTATATTACCAACAAGTGTACTTCTTTCTGGTACCTATTCTCTGGAGTCAAAACGCAGCAGCAACTGGTTCTGACTGGTACAAGCACAGAGCACCCTGTTTGTTAATTCTCTGTGTACCAGACATAGCAGAAATAATGATGGTAAGAGAGTTTGAAAGTTGAAGTAATTATAAAAATGTATTTTCCACCTAGCTATATGTTTTAGTTATGTTATGCCTTATTGTTGTTTTTCTTTTACTGAAAATACATTTCTACTTACATAATAAATCACCAATATGGTTTTCACTGCCTCTGCTCCCCTCAGTTCAGTAAGATAGTTTTGAAAAGTTTCTTGCCTTTGAAAATGGTATGTCAGTTATGTTAGGCCTTAGCCAAAGTTGGTTGCTTCAATGCTGCAAACGTGACCTTTGGTGATTGCCCAGGTAGCTAGTTGTCTCTGTGATTTGTTGCATAACATTATTTCCCTTCTCAGATCTTCGATGGGGTTGATGACTTGGCCAAGTTATTTATTATACAAGACTTAAGCTAGTTAGAATAGGATATTTTTATTGTATATAATTTCATAGTAAGTTTAGAACTTACTTAAACAAAAAGGGAGGTATTGCGGGAGCTCCTTCCACTCCTTCAGCCAATAGCCGCTGAGATACCAGCCCACTGGGGCGTGGTCTCTCTCCCTTTAAAAAAGCGGCCACTTCCCTCTGCACTTGCTCTGGCTTTCAGCTCCACTTCTGGCGAGTAGGCTTCATTCCTGATTGCGCAGAGGGCTGTTGTCTGGGATGGTGATCTGTAAGTTTTTCCCCCTTAAAATAAATAACCTCTCTAATAATCTAATTCCAAACTGGTGTGGGATTGTCTGTGACTTACGCCTTCATTGAGGTACATCTGTGCTTTTTTTGGTAGCTGTACAGGTTTGCACTCGCACCAGCAAAGAATCAGTTTTCTTCTTCATATCCTCACCAGCATATACTGTCATTTGTTCTATTGATCTTAGCTATTCAGACAGGTGAAGGACGAAATCTCAAAGTAGTTTTGGTTTACATTTTTCTGGTGGCTAAGGACGTAGAACATGTCTTTAAATGCTTTTCAGACTTTTGAAATCCTCTGAAAATTTTCTGTTGAGATCTGTATCACTTATTTAATTGGGTTGTTTTCTTGATAACATATTTTTAGTTCTTTATATATTTTAGACATTAATTCTCTATCAAATGGGTAGTTGGTAAATATCTTTTCCCATTCTATAGTTGGCTGGCCATTTCAGAGATGGTGTCCTTTGCTATGTAGAAGCTTTTTAGCTTCATGAAGTCCAATACATTAGTTGTTGATCTTGGTGCCTACACTAAAAGTGTTTTGTACAAAAAGTCTTTTTATTCACCAATCAATTTAAGACTATTTCCCACTTTCTTTTTATTGAGTTCAATGCATCTGGTTTTACATTGAGGTTTTTGATACATCTGCAGGTGAGTTTTGTGCAGGGAGATTAGTGTGGATCTATTTGTGTTTGCTCTACATGCATTCATCCTCTTTGACCAGCATCACTTGTTGAAAATGCTACCTTGTTCCCAGTGTATATTTCTGGTTCCTTTATAAAAATTCAGGGGTTCACCAGGCGATGGTGGCGCACGCCTTTAATCCCAGCACTCGGGAGGCAGAGGCAGGCGGATCTCTGTGAGTTCGAGGCCAGCCTGGTCTATAAGAGCTAGTTCCAGGACAGGAACCAAAAGCTAAGGAGAAACTCTGTCTCAAAAATTCAAAAAAAAATTCAGATGTTCGTATATGTATAGATTTGTGTCTAGGTCTTCAATTGAGTCCAATGATCAATGTGTCTGCTTTTACGCTATAGCTTTGTAGAACAATTGGAGATCTGGCATGGAGATACCTCCAGCTGATCTTTTATTATTAAAGATTGTATTAGGGTTTTTATGTTTCTATATGAAACTGAAAATTGTCCTAACAAGATCTGTGAAGAACTGTAGTGGAATTTTTATGGGGATTGCATTGAATTTGTACATTGCTTTTGGTTGGAGAACAACTTTTACTAAGGTAATCCTGTTGATGATTGTGTGTGAGAGATCTTCCCAGTTTCCTATTTCTTCAGTTTTTTTTCTTTGACTTTTATAGTTTGGATTATACAGGTCTTTTACTTCCTATATTTTTGAGGCTATTGTAAAAGGTACCATTTTTCTTATTTTTTTGCAGTCTACTTGTAGATGAGAAGGGTACTGATTTTTGTGAGTTAGTTTTTTCCCAGAATCATTGCTGTGAATGTTTATTTATTTATTAGCTGTAGGAGTTTCCCAGGGGAATTTTTAGGGTGACTTATGTCTGTCTACTATGATATCATCTGCAATTAATGATACTTTGAATTCTTCCTTTCCAATTTGAAGCCTCTTGATTTCCTTCAATCGTCTTATTACTCTAGCTAAGACTTCAGGTCCTATATTGAATAGGTATGGAGATGACGGGGAATCTTTGCCAACCATTATCTTTAAGCAGTGGAACCAAGATAGGGTGTGGCTTTCTGTGACCTCGAGAAAAATGACGTGAGGCACAGGTGCTCTCTTTGTGTGGTTCCCACACAGCACAGCTGAGCTTGAACTTCTCACTCCTATCTTGTGTCTGATTTTAGTGAAATTGCTTTGAATTTTTCTCCATTTAATTTGTTGTTAGCAATGGGCTTTCAGTAACCTGTCTTTATTATAAAGGGGCGTTTGATTTAGTCGAAGATTTTTTTTGGCATCTAATAATATGACCATGTTCGCTTTTTTCTTCACTTAATCCATATGTTGAATTATATTTATCTCCTATCTCACCCATTTATATTTAAGTTCTTATCACTTTCTAGAAGTTTCTTGACATTTCTAGCTTTCTTTAATTTCTCTTTTGGGTTCTCCAAAGGCATCATTTCAAAATTAGTCTGAACATTTTCCAAAACCCATGCTATTCCTCAAACCTCAAGACCATCAATAGAACCTATTCTTTATCCTAATTCTATACATCCATGGTTTTATTACCACTTGAAAGTCTTATCTCTTAATACTTTCACATGACAATAAAGTTCCCACATACCGTGTTTAAGCAACATTCTGACCTCAGTCTGCTCTACTAGGGAGTACTCAATACGTTTTTCACTCCTTTGGAGACATAATTTAAAAATGACATCATTAGAATGCATTTCCCTGAGCTTAGCCAGTGCCTGAGGGAGTGGGGTAGTCTATAGCACTAAGTTGATGTGGTGTTTAGTAAACCTAGTAAATGAAGGACCATCACATGAAAAGACCTCTGGGTTCTTATAGTAATTCCATATCAACACAGCACAGAGCAGGTGTCTTAATTGTTTGAATAGACTGACTTTCTCTCTTTCAATGTGTATAGTATGTATATATTCTTATCAACCATTATTCCAGTCTCTCCTTTAGTTCTCACAGCAACCAATTTCCAGAATGTTTGTGGTGGAAAGTTTATTGAAGATGTTGAAATTTACCTTCTTGTTCTTCACATGAGCAGGCTGAAACTACAGGTGAAATCTGGGTCTCAAAGACCTAGGTGACTACTTTCAGTAACACCGCACAGGAGAGGCCATTGCAATGTCTTTCCTTACATAGCAAGGGATTCCAGTGTCTGGTCTCTCCTAAATAAGGATAACCTGAGCTGTTTAGCAAAATAGCAAAAATAATAATACCTGAAACTTACACCTATCAAATCAGACTGATTTTTCAGTTGGGTTATACATTTGTTAGCTTTTTCAGATCTGGATGATTGTATCCCAAATCAGGACTGATAATACTGCTTTATGGTACTGTCTTGTAGAATGACAATATTTAGAAATATTATCTCAATTTTAAAACTTCCTCTCATGGTTTCTTTTGCCTCTGGCTCTCTAAGTGTAGATTCACAAATATCTATTGGTTCTTAAAGTAAGAAAGATAAAAACCAAGACAAAAAAGTCATCATTTGGCGTTGACATTGGCTTTCTAAGCATAGATACACAAAATAAATTTATTTGAAATAAAGGAAGATAAAAAACAGAACAAAAAAGACATTGTCCAGATTTGGCTTTCAAAAGTACATAGCAAAAAGATTTGAGAAGCTAAGCTTTCAGTAAAAAATGATTAAGAACTTGAGGACTTTTCTTTTCTGAATTAGATCTTTTACGTGTCAGAAGTCAGAAGTGGATAGACTCTGACATGCAGGATAACTGAATTACAGAAGAAGACAGATAAAGTCTACGCTAGAAGAGTCAGAGTCATGAAATAACAACAGTAAGTAATGAGGACCACTTTTTTGGATAGAGCTTGTAAAAAGCAGAAGCCAAATGTATATACATTGAGCTAATTACTTGTGTCTTGTGCATTAGTTGAGATTCGCCTCAAAATCGGAACCAAAATGACAGAAAATGAAGGGAAGAAGGAAGAGGATAAGGAAGGAGAGCGGGAGACATGAGGGGAGGAGAGGAAAGAAGAGGAGAGAGGGGAGCCTCAATGAAAAGAAGGATATACAAAGCAGTTCCAGATAGGACTCTGTCTGTAGGCAAAATTATATCCTAAATAGCCAGAGAAGAGCATTAATCTTATTCTGTTCAAATCTTCACCTTACTGGATGAAGCTTACTTATTTTATGAAGGATTATTGAAATCAAAATCCACCCATTAAATGTTAATCTCATCTGAAAACTTTATAAAGAAACATCTCGAACAGATGGTCTCAGCCAAGAAGATATATAAAGTCAGTCATCACACCCAGGCAGCTGTGCTCATATCCAATTTACTCTTTCTCCTATCTACTCTGATTCTGTAAAAACAGAATATTTGCTACTGGGCAGATCTGAGGACCAACATATACAAGGAGTCCCGGGAGACAACTTTGTAGACAAGAATGACAGTATGAAGGACTTCCCATCCCAAAGCATTATTTAGTTCTAGAACAAAAAAGAAAAAGAAAGAAAAGAGTTGGAGAGAAGTTACACATATGCCAACCACTGATCTACAAAGGATCGCGCAGTCTCGAATTCTGCAGCCACTAAGTCAATGCCAGTTACACTCAGAACATCCCGGTGTCTGAGTCATCTGTAGGAACTTGCCCCCACATCTGGATGCGATTTGAGCTTCACAGCTCTTAGTGAGAGTTTACATGTCTCATCATGTGCAGATGGTAGATCTGGAGGGAATTACATATGGAAAGATCAGAGACAAAGATGTACAGAAGCCCCGCTTGGAAAGAGTAGGGCATGCTGGAATTCATTCTATCTTTATGAATGTGTCTCCTCTCACAAGAAAAGCATTTTCTATATTGATCTATGGTAATTTGCTAAGAGAAAAAGGTACAAAGACTTTTTCATAATGTGTTTTGGACAGACAATGGTTTTAAAAGTTAAGAAAATATATCTAGTCATTGAACAGGTAATTCTTGTGAAAACAGGAAATCAACATTTTTTCACCAATATGACTTTCACTTCTAAAAGGTGGTGGTGGTGTGATATGCCTTATGAATTATAATTCTTATAAATTCATGGGAAAGGCACCATATATCTTTCTACTTAGTAGTTAATGGCTTTGTCATTATTTTTATTTTGGGAGGTAGGGGGCTATTGTTCCTCAGAACAAATGGACTAACATGTATCTATTTGCTTGAGTTTGATAATTTCCTGTGAGTATAAACATAAATTCATATTTGTTCCTTATGTCCATTAATTAAGCAACAAGGGTCTCCTATATTATTAGTTTTTGCATTATACAGTATGTAAAATATTTCTTATATGAATAGTGAATACCTTTTACCTAAATATGAACAACAGGTTGAACAGCTATATGCTCAGTGTCCGTAATTTGCATAAGAGTTTACGTTTAGTAAGCTATTAATACTTTATATGTACCTAAAGCACATTGTATTCTGTATGAAAGCATGAACCCTATTGAGACTAGGTGATGTTAACATGATATTAAAATGGCATGGGGCCAGAGCACTTTTCTAGAAAAAAAATACCTTTTTAATGCTCTGAATAGAGATAAATCATGATGATAATAACCAGTTATAGGAATAACATTTTGGGTCTCTGCCCTTAAAAGCCATGACAAAATCTAATAAATTGTACTGAGATTTAATAGAACTTACATCCAAAAAAGATGTTTCTGTCATTATACTAAACTACATTTGATATTTAGAAAATGCTACTTCTATTAAACAAAAAGATGTGCTTTCTAAGCTTTGAAAAACATGGAAATAGGAAAAGAAGCAAGGGAAGCATTCCTTCATCATTGATGGAAGTGCAAATTTGTACAGTTACTTTGGAAATCAATATGGCAATTTCTCATAAAATTGAGAATCAATCTATCTCAAGGTCTAGCTATGCAATTCTTGGACATGTACCCAAAGGATGCTCAATCATACCAGAAGGACACTTGCCCAACTATGTTCATAGCAACATTAATTGTAATAACCAGAAACTGGAAACAATCTAGATGCTCCTCAATCAAAGAATGGATGGAAAAAAATGGGATACATTTACACAATGGAATATTAATCAGGTGTTAAAAACAATGACATCAGAAAATTTGCATGAAAATGGATAGAATTGGGGAAAATCATCCTGAGTGAGCTAACCCAGATCCAGAAAGACAAACAGAGTAAGTACTCACTCACAAGTGACATTAGCTGAATCCACAAATCCAGAGAGGCTAAGAAATCAGGAGAAGCCAAGGTGTGTGTGGGGGGACACATGAATTTCCCAGTGAAGGGCAAATAAAAGAGATCTCCTGGGCGGGTGGAGGATGGGAACTTGAGGTATCTGGTTGCAGGGGTGGGTAGAGGGGAAGAGTTCAGAAAGAGATGACTCAAAGTGTGTGTGTGTAGGGGGTGCATTTCAGGGTCAGGGAGAAACTTGAGGCAGGGGAAACTTCTACGAATCTACAAGGATGACCGTAGCTAAGACTCCTAGCCATAGTGGATAGGTAGCCTGAACTGGCCATCTCCTGTGATCAGATTGGTGACAACCCCATTTGTCGTTAGAGAGCCTTCATCCAGTAACTGAAGAAAGCAGATGCAGAAACCCACAGCCAAGTACTAAACCTAGCTTGGGGAGTACTCCTAAAGAGAGAGAGGAAGGATTAGACAGGCCACAGGGTCAAGTACATCAAAAGAAAATGCACAGAAACAACTCACCTGGCTCATAGGAACTCACAGAACCTGAACCGACAAACTGATCTAGGACCTCTACATATATGTGACAGTTATATAGCTTGGTCTACTTGTGGGACTCCTAAAAATGGGAGCAGGAACTGTCCCTAATGCTTTGACTGACTATTGGGAACCTATTTCTCAAACTGGATTGCCTTGTCCAGCCTTAATACAAAGGGAGGTGCTTTGCCTTACAGCAACTTGTTATGCTGTGTTTTGTTGATGTCCACGGGAGGCCTACTGCTTTCTGAAGAGTAATAGAGGAGGAGTGGATGGGGGTGTGGAGCAGATTGGGAGAGATTAGCATGAGAGGAGGAAAAGGAAACTGTGGTTGGAATGTAAAATAAATAAATAATTAAAACACACACAAAGAAAGAAAGAAAAAAGGAGGGAAGGAAGGAAGGAAGGAAGGAAGGAAGAAAGAAGACAGGTTGTGCTCCATTTGTCAAGTTTCAGCTAAGATCACCTGCCGCAGACTATCTCCCACCCCATCCTGGATGTGTTGTGCTCTGTGTATGCTGCAGAGAGAAGGACTGGGAATGCCTGGTCCATAAAGGGTCAGGGGGGAGGAGAGGGACTCACCAGGAAACACAAAGAAAGCAGTTCTCTGAACTTTTTCAACGAGTGAAGCAGAGGATTAGGAAAAGACAACTCAAAGCCCTTTTCAAATGCCCAACTATAAAATCCCAGCTGTGTTGTTAGTCAGAATCCAAACAGTACATCCCTGTCCTCGCTTAGATGGAAAGGATCCATGACAGTAGACTGCTTATCCGATTTGGCCATGGGAAGAAGTTATAAGTAGATCAGAGCAAGCCCGGTATTAGTATCATCTGCCCCACACAAAAGTTCAGGATTCTGAGGGTTTTTTAACTTTCAAAAAACTAGGTTTTAAACCCTATCACTTTTATTTCTTCAGACATTTAAAATGTGTTTGATGTTTTTCCAGCACTAAAAATCTAATCTTTATAAAGACAGAATTGAATTTTACTAGTCTCTATCACACTCATTGAGATGCCCACTTGGGTTTCCCAGAGATATAAAGAGACATGAAGATGAATGAGGCTTTGAAGATGATGCAGAGGGTAAAGCACTTATGGCCCAAGCACAAAGATTTGAGTTCAGATCCCCAAAACCAGTGTGAAACCAGACAAAGTAGTGTGGTATGGAAATCCCCGTGTTCCTCTGATGAGATAGGAAGCTGAATATTCATTTATGGGCAAGACACCTGGTCTCACACAAGATGAAGGGCAGACTCAACGTTTGAACTTATCCTCTAACACCTCAAGACATGCACCATGGCACACTCACACGTGAAAGCACACACACATATACACATATAGCATATGAACATATCTAATACATACGCACTCACAATCATATGCACTATATACATATGATACTTAAATCATAGATGCATAATACACATATCACACAAATAATATGTATGCCATATACAATACTGTACTATACTATTTACACAAATCAAATGTATATTTGATGCCATTCTTTGGGATTTGTGCACCGAGATGCACAGAGAAGAATATGTTTTCTTGGGTTGTGGGGATTGGGTCACAAGCGTGCAAATATGTCACTCACATATGTCTAAATTAAAAAGACCCCTACTACAGGAAAAAAAAATTAAAAAAAAAATAAAAAAAGTGCCCAATTCGATGTTATTTGGTAGTATAATAATAAGCAATAAGTTATATTTTCTCTATTGTAGAAAGAAATAATAATTGAAAACAGGTGACATCTAAGAGAATCAAATAGTAAGTTTACCTTCACTTTTCAAAATTTGCCCATACAAATTTGGGGAATCTTTCACTTTTTACTTTCTATTCCAAGACTCAAGAAAATTAGTCTTTTATTAGTTATTTTCTAGTGTTGTGATAAAACACCTTGATCAAGGCAACCTATAGAAGGAAAAGTTTATTTGGAACGATCTTTCCAAAGGGATAAGAGTACATCATGGCAGCAGAAAGCAGCCACAGCCACGGTGGCAGCAGTAGCTGAGAGCTTGCATCTTGAACTGCTAGCAGAGAGCACACTGGGAATGGCATGTGGTTTTGAAATGTTAAAATTCTCCCCAGTGATATACTCCCCCCCCCCCCCCCCCCGAGAAAGGCTGTTCTTTCTAACCCTGCCCAAAACAACTCCATCAACTAGAGACCAAGGATCTAAATGCCAGAAACTAAGGAGATGTCTCTTTCAAACCACCACAGTTTATTTCTTGCCTTGGTTCTTTTCAGCTCACTTTACCCTGCCGCAACCTCATGCAATCCCAGTGTAGCTATTTCAGTTTTAATTACAAAAAAGACAAAAATGTCAAGATGATTTCAAG
Organism: Microtus oregoni; assembly: GCF_018167655.1. Classification (NCBI taxonomy): domain Eukaryota; kingdom Metazoa; phylum Chordata; class Mammalia; order Rodentia; family Cricetidae; genus Microtus; species Microtus oregoni. Next base: position 8,278,897 of record NW_024543069.1, read on the forward strand.
AACCTGGAAGCTGAGTAAAATTCTAACATGCAATTGAGTAATGCACTTAAGCAAGAAATTGGAAGTTGTAGGAGGTGGGTATCATCTTCAAATAAAGAATAACTTCTAAGGATTAAAAGTGGTTCTGTGGTTATACAAATGTCATTGGTCCAGATATGAACGAGAAAATCCTTGACTGAAAAATGGAGGATTGACACAAATGTTCATGGAATCAAGATGTGGCATTAGTGTATTCCTATTCCTGGAGGAACACTAAACCTTTCAGCAGAATGACAGAACCAAAACTTTCATGGGAAATCTGTTGTTTGATAGCATTAGACATCATCCAGAAGTTGGCTCCTTTCATTTGGTGTGCATAAGTGTGCATCATTACAGATTCGTGGCTGATTTGAGATGTCCCCGCGTATTTAACATAGTATGAGTAAAGGTAATGCTAAGACCTAAGTGTGAGTCGGAACTCTGTGTATTCTAGAAGATACAAAGGAAGCCATGTAAGAAGCTTGAATTGACAGGCCATTGTTGATGTGTAAACCATGGCAACTGCTAGACTTAGTGAGCAGAGACCAGACCATAGAGCGGTTCATGTACTTTCTCTACTCACTTCTCCTTCAGCACAGGCAGCATCTCCTTAAACCAAGCCCCCTCTCTTAGATCTAACACATCTTCCAGCAGATGTAAATACTGATCAGAGAGGTGAGACAGCATACAGTCTGTTTTTATAAGAGAACTCCATTTCAGTCTCCATAAAGTCCTCGAAGGAAAAAAAAAATCAGCCAATATACGTAAGGAAAAGAATGTGCCTGTTATAAAGTTCGGAGTTGAGTGAGGGGGGTTGGGGAAGGCGGTGTTATTTAGTAGAAGCTGAGAGGAATAAAAGTGGAATGGAAAATATATTTGGTAAGCTATTTTGTTTGGACAGAAAGTGCTTCTAAAGGTCAAATTTCCAATTTAGAAAGTCAACGCCAAGGTCAGAAGAGATCCTTCTGATTAGTACATTGAAACAATGATCATACACAGAGAACCGTCAGAAGGCAGTAGTTCCATTCAAGTGGACAGACATCCTATATTTGGCATCCCTTACACTTCAAGCATGTGGAATCTACGGCCTTCAGAATGAAAACGAAAGATCCTAAACCAGTCATCAGACATGCTGGGTCATTCAGTGGTGGCGCTGACCTGCTTAAGCCTTCCGGTTGTTCCGAGCCTGCTTTTCTCAGAGTAAAAATCCGTTCTGCTCCTTGGTCCATTCAATCCTCACAGCAATTCTGTCAAGCTGATTCTCATTTCCTACATTAAGTATTTTTTTCGGGATCTCAGTCTTGACCAGAGAAGAAATAAAATCTAAGTCCTCTGGGGCTAATGTTCAGACTTAGCTCATGAGATTTCCTCACAACTCAAATTTACAATATACAAATCTGTGATGAAAATATCACATTGTTTTCTGAAAAGCAGTAAGAATTTAACTTGTACTAATTAGCATGTCCTGGAAGGGGGATTTCCCAGTCATCCTGAACTTACACTATTAACTCTCTTGTTGAGTCCTTTCTCTTTAGAATCATGTTATCTTCTGTGTGATCTGAACACCAGAGGAGAAAGGAAAGAGAATCATAATTCCAGAGCACAGTAACCCAGAGAAGCTACATTTCAGATAATTTGAGGCACGGTGTCAAGGATCTCAAGAGTCTGACCCAAATCCTAGGTGTGAACACCTGGTGACAAAATAAATGTGGCTATAATCTTCAAAGTGGGGATTACTGGCTTGGTAACTGAACTCAAATTTAGGTGAACTCTGAACTTCCTCTTAGCCACTCAGCATGAGTGGATGCTTAAATCCTCTCTTTGTGTGATAAAACTACCCCATCTTTCTCTTCAAAGCAACCCTGGAATGCTCAAGTCAGCCTAAGCTCCATTTTGTAGCTTAAAAGTCAGTATACATCTGTCTTGGACCCAGTCCAGTGTAGTTAATACGGGAAATAAAGGAGATTTATTCTGATCTGACTGTATACCACACCATGAATTCGGAAGACTGAAAATAGTGAACCAGCAGAACATCAGATGTTAGACCATCTTAATGTTCCTACTGCAAGGTGTTTTTAGGAGGTAGGCAAGTGTTGGCACCAAAATGCTTTAGAAAATGCCACATATTAACAAAACTAATATCATACCCTTAAATTATCATTATGACTAGGAATGTGCCTTCTTGTGTATGATGTTGAAATGTCCAGCTAAACCTCCTCTGAATAAAGCAATATAATTTAAGCTTAAAATTTTTTTTATAATTAAATATTAGCTCAATATTAAAATCACTATGCTGCCAGTTCTCACTGTTTTGGAAAAGTAATTTGAGAATTTATGATCAACAACATGAAATTCTTCTTTCCAACTACAGTCATAGGGGAAACAACTGAAATAATGAGATTTATGTAGTAACAAGAGAGATCGGAATTCATATTTTGACAATTTTTCATTGTACACCAGGAATTGAGTAATTTAATATTACATAAAACTTTTTTTGCTATTATGGGAAAACTAGCAACATGAGAAGTAAAAACTGGAATAACTACATCTGTTATTGAAACTGTATGTTTGTGACAGGCCTCCATTATAGAATGGGATTAGACAGTCCCCAGAGAAGAGTTGATCTTAGTAGAACAAAATGAGCAGAGATAAGATTGTATGGGATCAAGTATGAGATTAGGATTCAGTTACTTGCTCTTCTCAATTCTCTTAAGATTACTAATAGTACATGCAGAATTAGCTAGAGATGTTTTATCTATTTTTTATCTGTCTGTCATCTGTATGTGAGCATTTTGCTTAGTGCATAATGGAAAGCTAGTTAAATTCCATTAGCATCATTAGAAGTGCCCCCAATCACGGCAAAATAATAAAATGGTTTCCTCTTGGCAGATTTTATGTTTTTTCAATCACTGCAGTAGACTAAATCAATTACTTGCTTGTATGTGGTGCTCATGGACCACTGTGCAAGCAAAATGAGCAAGCAGAGAATGTATAAGGCAATCTTATAAAACATTTTAGGAACCTGTATTTAGAAAAATAGTTAAAGATGCAGTATCTCTTAAACCTAGGTGAGAAAATATATCAAATTTGAAAGCAAAATGAAATCTCTTTGTATGCATAGAAAGTAGCATTACAGAGATTGAATGAAGATGGTGAGTGAGGACAAACAACACTCACGTATGAACCTCTAAACCTGACAGAAGAACTCTGATGTGTGACTTCAAAAGGAAGATGAGGCAAGGTTGGCTCACAGTCAACAATAGGCTGAGAGAGATTCAATACCATATAGAAATATCCATTGTAATGATAAAATAATTCTAAACATAAATACACTGGGTACTTGCATGTCCAACTTCAAAACAACAAACACTATTGAAAGTAAAGATGCAGACTGAACTCAAGACAATAACAGTGACTGAATTAATGTAATTATTGTAGCACTACCCACAAAAATCAAATTATGAAGTCAGTCTAGGTATACATCAACATATAAGTAAATTAAAAATGTGATATATTTGAACAATGTAGCATTATTTTACCACAAAGAAGAATAAAATTATTTTATTGACTAGGAATGGACACAGCTGGAAACCATAATTTAAGTGAAATAATACTAATTATTTACAAAAAGGCAAATATTGATTTTCTTTTATTATTATAACCTTTATTTAATTTATAGATATAAAAATTACATGTATACATTGTGTGGTGTGTGTGTGTGTGTGCATACGTGACATAAAAACAGAAAGAGACTGTGTGGGGAAGGAAGGAAGGAGGGAGGGAGGAGGGGGGAGGGAGGGAGGAAGGAAGGAAGGAAGGAAGAAAGGAAGGAAGGAAGGAAGGGCACTGTGGAGTGGGAAGGGAAGGGAAAGTGTGATGGACAAGAGGGATGGGGTAAACATGGTAGGGAAAGAACTGTATGAAGCGCAACATTGTGTGAATGACTGTGTGACAATAATTTTAAATTCATGTTATACTAAGGGCCTGTAATCAGTGCTACTGCCACAACGTCAATTAAGAACATCAGATTTTTAAAGAAAAATAAACCACATGCACAATGACTCATTGCTTCTGATATTTTAGAATCATGAAGCGTTCAATACAGAGCAAATACGATGAGCATTCTTTGGAGCTAGAGAGATGTCTAATTTCCCAGCACCACATGGTGGTTTACCACAGCCTGTAGCTCTACTTCCCTGGGATCTGACATCCTATCTGGCCTCCACAGACACCGATGTGGAGGTGGCACATATTCATGCACTTCATCACACAACATATACACACACACAAAAAGTAAATGACCAAACCTTTGCTACCTGAGTGTAAACAACAGAGAAACAACATGCAGCGGGGCTTAGCAGTACACTACTCAACAAAAGGCAACCCAGGCGTTTGAGTCTTAGTGTTTCCTGTAGTTTTGGTGAAATTCACAGGGGTTCCTCTTCAGGATGAGGGATTCCAGTGGTGTGTACCGTAAACTGGAGAGGCCGGCTAGTGTCTCGATGTGGTTGTCGGCCAGTGATAAATGTTGTATTTGAGGAATCTTTGGTAGTTGCTTGAAAGATGTGATATAGTTTCTGCTCATATTTAAAACCCTGCATCTGGAGGTAATGTGAAAGTCTTGCCGTTTGCTTTCTAAAGTGGATAGTGAACTACCAAACCTCACACCTGCTACACCAGAAAACTGCATAGGAAGTTAAATTACCAAAAGCCGTATTAACCACGGGAGTGAACTGGATGAGTAGACCTGCTATGCACAGCATCTCTTCCCATGTGTTCAATTGATCTTGGAAACGTGACTAACTCCATGTTAGTTCCTCAGCATAAAAGGACATACAAAGTAACTCAACCTGTGAAGAATAACGCCTCTAAGAAACAAAGTAGCTGTTCCTCCTGATTTTGTGTATATATTAAATTCTATAATGAGAAGATGGCTATTTAAATAAGAAATAAACTTCTGCTTTATACAAAAAAGAAATCTACAGAATACTCTTAAGAGACTAAAAGCAAGTTAAGCACTTAAATTCCGTACATTTTCTGGCATATGTCTCTGAATATTTTTTTGCCTTAAAAATCATAATTGTATGAGACTGTGACAGTGGAAGAAGTAGTTCAAAATCTGTTTCTAGCACACTACCTTCATATATGAATAAAGGTATATTTAATACTCCAAGTCAAAATTTTCTAGTTCAGTGTTCTAAATATGCTCTAAACCTATGTGAGCACCATCAAATTGCCTTGTTGCAACCTATTTCTATAAGTCGGGGCAAAATATAATGGATGCATCACTCCTATCTTCATCAGCCTATAAATCACCAGTTTAATAAATGAGTTGGTGTCGTGTGATACAAGTAGCGTGTGTGTGCTTGTTTTAGCATCATAAAGTTTCTTTGAATTTTTGTGCTGTTTTAACTCATTTTTAAAAAATGATCAGAAGTCCATTTAAATGCTGTGTAAGCAGTCAGAGGTTTCACACAGACTTTGAATATGACTCAGTGGTGATGGATATATGGGCACTGCACATTCTGATGTGGTTTACGTGTCCCTGGCTTTGTTTTTTCTCTCCTCTGCAGTGATGCTGATATGTTTCTTTGGTCTGGTTAGCCCAGGATCAGAACACATCCTAATTTCTCTGGGATTCGTGTTCTTTTTACAGAGTCTCTTTTTCCTCCTTCTCTGTTCTCATTTCCTTCCTGTTGCTGTGACAGAGCATGATAAAGGTACTCTCGGGAGGAGAGGTTTATTTAGTTTACAGGTTACTGTCCATCACTAGGGGAAAACAAGGCAGGAGCCTGGGACAGAACCAATGGAGGAATGGTGCTTCCTTAATTTCCTTCAGGTGCTGGTATGGCTCAGCGGTTAAGAGCACTGCCTGCTCTTCCAAAGGTCCTGAGTTCAATTACTAGCAACCACATGGTGCCTCACAACCATCTGTAATGAGGTCTGGTGCCCTCTTGAGGAAGAGACCTGGTCAGTCATCCTCATCAACTTAGACTACGAAACCCAATATGGACAAGTTCAACAGGACCACTATATACAGGCTGCCCATGCATGCTTCAGCATTGCCAGGGCAGAAATTTCAAGTTCTTTAGATATAGCTAGCGTTCTTATGTAAGGCCAGCCTCCCAGGGATGGTACTGCTCCCAGTGGGCTGGGCCCTTAGATATCAATTAGTAATCAAGAAAATGTCAAACAATTGTGTCAACGGACCAATATGATGGAAGCAATTATTCAATAAAATTCCCTCTTCCCAAGTATGTCAACAAAACTAACCATGAGAGTGTTCTAATAAACTCCTGGAGACTTCCTCCTGCCTCTTATGGCCTTCAGCGCTCCTGCCACCTACCCATTCTGCCTAACAGAGCTGACAACAGCTCTCTGCAAAGAGTGCTTTTACACAGCCCCGACTGGAGACACAGAGTGGCTTCAACCATAAGAGTTTGGAATCTTTTGAGGGATGAAGGGGTCCATGAAAAAAAGTTCTAATAATATATTATGTGTAATATTGTATTTGTTTTTGTCATTAGGATAGCAACCTTGGTATCTGTACTATGCACTCTTGAAGATCATTCTCTTGTTAACTGCTTTGCCGAGTTTCCTTACATAAGTGTTCAATAAACGCAGCTAAGTGAAAAATTGCTCACTTGCATACTGGTATTGTGTTTTCCAGTTCACAATACAAGGAACATGGCAAGATTTTTTCAGCTCACCAAATCCATGATTCTAATTACTGTGCTACAAATTAGTAAAGACAAAAGTATCTACACACACACACACACACACAGACACACACACACACACACTAGTCATATGTGTTCACAAAGCAATAATTAAACTCAGAATGGGCACTAGTTACTTGGCAATCTTATGGTGTTTAGATCAACCAGGGAATTATCCACCAACCACAGGGTTTTCCCACCCGAACCAGTCTTCTAAGAATCCCGTGAAAGTTGTCGAGCTGAAAGGGGTCCCCCAAATCCTGAAATGAAATGTTCAGTTTCTGAAGGAAAAACAAAAGTAATAAGTTGTCAGTTTTGTTGAGTTATTATTTAAAGTGTGATAATGCATCTTTTATTAAACTTTCGTTGAAACCATCTCTCCCTTCATCTTCAAAAATGTTCATCGTCCTAAATCATTACAGTGATCTTAGAGGAATCCTGAGGATTCTTATAGGAAGCTGGGTGCTAATCAGAATTACTAAGTGATATAAGGTAAGAGGGAAATGAGAGGAGAGTAGGATTCTCAAGAAAATTCTGAAATTTTTATAGGGGTACAAATTATAGTTGGTAAAACTCTGATGGAGAATGATCTGGCTTCTCCATCCAAGTCTGTCCATTGGCCTTACTTGGAAATAATCAGAAATAATATTTATAAAACTTCCAGAGAAAGACAGACAGCATTGTATTCAAAGGTTAAAACTTTGGTTTGTGTTTAAAACAACTACAAACACATATTGATAAATGACTTTATTTCAAGCACAGTAATTTAAGGTTTAGTTTTAATATCAGTCAACTTTTGGGTATAGGAAGCCAATACTATCTATGGGCTCTGTAACCTCCATTCATAAAAGACAATGGAACATTTTCAATTAGGTTTCACCACTGAGTGCTGCCAATAAAAGCTGTTGGGTAGAAGAGTCACCCCCTTAAAGTACTGAAGCTAATTAATTTGGTATAGTTTAGGAGCTACAGGCATCCTAAGAAGCTGCCTCAGAAAGACTAATGTTTGAGGCTGGAGCGGTGGCTCTGTGGATAAAACTCTTACCACTCAATGGTGAGGATCTAAATTTGAACATCCAGAGCCCATGTAAAAAGCGGGCATGATAGCAAGTGTCTGCAATCCTACTTCTATCATGAGATGGAATGTGGAGAAAGAAGAACCCTCCAAAGCTTGTAGGCCAGCTTGCCTGGAATATGGAGGATATTCAGCAGAGATATTCCTGTCTCAAAGATGAAAGATGGCTGACAACGAAGGTCATCCTCTGATCACCATGTGTTCTCCGTGGTATGTGCACACCCTCACACGTATGCATGCATGCACATATCATAAACACATGAAAAGAAGGTTGAATAAAATAAAATTGAGGTCTTGATATTCTAAACATTAAGTATTATAAAGTTTCATAGTTAAAGGCACAAAAGACTCTTACCTAAAAATAAAACTTAAGAAATAAAAAATGGTCAAACCCATATTCTACACATCAATGTCCCTGATCAATTATCTTATTGACTGTTACTTTGCAATTAGATCTTCCATGATAATTTAGTGTTTATTAAGTCAGCTTTTTATAGTTACCCAAAGGTTGATTATATTTTAACTTTCTTTTTTTAATTTATTCTTTGTGACTTTCACATCATGCATTCTGATGGCACCTATCTCCTGTCCCCTTGCATCTGCCCTCTGCCCCTGCAACTCCCTCCCCCCAATAAACAAAATAAAATTTAAGATTAAAAAAGGAAAACAAAGAAAAAAAAAGAAAAGGGAAATCTCCTCATGGATGTTGCAGTGTGACCGAGTACATCAGGCAGTAAACCATACATGTTTTACATGGAGGTGTTCATGGCAAAGAATCATTTGTTTGGTTGGAGGCAACCTGGTCTCTGTGACCCTTGCAGGTACTTTTCCTGGAATCCCGTTGCTGCCCTGTGTCAATGCAGATCCTGTAGCTCTAGGTCCACAGGATGGAATGGATTTTGGTCAACACTTAACCATGGCTCTGGGCATGGGTGGTTGGAGTGTTGGTCAGCTCACCAGCTCTCCTCGTCTTCAGGACCAGGTGAGTTCTCCACCATTGCCCTGTCTCATTCATCCCTTGCAGCAATCAGCAAGGAGAGGGGCCAGGTCTTCAGCTTTCACATCCTCAGGGTCATTTCTCCTTCACATTTTCCGGGCCAGCTCTACTGCGCTGCCCAGTTGAGGTGCAGGGGACACTATCCTGAGTGCTGCAGTTGATGAGGGGCAGGAACAGCTCTCCCACCCCTTGTGAAGCAGCTGGGATGGGATGTCTCCTATGCCTATGCTGTCACATGATAGATGATTCCTGGGCACAGCTCTTCCTCACGTGTTCATGGGTTAGCATACAGGGGTGGGGGTAATTAAATTTTTTGATGAGCGTTGATTAACTAGTTCCATTGGCCTTTATGTTACCCTATGCTTTAAATTGTAGCTGTAAAGAATGACTGTGCCAAAATAATCCCCTTGAAAGAGAAGGCTGGAACTGAAGGTCAGAGCCTTGCAATGCACTGTTTATCTTTTCTAACATAAATGAGTGGGTACACTGTTAAATTCGAAAGGGATCATGCATCCATTTATTTCATAAGAATGATTTAAAATTAATTTTCAAGAAAGTGTTATATTATAAACATGGTATTCTGCTTTACATCGTCCATCAATACTCTCTGCAACCTTGAGAAAACAACTTTTTTTTTCTGGGCTTCTTCTGAAAGGAGGAATTTAAAACAGACACTTTACAATCCCTTCCCATACATTAATGATTCTATGACATACAAAGTCAGCTCATGAAGTAAAGGATGAATCGGGAGACCCTAACCCAAAGCTTCTGAATTCACGTTCACGTTTAGATGTCCTAAGACCCTCCAGTGTAGTTTAATCATTTTATAGAGTTACAATGAGCATGATTTTCTCTTCTATTGCTATCAATGCTACCAATGACATTGCCAAATAAATATACAATCCTCTGCCAGCCGGTGACTTTTAAGGGGACTAAATTAGAAGCCAATTGATCACAGGCAGTGTCACCTATGGAGTGAGCAGGATGACTAATCACAGGGCTGTTTCAGAGCCAGTAACTCAGTCAGCTGAGCTTCACCATGTGAGATCATAGCTCATACCTGCCCCGGTGAAAGAGTTCATTTACACAGGTTCCATGTAGGCAAGGTTGCCCACCCTAGCCGCCCAAAACTTTCACTGTGACCCATCAATAATGAAATTCTAGATACTATCACAAACTTACTGATACAAATTACATGAAATTTGGCAGTTTAGAAATCCTTTTATTTTTGTGTTATGTGTTAGATGTTTTGCATGCATGTGTGTCTATGTCTACCACATGGGTACAATGACCACAGAGGACAAAGAGGGCATTGGATCTTCTAGTCCTGGAGTTACAGAGAATGTGAGCCACCTTGTGGGGCCTGGGTACTGAACTTGGGACCTCCAGAAGAGCAGTCAGTGATTTAACCACAGAACCATCTGTCCTGCCATATTTTTTTTTAAATAAAGGGACGATTTTATATTTCACTTATTTTCAACTTTTCCAACATTTAACAATACTAACATAGGCAGACAGTGGTGATGCACACCTTTTATCGCAGCACTCAGGAGGCAGAGGCAGGCTGATCTCTGTGAGTTCAAGGCCAGCCTGGTCTACAGAGCTAGTTCCAGGACAAGCTTCAAAGCTATAGACCTGTCTCTAAAAACCAAAAAGAAGAAGAAAAAAAAAAAAGAAAGAAAAACAAACAAACATTACTGACATAAAGGTAGAAAGCACATGGCATTGTCAGGATGAACAGAAAGTGGGGGGAAAGATGGACTTTTAGATGGATATCTGGAGCTGCTGGACGTTTTAGTTCTTATGCTAGAAATTGCCACTTAAGAAAAATGCGCTCCCTGAAGTTCTTATCATTTTAAATGAGTACTGCTGTAGCCTATCAGCAGAGAGGGCAGGCTTTACCAGAGCTCACCTTGCAATCCTCCCAGTTTTCTTGCAACCACATTTCCCATTTGTTTTTCTCAAGGACTCTTTTCTTTGGAGTCAAGGCGCACCTCACTTGTCTGGAGAGTAACCATTCTTCAGAGGGTCCTAAACCAAAAGCACAATGTGAAACTGCAGAAGAGGTCAGGAGAGCAGGATTGGGGCTTTTGCTTGACTTTTTTTCTTAAGTGTTTGGAACTTGCTCTCTATCTGGATGGAAAAGAACATTTTATATATTAATCCCTTCTGATGTATGCTCTACCCCATTACCATGCCTAATCCAGGTAGAAGGAAGCTGGATCCCGTGACCATACCACATGACTTCTCCACATTTTTTTCTTTATAAGTATCACCAGAAGTGTTTTTCTTAAAATTTGCCCAATGGACTTCCTCTCATGTATACAAGTTCTCTGTCACTGGTTGAAATTATGGCTATGGAACCCATAGTAGAAGGTCAACTGGGAGGCTAAACTCCTGATTTGGAAACGGGGAATCAGATTCATAGATACAGCAATAACACATAGGTAAGACCCGCACCCTGGTTTCCCTGTACCCCTGTCTTCTGAAGAAGCCCTGCTTCTTCCCTTAGAGCTCTCAGCACATCGTGGGTTACACAAGAGGAGATGGAGCCAATGATTTTATTTCTTTTTCATGTATCAATTTTAATCTTCAGTAGAATTTACAGAAAAGAGAGTATAGTTAACAGGAAAACAAGGACAGTTTCAGATGATTTAAATTCACACATATATAGACCATTAGCACTAAATGTATATATTTATATACATAAATAATGCATGTATTTATATGTAAAACCACTGTTTCATATTCAAAAGATAATTAACAGTAAACTTTTACCTGAATGAGTTGAGTGTGAACCAGTGGTAGAACAACTGCCTGAGATATGGAAGATTGAGTTTAATTTGCAGTAAACACACACACACACACACACACACATTCACATGTAGATTCCTTTTAAAATTTGAAATAGCATATTACTAGTGCAAACAATATTTAAACTATATATCATCTGTCATTTTATTAGAACACTCTAAATTCTGGGCATAGGTTTTAAGTCTCAAATGTAATTTAATATTTTTTTACAACTACTAAAAAAGTAACAAGAGTTACTTTCACTTTCACTCATGGAGGAAAAATCAGAATGTAGAATTAACCTTTAGTCCAATGCAAATTATAACTAGTAGACAAAAATGAGGAGACCCACTAGAATATCTAATCTTTTCTCTCTTTGGTCTCTCGATTCGGTGAGCTTTTTATCTGATCACTTTCCCTGTGAGACTCCATCCCTTCCATTTCAATGTCTGGAGACTCCTATCTTCCCCTTACACTGCAGCTACGTTCTCAGGAACCTCCTGGTAAGCTGCCCAAGAGCATCCAAGCAGCATTTGCTGTGGAGCATGAGCACTCAAAACACGACAGTCTTGTCTTACTGCCTGCCCATCAACTCAGTCTTGTTAACAGAGCTGCCCACATCTTAATCTAATTTGTATTTCCAAAGCAATTTTCTACTATTCTCTAATATTCTCCTCCCAATAAGATTTGTTCCCAGTTGTCACAGTTAGGAAAGCTTGTTCTGCTACTGATCTTGAGGTGCATGGAAAGGAGCCAAGTGACTCTAGATAATGGACTTTCAGCTACTCATCTTCATTCAGTTCTTTGCGCATCTAAAAATACCAGAAAGGTCAGAAACAAGGACCCGATGTGAGCTGAGTTTGAGGGAAAACATACTTGTTTGGCATTCATAATTATTTATAAAACATTTATTTCTAAAACAAGTGGCCAACATATGCTTTCTTATTTTCATAATCTGCTACACTGTTGATTGAGCTACTCCAAGCCAAGCTAATTTTTCTATCAGCCAGAGCCCCTGAAACAACTTGGGGGTGAGCTTTCAAGGCTGCCTTCCAGCTCTCATATACTGGATTTGTAAATATTGGAGCTGTGGCCTTTGTACTCATTTCTGTCTATTTTTCTGGAATTCACGGCTCTGCTCTTTCCAAAAATAAAGATACTGGGAGAAGGAACACACTGGAGACACCACAGGCCAGGATGGCTCTCGTGGCATGTTTGTCTAGATGATGATAAGACACAATGATTCCTTTTGTGAAGGATTTTTGGAAGCAATAAGAGAGAGTCCCATGTTTCATTTTTCTGACACAAGCATTAGTCTTTTTCACCAGGGGGAGATGTAGGTCAAGTTGTCATCTGGCCTATTTCTGTCACAATGAACTGCACTGTGGTAACTCAGGAAATCCTTTGACCCTGAGTGTGGTAGGGTCAACAACTTTGCAAATAAGATAGGCTCAGCTAGGAAATGTCCTTCATCATTGAAGACTATTGGAAATAAAATCCATAGTGGACAAAGCTTTAAAAATCTACCTAATTGACCTTAGGTACCCTCAAACAGTACTGTCTTGAACCCTCTCCACATTTGGAAGTGCTCTCTGTGTGCTGAATACCCGACTTTTGAAGCTCTGCCCTGTACTGTTGGGTTGAATGCTATTGATTTTCTGGTCATTTAATTATTTCTCTTTAGAGTAGCTTCCGAAGATTTCCTTGATATTGGAGGTCAAAGGTCATTTCCTCTGTGAGAAGTTACATTAAATTGGTCTTTTTTACTCCTCCTGGGTTAGTAATTGAAGATCTATCTTAGCCGCTAAGACTATAGACTGGAGTACCTGACAGCCCAGGGGTGTTGGCTCTCCCTCCCTATCTCACAGCCAATGTTTGTCCCCTTGCTGGATGTGTTGCTAAAAAACGGCAGTCAAAGAATCACTTTGTGGAGAGATTTTCAAACGAAATAAATCTTTCAGAAGGATTCTGTCAACAATGGGCTCGTTTGCCTCATTTAATTGGAACAGGCTAAGTCACCCTGGATCCAGCAATCAAAGCCTCGGGAAATTGCTGTTTATCACACACCAGATAACCTTGCTCCCCTTACCAAGTCTTTGAGAATGGACCATTGGGACAGTGGAGACCGTCTAAAATAGATTTGATAAATGGTTGAGGATCTAATCTCAAAGGAGGATAATTCTCATCAGCATGCTCTTGAGAGCATTTGTTTTTCATCTCATAAAGCAAATTTAAACCAAATTAAGGGCATTGTAGAAGGGTCATCTGTTTTCTTTATAGTTTAAGGTGATGGACTTTTATCCAGGGTTTTCTTCCCCGTAGGCAATGCTCTGTTTCTTTTATGATTAGTCACTTAGAAGTGATTGGATGCTGTTAATGATGGGAGGAAGGGAAATGTGCCTTCATCTCGGAAGAGCAATGGCATCCTCTGCATGAATGGTTACTATTGTCATAGAGTCGGATTGGTTTTACTGATTGATGACCTCAGCACTCGACCTGGCCCTTTAAATCAGGGAGGAAGGGAGCCTGTGCGCTGTCTTTGTACATGCTCACTTTCAGACTCCTTTCACGACCTTGTGTTCCTTCAGTTCTGTAGTTCCCATCACACCTCAGCCCTCCACCTGTGCCCAGAATATTTCTTTTTTTTCTTTTTTTTATTGAGAAAAGGAAGAAAAAAAAAACAAGTTTCCACCTCCTCCCAGCCTCCCATTTTCCTCCCCCTCCTCCCACCCTTCTCCCCCTCCTCCCATCCTTCTCCCCCTCCTCCCACTCTTCTCCTCCTCCCTCTCCAGTCCAAAGAGCAGTCAGGGTTCCCTGCCCTGTGGTAAGTCCTAGGTCCTCCCCCCTCCGTCCATATCTAGGAAGGTGAACATCCAAACTGGCTATGCTCCCACAAAGCCAGCACATTGCGTAGAATCAAAACCCCGTGCCATTGTCCTTGGCTTCTCATCAGCCCTCATTGTTCGCCATGTTCAGAGAGTCCAGTTTTAACCCATGCTTTTTGCATCAGTGTGGCTGACAAAATCATCAAGCACTCCAAAAGCACATTTGTACATACATGCACATGTACACACACACACAAACACCACACCAATGTTTTTCCCTTGTATACTGCCTCACTGTCTGTCAAATGTTTCTCCTCAAAACACTCAGCATCTCATAGCAAGGCCTTCAGATAATCTCCAGAAGAATTTGCTGTCATCATTTAACAAATGCAGGCAGGCTCCACAAGCCCATACTAGAGGAACAATATCACACTGTGGTGTAAAAAAAACCCAGAAATGTGATTTTTTTTTTCACATGAGTCCCTTAAAGACCCAAACTGACTCCTGTCCATCTCATCCAGGGGATGTGGCTCCCTCTCCTGTGTACCGACAAGCTCCTCCCTCCATATTTGGTCTTAGCATCTTCTAATCTCCCTCCTTCCTGATTTTCTGAAATTTTTCTATCCTTCAAAAAGTAGTGTAATGTTTCTAAAGGCCACGTCTAATTTATGTGGCATAATGTTACTTACCAGTATTTTTAAAATATATGTTAATGCTTAGCTGCCTATAGAGTTGATAGCACAAAAGTTGCTATGTAAATGTGTTTTGTACCAGGTTTAGGAAAATGATACTTAAGTCTTCCTTTCTTGACTGAGCCTGACTTGGAGACACATATTATGTGGGTAAAAGCGTAGTACTGGGAGAAAGAAATCAACAGATTAACATCTCTGACATCACTTTACAAAATCGATCAATTATATAACATACTGTGTCACTGCAGTACTTTAATAGAGATGAGAAATGTAATGATATATTTGAAGTTTCATAAAGACCAAAATTTCAGTGAAACAGGAATTGCATAATATTGTTTCACTGACTTAAGGGGGATAAATACATAAAGAGAGGAGAAATGCATAGTCCCTTTCTACAATTCTATTCTACTAAAGTACACATCCAGTGACATGAGAAACAGATTCTGAGAAGATGAGCATTCCTGCTCAAGAAGAGAGATAGAGTTCACTTTTCCTCTGCATTTTTACTCTGTCATGGTCCTCCAACAATTGGATGGTTCCTACCTGTGCTAGGGAAGGCTAAATCTTTCTTGCTCAGTCTGCTAATTCAAATGATAGTCTTTCAACAATATCTTCACAGGCAAAGCCAGATAGAACACTTTGCCATCTCTTTATACGTTCCTTAATCCAGGTAGGTTGACAATTAAATTGATCACCATTAGAGGGTGTTTCAATACAAATAAATAAGGCTTGTATTAATTTTCCTGGGTTGGCACCACTCAATCACTGAGGCCCAGAGAGCTAAAAGGCAGAGGGGAGATGAGCCCACTCTCTGTTCTAGAGCTGGGACTCATCAGAACTCCATATGCCCTGGCCTTTAGACTCTAGGCCTTTTATGAGAAGTCTCCCATTAGACTCCAGTGAAAAGTCACAAACTAGCTTCCCTGTTTCTGAGGTCTTCAGATTCAGTCTCAAATCCACTACTAGTTTTCCTGGTTCTTCAAACTTGTTGACATATTTTGGTACTTCACAGCTTCCATAATCATGTAAGCCAATTATTATAATCAATATCTTACAATTTTATCTATAGACAAAAAAGACATGTTTCTCTGGAAAGCCCTAGTTATTGAATATTCTCTTCTATTTGTTTTATTATAGATTTACACTAGATTTTATAGATAATAATTTATTATAAATAATAATAAACTATTGATTTATTATATTTACTAAGCAGTGTAAGGGCATCAACTGAGGCATTATTCATACTTATAAAACAATAAATTGATTTCTAAAACTGACCACTGATTAAATACACTTAAATGTTCAGGTAATACAAATGTATAAGTTGAAAATACATGTTTTAAGTGGTAGCATATTAAAGAGAAATGAATAAATATGTTTTCATATTTATAATATGTATATATGAAAATCTGGTTGTTGTGGGAATTCCTTTAGCCAATAGCCTTAGATACCAGTCCATTAGTGTGTGGTCTGAGGTACTATAAACACAGACAGGAAGCATGCTCACTCCTCTTTTTCCTTTAGCTTGGTTGGTGGTTGATTTCAGTTTCCATCCCCAGCACCCACAGAGCAGAGGAACACAGCAGCTTTCTATTGTGTGTGGTCCCCAATAAACATTTGTTATCCTGCATTATGGGCTCTTGTGGACCTTCTTTAATTACACAACATCTGTTTATTTTAGGTGGTTGGTTACAGGACCTTTTTTATCTTTCTATTTGGTATTTAGTACTAATTATTATTTTCATAATGTTCTAAAGATAAAGTTACTTATAAACAATCCTTTGCTATTACAGAAGAAGAAAATTTAATCCACAATATTTTTCCCATCCCCAAGGAATACAGGAATATATTTTAATATGCACTGTGGTGGTTTGAAAGAAAATGGGCCCCATAGTTTCATATGTTTACGTCATTAAGGATGGGTTTTAAAGTTTTATAATCACATACCAGGCCCAGTATCTCTCTCTTTTCTCTCTTTCTGTCTCCCCCACCCACCCCCATGCCCCGTCCTTCCCTCCCTTCGCCCTTCTCCTTCTTTGGCTTCTGTTTCTGGATAAGCAAACTATCAATTAAATACTTTCTTTTATAATTGTTGCCTTGGTAATGATATCTCTTCATAGCAATTGGACAATGACAAAAACATACATACACACAATAAAATCTATTCTTGGGCAATGTAGCTGACTTCCTTGAATGTCATGCTCTTCTATATTGTACCCTGCAAGATATTTATAAGAATCTGATGGAAGCTTAAAATAAAAGAGAAGAGAAACATTCATCTATTATATGTATACAAATACATCATATAGTGTATTTAATTTACTTGTATGCATCAAGTGTTTAGTCAGACTAAAGTCTGCATGTCTTGTGACGGAAGCCACCTCAGTGAATTTCACATTATGCATCTTCACGTCCTGTGTCCCAGCCCTTGAAATTTTATATGTTTGATGGTCAACAGAGTGAATACATATGTATACACATGTTCATTTACATAAATATACATGCATATACATAAAATCATATATATATATACAATTATATGTATAAAGGCACTAAGAGTCTAACACACTTTAATTGTTTGTTTACTATTTCATGATGAATAATTGATTGTAGGACAGGACTGACTTGTAAGATTGCTTTGCTAAATGGACCCAATTCATTATATAACTCCTGTAAACTGTTCCATGTGTGAAAGATCTATCCTTATGAAGTTACATGAAAGAATCTTTCTGTCTGTGACTACTATATTATATGTCTGACGGTATTCATTACCTTCCTAAGTAACTCAATTTGCCACACACATCTTGGTTTATAAACTATTAATCATCCTGTTGGCTTCTCCTGTGAAGCAGTCCTATATTAACGCTAAATTTAAAATGTGTAGCATTTATGGAATGAAATATTTCCGATTCTGTAATCTTCTTTTTTTTTTGGAGTCAGATTAGCACTGAGTAGAACATGCGCTTAAACCATGTTCTGGGGTAATTTTGCAGGGTACTTCCTGCTGTTCTAGAAGCCCTGAGTTCAGTTTCCAGGACATAGAGTTAGTGTCTCGCAACTCCCTGTAATTCTGGCTCCAGGGGATTACAGTGCCTCTGGTTTCCAACTGTTATTTGTTATTGCAAAGGTTGTCACCAGTCAAAATTCCCAGTATTTTGCATTTCTGGTGACATTTCTGAAATTAACATAAACAAACAAATAGAATTTATATTACTGAACAAATGCTATCTAAATATACACACACACATCATAGATTCATTCTTCTGTTATTCATTGCTACAAACACGCAGAACAGGCAAACTCAGGGTAAGTGGTTTAACAAAATATCAACAAGGCATTAAAAACAACTGCATTAATCTTACTGGGTCACTCACATAGCTCTTGGTTTAAATTTGTGTAAATAGTATAAAAAGCATTTCAACTTCTAGATAAATTTATCCTTCGGGTGGTAAATAGAAATTAAACATGAACTTTTTCCCTATGGCATTCAGACATTTAGTGAGCTAATACACATGTTAGTATGTACTGTGAATTGTTTTCTGGGCTTTTAAGTCATAATGCTTTTCGTTCTTGGCCCAACATATGGGATAACTGGAAAAAGACTGTCACAAATTAAATTAGGAAAGGACAGCTTTAATCCACAGATTTTGAGGCTAGGAGAATCGTCAGCGTTGTTTAAGAGAACTTCCTTCTCTTTTAGAAAACCTGTGTTGGGTTTCCAAGACACAAGGTTATGTGTTTCACAACTGCCCATGACTGTGGCTTCAGGGGATTAGAGTACCTCTGGCTTCCACCAACAACTGCACTCAAGAACACATACCCAAAGAGTGAAGCACATTCACACATATAATTAAATTCATACGGAAAATAGAATTTCAAATTTTGATCTTTCGATTTTATTATTTAGTCCATTGATGATCTGCATTCTTTAATATATAAACTACATCTTCATTACAAAAATAGATTATCATCCAAAATCTGATTAACAGATGCTAAAATGTTAGGACTGCTAGTGTAATTGGTTGAAATAATCAGTTGTGGCTAATGAAGTTTCTAGTAATTAAGTAATTGCTTTTGTGAACTGTCTCTAAAACAATAAACACAGCTCTCTCTTAGATTGGTAAACTGCAGTGGTTGACTTATTCTTGGCTGTATGGTTCATATGGTTATAAATAGGCTCAAAGGTTTATACCTTTTCAGAATGTGTTCTCTCTAGATTCTGTTGTGGAATCTAGGTGAAATTTGCTGTATAGAAAAACTTCCTGCACATCCAGTTCCCTAGGGATGCCTTGCCCCATTGTTCCTTTGCACTTCTTTATGAAGCTAATAGTGGAAATAGAAGGGAATTTAAGCTAAAGCTGTATTTAAGAAAACAAAAAAGAGAAAAAAATAGCGTTCATCTTTACAGCTGAAATCCATTTTTTTTTAGTAGTTATCTGATTTAATTTGTGGCTTCTGATCTTTCAGGCAAATAAGCTGGGTGTGTCTTGCTTACTGTTGTGCTTATTTGTTGATGTGATATGGCGTGTGACCATTTCTTTCTCTACATGACAACAATTAATATCCATATATTGCCTTATGGCTTTTTCCAATTTTGATGGCTCGATTGATTTGTCTAGAGCCTCCTAATTAGGTTTCTTTAAATATGTTCTTCATTTGTTTTTAGATTGGCATAATACTGGTTCATTGTGTACTTTGTTATAATTATTAATATTATTTTATACATACATACATACACATACATACATACATACATACATACATACATACATAGATGATCCTCTGTTGGGTGAAAAGCTTATGTCAGACATTGGGTATACAAAATTGAATAAAATGCAGTCATTGTGTGTGAAAGCCTCATTTTCTATAATTTGAGAGCACCCATGTAAGAACTCTCTTTCTCCTGTTGTTGCATGTTAAATATAAGCCAATGTGTTATTTGAAACATAATTTTAAGTTCCATTGCCAATGGAAAAATATTACCTGGGACGATATTCCAGAATCTGAATGTGGACGGCATATTCTGCTCCATGAAATACCTGAATAGGTGTGGGACTCCTTGAGGTCAGAGCAGTATGACGTGTCCGATGCACAGGACTCCCTGGGATCAGAGCAATATGACATGTTCGAAGGGCAGCTCTCTCTGCTACTTGTACTTTTTTGATCTGAGGATCTGAGGGAAAGAATGTGTTTAAAGTGTCTTTGTGTGTCTTTTACTGCCTTAAAAATAAATACCTTTATTTAAAATAACAGCAAATTATAAGCAGAAACTTTCATTTATAGAAGACACAAGTGATACTCTAAGAGTTTATACCTTGTCATCATCCTAAACACACACACACACACACACACACACACACACATCTATCTATCTATCTATCTATCTATCTATCTATCTATCTATCTATCTACCTATCCACCCACCCACCCACCCACCCATCTATCTATCATCTATCTATCTATCTATCTATCTATCTATCTATCTATCATCTATCTATCTTTTTGGTTTGTAACCACTTAAAACAAATGGTCTCTATTCCCAAAACAAGCACATCTGAATGAATTGCCTGCCTTAGAAATAGAAACAGTCAGCACAGAAACAGTCAGCACACTCCCAAGTTTATCAGATGCCGAGGTGCTCATGCCATTGACTGGAATTTCATTACCTATGGATCTACAGAGCTGACTTGGTACCTGCCAGCCTCCTTACACACTCTCTCTCTTGTATCATTTCACAAATCTGAGCCATCAATGTTCCCTGAGAGTTATCATTAAAATTGGTAGCAAACAAACTGAAAAGGAATTTCTGTAAATAACTTCTTTCACATGGAAATACTACCCAACCATTCCACTTGATTGTCTAGTTTCTTCTACATTCTTCTTTATTTTTAAAGTGAAATAGAAAGTACCTTTATTTCTGTTATTGTATCCTTCTGTACCACTTCCCTGTCTTCTTATTCAATCTTACACCTTTCTCAGCAGTTGTTATACATTTGTCTTCCAGTAATAAGTATACATAATTGAAATATCTATAATTTTAAGTCAAAATGACATGATTTGTGTTAAGAAGCGGGTTTTGTTTGTTTGTTTGTTTGTTTGATTGATTGAAGCAGTATTTAGCTGTGTAACAATCCTTGTTGTCCTGGAACTTGCTTTATAGACCAGGCTTGTCTCCAACTCACAGAGATCTGCCTGCCTCTGCCTCCTGAGTATTGTGCTGGGGTTCAAGGTATTAAAGGTATGTACCACTATGCCTGGCAGCCTTAGAAAGTAAGTTTCAGTAAAGGACTGTCAAGACTAAACAATAAAAATATAAAATAAAAATAAGTTTAAAAAGGTTGTTTCTCTATCTTGAGGCTCCCTTCTCTCCCAGTAGGTTACATTTCAAACTCAAGAGTCTGCTGTTGTTGCTATTACCACTTGTAGGCTTTATTAAAATGTTTAAAAAATCAGAAAGCATAGCTTTATTCCCCACACACCGTAGCAGTTTTTGTCCTGTTCTAGAACTTCCCAGAGGGTACGGTGCTTTGGAAACACATTTAGAGGAGCTGCAGAACAGCACTGCAGCCTGTGAGCTTCACGAATGCTAACGGAAGCAAACCCTGACGTCAGCAAAGACACTTTTAGCTAATAATAATGACGGGAGAAAACTGGAAGGAAATTAAAATAATACCCTTAGGGAATTTTACATCCTACATCTTTGATTTTTAATTTATTCTTTTAAAATAATAAAATGTGTAAATAACATCAGAATACAACCAAACATGGGTAAATGGTAGCTAGTGGTTCTCAACTCAAATAATGTTCACAAAATGTGAGGTTGAGTTACAACAACAACAACAACAAGAAAATCCTCTGCATCTCTCTATTGGTTCTTAAACATGAAGTTTTTCCTTCACTGGTATAATTTTCCTGAAGTACAGCAGAGAGGGAAATGATCTCAAAATCAGAAAATCTGACAAAAAGAGCGACTTGGTGGTTTCGTGTGTGTGTGTGTGTGTGTGTGTGTGTGTGTGTGTGTGTTGGGGGCAGAGCATGCAAAGTGGAAGTAAGTCTAAAAGCAAGTGAAAGCCATCCCATTACCCTGTTTACATTACCGTTTTTCTGGTTCATTTGTTTATTGGTTATTCTGGGATCAAAGCCAGGGCCTTGCTCTCATGAAGCTCCTGCTGTGCCTCTGAGCCCCAGCTTTAGCTCTACACTTTCTTGATTTTAAGTAGAACTCTTTGTGACATTATCTTAATAACAACGAGCCATTATAAATGTAAGTGGATAATGAGAACCTTTGTAATAACAGTGGGAAAATAGCCAATACCTCCTTCCTTTCTCCCAACCCTTTCCACCACCCTACTTCCCCATCTCCAGTCTCCCTCCTACTGCAGGACGGGAGCTAAGACTATTAGGAGCTGTAGATGACCACTTTGACCATCATGGGTATGACATTTCTGCTTTCTCCCCTTACTTTTTTCTGCCACTCCTGGGCAGCACGGAAGTAAGCAGCGACCAGGAGTGATACCCCAGAAAAATGTTGTGATAAACCCTTCGTGTCTCAAATGCAATATGGAATATGGATTTTGTTTCTTCATTCTGCTGTTTGCTTTGTTTTATTTAGAAATCTCAAGAAAACAGAAGGATTGTTGACCCGTTGGAAAACAAAACTCTAAAGTATCTTCTAAGTCATATAACTGCTGCGTCCACAACTGTCCTAATGGGCACAATACCGAAGACCACATTGCAATCCTTGTGAGTCCTATCCCTTTGGGCTGTGGTGATGGCTGAGATCCAGACAAGGCACTCAGCATCCATGCCATCACTTCTTTATCTCCAGCATTCAGAAGCTAAGGCAGAAGTTTCCTGACTTAGGTTTCACCATGCTGACTTTGCAATGTTCTTGCCGTTACTACTGACATAATAATTCTTTTGCTGTTTTATATTTATTTGTGTGGGCACCACATGTGAATGAAGGTCAGAAGATAACCCAAGGGAATCAGGTCTCACTTTCTACATTGTGGGTTCTTGGATGTCACCATCCTTACAGGCAGGTACATTTATCTGCTGAGCTGTCTTGCTGGCCCATACTACTTACATAATGTTAGAGCTGATACTTTCCAAACACTTACATTTTGTTAGGCAGGCACTGCATGAAAAATTTTGCATGGATTCACACACTCAACTTTTCTACATTTCAAATAAAATATGCAACTTTTTTATTGATTTTTGTTGAGCTCTACATTTTTCTCTGCTCCCCTCCTTGCCTCTCCCCTCCCCTTCAACCCTTTCCCAAGTTCCTCATGTTCCCAATTTACTCAGGAGATCTTGTGACATTTTTATTTTGCTTTTGTAGATAAGGAAATTGAAGCCCAGAGAGTGGGGTGGTTTGAATGTCAAATGCCCCTCATGCACATAGGTCCAGGTATTTAAACACTTCATTTCCAGTTGTTGACACAGTTTTGGTAGGTCTAAGTGGGGCAGTTTTACTGAAGTGACATTGTCACTGGGCATAGGATAAAAAAGTATATAGTCTCTGAATCATTGCTTGAAATTGAGCATGTGATCTGGCAGCTTCCTTTCATTCCTTACTTTCTCAGTAGTCATGCCAACCTGCTGCCCCCATGACAGTCTCTTCACCCTCTGGTAAATAAGGACAAGGAAACTCTTCCTTCTGTAAGGTGCCTTGCCCATGGTAATTTATCATAGCAACAGACATGCACCAATAAAGAGAGAGTAGTTTTCCAAAGCCCCCACCCAATAAATGTCCATTAATTAGCCACTAGGATTCACATGAGAGGGAGGTATCAGATAAATACTGCCCTGCTTTAAGGAATTATCAAACTCTGTCCTTATTAGGGTACACTTGATAAGGCAAATCATTACTATGGAGTTTTCTTATTCTGAGTGTCCCACTTGGCCATATATAAAGTATTTCATTATTGACTAGCACCTACAATTATGAAAAGTTCTCATTCACTGCAGCCCTGGTTAAACTTTCAAATGTGGAACTAGATGAGAACATCATCCTAGACCCCAGCATTCTGCCTACAAAGCTTGTTCCTCACTCCCCTCACTTCCAAACTCACCAGACAGATGCAGCCTACATGGTATATTGGTTTGCTCAATTTTCATCTTTCTGCTGGACATGAACAAACAGCAATCATAAATTACCAATCTAAACCCTTATAACAGAGGAATTAGTGTTATTAATGCTACGGAATAAAGCTGTCCTAGAGAAAGTGCCATGGCTCATGCTGCGCAGTGGCCTTCGGACATGATTTATCCTGTCTTTAAATATAGGTGGCCCTGTCTGAACTGGTCATCTATTCTTGTTTTTTAAACATGTAGAGTGACTAACAAGAAGCTATCAGATGAGCTGAGAAGACAGGATGAAAAAAGAACAATGAGAACTAATCCGTTCCCAAGCACCTTCCATCGGGAGGCTGTGATGTTCTTTACAGCCATGAATTTATAACCTCATAACGTGTCTGCAGCAGTGGAAGCTATCAGTTCAACTATAAGGACTAGCTGGCAGTTCCATAACTTGTTAGGTGGCTCAGGGAGGAAACGGCAGGCAGCCCGCCCCTCAGGGTGAAGCTGAGCTCCTTGGCTGGAAGAAGTGACACTGGGCACATCTGAAGGCCCCGGGTGTGTCTTCTATGGCACTCAGGGTGAGAAAAAGAGCTTTCAGATCAACTCAGTTTCTAAAGCATCCATCATGGTTATTGTGGAACTTCTGTGACAGCTTTCGATCCAGGGAGGAGGGAAGAAGGCTCAATTTAGCTTTCAGTTAGCAAATAGCACCCTTCCCAAAACTTCATGCTCCTCCTTCACTCAATAAAGAAGGAAGAGAGAGAGAGAGAGAGAGAGAGAGAGAGAGAGAGAGAGGAGAATTGGACTCCTGAACCAAAACCCAGGGAGATTTTTGCTGACACCAGGCAATTTTGACATATGACATAGTTACTTTTACAAGAGAGCATCACATTGGAATACAATGAGATCATTGCATTCTGCCCCTGATTTAATAAATTTTTCTTTTTTTAAATTTTTAGTCTAGTATTTTAATCCTTTCTATGACTATGTTTTATTTGCTTGCACACTGACAATGTCTGTGCTCTCAGCATGCTGGGGATGATAATTAAGTAACAGGCAGTAAGAGCGATAATTCTCAGTGGAACGCTCATATAAAGCAGAAGTAACTGATATTTGAGAGTTTAATTTCTGAAATGGCAAATGAAATGTACTAGGTTTAAACTCAGAGATTATTACTACTTTCGGGTGGCTCTAAATTCTCAGGACTAAACCCATATAATGCTTTATTAACCAGCTCCTCTGGAAAACTGTCTGTTAGGACATTCCAAATGTTTTCCTTTAACCCAGAGTCTAGGACCACAACAGGCAAGTCTGAGATGATTTATATTGTTACTAGATAAGAGCAACATTTAATTTTGAAATTTAAATTAAAAATTTTTAAATTTGAAAAACCGTGCAACTATATTTGCTTATTTCCTCTGAGTCTGTCTGAGTTAGATTTTATCATACTTATTTTTCATATATATATCAAATTAAAATTCAGCTCAGGAACTAATATATATTGTAATAAATATTAGTAATGTAAACAACTTTTTATTTCTATAAATTTGGCTTACTCCCATTGCTACCCCCCAAATCTAGCCTTATAAGCATCAATGTGTCGCAAATTTATGTACAATAAAAGTGAGAAAGCAAAGAAGAGCCTTCCACATAGAAAAAGCTTTTAAATTGCAGAGGGCACAGTGATATTTATAAGAGCGAAGGCTGTGCTCAAATACTTGTGCCAAGGACGATATAAAGCCTTTATACTCTCTGAAAGTCATATTCAGAAAGTGGAGACCTTTGTTGACCTAGCACTCACCGTCTGCTTAGGTTTTGACTCTGTTCTTGTTACAGTTTTGAAAATGTCACCAGGTTCCGTGCCGCCAGAGAGGAGAATCAATACTGATGGGCAAGGGATGGGAATCAGTCTTGTGATAAAACATAAAACTGCCTAACCTTAAATGAAGAGAACTCCTTTAGGAAGTCCTGTGAGCAACAGTGTGCAGACAATGTGACTGGCAGGAAATATAAGCTCATGTAAAGCTCACAATTTACCTCCTAGCACAGGTAAAACTGAAGCCCCTAACACTATACAGAACTTCTATTCAGCTGAAAAGGACCATTTTGTCTGTCAGTTTTCCAAATTAGGAAGCAGTTATATTTCCATAATAAAATATATTATGACACAGACTGAGGTTGCATGTCTGGCTCATGGACCATTCTGCCATTTCATCAGTTCCAGGTCTAAGAATTTGACTACAGGCAGTAAGCAGAAACCATAACTAGTTCCTGTATTTTATGAAGCCACGGTGTACAGAATACTGAAGGCACAAAGTGTGAATCTCATGCTTTAAAAGATGGTAACCCAGTTATACAGCAATATAAAGCAAAAACAACAAAGAAACAACCAAAACCCTTGAATAAAATTACAGTCTTCCGAATGCACATTGTTCAGTTATCTACAAGATTTGTGACGCATTTAGGAGACACCGATGAGACGTGGATCCAGGGAAGAAGGAATAGGCTTTTCCTGTAACTTATTTAGCATCTCTTGTTGGCAGTAAATGGATTTATTTGAATCTACCCAGTAAATATTAATAGATATTCCCTTTTCATTGTCTTATTTATTCCCTTGAAATTCACACCTACTTTTTAGAAGAGTAACTGCAGACATATTTGCTGCACATGAACTGCATTCGAGTTTACAGAGTCTACAGCTAGTTCCAAGTGTTGGGCACATGATGGTGGCTGAGTTTGTTGCATTCTGGAAGCAACTTTCATCAGCCACCAGGTCAGCACTTCACATTGTTAACTGCAATATAATCTGGTAACATTAGCTTCGCTTGCTGGACTTTCATGTTCTCAAGTAATAATAAAGGTCACCTTTAATTGTATTTCCCTACCTTTCGAGCATGTCTGACACGTGAAAATAAAATCCCTCTTGCTTCATAAAAGCTATTTCTCTGAAGATCATCTTTCATACATTTCCAAGGATATGAGGATTGTCCACCAAGAATCTGCTGCCTCTTTGGGGACAGGAGTCTTCTATCGACTCACCGTGACCAAGGAAACAAGCTGTTACCTAGCAACCTGGCCATCTAGGAGGTCTTGTTCCCACTCCCTGGGAGTTGTCAAAGGAGTGCCTGTGCTCCCAGTAAGGTTAAGAGCGAACATTGCTCACAAAGAGGTGTCAACACTGTGGTGTAGCTTCAGTCTTGACTACAGAAATTAAAGGGACAGCACGAGGGTCTGAACAGCTGCAGACATACCCTAATATTTGCTGTCTTCATTATCATTATTTTAATTGAAAATAGATTTTTTTTCAGACAATATATTTTGCCAGGTTCTCCAGAAGATAGGGCTGAGGCAGAGCCAATCGCGCTGGTCTCTCCCTGGGGATGAGCAGGATGGTCGGTGGCCATGGGGGAGGTCTTGGTCATCGACACTAACCATGCATGTTGCTTTAGTCTCTGTTCGTTCATGTATGTGTAAATCCTGCTGTTTTTAGGTCTTGCTTTTTTGGTGCCTTTCATCTTCTCTGACTTAGACACTTCTACTACCTCTTTAGCAGGTTTGCTCAAGTAGTAGAGGAAGGATTTGATGAAGACACCCCATTTAGGGCTGTGTGTTCTACGGTCTTTCACCCTGTGCTTAGGGTATAGATGTGGATCTCTGTACTTGTCCCCATCCACTGCAGTAAGAAAGCCTTTCTGATGATGACTGAGAGGTGTGTCTCCCTATGGAGAGACTCAGCTGCACCCTTTCATCTCTAACTGGAGGCCTGGACGTTCTCTGCTATCTTTATCACCCATGTCGTTTTTATTCTCTGGATCATTCCCACACATCTAAGCATGTGTACTTTCTCTCATTAAAAGCAAATATTTTAGAAGAGATCTGTCTCCGACCCACTTTTCTCTTCAGCCTCGATCTCAACGGGTTACTTTACATCTGCTGCAGAGTATGAGAGAAGATAAAAAGTGAAAGGGGGTTTTAACATCCGCTGCCTCCAATTGTCTCCCCTGGTTCCCGTGAACTAACCCAGATGTTTCACCTCACTGTTCTACTAACCTACTTCTCGCAACGTTATGATTGACTGTCAAACCACCAACTCGATTTCAGTTTCAATTTCGAATTCCCAGAAGAATCCAGGCATTCTCTTTTCCTAGAAGACTTTGTTTGGCGTATAAGATTCCATGTTCAATCATTTTTTTTTACTTTATTGTCTTTTCTACTATTTAATTCTCATCTCTCAAGCATTAACATTAGTGTATTCAGACCTCAGTGTTTAGACTTCTCTCTCTCTCAACTCCATTAATGACTAAAAATATATAAATGAATATTATACATGCTAATGGTTCTAAAATATATAACTGTGTCACTCTAGAAATCTATCCCTTCTTCCATCTTTTCTCCGTTCTCTCTTCTTCTTCTTATTCATCTTAC
The DNA here is from genome assembly GCF_018167655.1 of Microtus oregoni. Taxonomy (NCBI): domain Eukaryota; kingdom Metazoa; phylum Chordata; class Mammalia; order Rodentia; family Cricetidae; genus Microtus; species Microtus oregoni. The sequence continues at coordinate 8,307,525 of NW_024543069.1, forward strand.
TTCTCTAGACTCTCATGGATGTCTTACATGCATCTCAGTATTACATCTCCAAAGTAAACTCTTAAAAAGTCCATTCATGTGCTGCCTATTCTTGAAATGGATAACAAGTCACCAGAATGTATAATTTTTAAAAAAGATAATATTTTAAAATTATGTTTCTTTTGAAGTAGAAAAGAAATTGAGACTTTGACTGACTAACATTCTAGACCAACCTCCAGTTTTAAAATTAATCTTACTTTGTTTCTCTTAAATTTCAATGCCAGGTAAAAATGGAGAATCTCAGATCTGGAATATGACCTACGAAAAACAGGCTTTTGTTTATGAGTATTTCTCAAGGTAATAGATGGATTTTATCAAAACTATAGAAACAAAAACATAGAACTTATAAGCAGCTTACAATAATTCTTTCAGCCTCCACTCAGGTCTCATATTTTCCTCGGAGCTGAGATGAGCAAATAGGGGAAATGTGTGTACTCAATACGCTTGAGAACAGAGGCTGGGGGCTGATGATGCAGATCAGGGGTAGTGCTGAATGCATGGCACACACAAAGTCCTAGGTTCAGTAGTGCCCTAGGCCAGAGAGAGAGAGAGAGAAAGAGAGAGAGAGAGAGAGAGAGAGAGAGAGACTAGAAAGAGAAGAGCAGTAGAGACCAGCAAAACTTGAAACAACTGAATCACCAAGTACATTGGGTTCCTCTTAAAAAAACTCCAGTCTCATCACACAGTAAGACTAGAAAGAGATCAATTAGGGTCAGAAAACAGAAAGTACCTGAAGTTGATTTAACACAATCTTAAACATGAAAAGTATTAAACCCACATTGAATCAAAAATATTGTAATATGTCAGGCAGTCAGATGAAGGAACTACAGGGAAACATTTTCAAATTATGCAAAACACAAAATCACAAGCAGCATGTGAAATACTTTTCTCTGAAACTTCTATCTTCTGAGAAAGATAAAAACAGACAAAAGTAAATGGGGGTGGAGGGCATGGAAGAGCACTCTCTGGCAGATGAGCTGTGAAAAGGAAAAGAAGATAAAGGAATATCTTAAAACCTTACAAGGCAAAGTATAGCAGACCAAATGATGAAAATGCATATGAATAGTTGAAATGAAAATATCCCCGTAGGCTTGTAGAGACTGGCACTTGTTGGAGTAGGTGTGGCATGCTTTGGAGGAAATGTGTATCTGGGTACAGGTTTTGAGGTCTAAGATGTTCAAACAAGGCCTAGTGTGTCTCAGTCTCTTCCTGCTTCAAGCAAATCCAGATGTAGAATTCTCAGCTCTTTCTCCAGCACTCTGTCTGCATGCCACCGTGTTTCCCATCATGATGGCAATAGACTAAATCTCTAAACTATAAACCAACCTCAATGAAATGTTTTCCTTTAGGAGAGTTGTCATGGTTGTGGTTTCTCTTTCCGGCAATAGAAACCCTAAGACAGTACATAAGCTCACAATGTTTCCAGTGCAATGCTTAGAACATGTGAATATATCACCTTACATAGCAAAGAGCATTAAGGCTGAAGATGGAGTCAGGATCTCTGCTCTTGATGTCTTAAATATTCTTAATGTCTTAAATATTCAGCATTTCATGTGTTGAAATAAATGAGAACAATGACCATGGACAGAAATCTCCAGAATAGGAACTAACTATTGATGAAAACAAAATCCAATCTGCATTGTGGGGAAGCTTGTGGATATTTGTTTGGCCAGGTGGGAAGAGTGGGGCAGGACAGGAGGTAGGATCACAGACAAGAAAAGCTTTCTTGTCTGAGGGTGTGTTTATTGTCTGATTTCAACAAGTGTTTCCCGGTATGGATGGATGTCAAAACACAAAACTATTTGAAATATATAGTTTGTCAAATGCCAACCATTCATAAACACTTGGAAAGAAAGAGGGGAAAGAAGACAAAGATGGAGAGATTATGAAAGAGCAGGAGAAAGGCAATGCCAGACGAGGAAGAGAAAAGAAGTGGAGGAAAAAGAAACAAGTAAAACAAATGCAGAAATGAAACTGAAAGAAAGCCATGGTCTTTGTGTTCATGCTCTGGTTTGGACACCAATTTTGTCGATTTGTAATGAGTATCTGAACTTTAAATTGAGCCTGAACAAATGGATCACTATCCTGATCTGTTTTCTACATGAACTTCTGTATGTTTTCTTTCCTAAGAGATTTGCTTACATGCTTTGAAAGCCACTGGGAGCCCTGTTAAAATGATTCAATTCATTTGTGATAGGATGCAATAATGCATTTTAACCTATATGTCTTTATCATAAAATGTCATTATTCCCCTCCTCATCCTCCCTCCTTCTTTTTCCAGATCTTTCTGTTATCCGTGCTGACCTAAAGCATCTGGGTTTGCCTCTTGACTGGCTCAGTGAGTAGTGATATTTTTCTTGAACTCTTTGGAGGTTATAGTGGCATTTTTATATTTACACATTTATAAGTTAGTTTCTAGATAATATTAGATTATCAAAAGCTTATTAATCATATAAATTTTCCATTGAAAGAAAGTCAAAGGCTCATAGGGACGGAAAGCTCAGAACACGGCTCCAAGGAAAGGCAAACCACCTCACAAACCTACAATGGAGGAAGCCCAGAGTACTAGACAGTGAAGCATGATGGGAACACAAGGTATCCAAAAATGCATGCCTACTGAGCAAGGTCCAAGGCATGGTCTGAAGCCTCTGAAACCTCTATCCTAAATCCTTAAAAATATAACTATAATTTTCTATATTTCTCAACTTTTCTGTAATTACCTACTGCTTTCATTTAAACTGAGATGGTTTCCTAGGATAGAAACAAATCTAGTTTAGTGATACCTGGGTAAGTCAGACAATAGTTTTGAAGATTACTAGGGTCAGAACTCATCAAATATAAGCAAACTTCAGTTCAATGTTTTTTTTCCAATTACAGTTTTTAATCTGTCATACGACTCTGATAGTAATAAAGTAATTCCTAGTTGCCGTGACAGTGTGCAGAATACAGGATAATATTAAAGAATAAAACACCATGATCATTCTGCCTCTAGTAAGATTTTAACCTTAACACAACATGTGTGTGTAAAACAAGCATCGTGTTGAGTTCTGACAGCAGGGGGGACTGGTACTGAGATAAACATTATACTCAAGGGACTTTGTGAGCTCCCTGTCAGATGTCCTGCATATCAGATTCCCATGATGTATATTAAGTATATCAAGATACATGCTCAGTGTACTATGGCAGCGGATTCCTGCATAGCAAGGAGCCAAATCCTACCAAGAAGCTGAATGAAAGACTCTCTAAGCAGAGGCTGAACAGACTTGCTTTTTGTCTCTATGGGTTGTCACCCACCACTCTCTGACACTGCAGAAGGTTCCCTCCCCACCTATGTTCTTCACCCTTGTGCCTGAAAATAGAGGTGTCCGCGATGAGCAGGCTGATATGAAAGATGGGAAGTTGGCAGGCAGCTGAGAGACGGACACTAAGCTAGAGACAGCTCCTGGTAAATGAGATCATAAATATGTGGCTAGCAGAAAACACTTCAAGGGGCTGTGTTCAGTAGAAAATCACTGGAGCTTGCCCAAAAGCTGACATAGAAGCTTCAGGAAAAAAAAATATTTATTTTTATCTGACGAAAACAAGACAATTGCTGAGGAGCTTCCATTGCATATTTCTATTAGAGTTATGTCTCATGTTCTATTCTGTGGGAAGAAAATAGTGACACTGGCAATTTAGTTCCACCCAGTTTTATTTCTGAGTTGTGAACAATGCTGTTTAGTCTAACAGTTTGAGTGCCTGGCTCAGGGCATATCTTCAACCAGAAACCCATCTTAAATAGAAATGGATTGATATTCCTAATTATCTGAGAATAAACTCTTTTTTAATAGCAAACAGTATTAGCATGATACCCATTAAAAAGTAGCCTAAGACAGCCAGAAACTTAACTAAAAAAAAAAAAAATTATTAGCCAAAAAAGTTGAGGAACCACAGGGGATGGGCCATGTTCTATTATTTTTAATGCCCATATAATATGAAATCATCTATCATAATCATATATGTGTCTGTGTGTGTATGTGTGTGCATATGTATGCATATTCAAAGTATAGAGGCAGGTCTTTACATTTTTACTAAAGATACTCCCAAGTTCACATTGTAGAATAGTTGTAGATACAACTTTGAATATTTTTAAAATGTAAATGATTTGGTTAGTTAGTTATTGATAAAATTTTACTTTTTATCCAAAATGAATAATAAATAAATGTAATGGAATGTTAAAAGATTTTATCATTCCTAAAACAAAAAGTCATATCAAGCGGACAGGAATGATGGCTTAGTTAGTCAAGTGTTTGCTATGCAACCATGAGGACCTGAGTTTAGATCCCCAGAACCTACATAAAAAGCCCCCCCTGTGGTTGTTTATACACACCTCTAATCCCAGTGATGGAAAGTTATGGAACCGCCACCAGAGTCACATGTCGAATCTTCGTTGGTAAGCCACTGCCATGTGGCGATATACAGATTAGTAGAAATTGGTTAAATTGACATGTAAGAGTTAGCCAGTAAGAAGTTAGAGCTAACAGGTCAAGCAGTAATTTAATTAATACAGTTCCTGTGTGATTATTTCAGGGCTAAGCTAGCTGGGTGGCCAAGACAAGCAGTGTGACCTGGAGTTTAGGACACTAGCTAGCTTGTGGTATGGGACTCCAGCAGGATAGAGGCACGTTCTTATTCTCTGAAAGATTTTAAGACCACAGTGACAAGTCTAGACTAGTTAATATGTTCTAAGAAGTCATTAAAGAGAGTTGCATGGACGTCTGTGCAATTTTCTCTTCTTTCATGGGTGTTGTGGCTAGAATAAGAAAGTGTTCCCTTGGCTTGTGTGTTTGCTGGTGGTGCTGTTTGGGAAGGCTACAGAACCCTTAGGATGTGGGGCCTTGCGGAGAAAGACTGATGTCACTTGGGGCAGGCTTTGAGTTTTATAGCCTGGTTCCCTTTCTGTTCTCCCTCTACAAAAAGACTAACGATGCAGGTGCCAAGCTGGCTCTGTTCTCCTGCATGCCGCCTCCTCCTGCCATGATGGATTATTTCTCTTTGGGTCTACAGGCCAAAAAAAAAAAAAAAAAAAAAAAAAAAAAAAAAAAAAAACACCTTTTTTCCTAGTTGCTCTTTCCCAGGCTATTTTATCTCAATAACAAGAAAAGAAACAAATTATTCTAGCCACCATGTAGCAGAAGCAGAGAACCCAAAAGTTCTTCCTGTGGCCTCCACAGCAGCTTGTGCCTCAAGATTATCATGCTGACTTATCTTACCACTGTGTGTGTTGCAAGAAATGGTGGAAATCTGGGTGTAAGGGAAAGGCAAAGCTCACAAGCATTAGTTGTTGATTAGATCTAGCAAGGCTGCTTAGGTGGTCAAGTGAACAGTGTATTAAGTTGGCTAGCAGAGAGAAATTGAGGCACATAAGATACCGCATAGACATCCACATGATAAGAATGTGCAGGCAGTTGCTGAAAGGGGCAGTGTTCAAAGGCAATATCAGGTATGGTATCATAAAAGTATAAATAATTAGCCCACAAGCGATGTCTATGGTTAGAAAAAAAAACACCTAATAAGTGTTACTTTTTCACCTGTTTTTTTTTTTTGCCCTCTATATTTGAAAGTGCCTACTCTAAAAGGAATTAATCATTATTCGATTAAATTTGGCCTTCCTCTTAAAAATTGGCTAAATAAAAACCTGTGTTTTCCTTATTGTGCAGCAGCAGGAATACTGAGAAAGCAGATGAAGTATAATGACCAAACACTATCCTTCTCATGTTGTTTTCTGGACACAATAAAAATGTCTAGTTTACAGCCAAGGGTGGTGGTACCCTCCTTTGACCACAGCACTAAGGAGGCACAGGCAAGCAGATACCTGAGTACAAATCCAGTTGCTTTACAGAATAAATCCTGGGAAAACCAGGGCTCAAACGAGAAAACCTGTTTTGAAAAACAGAAAAGAAAAAAAAAAAACAGAAAGAAAAAGAAAAGAAAGAAAAAGTTGTTTACCATATAGTTACCAATTCAGCCCACTAGATGGCAGAGGTTACCATATTCAAAAAATCCTTTTTGAAATGAAGCTGGTTATAAAATAGATCAATTACAAAGAATGACAAGCTGCAGAAACAACATTTTATTGATCCATCTCCTCCATCCTTCTTTGTCTTGAGGGATTAGTTATCGCTGTGACAGGGTTTTCTGTTCTGTTTCCTTGGTTTTGTTATAAAGATGGAAGGATTAAAGCAACCCTCTGTATACACGATGGATGATTCTCAAAACAATCTGGAACCTTATCTATTCCATACAATGCAAAGTGGAATCACAACAGTAGGTAACAAATGTCATTTAGATGACTGTGATGTCATTCAATGAAGACCAAATGGCCAACCTCACTGGTCTTGATAATGTCTTACACAGAAGGCAGTAGTATGTTCATCACAAAAACAAAGATATTTATTGCATATTAAATTAGCTATACTAAATAAACATTTCGTTACATTTTTATTTACTTACGTTGTGGGGGAGTGTAGGGTTAAGTCAGCCCCTTTAGGGGGCGGGGTTTGCCTCGGGCGTTTGTAAGACGGATAAATCGAGCGCACAGAGGCTGCGTCCGCCCCTTTCCTTCCTACCTCCTGTGCTACGCGGGAACTTCAGTTCTGTAAGTTTATCATTAAAGTGGTAAATATTCTTTAATATCTGCATTGCATTTATTTACGCCGATACAGGGGAGTGGGTAGAGATGGGTTCATTTGTCATGGCATTCCGGTAGAGGTCAGAGGACAACTTGTATAAGTCAGTTTTCTCCTTCCAACTTGTGGGACCCAAGGATGGAATTCAAGTTGAACTTGGGTCACCTGATTTGGCAGCAGGTACCTTTACCTGCTAAGCCATCTTGCCCACACCTAATATTGCATTAAAAAATATCTTTGACACACTGTTCATTTGATCAATATTCTGGATATTTAGCTCATAAGTGGCCATTTAAATTCAGAGAATAAAATAATAAAAAACCTAAGCTATCAAAATTATAATTCAATTATGAAAGTCAGTTTCAGAATATGGTAGAGATTGTTACTCTAATTATTCAAATGAATTGCTAATTGCTTGCCTTTGTCTCATAACTTTAAATATATATGGTAGTAACATAAACTCATAAAATGTGAAACCTTTGTTTATAAATTTCCTTGGCCAACATATAAATATTTCCTTAGCCTATCAATTCTTGTGGCTTCATAAATGTTATCTTCTGTGCTTGGTTCGGTAGCTCCTGTGATAAATATAAAATGATACAGAGAAGATTCATCTGCCCCTTCTGTCGGGGTGCTCTATGCTGCATGAGTCAGTCGAAGAAAGAGGTCACTTCAAGATGAAATTTTATGGTTTGTGTGGCAGCAGGAAGGTCCAGCCTGTAATGAACTGAACTTTGAACAGCAGTCCAAAGGCATCTTTATTGATTGCTAGACGAAGTTGTTTTTCAGGTACAGCGTTTCCTCATACCAAGCTCCCTAATCTAATCTCTGTGTTTCTCTAAAGAGGAGCATCACACGTCCCTCCCACTGTAGACCTTATTGTGTGTCATTAGTACCACACACTATTCCAAGTGTTTCAGGTGTGCCAGAAGTGTCTCTCGAGACCAAAGTCATGCATACCCCCTCCGAAAAACAACATTGCAGATCACAGAAGATAAGCCCTGCTTTCCACAATGATTCTTCAAGGTCAAAGTCCTTCTCGAAAACAACCATTTACTCCAATGTTTTACCCTAAATGCAGTGAACTCTCCTAGAGTCTTCCAACACCCCTCCATTCATAGAGATGACATGCTAATCTCTGGAATAGTCCATATTTTAAGGGTAAAAGAAGTATGAAGACACTCTCATAATGTCACCCATTGCTTGGTATGCTAATTTAAAATGTTAATAAAATCTTTTATTTCTTTGGTGTAGCTATAGCCAGCCTATGATATTCTGTACTGGATAACTTCTTTTCTTGGAGGGGATCTGAGAGAGGGATAAAGGTAAAAAAATAAAACAATGAGAGTTCATTGACATTTTTAAAAGTGAAACTAAAATACACACACGTGAACACACACACATATATAAGCAAACTGAATTTCTCTAGTTCTGAGAGTATCTGGCACCTCTCCAAGGTGCCCTCTGTGGTTTCCTTCTCGCTCTCTGCCACTTCTGCTCAGCCTCTTCCTCCACAGCCAACTTTTTCAGTTGTTTTGCTTCAGATACTTTCCATGATTGCTCTCTCCACACGATAATGCAGAAAGACAATTCAATACACCCAGATGTCTCGACTATCATGAACCTTTTGTGGCTGCTCTCTTAATCTTAGTAGTCCATCTGGCATCACTTTGGTCAGGCTTTGGTAGTAGAATTCCTGGGTTTGAACACTGGTGCTACCACTTTGTGCTTAGCAAGTCTTGGAATTTTACATACCATAGTCTTGATATTTTACTAAACTCCATTGTGTTTGATATTTATATTGTACTTTAAGAACGACAATAGTCCTACTGTCGTGTTATGTGTAAATCAGAACAAAGCAGGCCTTGTGATACAGTTACCATAGTATCTGGCAAAAGAAAAAACAAATAAAATAGCATCTTTGGGCTCCTTCTTAGAAAACAAAAGCATGCATATTAAGTATCTCCAGTAAGATGTCTTACAGGAAACATCAAGGTAATACAGCCAAGCCTTGAATATCAATTGTCTTTCTTGAATTATCTATCTAAGCTAATGGCAGCAATCCCATCTAATTTCAACTTTCTAATCTTTCACAATTATTCAATCTCCAGTACCTGTTGATTCAATCTGTTGAAATGACCTGGGATTATTCTCCACAGTTTGTCTCTACCCAATCATTTACTCATTCATTCATTTGGATTTTATTTATCTCTTCGTGGAATGAGTATATTGTCCACCACAATGAGATCTGCAGATATGGCCACAAATCATCTGTCTGTGGGCTCACAGGTTATCCAGGAAAGTTAACATAATTGGGAAAAATTATAAGCATTCTTACTTTAGTTTCTCATTCCCACAAGCCCTCACATAGATTCCAACAATTACCTTCCAGTACCTCTTTCTTATACTACATTCAGTCAAAAACATTAATGATGGAATTATTAGACATAAGATAATATTTATTATTCTAACATTACAGGAAATGAGATAAGATATATTAAGAGAAAATGTGATTATATGAGTCAAAAAATACAAAGGAACTTGCTGTGGGCAAGGAGAAGGTGCTGTGGGAGCTCCTGCTCCTTCAGACAATATCCTTTAAGATATCAGCCCACTTGGGTGTGTCTCTTAAAAGCTATTGGTTTAAGAAGCTGAAGGAGCTCCCACAGCACCAACTATAGAAAAAAAAAATTTAAAAAATGAGAATAGGTTAAAATGATGTATTTAAATAAGAATATTTAAATCAGTATGCTTGCTTATATTTTATACCCAAACAACAAAATATGTAACTGAAACTATAGATACACACATAAAATAGCTGTGAGAAAGAATATGCAGTTGAAGAATACATGACATCCATCATTCAAAAAGGAAATAGGAGAAAACAAGTACTTAGACATAAACTTACCCCAAAATGTCCATTGTTTATATAAACTAAGCAACAAAATTGTTTAAAAAATAGCTAGATATAAATTAATGGACAGACAGACCATATGCAGGGAGAGAAAAATCACAGCATAACAACTACTTTAATTAATTTCTAAGTTGAGCTTGACCCTGATAAATGCCTGTAAGGATTTCATCTACAAATAAACAACTTTCCCAGAAAATTCATTACCTGCTTTGAAAAGTAATAAAAGTAATTTAATGAACCTTGAAGAAGAGGAGCAACAACGAAGAAAATAGAGGAAAGACCAGGTCAAAAAAGTTGGAAACAGCATAAATCATAATTCAAAACCTTCACTATTAGGACATAGATACTAATACAAGCCAACAGAAACAGCATCAAGTCCAGAAACAGATGCAATTGTAGGTGGAAATTCAGTGTGCAGGATGAGAGGCATTTTCGATCACTGGGTAGAAGATGGACTTTTAAATAAATGTTATAAATGGATATCCATATGGAAAAAGATAAAAATGACTCCTTTTCCTACATCAGAAGCCAGAATATATTTCCAATGGATCAGATATTTAAATCAAGGATTAGAAAAGGAACCACATATGTATTAGGAAAGAACATTTGTGAACTCGGCTAATCAATAAAAGACAGCCTACCAATGGGAGGAAAATCTAGGCCACATATTTATCTGACTGAAAATTAGTAACCAGAACATACAAAAACACATAAACAGCAAGAAATCAAACAACCCAATCCATAAAATGAACAGACAGGTCTCCGAAGATAAAACACAATAGTTAATAAACAGATGCAGAATTATTCAACCTCAGTGGTCTTCAAAGAATATTAAGTCAAGCCAGGTGGTGGTGGCGCACGCCTTTAATCCCAGCACTCTGGAGGCAGAGGCAGGTGGATCTCTGTGAGTTCAAGGCCAGCCTGGTCTACAAGAGCTAGTTCCAGGACAGGAACCAAAAGCTCAAAAAATCCAAAAAGAAGAAGAAGAAGAAGAAGAAGGAGGAGGAGGAGGAGGAGGAGGAGGAGGAGGAAGAAGAAGAAGAAGAAGAAGAAGAAGAAGAAGAAGAAGAAGAAGTCAAAACCACATCGAGAGCCTTATCCTTCTTATGACAGAATGCCAGTTATTAGCAACAATGAATGCTGTTGAGGTTATGGATAGAGAGTCCTGACACACTAGCAGGGAGGAATATAAACTAGTGAGCCACCGTAAAAATCACTATGGAGGTTTCTTAAAAAACTGAAAATAAGTTTCTTAAAAAACTAAAAATCTCAAAATAAATAAATAAATAATTTAAAAAAAAAGGGGCTGGAGAGATGGCACAGTGGTTAAGAGCATTGCCTGCTCTTCCAAAGGTCCTGAGTTCAATTCCCAGCAACCACGTGGTGGCTCACAACCATCTGTAATGAGGTCTGGTGTTCTCTTCTGGCCTGCAGGGATACACACAGAGAGAACATTGTATACAAAATAAATAAATAAATAGTTAAAAAAAAACTAAAAATCTACATGTGTCTGAGCAGTATCATAGTGGGTGTATACCATTAGCAAAATTTAAAATCTATGCATGATAGAGCAGAAGCAAATATCTGTAAAATATACTACCAGTGGTATATTAAAATAAATAATATAGTGATTTCATATATGCATATGTGCATCATGATACATCGAAAGCTTCTAAAACTAAAGAGGAAAAAATGATGACCTACATAGTAGAATGAACTGATCTGCAATAAATGTACAGGAAGGTCAGTGGAAATCGACCTTGACGGTCTTGGGAGTTTCTTAGTCTCACGTAGGAGCAATAAAACTTGCTTTGGCTATTCATTTCATACATGTACTCATAAATCTGACTGCCACTCACTTGGCTGAGAGCTGCAGGTGACTTCTCATAGCGTGTGTAATACATTTCTGACTACGTAGCACAACATTTAAGACTTTTGAAAGCCACAACACTGCTGCCCCCAACTCCACACATGTACAGTGTGATCACAGCCAAAATCTGTTTCAAAAATTTCACAGAATGTTTTTTCCCCGACATATGCTTTTACGCGTGTCTGTGTCCACTGTTCCTTCCCCATTTGCTCTCCAAAGTCCTGTGATTCTCCAAGACTCAGATTTTGAGCTTCCCTTGGGGGCACTAAACCTTTAAATTCCAAGCCCCCACTAAGTTAAAACAATGATCACACAAATTTATCCTAGTCCTAAAGGTGCGTACTAACTTTGTTGAATATCGTAATTATTATGCTTTGTCGAAACAGCTTCAGCATTTCCATCTTCCTTTAGGACACGTCATGGGGAGTAGATTATTACACACTGTTTACGTAACACTCACAGTTTGGACTATTAGTCAGAATTTGTCAGGTTAAATGGGAAAAATCTAACTTGAGTCAACTCTGCAACCTGGCAAGTGAACCTTGCCACTACAAGTGAACCTTGGAAAGGGGTTGATTTCTGTTTCTGTTTCTGCTTCTCTGTGTTCCCCACCCCACCCCACCCCGTGTGTGTGTGTGTGTGTGTGTGTGTGTGTGTGTGTGTGGTCTGTCTGTCTATCTGTCCCCCCCATTTGCCTATTGTTCCATTCTGCCTTCATCATCTTAAGCCCATTATGAATCTCCATGAGGTAACTAACACCAGGCAGCTATCTGACGATATTTTGGGTTTACCCATATTTATCTTCTTCCTAGTAGCAAGAAACATAATTATTCACTTCTGATTCTAGCTTTAAAAAAAAAATCCCGTGAAAGTTCTCTAATTGGCCCGAAGTATGATTTACCTGTCTAGGCTAGTTGCCATGACTAGGAATGTAGGGTGTGTAATCCACCCTGATCTAGCATTGTAGAGGGCATGAGGTCCTTATGCTCACAGATAGCACGGGGAGAGTCAGGAAGGTGAAGCACTCAGGATTGCCTCTGCATAAATAGCCTGATAACCTGTGCTATCTGTAAGGCAGGACTTACCTGAATGCCGCAGACCATTATGTTTTTCCCAGACTCTTCTCCCCTAGTATATCATCTTGAACAGTTTCTCAGTCAACAGAATCCATTCTTATGGGAGACGTCACAACACACACCTTACAATAACATGGGTGACCTCTGTGCTATCTGTAAGGCCTGGCCACACCTGCCACCTCCAAACTATATTTGTCTCAGTTATTCTCCCTAGGTTTTTATTTTAAGAGTTGTCTCTCAGTCCATAGCAGATATCTTTAAGGAAGAGGTCTTACATACCTTCTAAAGAGTTTCATGTTAATGTGTTTTAAGGTTTTTTTTTTATACACACAGAGTTAATTATCATCAGGAAACTTCTTTCTCCAAAAAATCACGTTGTACTTGAATATGCCTAAAATAAATTGCCTGGTGTCAGATTATAGAAGTTTGAATCAATGCCGGGCGGTGGTGGCACACGCCTTTAATCCCAGCACTTGGGAGGCAGAGGCAGGCGGATCTCTGTGCGTTCCAGGACAGGCTCCAAAGCTACAGAGAAACAACAACCAAAACAAAACAAACAAAAGACAACAAGAGTGTGTCAGCCATGCTTGCCTTGGCCTGAAAGTGGGTCATTGTTTGCAGGCTTAATATTGTGTGATATCGGATGAATTGTACTGCTTTAAAGGTTTGTGGTGATTCTTGGTATGAAACCCAAGGTCATTTTGCATGCTAGACAAGTACGTATGTCACCTCTGAGCTATACTCCTAGCCCAATTTAATTTTAAATTTTAATTATGAATAAGTGAATAATCAGAAAAAAAGTATATCAATGAAAAGAAACAACTGACCAAGGATTTTATTTTAATTTTTTATTTTATTTTATGTATTTTCCTTCTCCTTTCTAACCATTCTTTAGATAAGGATCTACTTAATGAATACAATTCCCTAACCTAAACCTCTCTGGTTTGATAAATTTGTGCATTCTTTCCCTATATAGTCCATTTCTCTTTCATAATACCTACTTTTCCCAAAGCCAAAAACATTTGAGAAGAAAAAGCTGAGGAGGGAAAAACACGTTCTTATCTGAGTTGCTGCTCCGGGATGTTTCAGTGAGTGGGAAAAACACGAGCAAGTGCTTCTAAAAGGCTCCATCTCAACTGAATTTCCCAATCACGCTTTTGAAGTTGTTATAACACTGTACCCCAAAAATTGGACTAGCTGGCAAATTTCACGATCCAACTCTGGGCACTGCGAGGCTGTCTTTAGGAAGCTTGTCTAGGAGGCGCCATTATCAGGCTGGTGTGTTAGACCCAACAAGCAGCTTTCTCGCGGATTCATTTGGCTCACACACATTTGAGTGCCCAGTGTGCACAAGGAACTGCCTAAGGAAAAGTGTTTGAAAAATAGAAGTTCCTCAGGAAGCTAACCCTTTCTTCGAAAAGAAATAAGAAAAACAATTCAGGAGGAATTTTAAGTGAATAACCATTCTTTTTGAGACAGGGTTTCTCTGTAGCTTTGGCACCTATTCTGGTACTCACTCTGTAGACCAGCCTGTCCTTGAACGCACAGAGATTTACCTGTCTCTGCCTTCTAAGTGCTAGGATTAAAGATATGTGCCACCACTGCCCAGAGTGAATAACCATTCTTAAACAAATTAAAGAGTTGTTTAATTAAAGTAAAGGGACATTTTTCTAAATTCATAACTATTTTCTGATTTTTGTGTTGCAATAAACACAATTGAAAAGTTATTTTAATGAGCGAAAGGATACACCTCACCTCATATGGTGTGGATAAAAATATCATTTCTTCCATGGTCAAATTAATTAATCTCCCTATGATTAGGTTCATAGTCTGCAAAACAGAACTACCTACCCAATGAGACTGTGTGGTGCCAAATAAGATAACATGTGGTAAAGATGTTTATGCTATACCATGAATGCAGAAGATGTGTCAAACACATTATAGTTACTGTTTTTATTACTAGATAAAAATGTTTCATATGAAGCCTTGGTAAACATAGAGTCTATGAACAAGTGATTCTAGACATAGTATAAAATCTTTCCCATCTTTGCTCCTGTATGATCTCCTATATGTCCAACTTTACATTGAGTAATTGCAGAAGTCACCCAAAAGGGCATCCTTGTGGGATCTTGGGAACTTGGATTGCTATTAATCTCATGGTTGATTTCCAGTAACAAGAGCCAGCTAAGTCTTCATGCCTTCTGCTAGCCATAACCTTGTCCCAGAGTGACACTCACCACGCCTTTCTCTAGGGTTGGGATTATTATAGTCTGCTGTTTCTTTTTAGTTGACTTAACAGAGAGGACATGAAGGTAACTTTCCTCTTTACCCTTGTTCTTACAACTTTTATTTTTCAGTTAGAGGATTCATGAAGAACGTGGTACATGATGACGGCTTCTTTCTTGTGTCTTCTGTTCTCCCCTGAAGCTCAGTTCTTATGCTTTCCCAGTTTGCCATCCACAGTGTCCTCCAGGTGATCAGAGAGGACTAAGCTTTCCCCGAGGTTTTCGGGCCACTGGAAAGGGCTTTCTACTAATGGACTCTCTTTATTCAGTGAACGAACTCGACTCACAAAAGTATGGGCTTGTTTCTGAATCTATTTGCCTTAAATAAGCATGGGGAAATGATCAAGGAATTCTTAAGTATTTCCTGTTTTAAAGCAATCTATATTGCCTCCTGTTGGAGTTTATGGGCTTACCCCTGCAGCATTTTAGAACCAAAGCCGGAATTCAGTGTCTGTATGCTTTGCTGTTTTGTCTGCAATGTTTCCAGCCTATCTAGCTTTTCAGAGTTGCTATGGATGAAGAGAGATTATCTGGTACAGTGAGTGCTCTCTAACCTCAGTGTACTGTGTAGGTCCTTTTAAAATGTAACTGTTTTTTGGTAAATTAAGTAAATCTAGTCAAGTATCCACCAAACTTTCTCTATATGTTAAACGTTTTCCATTGGTTTTGCTTACAGTGTGGCTTTTGTTGTCTCATCTGACAAAAAAAGAAAGAAAAGAAAATATATCATACGGGTGTCCCTGCAAGCCTCCTGGCAGACAGGAAAACAAACTGCAAAGAAGTAAGGAGGAAAACCAGTCTCCAAGAGGTTTCGGTTCAAGACGGACAAAGTCTGAAAATTTTCTCAGATAATCTTAACTTACAGCATTCAGTTCTTTTGTTGTTGTCGACCATTGGACAGTTTCCTAAATTCTAGATTCTAGAAAACAACCGACTGAAATAAGAAGGTCGACAGTATGGAATATTTGCAGAAGATTATGCACCACTGACGTAGAATGACAAGCACGAGGCTATCCAGCTGCATGAAAATTTAAACTTCTCTTTAAAATGTATGAACATCTAGCTTGTATGAAGCACAATTCTTTATGAATGAGACACTCTGCAGTCATAAGCTTTATAAAATCACCGCCATTGGACAGCAAATTTCACCCCGTTTGCCAAGAAACCTAATGCAGTACAAGGTGTGTGATGAAATTGTCATTAATATATCATGGGCCACTATTTTCTGTGTGTTAGAAGGGAACTGAATTATATGGAAAAGAATTTAGCTTTATTTTCATGTACCACATGTCAAAAAAGTAATGCATATTCTTCTACTGTTTCACAACAAATCTATGCACATATCATTTCATTCATTTATAATTCCTAGTGGTGTAACTTATAAAAGGAAGCAAGCTGGTGGGAAGGAAGACTGAGACCCAGTGACCCTTAAGGAGAACTTTATTAGAGAAGTCATAATCTCATGGCTATAGCCATATGGGACCACAAAAGGACACGGGACCTTGAGATCCATAAGACAACAGAGACTTCTTTCCCTGGCAGGTTCCCAGAATGAGGCAATGGGAAGGTCCTTGTGGCTTCCTCTGTGTCCCCTGTCATGAAGAAAAGACCTACATAAGAGAGTAAAATTATGACCCAAGAGGATCTCATCCCTAGTTGCTGGATAACAGAGCTGGGCTTGCGTCTAGCTATGTGGGGCAGATGTGGGGAGAACTGAACCCCACATAGGAGCATTGATGTTACTTTGGCTTAGAGAGGGAGACAACAGGGTATGTGGCCTGATGCGGGGAGACAGAGAAGCATCTTGAGGGGTCTCTGTGGGGAGGAAGGACTGAGTGTCTAACAACCAAATCTGCGTTCTGCCACATCTCGGCTCTTAGAAGCTTAAGGAAATTATTCCATTGCTCTACTCTTCATGTCTTCACATATAAAATGATAATAACTTTATACATGAGGATATTAGATTATATAATTTTGTCAGAATTTGAAACTCCTCAAAAGAGTCTCTAAGACAAATTGTATAAATCTTTGTGAAATGTCATCTTCTATCCAGCCACTCTTTTCACACTAGGGGTGTGGAAGTAAAATATATCAACACAGCTGTGTTCCCACCTCACCCCACCTCACCCCACCTCACCCCACCCTTTCTTGTTTCCTTGACTGGCCAAAAATTCATGGTAATCCTGCCTTTCTCTGCCTCCCAAGTGCTGACTACACGTGAGAGCCATTTTGTTCAGCTTCTCCTTATTTTGAATTAATTAGCTCATCGTGCTTTAGAGAGGTAAGCATCCAGTTCAAAGACCGCAATCCAGATCATGATTAAGTACTGGAAAGGCAACAGAAGAATCCTTTGGGAAAAACTGACTCACATTGGAGATTGGGAATGCTACTTAACTCAGTATCAATGACAGATACATGCAGGTATACAGGATTTACAGTTGGTTTCCTGACCACCTCATGGCAAAGGACCTTGGTAGATGCATCTAGCTAAAATATTGCCCTCCTTTCTTCCCTGTATTCTCGATGCACTACTGTACCCTTTCTCCTGTGGGCTCCTGGGGCTGTAGCTTTCTTTCAAGTTCTCTTGACTAAGCTTTGAATTTCCCTCACTACCCTGCTGGCATGGCGTTAGAGCATTGCTAAAAAAGCGTTGGTCTCACTCCCATGATGCTCTGTAAAACATGCCTGGAGTGTTGAGCTTTGCTAACAGAATTTTTCTCAGGGTAGCATGATGCAACATCTAGGGTCTCTCCTACTTAGTAATGCGGCCTCTCTCTTATTGGCTTCCTCTGGGATGTTGTCCACTGTCTTCCTTGTTGCCATGATAGGTCATTTAGTTACCTTGGCTGGAAGAGTAGCTTTCTTATCAGAGCTTGACTTGAAAAGAGATTTCCCTCATTGAACAGAAACGAGGATGCCTGGTACTTAATCTGTAATACCATCAGGTTCTCCTTGGTTGGAATAGCTAAGAGATTCCCTGTTTAACTGTTTCCTGCCCAACATATCTGAAGAGGTGAAAGTGGTAAGAAGCAAGCTGAGGTTGGGTGGGTTGATTGTCAAGCAGGGCCATGGTGATGGCTGAGTCTGGTCTGCTGCCAGGACCCATGTCTGTGGTCATGGCCATGCTTTAACTGTGGTCTATGTTTATGTCCTTGGCTCCTGATACCACCAAAGGCAAAGAGGACAAGGCTATTCAGAGTTGGCCCCATCCCTCACTGGTTGCAACACCAGGAGAACTTGTCCTACCTCTCACTAGCTAAAGTGCTTAGGAGAGCAGGTCCTCCACCTCACCTGGGCAGTACAGACAGGGGCCCAGGCGAGTCAGTCCTGAGGGTGTGAGAATGGGCAGCAGGTACTGCCCCCTCACGTGCCCCGTGGCAGTGAGATCTAGGGAAAGAGCCCCCCTTCCTACTACCACCTGCAGTTGGCGAGGGAACTGACCCTCCCCTTTCCCAGCTGCAGCACAAGAGAAGTGGGCCCTGTACCTCCTCTGGGCAGCACAGTGAAAGTGACCCTGTTGATTGGGGTACGGGTGAACATGGGGGATCTGGTCCCATGCTCAAATGCTATAGGGTGGTATGGATGGGAAAGAGAAGCTCCTCTGCCCCCTCCTCTTTGCTGCTTGTGGCAAGTGGGAGAGCTGGCCCTGATGTCATAAGAGAGTGAGAGCTGTCCCAGACCTCATGAGCTGAGGCACTGGGGAGAGAGGCTTCTGCACCTGGCCTGGGAAACCTAATAGGGCTGGCCCTGGTAGTGTAGGTGTGGATGAACCAACCCTTAGGCATGGAAGCAAGAGCCCTGCTCCTTGCTCATTACCGTAAGGGCGAACTAACCAGGACAATATTAAATCCCTGGTGGTGAGGAAAAGGGAGAGCAGGCGGACTGACCAATTCGGCAACTACCCAGGCCCAGTACCAGGGTTATGAGTTGGCCCACCACAACATCCACCCCATCTATAATCTGCTGGAGCACAGGAAGAGGCGTGTTCTGCAGATACAAAGCTGCAGGATCTTCCTGACACAGGGCAGCAACAGGATACCAAGAGGAGTCCCAGTGAAGGACCCAATATAGATAGAGCAGCAGAAACCAGAGCCTCGAACCAGACCAATGACTCTTTGCAATTAACTCTTGCAAGTAAAGATACATGGGTAAAAGCCTATGCTGTGTGACAGACACACTGTGTCACGGTACAACCTCCAAGATGAGATTTATGATAAGATTTTTCTTTTCTTTTTTTCTCTTAAATTTTATTTTATTTTGAGGAGGGGTGTCGCAAGGGCAGAGGGTGGATACAAAGGGACAGGGAGATGAATGGGATCAAGATGCCTGATGTGAAAGATAAAAAATAGTTAAATAAAGAGTTTAATAAAAAAAATTGCTTGTGGCTATTTGTTAACCAGAGTTCTTACCAGACCAGCCATTTCTATGTTTTGAAAAGGTCAAATTTTTCACTGTATTAATCTAATTTTGCCATTATTTGGGACAATATAGATTTATAGAATTCAACTTTCAGATTGAAGAGACTTATTTTAAATCTTACCTAAAGAATACCCATTCCCAAGATACCTCTACTTTATATTCATATTTCTGGATCCAGTAGCAATACAAATTCTTCTTAGAAGGAAGAGAAGAATATTAACTGTGTCTAGCCAAGTGGATCACTATGGAGCTACTGATATTAAAAACACTAAGATAAAACAAATTCAAATTTGTGGAAAGCTATACAGCGTATTTAAACTCCTCTTTTCCTTAGACAAACAATTCATACGCATGTCCAGAGGTTAATATGACCTAGCTGATCCCTTACAGCTGTGCTTAGAGGCTCATCTCATGGGTGATTCTATATCCCATAAAGTTGACAACCTATATTAACCATGCTATTTAATTCTCTAGTTAGTAGTCAGTATTATTAACATAGCAATGTTTAAAACTCTTGAGACATGGAGCAACTTCAGCAACAAAACTTTAATTATTATGCCCATTGTTAGCATTCTGTATATTTTTAAATACATAAAACCCAGAGAGAAACTGACTTAATAACTGCATAAAAGGAACTTATAGCTACGTCCAATATTAAATACCCTAAGGTCTAAAGCAGATTCTGAGATGCAGAGGTGTGAGTTCAAAGAAGAAGGCCTCCTTCTGGATAAAGAACACTGTATTTGTTCTTCCTGCTTTGAAGGGAGAGTTACTAGGGAAGCATCTCACTCAGCAACCACCAGTCTGCCAGAACATATTGTTTTCCATGTGTGATCATTTGTCCCACTTCCAAGGCAGATGATGTATTATAGTCCCGGCCTCACTTGACAAGGAGAGAACTCTTCATCTCTGGCAGGCAAGGGAGACACCACTGGCAGGGGAGGCCGAGCAACGCCAGTTACACAAAGCATGCCATTGCGGAGCTTTAAAAAATGTATCTGTCTCCAGCCTCAGCAATATCTTCATTTCACGGAAGCAGTAGAAACGCCTAGGTTAGGACTACTTCTGTCTTCTTCCCCTAGTCCACTCTACCTATCCCTGCTGAAATAAGGCCAAATGAATGACAGGATGCAGCCAAGAACAGTAAGGAAATTCCAAGAATCACCGCCTGGAGCTGCTTTACAAAGAAAATACTAACAAAATGAGGGGTTACATTTTTTTTCTTTTTAGAAACACTTGATAAGTATAAGCAAATATTTTTAACCTGAAGTAACTAATTAGCAATTATTTTTTATTGTTTTTACCCCAAAATTATATTAATCCAAATTTTTCTAAATTCTACATTTTAAAACTTCATCATAATTGAGTGTTCTATACTTTCTATTGGCTGTATTCAGGGATAATCAATGAAGTCATTATTAACAGAAGTCATGTTGAATTTTCGAATGGGTTTATGCTTTCAATATCTAGTCCTGAGAAGTGACATTGTATCTGTAGCTGATAGTGATGAGGAATCCTACATCAAGTCTGCTGGCCTTCCTTGCTAAAGTGACATGGTCTAATAATATTTTAAGACTCAATCTCCACAGAACTGCCGGTCAGCACACAACTTAGTCAGTTGCTAGATACCTCCTTTTAGGAACAGAAAAAGGATGGAAACCTCATTACCCAGCATCTGGCTACAATCACACATCACGTCCACAAGTCACTTAAGGATCCAACAGTTGTCTGCTCATCTTCAGGGAACCCAAGCGTGTTTACAACTCCGGCAGGGCTGATGCTGATGGAGGCGCAGGGGGTGGTTACTTTCTTCTCTGGAGAGAAAGGTAAGGGGCCTTATGTTTGGAGAATTTTAGGGGGATGATACCCCGAAATGCGTCGCAGCAGCAAGATTTATTTTAAGCTATAGTTAATCTGAAGACAGGGAGGAAAGTGTGCGGTGCCAAACGGCATATGTAAGGCTGATGTCACAGGCAGTTAAAAAAAAAAAATCAAGACAGGAAAAGATAGAGACAAAACTCCAAGAAGCAGTAAGCAGTTCCCAGAGAAGGGATTGTGTCGTTGAGACGGGGTGAGGAGCTCCAGTTGTGCAATCAATTGCTAGCAGCTGGAACTTACAAGGAGCACAGGCAGAGGAGGGGGGTACTTGAAGGGGAAGTCACTTATTCTCATAGAGTGGGACTCCTGTGCAGTCCCACAGCCAGAGGACAGGGGACCTCCTGCTACCTTGCCTACAGCATAAGGTGTTTCTCTTGAAATAGGCCAGCTCTGTAAGGCATCATGGGACCTTAGGGGTTAGAATTGTGGCTCGGATAATAATCCATTGTGGTCTAATTCCTAAAGGGTGGTAATTTTGCTATTATTTTGACCTATTGTCTCAATAACACAGAGAAAAGAAATATCCTTTGCCTTCTTGTAAGTCCGTGTTTTCTTCAGTTAATAAATTGTGGGGTCTGGGGAAATAGTTCAGTTAGTGAATTGCTTGCTCGGAGGCATAAGAATCTGAGTCTCTGACTTCCAGCCATTCGCGCCCACTCGCACGTGCACCCACCACCTCCCCAGCGATATGTACCAGCACACACAATCACAGGCACAAAAATAAAATGAAATATGTAATAAACCATGCACATTACTTGATCGTAATACTTTGATATCAAGTGACTGTTCTTAATAAATAAATGAATAGATACACAATAAATTCTTTAGCCAGGACCTTCTGAGGGATGTTTATGGAATTTTCCATTTTTCTTGTGTTCCCAAAAATGGATGGGAGATCTCTTTTTACATAAATCTTTGCATAAATGCTTACGTGCTTCTTTAAGATAAATTTGGAGTTTTCCTATTTTAAAAAGCATATGCACTTTTCAAGATCTAAGGGTACAACTTTCAAATTTCCTTCCAGAAAATCTGTAGGAATTTGCACCCTCCCTTTAGTGGAGACAGATTACTTCAGCAAGCCATTAGCTTTCCTACCATGCATCGATCTTTTTATTATCTCTGCAGAAATCATGGGAAGGAGGAAGAGAGGAAATAATAAGTAGCCTCAAAACTGCCACAATCCTCTCATCTCCATAAAATAGTGATCTATATCAATTTTCAGCTTGTACACCTAATATATCCCAGGAAGTTCTTCAAGATGTTCTTCGAAATTCGATTTTAATTTCTCTCTGTCCACATCATTTTCTTCCATACGTGATTGGGAGACAAGCCATTGAGTATAATGGATGCAAATGTCTCCCTGCTTCCCTTGAGTTATTTCATAGTTCCTGCTTTAAGAGGCAACAGACAGTCAAGAAATAATGATTCAGCGGTTTCCTAAAGATTTCCCAACTTCATAATCAATTTGAAAAAGAGAATTTATGTAAGTTATGGCATTTGTGCAGTGTTTGATATCAGAGCCGATTGACAACTTGGGTACATGCCCACGTCCCATTCTCCCAGTATTCTGTTGTGCTAGTTAGCTGAATTTCCCATGGGATTTGACCTTGTGAGCTATGGTAAAATTTAATTTACCTAAAATGCCAGCAATAGTTTTCAGTTTGAAAAAAAAGCAGTGAAGGGTGCTTTATTGAATAAAATCCTCTTTTTATCTTACCACCTGGATCATGAACATGAAGGATATCACTAAAATCCAAAGCATAAGAAGGCAATGTGATGGTCCACTTAGAATATATTCACTTAATGAATTGTGGTGATGAATTAGCTAATAGCAAACCAAGTGGCGCCATGAATTTTAAAATATAAAGATAAATGGGTGAAATTATATTATAGGAATACATTTAAACTTAAGTACTTATTCCTAAATAAAAGAAAATTCTGTGTCCAGCAAGCTAGCTAAGATACAAAGTACTTAAAAATGTTAGCTATTGCTGTATAAGCCAGGCATTGCCTGTTGAGCAGGGTAGACAAGTTTTCAAAGGGCAGAATGAATAGGGACCAGTGGAAATATCTTCTGTTCAAGTGGCAAGAGAAATTATTTATAAATAAAAAAATTATTATAGCGACTCCTGAATTTTTGTGTTAAAAAGATACTTCTGTAGCAATAAACACATAAGACTTAGTAAGGCTGTATTGGGGACCTACTTTATGGAACATTATGAAACACTGCTGATTTAAAAGTTCCCAGGCTGGAGAGATAACTCTGCGGTTAAGGGTGCTTATTGCTCTAGCGGGAAGATTTGAGTTTGATGCCCAGCATCCTTCCCAAGGGATCCACAAGCACTTTTAAGTCCAGTTTCAGATTTGATAGCCTCCTCTGGCCTCCAAGTGCAACAGTTCTCACACGCATGCATCCCCCCCCCCACACACACACGTGCGTATGTGTGCAGTTAAAGACAAAACGAATCTTTAAAACTAAAAGTCTAAGTGAGAGATGGAAGATAAACTGAAGGAATAGTGGAATGTTTAATGTGGCTGAAAGACTATGAGGAAAGGTTTAAATAAAGGAGAAATGAGGAAAAATATAGTAAATAAGACCCGAATAAACCACACACTTTTAAAATAAATTCACACGAAACAAATATCAAATTTAGAAATGAAAAAGTGTGAGCATGTTCTATCTTTAAGACTGCACGTACGGCTGGAGCAATGGGGCAGCAGTTAATGGGTTCGATCCCCACCACCCACACGGCAGCTCACAGCTTCCTAGAACTCTAGTTCCAAGTTAACTGTTTCCCTGTTCTGATTCCTGAGAGCCCCTTATGCACATGGTGCACAGACAGACAAAGCACCCATACTCAGAAATAATAAATAATGTTTGAAAATAATATGAGTGCCAATGCTGAAAAAGAATTCTAAGGGTCAATACCAATACAATGTAAAGTGCTGAAAATTTGAAGATAGCAGTTCAAGCAGAATTTATAGCAAAGACACTAAATGAGGCAAAGTTTGCAGAAGCGTTTGGTAAATGCTGTAATCAGAAGGAAAGCCCGTGACTTTGTTTTCCAGGCATACATATCAAATATATAAAGCTTAATGCTCCAGATATATAAAGATAATTTAATCAAAGGAGGCTGCGTGGCATACAAAGTAGGATTAGTGGGCTTGTCTTCATATATTTGTAAACATACATATTTTTAATGATGGCCCTGAGGAGTTGGTTCAGTGGATAACGTGATTGCCTGAAAACCTGAATTTGGGTTCCCAGAATATCCATAAAAAAGAAGGGGGAGGGGAGGCAGAGGCCACCTGATTCCGGAGGCCTAATGGCTAGCCATCCTAACTGAATCAATGAGTGCCAGGTTTTATGATAAATCCTGGCCTGATTAAGGAAGACATGCAAAGCTGATCTCTGGTTTCCATGCAAATCTTCATGTACATGGACAAACCCAAACACACACATACACATGAACACACAAGCAATAATAACAACAATAATAAATAAATTGTTATGCTTTCCTCACAGAGAATGAACATTATTTTCTGACACTACCAGAGAATATATGTTCTCCTGTGAAGCCAGCAAAAGTAGCTATCAACAAAGAAATCATGCATAAAAGCGTACAGTCATTATTTAAACTTTTTAGATTTATTTCTTTTTATTTTATATGCATGTGTGTTTTGTGTACACCTATGTCTGTGCACCACATCCATGCAGCGCCTGTGGAGGTCAGAAAAGGGCGTTGAAATTATAAGCAGTTGCAAGCTGCCATACAGGTGCTGGGAACAGAACCCAGGTCCACCACGTGCTCTTAACAGCTGAGCCATTTCTCCAGCCCCACAATCGTTCCTTTAAACAGCTACTAGACCAGAGGAGAAATCGTAGAGTCATAAATGGAAATTACCTTGCAATTAACTTTAAGCATACTTTACTTCAAAATCTATGGAGTTGCAGCCTGAGACTCTGAAAAATTAACGATTAGGGATTCAACCTTAAAAAAAGAAAAGACCCAATTCTGCTATTCCCACAACTGAGCTATTTTAGGACTCCAGCTTATCTGGTATATTTAAGATTATATTACACAGAAGTCTTAGTGAGGCCTGGCAACGGTTCAGGCCTATTTTTGGCAATTTCCATGTCGTGATTGCTCTGGATCTGTGCAACTTACAGCAGCAGCTTCCCAGCCAGGATACACACACTCAAGGCATGAGTCAAATGGCAGCCTTCAAGTCCTCCCCAGGGTCTTCACAACCCGAGCAGGTGGGCAGACTGGAATCTGGGAGAAATGGTCTCACCTAGGTAGATCTCCAGGCTCAAAAGTTTTCAGCAAACTGTAGCTTTATTCTTGGAAATAACCTCGGCAGTACAGGCTGCATCTTGCTAACTGGCCAGCATGGGGTAGAAAGAATTTAGATCCAGCCCTCTCCTGGGTTCCACTCAGTCTTTCCCACAGGAAAGGTCTCTTTTTCCTGTTTGCCTAAAGGAAAGCTGAGCTGTGAATGCCAGGGTAGGGGAGGGGGTAATAGTCAGCAAGCCAGTAAGAGGCTGCTGGCAAGTTTCTGAGAGAAAAGTGTGGGGTCTCATCTGATATTTTGCAAAGAAAAAAGGAGCATATATCTTCACACACACACACACACACACACACACACACACACACACACACACTTCGCCTTCACACCTTAGCATTATCAGGGAATAGTCTTGTCACTCCAAGCTGGCAAGAGACAAAGTTAAACTCCACTGGCTGAGCCCTGTTTGGGGGACCCAAGTGGCCACCGTGGAAGGAACAGGAATGCCCTGCCTTCTGCATCGTTTGTATTTAATGGGACCCAAACCTTTGTCAGGTGCCCAGCAATAAGATGCAAGGCTCCTTCTGGACTTTCCCTCTGCTTCCCTACAGAACCGGTCTGATCACCTCCCATTAGAGCTACATGTCAGTGGCTTAAACAACTGATTTGGAGGAAACGGGCATTTCTCAGCATTTTGGAGCCCAGTGGACTCACTACACACTATGGTGCTTTGTGACTGCCCAGTCCTGAATAAAGCAACATTGGGTTTTCTCTGAAAGGCAAGGCTCCAAGATGACCAGTGAAGGGGCTTACATTCAAGAAGTGCAACCCCATCTTACACCTCACTCCTGCCCAACTTAGAATTGGGCAAGGGGCACAAAGAAAGGTGTTTGAAAGTTGATCTCTTTCAACAATTACACTCTCTTTTCTCAGACTCCTTTAAAGCTTCTGATGTGGCCACTGTGTCTCTGACAGAGAACGGTTGCTGGACACAACGGGTATTTTTTTCTCCTCCACTGAGAAGAGGCCCCTATGTATTTAACATTCCTGACTTCCCAGTGATCCATGGACGTAACAGAGAACTGACTCCCCCAAGTTGTCCCCTGACTGCTACATGCATAATGTGGCCCATGTGACTTTTCCTATATGCACATGCATAGATAATAAATAAATAAAAATGTCATCGTGAAAAATTGTAAAACTCATTAGGAAACAGTACCTCGAACTCAGTGCTTGCATTTCCTGCAACATTGTAGCCTATTGGATGTCTGTCTTCCTCCTTCCAGGGAGATGATCCTTTGTAAGCAAGACAAAGCTTCTTTGGACACTGGGCAGTTGAGGAGGTGGGTAGGACCCTCTGTCTCACTAACTGCCATTTAATCTCCGCGGAGGAACAAAAGGGAAAAAGCAGGTCCCTTTCAAAGAGTTTACCATCTTAAGGGGGTCCAACCTTTCACATGTGACATGATATGTCGTGTACAAATGTATCGGGCCACATTCACTGCTGTTAGGGGACTGATATGGCCTGATATAGTCGGTAGACTAGCATTCAGTCAGGAGAGAATTCAGTCGGGATTACAATGTGCTGGTAACGCCGATCTGAAAGATCAAAGAGAGTGGCCAGTACTCTTTACAGGAGTCCGAGCAACTGCATGTGTGATATGGAGAGCCTACAAAAGCATGGGCATCACGGTGAAGGTGGGAATAAAAAAAATTCAATACCTACCAGCGCTTTTATGTTAGGAAACTACAAAATGAGGTTCCCAGCATCTCACTTCATCTAGTTTCTTGTTTGTTGGAAGAATGCCCCTTTGTTCTTGGCAGATAAACCGGGGTCAGTAGTGAAGAGGAAATTACAGTACACACATGGAACCCAGAATGAGAAAACCTGAAGATCAAACTTGAGCCGTGTAAGGTCTCTGATGATTCTCGTTCTAAGTATGTACTTCAAAAAATTCAAAAATGCAGAAAACTGATGAAAATTTATTTTATGATATTTCAAATTCGACACAATTATTATAAAAATGAGGACCTATTTTACTATGTATTGTTGTATTACTTATACCAAGATACAAACATGTACATTGCTATCTTTCAATAATCTTCCAAACGAGAGCAATATTGTATTGTGTGCAATTTATTTTTTAAAATTAGCATATAGTCTAGATAATTGCCAAAAAGTAATTATAGCCATATATGGAAAATTTAAGTATTTGTGTAGATGCTTACAGGTAGAAGTTTTTGGTTGAAGGAGTGTGTTTTTAATTAGATCCTTCCATGTTGGAATACTGACTAGCTTAATCTCATGCAGGTCTCTGCAGGTCTACCCCAGCAGCTGAGAGTTCGGAGCTTAGCAGTTCTGTCATGCCCAGCAGACACAGTTGCTCCCCTGTCCTTCGAGACTTCTGACCATTGTAATCTTTTGACCCATTCCTTCCCATGATTCCCTGACTGTGATAGGGACACCCCTTTCATGACTAAGCACTCCACAGACAGCTCTTCTGTGTTTTGGCCAGTTGGGAATTTCTGTTTTAATTTGAGTCACTGAACCAAGAAGTTTCTGTGATGAAGACCAGGAGCACATTAATCTATGGGTATAAAGATAAACGTTTAGAGGGAAATTTAATACTGTGTCCATTTAGCAAATTAGTAATAATGCATTTACCCTTGGAGCCTATACGATCCTCAGTCATGAGTCCTGGCCAGATTTATAGTATCAGTTATACATTTAACTTGCAGAGTGGTTCTTATATCCAGTCAGAAAACAGTTGGTTGCACCAATAACATTTGTGCTACTATTGTACCCACGGCTATGTCTTGCATGCCAGATGTCATCATAGCTGGCAGTGCTCACAGCTGGGTAAGACTGCTCGTTTCTCTCCTGGTAGCTTAGATAGCCCCTTCTAGTATGATGAAAGCTAGCTATCCAGGAGAAAGCTTCTAGATCAAGACCAGCATGATTTCTCCAAGACCTGTGACAAAAGTGTATGGTGTCTTTAGCAAAATAAAAAATAAAAAAAAATCTTAGGAGTAAGTTCTAATGGACAAAATGATGCATGTTTTTAAAGTTGTATATCAAATTGTTCTATATTGCTCTTTATATTTACACATAAGAGCTCCAAGTAATAGGGTGTCTTTGGATATAGTCTTCTGTACTGGATATTAGCAATAGACTATGAAGGTAAGGAGGGCCTGAAAGGAAGTTACAATTGAATCAGTCTCTTTAGGTTGCAATTGCTTTGTCTTGCTTCAGCTTTTCAGTGGTATCACTTAAATATTGAAAATGATCATCCTCTGCCCTGTTCAGCGATCATTTATAATATCTACACTGGTATCTGTGAGTCTTGACAGATGAGCACACTACACAAAGTAGAAATTGTCCCTTTGTGCCGCTCCACAGCTTTGGCTTTAGTACACAAATAAAAATCAAGAACTCCTCAACCATTTCCTAGAAGATTCTCAGTGTTTACAAGTACCTCAATATAAGAAAGCTTTTGGCTCTTAGCAAAACGTGTTTCTGATATAAAGGAAAATGCCTGTCTCTGGTGTGCTTCTACATTTCAGCTCACCTGGGAATTAAAGAATGACACTTTATGACCATACTCGGCAGAAGAGGAGTGGGGACTCAGACAGTCTGTGACAGAGACGTGTTGTTGCATAGGATGGTAGAGGAGCTGTGTGCAGAATATACTGCACTGCCAATGAGCTCCATGCCGACTGCAACTCCCAGAAAGGAATGGAAGAGACGTCGCCACGGAACACCCTCTCTAAGGACCCTGTCTTCTCTTCCACTGTCTCTTGGTTTCGGACTGTTTATTTACAAATGCTTCCATTCGATCCTATATGTTTCTCGCACAGTAAACAACCTTTTTTCGTGTGCCTTCTTCCCTCTTCTGGGAGCACACTGAGAGCGACAGAACATCAAACCTTTCCTTTCAGCTTCCTTAGAAATAACCCATTGGTAGAAAAAGTTACTTCTAAGAGCTACTGGTGTTCATGGCGTTGAAAGACAGAGTGAGCTCTGCTGAAGATATTTTGACTATGAGACATGGGTAGCAACCTTAAGAAGTCAAAATTTAGAACGTGGTTACAAGCACAGAGTAGAAGGTGGGGGACACAAAGATGGGACCAAAGGCAGCCAGTCAGAGGCCTGGGCTGTCTGAGCAGAGAGCATAACTTGCAGAGGTAAGAGCTTGTCTTTGTTTAAGTAAAGCAGAGACAGAGGAAAACTATTTTTTCCGGATATGTTAATAAGTTACTCCTCGCTAGTTTTACGGGCCCCGCTTATCTACTAGACAGTCTCCCCCAGCCACTTCTTGTTTCCCACATTATTTTCCCCGTCTCCTCTGCTTTAAGCCGACAATATAGAATATGTACCTATGTATAGGCTCAAACATACGTATCTACTTGGAACAGATGTTCAGCAGTGGCATAAGGTCCTTTGGTTGTGAGAAGCTTTATTTTTTGGTGAGACTGAAATGCCTTTATGGCTATCTGCCACTCATAAGGAAACAATCTCTTCTGTTTGAATAGGGAGAGGACACGCACTTTATTTAAAGATAGGGTTTTATATTCAACAACCGCACACCGTACACCGGGGAATGGCACTACACATGGATCAACACGGACATTACTAGACAAATATTTGATAAGAAAACTTGGAATCTGTTCTTTACATGAGTTTCAAGGACACAGTGCACTGCCATTACTCCAATCACTATGCTGTCCTAGCTTTTAGAGCTTACTTCTCTTATCTAACTGAAATGTTATAACTTTTGGCCAGTGTTTCCTCTGCGGAGAACCTACCCCCATCCTGCGCCAAACCCTAGTAACCACTACTCCACTAACAAAGGACTATGGTTACCCAAGGAATACACTTCTGAGCAGTTCGGAAACAATAGGACTTAATATATCTGGATGAGGCAGGGACCATTTCCAGGTTACCATATAAATTCTGTCATCTCCATCAAATCTGTAAGATTATGATTATATTGTATTTTTATTCTCACCACTTTTCCTGACATTGAGAAAACATGTTGGGGTGGATAATATTTCTAGTGTTATCTTTAGCGTTATTATCTTCAATTTCAAAGCATAAATCGAGGTTTCTGAAGTTGTCTTCTGATTAGAACATTTATTACAGAACAGAAAATGAGCATATTGGAAAAATTAGTGTCGCTTTCTTGAGCCTTTCCTGAGCAAGCTAAGCAGAAAGACAAATATTTGTCACAATGTCATGGGGGAAGGGGAAACATACATTTTTATAATCAAAAGATGTAGGTTGATATCTTAGATCTGACATCCAACTTGCAGATATTCTTTCATAAAGAAATTAAATTAAATGCAAGAAATGCTTAAATTAAATGATAACATTGATTGTATTGTGCAGCGCACAATGCCTGTCTGTGCTCTTTACGCTACCATACAGTTCGTGAGCTTCAGGCAAGGGGCTGGAGGTTAAAACATATAAAGACACACAGAGACGGAGATATAGACTTCTAGTTACTGGTAAGAAACCCCTTATTCAATAGCACCATGGAGGCTTATATACCCAACAGTCAAGTGGGCCAACAGGTGAAAACCTTATCCTCTGATCCTCAAGGCCAAGGCAACACGTGCTCATGAAGCAGAGCTGGTAAGCAACTTTGGCACAGCCTTTAGTAACTCAAATCAGAAGGAAAGTAAAGATCTCTAGCAGGGAAGAGTAGCTGGAGGCCAGGACTCCAAATGGTCCCAACAATATTGAACGGTTTAGATACTTTACTTATGTGCTGATTGAAACTAGTATTCCAGTAGAATGACATCTGTAGCCCATATTTTCCAGAACCTAGAACGCTGCCTTTCACACAGTAGGGACTATCCTAAATAGTTCTTTTTTTTTTTTAATTTTTTTTTATTAAGAAAAGAAGAAAAAAAAACATAAACAAGAAACAAGTTTCCACCTCCTCCCAGCCTCCCATTTCCCTCCCCCTCCTCCCACCCTTCTCCCCCTCCTCCCACCCTTCTCCCCCTCCCCCCACTCCTCCCCCCCTCCCTCTCCAGTCCACAGAGCAGTCAGGATTCCCTGCCCTGTGGTAAGTCCTACGTCCTCCCCCCTCCGTCCATATCTAGGAAGGTGAACATCCAAACTGGCTAGGCTTCCACAAAGCCAGCACATTAAGTAGGATCAAAACCCCGTGCCATTGTCCTTGGCGTCTCATTAGCCCTCAATGTTCGCCATGTTCAGAGAGTCCGGTTTTATCCCATGCTTTTTCGGTTACAGTCCAGCTGGCCTTGGTGAGCTCCCAGTAGATCAGCTCCACTGTCTCAGTGGGTGGGTGCACGCCTCGTGGTCCCGACTTCTTTGCTCATGTTCTCCCTCCTTCTGCTCCTCATTGGGACCTTGGGAGTTCAGTGCAGTGCTCACGTGTGGGTCTCTGTCTCTATCTCTATCCATCACCAGATGAAGGTTCTATGATGATATGCCAGATATTCGTCAGTATTGCTCTAGGATAGGGTCATTTCAGGTTCCCAATCATCAGCTGCCCAAGGAACTAACTGGGAACGTCATGTTGGGCACTTGGGAACCCCTCTAGGGTCACATCTCTTGCTCACCCTAAAGTGGTTCCCTTAACTAAGAATTGTGGTTCCATGCTCCCCTATCCACCTTTCCTTTATCCCAATTCTCCTGATTCCCCAAGTCCCCCCTCCTTCCCTTCTACCTTTTCTCTCCCCATCTCCCCTTACCCCCATCCCACCCCACCCCACCCCCAAGATCCTAATTTTCTCCCCGGCAATTTGGTCTACTTCCCTTAGCCAAGAGGATAACTATATGTTTTTCCTTGGGTTCACCTTCTTACTTAGCTTCTTTAGGTTCACCTATTGTAGACTCCGTGGCCCTTATTTATGGCTAGAAACCAATTATGAGCGAGTACATCCCATGTTCATCTTTTTGGGTCTGGGACACCTCACTCAGGATAGTGTTTTCTATTTCCATCCATTTGCATGCAAAATTCGAGAAGTCATTGTTTTTTACCGCAGCGTAGTACTCTAGCGTGTATATATTCCATACTTTCTTCATCCATTCTTCCATTGAAGGGCATCTAGGTTGTTTCCAGGTTCTGGCTATTACAAATAATACTGCTATGAACATAGTTGAACAAATGCTTTTGTCATATGTTAGAGCATCTCTTGGGTATATTCCCAGGAGTGGTATTGCTGGGTCCAGGGGTAAGTTGATCCCGAATTTCCTGAGAAACCGAAACACTGACTTCCACAGTGGTTGCACAAGATTGCATTCCCACCAGCAATGGATGAGGGTACCCGTTCCTCCACAGCCTCTCCAGCAAAGGTTATCCTTGGTGTTTTTGACTTTAGCCATTCTGACAGGTGTAAGATGATATCTCAAAGTTGTTTTGATTTGCATTTCCCTGATTGCTAAGGAAGTTGAGCAAGACTTTAAGTGTCTTTTGGCCATTTGAACTTCCTCTGCTGAGAATTCTCTGTTCAGTTCAGTGCCCCATTTTTTAATTGGGTTAATTAGCATTTTAAAGTCTAGTTTCTTGAGTTCTTTATATATTTTGGAGATCAGACCTTTGTCTGTTGTGGGGTTGGTGAAGATCTTCTCCCAGTCAGTAGGCTGCCTTTGTGTCTTAGTGACTATGTCCTTTGCTTTACAGAAGCTTCTCAGTTTAAGTAGGTCCCATTTAATCAATGTTGCCCTTAATGTCTGTGCTTCTGGGGTTATACATAGGAAGCGATCTCCTGTGCCCATCTCCTGTAGGGTACTTCCCACTTTCTCTTCTATCAGGTTCAGTGTGTTTGGGCTGATATTGAGGTCTTTAATCCATTTGGACTTGAGTTTTGTGCACGGTGATAGATAAGGGTCTATTTTCATTCTTCTACAGGATGACATCCAGTTGTGCCAGCACCATTTGTTGAAGATGCTTTCTTTCTTCCATTGTATACTTTTAGCTCCTTTATCAAAAATGAGGTGTTCATAGGTTTGTGGGATAAAATCCGGGTCTTCTATATGATTCCATTGGTCGACTTCTCTGTTTTTATGCCAGTACCACGCTGTTTTCATTACTGTAGCTCTGTAATAGAGTTTGAAGTCAGGGATGGTAATGCCTCCAGAAGATCCTTTATTGTATAGGATTGTTTTGGCTATCCTGGGTTTTTTGTTTTTCCATATAAAGTTGATTATTGTCCTCTCCAGATCTGTGAAGAATTTTGATGGGATCTTGATGGGGATTGCATTGAATCTATAAATTGCCTTTGGTAGAATTGCCATTTTTACTATGTTGATCCTCCCAATCCAAGAGCAAGGGAGGTCCATCCATTTTTTGGTATCCTCTTCAATTTCTTTCTTCAATGCCTTAAAGTTCTTGTCAAATAGATCTTTCACTTCCTTGGATAGATGTACCCCAAGATATTTTATGCTGTTTTTGGCTATTGTGAATGGTGAAGCTTCTCTGATTTCCCTCTCTGCTTCCATATCCTTTGTGTATAAGAGGGCGACTGATTTTTTGGAGTTGATCTTGTATCCTGCCACATTACTAAAGCTGTTTATCAGCTGTAAAAGTTCTTTGGTGGAGTTTTTGGGGTCGCTTATGTACACTATCATATCATCTGCAAATAACGAAAGTTTAACTTCTTCCTTTCCAATTCGAATCCCCTTGATTCCATTATGTTGTCTTATTGCTATTGCTAGAACTTCAAGCACTATATTGAAGAGGTATGGCGAGAGTGGACAGCCTTGTCGTGTTCCTGAGTTAAGTGGGATAGCTTTGAGTTTCTCTCCGTTTAATTTGATGTTAGCTGTTGGCTTGCTGTATATAGCTTTTATTATATTTAGGTATGACCCTTGTATCCCTAATCTCTCCAAGACTTTTAACATAAATGGATGTTGAATTTTGTCAAATGCTTTTTCAGCATCTAATGAAATGATCATATGGTTTTTTTTCTTTCAGTTTATTTATATGCTGGATTACATTGATAGATTTTCGTATGTTGAACCAGCCCTGCATCTCAGGAATGAAGCCTACTTGATCATAATGGATAATTTTTCGGATGTGTTCTTGGATTCGATTTGCCAGTATTTTGTTGAGGATTTTTGCGTCGATATTCATGAGTGAGATTGGCCTGTAGTTCTCTTTCCTGGTTGAGTCTTTGAGTGGTTTTGGTATCAGAGTAATTGTGGCTTCATAAAAGGAGTTTGGTAATGACCCTTCTGTTTCTATCTTGTGGAATACATTAAGGAGTATAGGTATTAGATCTTCTTGGAAGATCTGGTAGAATTCCGCATTGAAACCATCTGGTCCTGGGCTTTTTGTGGTAGGGAGGTTTTTGATAACCTCTTCTAATTCTTCGCGACAAACAGGACTATTTAGATTGTTCACCAGGTCCTGATTTAACTTTGGTATATGATATTTATCTAAAAAAGTATCCATTTCCTTTACATTTTCCAATTTTGTGGCATATAGGCTTTTGTAGTAAGATCTAAAGATTCTCTGAATTTCCTCTGTGTCTGTGGTTATGTCCCCCTTTTCATTTCTGATCTTATTAATTTGCAAATTCTCTCTCTGCCGTTTGATTAGCTTGGATAGTGGTTTGTCAATCTTGTTGATTTTCTCCAGGAACCAGCTTTTTGTTTCATTGATTTTTTGTATTGTTTTCTGTGTTTCTATTTTGTTGATTTCAGCCCTCAGTTTGATTATTTCCAGTCTTCTACTCCTCCTAGGTGAGTCTGCTTCTTTTTTTTCTAGAGCTTTCAGGTGGGCTGTTAAGTCTCCAATGTGAGCTTTCTCTGTTTTCTTTAAGTGGGCACTTAGTGCTATGAACTTTCCTCTTAGGACTGCTTTCATAGTGTCCCATAAGTTTGAGTATGTTGTTTCTTTATTTTCATTGAATTCCAGGAAGACTTTAATTTCTTTCTTTATTTCTTCCTTAATCCAGGTATGGTTCAATAGTTGACTGTTCAGTTTCCATGACTTTGTATGCTTTCTGGGGGTAGCATTATTGTTGAATTCTAACTTTAATCCATGGTGATCTGATAAGACACAGGTGGTTACTAATATTTTTTTGTAACTGTGGATGTTTGCTTTGTTACCGACTATGTGGTCGATTTTCGAGAAGGTTCCATGAGCTGCAGAGAAGAAGGTATATTCTTTCCTATTTGGATGGAATGTTCTATAGATGTCTGTTAAGTCCATTTGATTCATTACCTCCATTAATTCTCTTATTTCTCTGTTAGGTTTCTGTCTGATTGACCTGTCCATTGGTGAGAGAGGAGTGTTGAAGTCTCCTACTATTAGTGTGTGCGGTTTGATGGCTGCCTTGAATTTTAGCAATGTTTCTTTTATGTACGTGGGTGCTTTTATATTAGGGGCATAGATGTTCAGGATTGAGACTTCATCCTGATGAACTGTTCCTGTTATGAGTATAAAATGCCCCTCTCCATCTCTTCTGATTGATTTAAGTTTAAAGTCAACTTTGTTAGAGATTAGTATGGCCACACCTGCCTGTTTCTTAGGTCCATTTGCTTGATAGGCCTTTTCCCAGCCCTTTACTCTGAGCAGGTGCCTGTCTTTGTGGTTGAGGTGTGTTTCTTGTAAACAGCAGAATGTTGGATCCTGTTTTCTTATCCAATCTCTTAGCCTGTGCCTTTTTATAGGTGAGTTGAGTCCATTGACATTAAGTGATATTAATGACCAGTGGTTGTTAACTCCGGTCATTTTTTTTTAGTCGTAGAGTTTGTGTGTTTCCCTTCTTTGTTTTGTGTTGGTGAAGGGTCTCTAGATGTCTGAGTTATTGTGGTCATTGTTGGACTCCTTGGTTAGTGATTTTCCTTCAATTACTTTCTGTAAGGCTGGATTTGTGGCTGCGTAATGTTTAAATTTGTTTTTATCCTGGAAAATTTTATTTTCTCCATTTATAGTGAATGAAAGCTTGGCTGGGTATAGTAATCTGGGCTTGCACCCATGGTCTCTCAGTTTCTGCAGTACATCTATCCAGGACCTTCTGGCTTTCATGGTTTCCATGGAGAAGTCAGGTGTAAGTCTGATAGGTTTACCTTTATAAGTAATTTGGCCTTTTTCCTTTGCAGCTCTTAATATTCTTTCCTTGTTCTGTATGCTTTGTGTTTTGATAATTATATGGCGAGGGGATGTTTTTTTTTGATCCAGCCTATTCGGTGTTCTGTATGCTTCTTGAACCTTCATAGGAAAATCTTTCTTTAGGTTGGGAAAGTTTTCTTCTATAATTTTATTAAATATATTTTCTGGACCATTGAGCTGCCCTTCTTCTCCTTCTTCTACTCCTATTATTCTTAGGTTTGGTCTTTTTATTGTGTCCCATATTTATTGAATGTTTTGTGATGAGAGTTTGTTGGACTTGCTGTTTTCTTTGATCAGTGTGTTTATTTTCTCTATGGTATCTTCAGAATCCGAGAGTCTTTCTTCTATCTCTTGTATTCTGCTGGTTATGCTTGTTTCTGTAGTCTCTATTCGTTTACCTAGATTTTCCATGTCCAGCCGGCCCTCTGTTTGTGTTTTCTTCTTTGCCTCCATTTCAGTTTTCAGGTCTTGAACTGTTTCCATTATCTGTTTGATTGTTTTTCCTTGGTTTTCTAGGGTATCATTCACTGATTTATTCAATTCTTCAAACTTTCTGTTATATTTCTCATCCATTTCTATAAGGGCATTTTTTACATGCTGTTTAAGGGTGTCAATCACTTTCATGAAGTCAATCTTTTCTCCTTCCTCTTGATTAAGGGGTTCTTGTCTTCCCGTTGTGAGGTCGCTTGTTTCTGGTAGCTTCATGTTGCTTTTCAGCTTGTTGGGCGAATTCTTGCCTTGACGTCGGCCCATCTCTTCTTCCAAATGCTCCCAATGGATCTTCTTTTACCGGATCAGGTCTCCTTGCCTACCAAATGCTGTCTCTCCCCAATGTTGGCTCTCTGGCGATGAGAGATCAGGCCTCCGTGCTGGTTGGGCAGCTCGCAAACAAAGCACCTACCCCGCTTGGTGCAGGCAGGCCACAGAAACAAAGGAACTGCTGCCTGCCCGGGAGCCCCGGGTACTCGGACCCAGCGCCCAGATAGGCTGGGCTGGGCGATGCCACGCGCCAAAAGAGGGCAGTGGGGGCGAAGTGGGGAGGGCTCTGGACGGAAGCTGGGTGGGCCAGGAAGAAAGAGGCAGCACCCAGGGAGTAGAGGCCCTGCAGAGAGCCCAAGCAGGACAGGGGGCCAAGAAACCCCCGAGCTCCCCGTCCCAGGCTGGCGCCGTGGGCCAGAAACTCACCCCAATGCTGGGTCTCCTGGCGCCGAAAGATCAGGCCTCCGTGCTGGTTGGGCAGCTCGCAGACACAGCCCCTAAATAGTTCTTAACTAATTGAATCTGATGGATGACTAGCATTATTGAGATATAGTACATTTAACATTAAAATGAAATTCAATTCCATTTTAAATAATTAATGAAGAATTAATGTCATTGGTGACAAAGTCCTGTGACTCAAAAGTGCCAGAGGTTATCTTCCAAGTTCTGTAATAGATTTTATTAGCCAGAGTTTCTTGGGTTTAAATCTCTTTTAAATGTCTGGGGGCTTGGGAGACAGCTCAGCGGGTAAAATACTTGCCCACAAGAGCATGAGGCTCTGAGTTCAGATCCCTAGCACCAGACACCATGAAGGCAGAGAAAAGAAAATCCCCAGTCTGGACAGATCAGTGAGCCTCAGGTTCGGTGAGATACCCTGTCTGGAAAATCAGGTGTGGCGTGCCATTGAGATGACTCAGCAGAGAGAAATCACTGACTGCAATACTGACAGTCAGAGTCAAACCCTGCAACCTAAGGCGGAAGGAAACAGCAGACTCCAGAACATTGTTCTCTTCCTTCTGCATGTGTATCATGGCCTGCATACAGACACACACACACACACACACACACTATAATGCACACATAATTGTAAATATAAGATGAATTTGAGTAACAGATGAAAAGAGCTGATATTGACCTCCAGCCTCTATGTGCATAGACACACTTGTATTTGTGAACGTGTGCATATGTCCATACACACCAAGCAAAATATATATTCAGACAAGGGACTACTATGCTTTTACTCTAAATTCTGTTTGTTACTAATTTGAGATTTTTTTTCCCTTGTGGTTCATGGAACAAAACCAAGAAACATGATTTTATTATAGGTAGAATTCTTTTGGCAGCGAGCTATCAAATAAATTCATTCATTCATTTACCCAACCATCTGTCTATTCCTAGTAGTTACACCCTGGAAGTTGGCAAGATGTATGAACCAGGAAGTATACAGTGACTGGTGATTCAAGGCGTCTTTGATGTTTGCCATGCATCCTCAAGATGGGTACCAGCACAGTGCATACAGAGTAGAGTGTCATTTTTACCTTCAAGAAGTAAGACATAAGCATCTCATAAAGGATGCAGAAAATGGGGTGAAATCGTCAAAAAGAAAAAAAAAGCGAGCAAGCATACACACATAACAAAGAAAGAAACACCAACAACAAATTCAGTAAGCTAAAAAGCAATGACTCTTTTATTCTATTTTTTCTACCTTGATTTCTTCCTCAGTCTGAAGGAGCAAATCTGAGATAGAATCCTTGGGCCTACCCAGACTGTGTTCAGATACTGAGCCATCAAAGTCTATACATCCATCCTTATTCAAAACATTGAAACACCTTTGCAGAAAGAGTCCTTTATCTTT
Organism: Microtus oregoni; assembly: GCF_018167655.1. Taxonomy (NCBI): domain Eukaryota; kingdom Metazoa; phylum Chordata; class Mammalia; order Rodentia; family Cricetidae; genus Microtus; species Microtus oregoni. Next base: position 8,346,674 of record NW_024543069.1, read on the forward strand.
GTTCTAACAAGTAATAAATGTCATTCTCTTCAAAATGCTCTGGTACAAATTTCAAATAAAATTTATTTTACAAACTATCATAAATATAATAAATACAGCCACCCAAGTCAGGGAAAATAGTTCTATTAAAGCTTTAAAAACATTTTTCTACATTAATACTTAGAAACTAAAAGTGTGTCAACAGTGACTCTTGCTAAGGCTGTAATAGGAAGCGACTTATATCAAGTATGCTCCTAGCTACCGTCAAGACAGCTTCCCTCTAACGCACAAGTATAGACCTGATGCTATACTTTAGTGAGAAAGTGCTCACCTGGCATGCTCAGTCTCAGATCCCTGCATTATTAAAAACGTTCTAAAACATAAATACATTCATAACAGACATTTGATAAATGATAAGAAACCATTGGCCATACATAGATTGATCTGCTGTGTAATCCCACACAGTCACTGGGTACGTGAACTGAGACAAGGCCATGCTGATCTGTGCTGCAAGTATAAAGTACTCACTAAGTTTTGAAGACTTGGCAACGAGACAACATGAAAATGATCTTGTTAATAGGGTTTCATTAATCGCTTATTAAAATGTATGTAGCTACATTGCATGCTGAGGTATGTTGCTACTTGTTTAATTTTATCTTTATAAAATGTGGCTGATAGATAATCTAAAATGGCACATGGGACTTACATTAGGTTTATCTTAAACGCTAATGTTGAATATTGAATGCCATTCATTCTACTGCCTTAGAACTGCCTTGGAGGACATACAATTGAAGACCAATGCTAATTTAGTTGCACACTCTGAAGGAAAGAAAAAGCCTTTCGGTGCAACAAAGCTCTGAGCTATTCCTGGAGAGATGACCCAGCAGGTAGGAGTTGTTGATGGAAAAGTATGAGAACCCATGCTTAGATACTTAACACCCACACAAAAATTTGGTTATGGCCACATGGGCTTGTTACTACTGATGCCTTCTGACCACCAACCACAGACTTCAAGCTCCAGGTTTAGTGGCAGTCTCTGTTTTAAAGGAATAATGAGGAGAACAGCAAACCTGGACACTCTCTCTCTCTCTCTCTCTCTCTCTCTCTCTATCTCTCTCACACACACACACACACACACACACACACATGCACGCATGAACACACAGAACACATATATACACTTACACGAACAAACATACTAATATATACACAAGAGAAAAATAAAAAACAACCTGGACTAAGAGGAAGGAACTATTTCTCTTTGGGTCAATATTTATGAAGAAAAACCATTGTATCTTTCCTTTAGCCACATGATTAAAATGCATACTAGTAGTTCAGAATTAGAGACTAAGGATACATGAAAATGTACTTTCCTTACATTTTTGTCTAGATACTTGAACAGCTTCAAAATCGTGGTGCCACACTCCTTAAAACCTCAGCGAGGATAGAAATACCATAAGGGACAATCCTCCATTGGCTATCCGCTGGAGATAGCATGTGAGCTGAGACATGGAGACTGACTTCCCAGTCTAGAAATAAAGAAGGCCAGAAACTTGCTGGAACAGTATTTGTAAAAAAGGGACTTGCCATAGCTTACCTATAGAGGAGTCAGTGAAACACTGATTCATTAACTCAAAGAAAACAGAATTCTAAGGACGTAGAACTTTGGTGAAAGGAATGGGGTTGGTTGGGCTTCCCTCCCGGCCAAGTGAAAGACCATCTCACCTTTCAGGATGCTATGCTATTCTCCCTGTCTGCTCTTCTTCATTGCTGTTGCTATTTTAGGTGAATGTGTGTGTGTGTGTGTGTGTGTGTGTGTGTGTGGTGTATGTTTCATGGGAGATGGTAAAAAATATGTATTGGATGGCGGTTATCTTTGAGGTGGTCAGCATTGGTCCACATCTGTAAGGCTTTGCTTCATACGTTTGGAAAGAGCCACTTAGCATCCTACTGTATCCTCAGCTGTGACTACCCTGTGCAGTTGCTGCTGAGAAATTCCCACTGTCAGCAAAACAAAATTCTAGTCCCTTAAATCATGTGTATAGCATCTTTGCTGTTCTTTCTAGTTTATCTCCAATGTGAACACCGCTCTTTCTGTTTTAGCAGGATGGAGCAACTTGGAGCCGCTTACTATTACTTCAAGTCATGCCTTCACGAGTTCAACAAAAACATATTGATTTCCTCTAGAGCATTGGTTCTCAACCTTCCTAATGCTGTAACCCTATAATACAGTTTCTCAAGTTGTTGTGACCCAAAACTATAAAATGATTTCCATTGCTACTTCATAACTGTAATTTTTCTAGCTATTAATTATAATGTAAATATCTGATATATAGGATATCTGATATGTGACTCTTATGAAAAGGTTGTTCAACCCTCAAAGGATTGAGAAGCGCTGCTATTGAGCACTAGCTACTCTAAGGCATTATGCATGCAGTAGGTTAACTTCTTCCTTTGATACACAATTTACATGGAATAAATAGAATTTTCTTCTTGGTCAATTTTGGCTTTGGTTCTGAAGACACTTGAAGAGATTTTTCTCCACAGATGGACTATTACATTAACTAAGACTCCTTTTTTTCCAGTTAAGATCAATACCATCTTGGTGTGTGTGTGTGTGTGTGTGTGTGTGTGTGTGTACTAAAAGAAGCCAGAGAATAATGTAGGTGGTCTTCCTCAATTGCTCTATACCCTATTTTTTTACACAGCCTCCAAAAGAACCTAGACCCCAGTAGTTAGGCAATACTAGATGGCCAGGAAGTTCTAGAGTTCCTCCTGTCTCTGCTGCTCCATTACAAAGGTTCTAGGCCTATTCTCCACTATGCCAGGTTTGCATAGTGTGTGGTGATTATGAGCTCCGCTGCTCATGCTTGCACGGCAGACACGTGACTCACTAATCCATCTCCCAGCCTTTGTTTCTGTCCTCTTAACTCATCGATTCATGAACTCTGTCTCTATTATCTCTTTATCTTCCCACTTAGAAGAGTTCAGTGACAAGAGCAATGTCCTTTCTATCTTTGTATCTACAACATTTGGCCTATGTGGAGTTTCAGTTTCCCAACTTTGTTGTTTCTTAGCTAATTCTGTCTTTATTTCTTAATTTCGTATTTTCTATGAAGTTATATAACATCCAGAGACTTGACAAAGCCAAGTTTAGCTCAGAACAGTTACACAATCAAAATATGCTTTAGAGAAGTCTATTTCAAGCAACATTGGGTGAATGATTTAACATATTTCTTTTTGTATCTAAACAATGAAGTCATTTCTGGTCATGGGGGGGGTGAGAAAGCAAAGTACAGACTTTCCAAAATTATTCTGAAATTAAGGGTAAACAGCTGCTATAATTCTGAACATTAAAAATCTATTTTGACCATCACAGGCTCATTTTAATGCAGACAAAAATAAAGCTATAGATAGTTACCACTGCCTTGCATGCTGCTAAGTTGTAATCAGCAAGTCACTGATTAAGGAGTGGCTTACATCTGGAACTTGTCTTGGAAACAAGATTGTTTTCAGCATCAAAATGGCTATTTTCTTTTGTTCAGTCCTTGATAACAACTACAATAGCAGAAAGTTTCAGATGGAAGTGTTTACCACTTCTTAACTAGCACTGAAAATATCTGCATGTGTTCTCTTGGTGGAACTAAAATAAGAAGATATCAAGTTGTTGATTATAATCTCTAGGACAGCTTAGAATTTTTAGGACACAGAATACTCTAAAATGGCCCTAGGGAGCTGAAGCTCAACACAGAATCAGGCTCTCTGCCTCCCTGGGTTTTAGGTAGCTAAGTGTGGCACTGGGGTAAAAGAAACAGATGAAGCAGGTGGAGATAGTGTGGGACGGTGAGAAGAAAGTGAATTATCAGCAATTTGCACAAGACATCCATCAAGTATTCTCTGCATCAGGACCAAGTAAGGAGATGACAGTTCAATGGGATGAAACATAAAGTCTAGTATTCTTCTCACCCCAGAATTACTGCCCTGTGGATTCTTCCTGGTTCTCTGATGCAATTCCACAAAAATATCAAGAGATGAATTCTGAAATGAATGAGATTCATTCTCATTGCCTGGCAAAATGGGCTTGAAGTATAAATCAGCTTGACTCATGGGTGACAACATGGCATTTCTTGTATTCATTCTCGAGTTTGGAACCTGCTGTCCTAAATTATTGAACAGAATCCCTGAGCATATATGTATATTTCTGAAGGCCATGTTCCTATAATTAAAATTTTTGTACTCAAGAGTATGCCATATTCACATTTTGATAGGTACTACCAAATTGTCATCTGAATATTTTTCTATTAACAGTGTGCAGGAGTGTTCTTCACCTGATGAGTTTGTCAAATTCTATAAAATTTTCTGCACATTCATTTCCCTAAAATATTTTCTCAAATTTATTTCTGTATAAATATTTTCTGGGTTGCTTCCAGAGAGACTTGCTGAGAGATAATTGGATTTAGCTGATTTCATTCAAGCCCGACATCTCTGGCTTATTGATACTATCTATTTAATTTCTTTTGATGAAAAGTTAAAGAGAGGTGAAGGACAGGGGGACTAACACTCATTAAGAGGTTGCTTTGGAATTAGCATTTCTGGCAGATACTACACTTTTTTCCTAATTACAGTAAGGAAGTGTATTTCAAAGTCTCGTCTTGAGACAAAAGTACCAACAATTACCTGGGACCTTTCTAGAAATACAAATTATTGGCTACTATCACAGACCTAATGAATCAGAAATTATGTGCCTGATAACTCTAGAGAAAAACAACCAGCAAAATATCTGAGCATAACTAGCTCAACAGCCTGGGAAAACAGAGGACACAGATAGGAGACAAATGTAGTCAATATATAAATTGGACCTAAAACTGGTCCTTTTAGGTACATAAAGATGTCAGTATTATAGAGAGTAGGCCATCTGCAGGCACAGACCTTTGATTCATGAGTCTATGCAATGCTAATAATATGGGAAAGCACATGATCAGAGTTGGGAGAAGACAAATGTATCTCATCTAAAATAATTTTAGGTCATCTTTGTCAGAGATGATGATTAGTCACTGAAATGTTTGCTTCTTTTGCTGCTTCCTTCTCGGGGAAGCGAAAATAATTGCATGTTTTGTGGTTTCAAATAAAGGCTGGGTATCAGGAGCAGACAGGAAGCAGAGGGCAAAGGGCCTTCATTTTCACAGAGGGAAGAGTTCAGTATGACTCATTATTAGTTACAAGAAAATTAATTCTGTGAGATGTAACTCCCTGGCTCACTTTGTGAGTTTATACATAGCTCAGACTGTGTAGAGGAAAATCTGGGCACTACTCATTGAATCTAAGAATGTCACTTTGGAAATGGAGGCCCATGTTGTGCCCTTAAATGGAGAGCTCTTTGTGTGGAAGTAGGTATAGCAAACACAACTTTATAACGTTGTTATTTAGTGGGGGACCTGTTTGGAAGGGGGGTTCCTGAGGCCAACTCCAGGAAAAGGGGCATTTAAACTATATAATATGATGGAAGAAAAGTGATTAATTTACATCTGAGTCCCGTAAATAATGTGGTGTAGCTCAGTTATCCTCAAACCTCAGGGTGCATTAGAATCACCAGGAAGGCTTGCTGAGCACAGACTAGTGGGTCACATCTGAGAGTTTCCGATCTCGGGAGATCTGGAGGGCAAGTCTGAGAGATGCTTTCCCTAACAAGTTCCTTGGTAATGCCCTAGGATCTGGAATGCAAAGTAAAGGCCACAATTGAGAAACAGAATGCCTATGCTCTTGTGTAGCAGCTGTGTGTGTATATATGTATGCATGTATGCTTGTATGTTTGTATGTATTGGTGTATGTGTTTCATGGGTGTTCATATTTGTCTATATGTGTATGTGTTTATGGAAGCTAGAGGTTGATCTCTAGTGTCTTTCTTAACCCCTCTCTAAGTTATTCTTAGTATTGTTTTGAGGTCAAGTCACACCATGTCATCCTGGTTGGTCTGGAACTATCTATACCAGGATGAACTCACACTCACAGAGATAACCTGCCTCTGCCTCGCAAGTGTTAGGATTAAAGGAATAACTCACTATGCCCAGTCCTCCTCCTTACTTTTAAGACAAGTTCTTTCACTGAAGCCCAGATTCATTGACAGATTAGGCTGCAGGGGTTCACCTGTGTCTGCCTCCTCAGCTCTGTGGTCACAGACTCCCAGTGCTATGCTTCTCTCCTGGCTGCTAAAACTGGAATGCTTGCACAAGCATGTCACCAACTGAAGCATCTTTACAGCCTCCATGGCCACGTCTTAACATACAGTTGCTGAGTGTCCTTGCAGGAATTGTGTTATCTTCCAGATTTGTGAGGTTTTGCGATTTTGTGTTCTGTATCATGTATCACACACCGCCTGAGTAACTCATCCAGAATTGTGAAGAGGGCCAAATGAATTGATGCAAGAGAATGTTTATAAGTGTCGGTTAATAACTCGAATTTCTTCCTCTTTTAAAATCCCTTCATTCACAAATTTATCCCCCAAATGATTCTGCCTTGATTTCATGGGACTGATGTACATTTTCCTTATCCATTCTTCGGTCAAGGGGATTTAGGTTGTTTCCAGGTTCTGGCTATGACAAACAATGCCACTATGAACATAGTTGAGCGTATGTCCTTGTGGTATGATTAAGCATCCTTTGGGTATATACACAAAAGTAGTAGATTGTTTTCTAATTTTCTGAGAAATCACCATGCTGTTATCCAAAGGGGCTGCAGCAGTTTGCACTCCAATCAGCAATAGAGGAGTGTTCCCTTTACCCCACAACCGTTCTAGGATAAGTTGTCATCAGTGTTTTTAATCTTGGCCATTCTTACAGGTGTACTGTGGAATCCCAGAGTTGTTTTGATTTGCATTTTTCCATCTAAGGATGTTGAGCATTTCCTTAAGTGTCTTTCAGCTGTTTTAGATTTCTCTGTTGAGAGTTCTGTTTAGGTCTATACTCCATTTTTTTTATTGGATTATTTGTTCTTTTGATGACCAATTTCTTGGGTTCTTTGTATATTTTGGAGATCATGCATGTTCTTAATTAGTCATTGATGTTGTAGATGGCACTCCTGGCCAGTGGTAGTGGACGATGGCTGAGTAAGTCATGAAAGGAAGTCAGTAAGAAGCACTCCTCCATGATCTTAGCATCCACAACTGCCTTCAGTGTCCTGCCTAGAGTTTCCACCCTGACTTTCCTGGATGAACTACATACACGCTATAAGTTAGATAAACCCTGTCTTCCCAAGTTTCATTTGATCACGATCTTTATCACAGCAGGAGAATCCCTGAGACATTACTAAAGACCAAAACAGAAGTTCCAAGTGACTAAGCAAATGGTAGTTTTTCATTACTATCTCTTTGTGTGTATATTAAATATTCTTTCACTTTTCCTATTTTTCTTCAATATTGATAGAATGCAGGGCCTCAGAGATACTAGAAAAGTGCACAGCTCTAAATTATACTTCCAGCTCCTTATTGCTTTAATTTACATGTTTACATTTTATTTGGGATGAAGTCTCACTAAATTGCCCAAATTTACCTTGAACCACCTTGTAGTCCTAGAAGATCTTGAATTTAAGATCCTGCATCCTCAGCCTCCTGAGTAGATGGTAATACAGGCCTGTGCCACCAATCCTGTCTAAAATGTCTATCATGTCTATAATTAGTTTTCTAAAGATTTCATTTTCTAAATCAAGGGAATTCAAAAGATAAGGATTGAAGCATGTTCTCAAATTTCACTATTAAAACCCAATTGTCCATATTTGTAGCTCAGTTAACCCATGTGTCAACAACATACTCTTGACATTTGAGATTGAAGAACATAAGACAGATGATTACAGTTTTGATTACACACAGATGAAAAGACTAGCAAAATTTAGATAATGTCCCTGGGTTTTCATTACATTCACTAGTGAGTGAGAAAGCTTGCAGATATAGCTCTGATATTACCATAAGCTGTGTAGTAGTGAGCTTTATTTTACACAGAAGGAAACATAGCATAGCCTCAGGATTTCCTATTATTACATTTCAACAATATATGAGTGATTATTGCGTACTTATTTATTTTTTATTTTGTTTGATACAGGAGTTGACTATGCCAATCTGATTGTTTGGAACTCATATGTAGTCCAGGTTGACCTTGAACTCTCAAAGATCCATTTGACTCTGCTTTCCAAGTACTGAGATAAAAGGCATGCAAGCTTCCTAAAATAGATGCGTATATGAAATTGAACTCCCAAACAATCCAGACTATTGCTAGGGCAATTTGGGTGGCTTTCCATATAAGACTGCAAGGTTCTATTGCTGAAGACAACACCTACACAACTCACTGAACACCAAGAATTCAAGCTGGTGGATACCTAGATCCGTGGCCCCTGCAGAAGAGTGTTCTTAGCACAGGAAGGTACTCTGCATAGTACCAGAGGAGAAACATAATCACCAAACCAGCTAAAATCTTCAGCCTACAGTGGTGTTCTGCCTGCAAGGTATCCTGCAATGGTAGCACAAAGCTCATGGAAGTCACCAACCAATATCTGATTTGACTTAAGACCCACTTCCCCAAATGGTACCTATATCTATTTGCTGCTTGAGAGACGAAGCATCTGAGACTCGCCCAGTTATCTAGGGAAAAAACAAATATTATTATTCCACTAAAGAAATTAAGCAATCAAATGACTCCTGATGACAATCTGATATGCTCAGATCAGTGCCTTTGTCAGCTGTCATCAGAGAAGCTTCCTCCTGCAGCAGAGGAAACAACAAGAGTAAAAGACCTTGGAACAACCATCTCTAAACAAAAGTCCCCATCAAATCTCTCCCCTCAGGGCTCAGGGAACATTTCAGAAAGGGATACAGAAAGAGTGTAAGAGCTACAGGAGGCCAAGGCCCACAAGAAAACAAGGCCTTCTAATCCTGGAAGGATCAAAACACACAGGAAATCACAGAGACAGAGTCAGCATGTACAAGGCCTACATGAGTCTGTGATAGGTAGAATCCTAGAGCTGAAATGAGATGTGCAAAAATCCCCCATTCCTAACCCAGAAGCTCTCTCCAGCTGATAAGAGCTTGCAAATGAGAATTAAGTTTTCTCCTACGGAGTATCGCTGGGCAAACAAACTATTCTTAAGGGTAGGACATATGCCCTTCAGTAGGTGGTCAATAGAAAATGAACTGAACAGAAACTTTGGAGGTTCCTTGTCTAATAATATTATGCCAGCCCTCCAACCCTGAATTTTAGTGAATTTGCATTGATTTTATTATGATTTTTTTTTTACCCTACAGATTCTTTGCAAATATATCATGGCTTCTGATTTTGTGTTTTTATGAGACTTTTGTGTGCAACCATGTGTATCTGAGTCTGCTTTTTGTGCCTTTCCTTGGGCTTTCTTCTTTCAGTTTGCTTGTTTTGTTCTATTCTGATATGTTTGTTTTGTTTTATCTTATTATTTTTATTTTATTATTAGCCCTTAGATACCTGTATGCCTGTTTGTTTTCTAACAAAGGACAGAACGGATGTAGATCTGAATGGGAGATGAGTTGGGAAGAAACTGGAGAAAGCAGATAAAGGGGAAAACATAGCATGAATATATTGTATGAAGAAAATCTATTTTTAATAAAAGGAAAAAGTGATTATTTGCAAAGTACCTCTATGGCTTATAATTTGTTTATTATGAATTCAGGTTGCTGGGATCTGTATCGAGTAATAATTTTAAATGTCAGGAAACATTAGCTAGTGTCTTGATACATTTTGTTTTTCTTTTCTGTACATGAGTAGACTAGTATAGCTGTTTTATCATTTTCTTCATTTATTGCTGGATATTGGACCACTGTATCAAAACAAAATCCTCCAAGCTTTCAGTACGAGATTGACATGGGATTCCCCTCTATATGCTGTGAATATGTTTTATTACCACTGGTAATAAAGAAGCTGCTTTGGCCTCTGGCAGGGCAGAATATAACAAGGTGGAAAATCCGAGCAGAGATGGAGGAGGAAAGAAAGCAGAGTCAGAGAGACACCATGTAGCTGCTCAAAAAGCAGGAGTTAGTAAACCACAAATCACGTGGTAAATATAAAATAATAGTAATGGGTAAATCTAAGATGTAAGAGTTAGTTAATAAGAAGCTTGAGCTAACAGGCCAAAGAGTATATAATTAATATTAAGCCTCAGAATGATTATTCCCTAAGCAGCCACAGGAGCTAGTGAGCGGGACCCGATGGGTGGAAAGAAACCAGTTATGGGGACCAGTGGAATGGAGACTGTGGGTAACTCCAAGAATATGGGTAATTGTTGCTGAGGCTTTCAGACTTGTAGACTGAGCAACGAATTCTTAGCCTTCCTGAGAAGAGGCAGCCATTGTTGCACTTCTTGAAACATATCCCTTAAACCAATGTAGCAAATATTTTTTGTATATATAAATTCATCTTACCAGTTGTTTCTTTTGGAACCCTGAATAATGTGTAACTCTTGTGACTCTATGTTAGCTTTCTGAATTTTATGAGCTCCTGTCCTACTTCCCAGGAGCAATGTTTTGATTCAAAGAGAATAGCTACACAAAAGTATTCTTAGTTATTTAATAAATCCACTCAAAGCATCTAATTAATTATTTAATGATTTATAATAAAAACAGAATAAGATTCCTAACATCATAGGCTGAAATAAAAGAAAATGAATCTATACGGATTGAATAAACGCAGCAGGAATGCTAAAGGATGCATGAGAACTGTAAATATATAGCAACAGAAATTATAAAAAGAAATTTTAACTCTAAGTTGAAAGGTGAGCCACATCTGGAAGAATGTTTACAACACATCATACAATTTAGACATACATTATAGAAATCTATTAGAGAAGTCGAAGTAAACTATAAGCATTTTGTTGAAATACAGGGAAAGAATAAAAGAGAAAGTTCCTCAAGTGGACACAGTCAATTAAGAGTTAAATTGCAGATATCTTCCCATCCCAGGACTACTTTAGCACATACGTATGTGTTGTGCAACAAGGAAAGAGTTCCAAACTAAAGGATGCATTTGCTTTCTTGCTTAGATATCCTCCGTTGTCCTATGGTCTTATCTTTTGATCCTTCTCCACACTATCTTGATTATGTCCTTCACCATGCACACAGGTTTTTATGGTGTATGTTTATTTTTGGTGCCAATTTGTGCTGCTATGCAAAAATAATATATGTCAAGTAGCTATACATTCCTCAGAGTTCCAGATGCTGAGGTCTGAGGTCAGAACTCTCTAAGGTGAGGTCCTGGTATGGGTCCTCTTCTAGGCGGCAGGTAGCCATCTTCTCCCTGCATGTTTATGGTAGAAAGCACATCAGGAGCTTCATGAGGGTGTGTAAGCAGGACTCTACACACATTATCTAATTATATTCCACAAATCCTACCCACAGAATCATCACACTGGAGAATAAGATTGCAGCATATGAATTTGGGAAGAAAACAGATGTTAATTCCACAGAAATGCAACGTGTATTTTGTGTACTTTAAATGGTTTTAGAAACTTCATCACTCCATGTACTTTTTACTGAATAATATTTTTTAATTTTTAACATTAATGGTTGGAACTGTAGTTTATTATCTTTAATATTATGTTTGAGTGTATGAATATGTAATGAATTATTGATCAATTCCTGTTTGATAAACATTTAGCTCATAATTTATGCTATGAATACATATTACTCTACAAAAGCAAAAGTTGTTGGGGTTATGGAGTAATTATAAAAATGCAATGATGGGATTTAGTAATACATATGACTGCAATGTCTCATCGGAACTATTATGCTTCTCAAATGCAGGTGCCCAGGGAAACTCTCCTTATATTGTAATGACTTCTAATTACATTTCTTTCTAATTAATTCCTTTATCTTTAATTTTTCAAAATATTTTTCTTTCTGAAATGTTAAAATAATTTTAAAAATAAAAATCTATTTTCATTTTTTGTCTCTTTCTAATGGGAGCTTCTTGCATATAACTGAGAAAACAGGTGGGAGGTTTAGCCTTCTATAAAGGTCAATTTATTTTCAACGTCTGTGTTTTCCACCATCAACTGACTTACGGCTACTCATTTCTCTCTGAACTCAAACATGGAAGTGGTATTCATTTCCCTATCCTGGGGAGCTACCGCATAATGAGTGGCTAGCAGACGTTCGAGGAATAAGTCATTGTATTGATTTTTGATGTAGAGAAAATGCCTTAGAGAGGAAGTTCATGTCAAAATAAGGACATTGTAGAAAGAACTGGCAGCTTTAAAATGGAGATTTTGGAGAAAATGCAGACTTCACCTGCTACCGTTCTCAACAGTCTGAAATGCTATTGAAAACTTATTTTATGGTTTTAAGATGTGAGATTACTAATACATTAGCTTATAATTTTAGTTATTAAATATTTTTAAGATAGAATAGTACATAGTGGATTTCACTATTACATTTTTGTACACACTTTATTCCTACTTGTCCTCTGTGATGTCAACTTCATCCACTGTAGAATCACCTGGAAGGAGAGTCTCAGTGAAGGACTGTCTAGGTTAGTTGCTTTGTAGGCATGTCTATGAGGAATTGTCTTAATTCTTTACCTAATGTGGGAAGATCTCACCCACTGTAAGCAACTCTGTTCCCTGGGGTTCAATCCTGGTGCTCTAAGCCTAGAGAATTAGCTGGGCAACATGCATGCATTTATTCTCTCTCTGCTCCTAACTGTGCCTGTGCCTACATGCTTCAAGTTCCTTCCCCCTGGGTTCCCTGCAATATAAACTATAGCATGGAACTTTAAGTCTAATTTAGCTCCCAATTCCATAAATGTCACTTGTCAGGGAATTTTATCATAGCAATGCGAAGGCCACTGAGATAGCCCCTCTTCCACCATTTTCTCCTGCCCTACATTCCTCTTGCTGGTCCCCTTTTGTCTCCAAGCTCCTTCTACTTTCATGTCACGTGTTTCAGTACCCTCTCTTTTTACCTCCCCCCCCACACACACACATCCCACTCATCAGTATTTCTTCCTCCCTCTCGAGTTCTCCACTTCATTGGTTATTTATTCATGTTTTCACTTTTACTCGGCCACATATTTCACTGACAATATCCTTGGAGGTAATGCACATTTTCCTGTCTCATAAGTGTCTTAACTTTTATTTTCTATTAAGATAATGATCAAAATAGTAAGAAATCTATAGTTTTGTTAAGAGACTTTCAAAGGGCCCTGTGTTGAAGATTGGGCTCCCAGTCTGTGGTCTGTGATGCTATTAGGAGGTACTAAGATCTTTAGGAGGTAAGGTCTTGTGAAAAAAAATGTCAGCTACTAAGATTGACATTGAGTGGATGGATGTACAGAGCATAAATCATTGCCGTCATACTTCCTGGCTTTCATGAAACAGTTGCTCCCCTTGTCAGTCTCCCATCGTGATGTGCCATCTTGCCATCTTGCCATAGGCTGAAAATCCATAAGAAGATGGATAAGATAGTCAACTACCCAAGACAGTGAGCTCAAATAATCCCCCTTTCTATGTAAGATATGCCATCACAGCGATGGAAAGCTGACTATATCAGAAATTTTGAAAAGAATGAGAGAGCTATCCAATTATCTAGATGTGCCAGTGAAAATTTGTAATAGACCCCTTGTGAGATGACAACACTACGCTTTGCCTTTCCATTTCTGCTGATTTGTTTGTGCGGCATTTTGTTTGCATGGAGAAAAGGTAAACAATGAAATGAATGCTGGCTGGGCTTGATAGCTCTAAGCTCCGGGTTCCAGTTGAAGCAAGGACAGTTTATAGAGCGCTGAGTAATTATGGTTCTGACGAAGGACAAGCAGAGTTTGAGATTTAGTTCTACGAGTCAGAGCACAGAGTACAACTGATTTGGACATCAGTTTGCTGAATAGATGGTGACTTAAAAAGCATCTGGTGGGGTTAAGATGATGTTACAGTACAGAGCCTACAAACACAGTGATCGGCCAGTAGACAATGCCCAGGCAGCACCACCATGGGAACAGAGCTGATGAAAAGGGTTTGGTTGCTGAGAACTGCATCTATCCTGCTGTGTCTATTTCTCACGCTGAAGTGGGCTCTTTAAAGACATACTCATGATTGCTTGGTGAAAAAGCTTCTAGTAGAACACTTTATTGCCTACATTGCTTCACAATAAGTTAGGCATCCCTAGAGATCTCTAAGGACTTGTCAAGAGTGTGGAAACAAAGAGACAGCAGTTCTGCTTCCATGAATGCACAGATTATGTTTCTACAGGTTTTTTTCCTCACTAAATATTGTTTTCATTTGTGCCCTAATGCTTGGAGTCAGAGGTTCATTTCTGTCCGTCATATCTGCTTGTTTGATTTGCTGTCTGGGGTTTTAGAGGTTATCTATTAAGCTTTGATTTTGAACTTCTTTTTCAGAACTGAGTTCTTATAATAAAGCCCCCACACAGTATGACTCCTGGAGGAAATATGTACACAAAATTGCTAAATCATCATCAAATCCTTTCTCACCTTCAATACTGAAATCTAAAGCTTCCATAACACTTCATATTTTAAAAAATAGTTTAGCACTGTTTTAATTTCTGTTATGCTTGTGAAATGTGAATGCCCTAAATAACTCAAAAGTAGGTTTAGAAAAGGATCAGGAAATATCTTGAGTCTTACAGGGAAAATAAAGGCCCGAGTTAAAAAATCAAAAGTAACAGGTGAAATCCATTCAAGTGTATGTACTAGGAGTGGGTGAGACTGTGGCTCAGTTGGTGGACAAAGCCCTGGGTTGGATTCCCTGGAGCAGATAAACCAGGTGCAGTGGCACAGGCCTGTAATTTCAGTGTTCAGGAGGTAAAGCAGGAGGATCAGAAATTCACGGGCATCCTTGGCTACACAGTGAAGTGAGTTAGAGGTTAGCCTGAGATACATGAGATATTATCTCAAAATAAAATAAAATATAGCATGACAAAAGGGAACTCTCCCTGCAACAGAGGAGGGGGAAGCTACAAACAAATGTCACTGGTTAACAGATTTTAATAAATTATTTTTTTTAGGTATCTGTTCTTATTTTCTGTGCATGAGTGTTTGTATGTATGTATGTCACAGACATTCCTGGTGCCCTCAAAGATCAGAAAGGACATGGAATTCCTTGGACCTAGAGTCACAAACAGTTGTGAGCCAGCATGTGGAGGCTGAAAATCCAACCTCAGTCTTCTGCAAGAAACAGAAAGTGCTCTTAGCTGTGGAACTGTCTCTCCAGCCCCTCGATTAATTTTTGAAATAGTCCTTTACAAAATGCATCCTATTGCTATACTAAGACACCCAGAGCTGCAGCTGGCACAGCTCAATCGGTCCTGACAAATCCCCAGAGCATCCTGTGTCCCACACCTTGCCTAACATCCCTCCCTACGACACCGACATCTGTTTCTCCCTCCCACTGTTCTCCACTGCAGTGAACTCAGGGTAGGAGCTGAGCAGAGTGCACTTTCGTGTTTGTGTCCCTAAGACTCTGGTGGATAGGTACTCAACAACCAGTTAATAGAACAAATGAACAAACGTTTACTACATTTATTGAAGGGCTACCTTATTATATAGCTTGCTGGAAAAAGATGATAAGGCTAAAGGTTGCCAGTACCTTTGTATCCTCAGCTTCATTGAAGTCTGTCGGGTTGATTAGGTGCCATTCTCAACCCTCCAGGCAGCAGCAAACAGGCATAAGCCGTGAATCCTGGAGCAGGCAAGCACAGAGCAGCAAACCTGTTTCAAGTCCCAAAAGCAGAGAGGTAGCAAGAAAGTAATCAATACCTGTCAAGGGACCCGGTGGCACAGGCGGGGGTCTCGTGATGGTAGAAACTTGCCCTGCATTATTCAACAAGCTCTAGACTGAGCAACCTCACAAAGACAAAGTAATCCTTTAAAATAAATGTGTCTCTCTGTGAGTGAGTACATTACATAGTTGATTATTTGGGTGAAATACCAAGGAAAAAAATGTGAGCAAAAGTAGAAAGGCATATTTTTTTCCCCTGAGAATAAGTTAGTCATATGCATGCCCAGAAACTCCCAGTGAGCTGACAGCTGTAAAAATGAGCAGATGCATATTTATCGGTTTAAATATTCAAGTTTCATTATTTTTAATGCAGGCTAATTGAACATTTCTGGTCCTAAGGCTGTCCTGAGCATTTGTCCTTTAAATGGAAACTCAGACTCCTTTTCTGTTGGTATTATTTGGCTCACACAATTAAGAGTCTTTCTTCAGGTATACTACACCAAGTTACTAGGGGAGATGGGAGAAGGGATCAGAGGGATTTAAAGAGATGTGACCATACCAATTCTTACTGGCTAGGGCATGGTTAATGATTGCAGTTACAAGGCAAGCTAGAATACCTTAAAGGTGGCATTTTTTTTAAGTCATTGCTTTTCCTTTCCCGTAATTCTTTTTTCTCCCATGGAAAAGATTGAATAGGCCCAAATGAGGGTGAGTGGACACTTGCCTGATGGAGCTCACAGACTGAGATTTCTCTTCAGATGGACGATTATAACAACAGTGAAATAGTTCCTTTCTACTCCCAACCAGGACAGTTCTTTAGAACAGCTTGTATGAATGTCTGTGATATAAATCCCCCGTGAAAGAGATCCTGATTATCAGGCTCTTGATGCTTCCAGCCAAATTAGGGGATCGTCAAAACTAAGTCCAGCTGACTAACTCTAAATATACAAGTTTTCACCATAAAAAGTATGTTAACTTGGTGGACTATCTACGTTCTGACTGAAAATGTTTTCTGTGAAAGACTGAAACAATCTTCTCTTCCTTGTCTACATCAATAAGTTTATGATTTATGGCCACATTTCTATCAGACTGTACCAGATATTGTCTACCATAGGTGAAGCTTTGTTTCTTATCTCCAGAGAATAGGTTTGAGGCTCTGAAAATGTCTGTTTCTACAGAGACAGCATCATGCCCACTGGATGAGCAGTGGAGACTGCTGCATTGTTTTTGTGCATTAAGATGAGCTTTGATGCATCTGTTCATGCCTTACAGACCAAGGGCTCAATGGATGGGCTTTTTAATAATGAGTTAGGGGCAGAAGCAAATGGGTATAGCATCCAATATGATCATGCAACCACCTGGGCACTGCTTGAGAGAACGTCATTTCAGAAATGTTTTCTATCATAAAGAAAATAGTTACTCATGTTTCTTCCATCTTAACAATGTCATACAAATTAAAAATGGTTGCTCTTAATTAAGTAAATTGTTAAAATTGAAACCATGTGCCTGGGCAGGTTTCCTGTGAGTATGGAGGAAACACATGAACATAGTTGGTAAATACGCAATCCCCTAAAATATTTGGCAGTATCTTGCATTTATACATCTTTGGGCATCATTAGTAACCTGAGACACAAGAGCACTGTCAGCTACATCAGTCCAAGCTTTTCTCAGCATTGTTTTTAATACCCTCAACTAGATTTCAAGAACTTAAAGATACATTCAATTCTACATCTTATTTATCTGAGTGTTGCTGGTACATGGCAAAATAGTAATTATTAAGTGAGTAAATTAGAAAAATTCCAGTAAAAGGAAATTTAAAGACTTATTATGGACGACAAAGGCATTCACGTTAGCTAATTGTATTTTCTTCTAGAAATATTTTACTAAAATTTTCCTAATAAAAATAAAGGGCATGTTTTCTTTCTTTTTTATTGAAAATATATTCCTTTCTCATACAATGCATGCTAGCCACAGTTTCACTTCCTTCCACTCCTCCTAGCTCCCTCCCCACCTCCCCTCTCCCCAGACCCACCCTTTCTCCATTTCCTCTTCAGAAAAGATCTGGCCTCCAAGGGACTACAGGCAAACAGGACAAAACAAAATACAGCAGGACAAGGCAAAAGCCCTCATGTCAAGACTGGATAAAGCAACCTAATAGGAGGAAAAGAGTCCTAGGAGATGTTGAAAGAGTCAGAGATGCATCCCCTTCCACAGTTAGGAGTCCCACAAAAACACCAAGCTAACAGTCATAACATATATGCAGAGGACGTGGTGCAGATCCAGCAGGCCCCTTACTTGCCACTTCAGATTCTGTGAGCCATGTGAGCTCATGTTCTCAGATTCTGTGGCCCATCTTTTTCTGGTATGAAGACCACTTTCTTTTAAATATTTCCTCTAAATTACTGTGTGGCAGCCATTTACCCCATTATAACTAAAATCCAAAGAAGTTGAATGTAACTGCATTTTACACATTAAAAGAAAAAAATGAGCAGAGCGTGGTGGCACACGCCTTTGATCCCCACATCCTAGAGGCAGGTGCAGGTAGATCTCTGTGAGTTCAAGGCCAGCAAGGTCTACAAAGAGAGCTCCAGGACAACCAAGGCTATAATATGCTGAGAAACCCTGTCTCGACAACTCCCCAACTCGCACCCCCCACCTCCAAATAAGAAAGAACAAGAATTTCCTGTAATTAAACATTTTTTTTTCAGCAATGGTAAAGGCAACTGCACCAGCACCAATTAAACTTACTTTTCCTGCAAGAAGTTAATGGGAGTTGAAATGCCTCTGCAGCGTCTCTTGTGAGCTATGTGTCTTGCAAAAGGTTGTGATAGGAAAGAGCGCTTCAATAGGAAGTTAACAAGAACGGAGAGTTTATTTACTAGAGGCAGTGAGGAGCACATGACCAAGAGAGATTGTGGGTATGTGTGTGCGTGTGTGTGTGGTAACTCGAGTTATGTTTTTCCTTACAATTTTACCTCTGTTTGGTAAACAATTTTCTGTGTCATAAACATCAGAATCATCACAGAGCTGAGCCTTCAACCTTGACTTTTATTTCCAAATGTCAGAAGTCTTATTCCACTTCAAATCTGAGACAGAAATAGAATGTCATGAAAAATATTGATTATTTTACTTGACTAAAGGGAAAGATTCCTATTCTGTTTTCTGAAATGTACCATTGACATCAATACCCTTGTTTTGGCAGACACTTTTTGTAGTGTGCATTAGTTTGGAACTACACACTAACATTGCCAACAGTGCTTCAGGACTGAATGGGGGGAACTTTTCCCACCCATCTAGCTAGTCAAAAAAACTGAAAGAAGAGCATTTGCTTCTCTTAATAGCTAATCAAAATTGCAAAGATATATTTTGACATGACACTCTTCCGTTAAAAATTGATAGTAGCAGAAAAAAGTCTTGAGCTTAATCTTGTAAATTTTTATTTAGGTATGTGAGAGTATGCATGTGTGTGAATGTGCACACATGTGCATCACACATGTACAGGGGCTCTAGAAAGCCAGAAGAGAGGCAGGAGCTCCTGAAATGACAGGCAGTTGTGGGTAGCCTCAAGCAGGTGCTGGCAAATGAACAGGGCAGAAAGTTCTCTCAACCACCAAGTCATCTATTCGGCCCCTTATTCCTTAGTTTTATTAATAAAGGTTAATAAAAGTTTTTAGAAACTACTAATTGAAGTGGAGCCTAAATGACCCAAACCATTTTACTTCAAGTATTTCTAAATAATTTAAATGAGAAAGAAGTTCCCTTTCACAAATATTAAACTATCTACTGTTTAGTTTGTTTTTCTATCCATACCATTGTGACACAAGGAAATTTCCTAGGAAATTCATTGTGATTTGATCCATACAGAGACAATGAAATAAAAAATCTTTAAGTCTTCTCCGAAGAAAGAATTACCCAGATCATAACTAACTTGTCAAATCTGGCCAATTAAAACAGCTTTTATTGAAATGAACATCTCAGGGAAAAATTAAAGCTCTACTCTTTATATCTCATGATTACCAACCTCCTCAAAGGCTGCCACTAATCCGCATGTGTGGTAGGTTAGGTCAGAATATGATTAAACATCCATGAAAGATGATTGATTGTTTTGTACGGAAGCTCAGTGAGCTAGACACAGCACTCCTACCCTCCCCTCTGTACCATCACTCAAACACAGATTCCAGTCTTTAATGTCCACTCCTAGGCCATGGGTGAGTCACCACCATGTTTAGTTTACTTTAGATAAGACACAATTATCTGCTGCAAAGTATTCCCCTGTCCCCTCAGCTTCCAGTCGCTTGCCCTTCTCATCTCTTCTTTCTTTCTTTCCCTGCTTGCTCCCTCTCCTCTTGCTTTTGATCTTCTAACTAGCCCTGCGATATCCACTGGAAATAATACTTTTAGGAAATCACGGTCGACAGAATTTCTTTTTACTGTGTACTTTAATAAATAAGGTCTCTATAGCACTGAGATGAGTAATATCTATTCTGGTTCAATGGACTCGGGACATCAATGACAAGATTAATTTTTTAATGTGCTTCTAAGAAAAAATAAAAAGCACTGAACTAAAATGACATCAACTATAATGATGATTTAAAATTCATTCAAAACTCAATAAATGCCATTTACATTAATTCAAAATAATTTATCTTGCTCTATCATTGTACTTATATTTAAAATAAAAATACAAAGAATATGCAATGATTGTAAAGTCCAGCACCAAGTCCCTTCTTTGAAGTGACCGTTGCCCTTATTTGGCCACACCATTGAGAAGGGCACCGGTGACTCAGTGCTGGCCAATGAGTTCTGAATGTTTTTTGTCTCCAGGATTTTCTTCCAAGCTACTGACATCTAATCTTAACATCTTGAAACTGGCACTTTATTTTACAGAAAAAATCAATGAAATGTGTTTTACCAATAACCAAGATTTATGATACTTTCTCAAGTGATCATTAGGCTTCTTTCTCACCTTTCTTCCTGACTGAGCTCTCAAGGGACACCAGCTTTGTTTTGGGACAAGATTACTGCATGCAGACAGTGGTAAAGGTCTCAACTGTTGCCTGACCACAAACAATCCCCAAATGCTTTTGATTCCTCCACCGCCATGGCTGTGAGGAATGGAAAATGGAATACTTCAGAAGTGTTATAAAGGGGAAGGTCAGTCGTGAAAGGTCACTTTTCTAGAAGTTAATATCAAGTACTCAGACTCTTCACTCACACGACATCATTGAAGGTTTGTTGTAATATTATGAAGTAGATGCTATTATTCAAATACATGGATGGCTTAATTATTTAATTGTTAAATTGCTTCAAAGATAGCCATCTAGTTAAGGTCTGACTGGAGCTTTAACTTCAATTCTTCAACCCCTTGATTTTTTCCTAACATGTTTATGTTTATAAAATTTAAGCAAAAATATTGGGAAAGGAGGCCACTCAATCATTTAGAAAAGGGTAATCTCTTCATTGGTAGTTTTCTTCTCTCTCTCTCTCTCTCTCTCTCTCTCTCTCTCTCTCTCTCTGGATGTCAGAGAGGAGAACAATTGTGTGAACAAACGTCAGATCTAAATAATCATCAATTACAGCCATAGAAGGGAAGAGGGTGGAATGTCTATTTGAGGAAGAACAAAACCGCATCAACCAGCTCGACTGTGAAGGCTGCTGAAGAGACGTTTCTGTATCATGCCATATGTTACAGAAAACCGCTTTAATTTTCCTTTAAGATTTCTGAAATTTTCAAAAAGAAGAAAAGAACATAAACATCTAGTATAATAATTAAATGAGAATTTAAACATATAATATTTGTTTTTGTCCCAATTTATTTGAACAAAGTTAGCATCCTTTTAATATATCTGTCTCATCAAAATAAAAAGCCAGTATCAGCAGTATCCACTGTAGATTTTTTGGCTTATTAATGTTGAATTATTTTCTATTCTTTGAACTGAGGAATTTAATAAAATGTTAAGCAGAATTTTCTGTGGAACTCTCTTTCTTTTTAGAAAATCCATTTACACTTTTAAACAAGATGTTTTTATGTGCTTGGGAAGGCTTCAATATTCTCTAAAGAATAACCCTTGATGATGATGATGATGATGATGATGATGATGATTATGATATAGCAGATATGAAACAAAGTTCATGGGCTAAAATCATGCTCTCAGGCTTGCATAAATCAAGGAAATAAATGTAAACCATTAGGTTGTTTTCTATTTAAGAAAACAAATTATTGTAACTTATCACAGTTCGGTGAAAGTTTTAAGATGTTATAAAGTTAAAAATGGGCACAGGCAAACTAAACCTTTCATTTCTTGCAAACATATTTTATTTAGGGATGTTAAAAATGTCTATGATGTCCGGGTATAATAACACACACCAGCAACCAAGTGCTTGTGATGCTGAGGCAGAAAGATAATGAGATTTAGGATAGCCCATGTCATAGAGATGTTTCCTCAACACACACACACACACACGCACGCACACACCCTGTGTATGTAGGTGAATAAATAGACTAATAACTTAACAAATTAGAAAATTTGAAAACTTTGTTCTGAAATCCCTACACTTTATAATGCCCAAACCATCCAAAACAAAATGCTGAGGACCTAACAGTTTTCTAAATTCTTCCTCAAGAAAATTTTATCATGTATTGGTAACAATAGAAAATGTTTCCACAACAGTTAAAGTAGAAAAATAAATCTATATAAATAAACAACAGGTTAAGTCTGATGGGATGTCTCAGTAATTAAGAGAACTGGCTGCTCTTCCAGAAGATTGGGGTTTAATTCCCAGCACCCGCTGGCACCCTATTACTGTCTGTAACTCAGTTTCTAGGGGATATGATGTTCTCATACATACATACATTCAGACAAAACAACAATGCACATAAAGTAAAAATAAATATTATTAAAAATAAGTAAGCAAGCAAGCAAACAAACAAACAAGAGATCAGATTCAAGCATTCATTATCATCTACTTTTTGTAGAAATTATATAGCATTCTGGCTTAATTCCTTTTGGCTTAATATTGCCATATATGTACATGGCACACACACACACATAACATGAATTTACACATTTTAAAATCCAAAAAAAAACACACACTAAATAACCAACTTTCAAAGTATGTAATTATATTAAACCATAGCAATTCAAAACATTTCATTCACATATAAACCAGACACCTATGTTTGCCAAATATTGCAAGGCAATTAGACCATTATTTAATCCCTTTCAGTTATGTATCTGCTGAGATATACGTAAATAATTGTTCTAAACCTCCATTTACATGTTTTAAAAATGGCAAATTCCTTGTTATATTTAAAATACTAAAAATTTGGATAAGAAAGCACTTTTCAGAGCACAGTCTGGATGTGGATGAGTTTCATATCATAAAAAATAATTTTTGCTAAGTGGGTTTCCTCAAGCTTTGGAGTAAATCCCATCAGTGTCTTGATGGAGAATCACATGGCTCCCCAGTGAATAATATGGAAGCGCTCTCATTTGCAGACACATTGGGGAGGCAAAACTCTAGTGCAGAGACCAAGTGTTAAAACAAACACAAACAGGAACAGAAAAAAAGATGAAGACACACGTAAAACAAGCCACCATGTACACACACATACACACACAGTAAGAGGGGGACATGCATATTCTGAAGCACATATGATGTGGATAGGCACACATGCTGAGATACATACACTGAGACACATACACACTAAGATACAAATGGAGACACATAGAGACATACAGAGATACAGATATACACAGAGACACAGATATAGACACACACATACATTCACAGAGATACAGATTAATACATTAATACACACAGAGAGATATATAGATACACATACATACAGATGTATTCACACATACAAAGATGCACCCTCACAATAAGAAACACACACTGAGACACACACATGGAGATACACAAAGACACACATACTGGGACACACATACAAAGTCACATACACTGAGATACCATATCTACACACACATGAAGACACAAAACCTAACACTAATTAATGGAATAATTTACTGGTTAAATTTTGAAGAAGAAAAAATAACTACCTTTTGAATAATAAGTAACTTGTAAGTGGGCCAGAAATCAAGTAGTAAAACCTTGTGACTGTTTACTCTAAATTTTGCATACTTTCCCTTTGTTCCTTCATCCCCTCTATCCTGAAATCACACACCCTTAATGATTCTATCATTGTCTGGAGACAAATAACTGAGCTGCGTCTCCTTGGACGCATGGTCACCAGGCCTGTAAGTTCTTTTAAATTGTGTGCTTCAGTTAACTAATGATTTGTCTTGAGTTCATTCCAATCATTTTTTTGAGATTATAATTATTCAATTTCTTCCTTTCCTCTCCTCCCTCCAAACCCTTCTATATATACTTTCCTTTCTCTCTTTCAAATTCTTGGCCTCTTGTCTCATTAATTCCCATTGGATGAATATGTGTATTTGTATATACATATATATTCCTAAGCACAACATGCTCAATCTGCATAATATTACTTCTATGTATATCTTATAAGCCATTTTTAATGTGCACAACAATACTAACAGGCCATTCAGGCTTCCTGGAAGATAACAGCCCTGGGACCTTGGTAGGATGTCTCATTGAGTCTCTGCCTTAGGACATTCTTCAGATTAATCATACAGCTAAGGAATCTTGCTTCGTGTATGTCTTTAGAAGATTCCTTTTATAATGGACCATGACGTCATGAGGTTCTGAGAGGAGGGCAAAGCTGCAGAGTTTTCACCAACTGTATTTTTCCTATTATTTCTTTTATTTTTGAAATTGTATTTTATCTTTGCTAAAGATTGCGGCAAAGACCTTACTTCACAAAGATAAGTTTCAACTGGTTTAACTTGCCTTTACCTATTTAGTGAAATGTTACCACTAGGCCCTTGTTTTAGAGAAAAATAAGACAAGTTTTCAGATAAGAAAAAATTACTACCATTAAAAATTCAAGAAACTGATTATATATCAAAAAGCAGTGAGTTGTATTATGTAGAACATGCATATTTAATGAGAATGAAGGATGCTCTCTACTGTATTTTACTTTTATTTTCAGTGTTTTTATAAAATGGATATTCTTGGTATTCAAATGAGGATAGATCTAATTTATCTAATACATTAATATTTGTTTGGTCATAATGGTGATATTAATGTTTGTAGGATAATATTGTCTCTAATTATGCAGACCAGTCTGTTGCATACACACAAATAGGTAAAATAAGAATTTCACTTAGTATCAAAATATTCCGAATGAAACAACTAGGAACAGTGTACTGTTACTTTTACAAGAGAAAGAAAACTATTGAAATTACAAGCAAAGTGAGGACAGCTGTAAACACGGAGGGCCACTGAGATGGCCCAGTGAATACAAACCCTTCTTGTACAGTCCTGAGAGGTCAAGCGTGATTCTGGGATCCCAAGGTGCAAAGATGCAACAGACTCTCCACATTTTCCTCTGGCCTTCACGTACAAATTGTGCCATATGAAAGCCTGTGCTCTGGTAAAAACACACACACACACACACACACACACAAATGCTAACTTAATAAAAAGAAAAGCTTGGTATTTATAAACTATTATCTCTAAGCTTTCCTTCAGCATGGGAACATCCACTTTTAATTAAATAACACCTAACTTATATTGAAATATTTTAAGATAACTATGCCAAGTAGTAGAACTTAATCATATATCTGTTAATAAAAATAGAATTTGAGACTTCATAGACTCACATTATTGCATAATGATTTTTATTCTTCCTTACAGGCAATACATTCAGTTAATTGATGAACATACAGGTATGGCCATATGTGCAATATTCACAAGAAGAATACAGAGATAAATACTGTCTTAGTGCAGAATGTGAACACTGAATCAGCATCAGCCATCTTAAATAAATTACAAATGAAAACAAGGGCTCTATTCTACAATAACATGAAGATTTATGAATAAACAGCTAGCCTTCTGAAAATATAAACTGTAAAAGATTCAGTGTTAAGTACTCTGTCCTTGGATATTCATAAATTCTTCCATGGGTATGGCCTATAAATGTCTTCATATTTTTAAAAACTACTTCAAGTGTTGTAATATACAGAAGAATCTCACATTTATCTATAATGTGTACTAGAAAAAAACCTTTAAAGTTATACCAGTTCTTGACAAGGGCACTGTATTATTAATGCAGATTACATTCCTGTCCCCACCCTGATTCCCTCTAAGTTCAGTCGTGAAAATGAGAGGTTTTCCACTTCTTTATATGAATAGCAAGCATGTGATGCTTACATTAAGTAGAATTTTGCTACCCAAGTGACAAACAACAAAGCCCATGGTCAAACACCTGTGGCATCATTTGGAAGCTTGTTAGAAAAGTTAGTTAGGCCCCACCCTAACTGTCATCATAGAACCTTCATCCAGCAATGGGTGGAAGAAGATGCAGAGATCCACAACCAAGCACTGGGCTGAGCCCAGTCAAAGAAAAGAAGGAGGGATTATGTGCAGACTCCCCGTGGGAAGTCTTACCCTTCCTGAGGAGTGGATGGATGGTTGGGTTGGCGGGTAAGTGGGAAGAGTGAGAGAAGAGGGAGGGCAGGGGGAACTGTGGTTACCATGCAAATGAAATAAAGACTTTTAAAGAAAAAAATTTAAAAACAGAAAGGTATGGTTCCCCACTCTGTCTTAGACATCCCGGATAAGAACCTGTATTTGTAATAAGTGACCAGGTGACAGCATCTCACACCAAGTTTGAGAAGCATTGATTCCATATGGTCAATGATTTTTCTATGAAGTAAAAACATCTAGGTAGCTGGTACATCAAGGTACCACTTGATAACTTAGATATATTCTAGGAAATGTGTCCCTGGGTGATTTCATCTTTGTGTGAACATCAAAAAAAATCACCTAAATGGTACAAGACAATCCCTTCATGTGTGTGTGGTGGGGGAGGCGCTCTTGATGCCATCGAGAGTGGGTAATAAGATGTTTGAACTTGTGACTAGAGTCATGTGGTCTATAGATTCACAGAAAATTTTAAAAAACAAATATAGCAGGTATACTCTAATGACTGTAAAAGCATGAACTACAGTATACACACAAATCAGTAACACCTATAGGCTTTACATATTCCAACTTTTTTCCCAAAAGTTTTGTCATGGAGCCTTACAGTAAATGACAGTTCCAATGCTTGTGGCTTACTTGCCTCCACTTCACATTATTGCTTATTAAATACATAAATTCGCTAAATTTGTTCACTTTGGTGTTGATTCTCCATGATCATGAAGGAACGCAGAGACAGCAGTTTCTACATTTTGCATTCTACATTTTGCATCTTACTACAACTCCTAAAGAAACGGCAGGGTTTCCAAATCTCAGCCATAGTGGTGTGAAGACTACAACTACCTCCAAAATGAAAAGGTTGTTCACAAGTTCAGTAGAGACTTTTATTTCAAACAACAGCACAACAGACACAGTGACGCAACAGGACCATAATCTCTAATGCTGATAAGGTTTCTTGACAGGCTGACTTACAGGGCACATGTATTATCTCTATCCAGAGCTATTTTAAGTATTACCTTAAATAACACCATAAAACAAAAATCCTATATATACCAATTGCAAACATAATGTGCTTTACTACTGCTTTCTTTTGATTCCAACATCATCATTTAAAGTTCCTCAAAATCATGTCCACTTGTGTTCATGGTTTCAGGGTGCATGACTCGTCCCATGAATAAGATGGTACCTGCATTGGTTTGGAAGCGAACGAAAGAGGAGAGTGAACAAAACAACAGGATACATGTTTCCTACTTGCTTATAACTAGCAATGTGTGAAAAGTTAAAAAAATTACATTATTTTGATTTTTAAAATTATAAGAACATTGCAATCAATCTTTTATATATATATATATATATCATTTAAAACAGAAAACTTCTTTGTGTCTTATGAAATAATATATTCACATAACACACTCACCAGCTTTCCTGTTCCTGATGAGAAATAAAAATGGGTGGTCGACAATAACCTGCGGGTACAGCACAGCCATCCTGCTAATCGCAATCATTCCTATGGTACAGAGAGAACGTCATTACATGTCTATGGATGTGCAGAGACTCAGGACTCACGAGAACTTTTCAAAACAATCTATGTCTATTCATTTAATGAAAAAGTAATAATCTACAGAAAACAGGGGGTTGAAAACAGAAAAGTTTTAAAGGTGTTAGTATTTATAGTCGACATTTTAAAGAAAACAAACAACCACAACACATATACAAGTTATTTCTTCCGTCTAAACCATCAAAAATATTAGGCTGAATCACTCGGCCTGTTGTAATAATGTTTTCCTTAGTCTAAGGCAAATATTAGTGTTTTAATCAGTTAAGAGAAGGGATAAAAGGAAGAAAGAATTGTCAAAGTGAAAGGAGTTTTTCATACTTTCAAGTTCTTTCTGATACTTCGCAGTTCTGTGGGGCTCCAGAATGACCAGGGTGGAATGAAACGAAAACCGAGCACTGAGCAGAGTGTTCAGTTCCCCAAGTTCTTATTCGCTACAGCCTGCTTAGCTATCTGGAGATTTTAATCAGCTTTGATAACCTAAGACTATTTCCTTTCTCTCCTGAAAGTCCTGTTATCACTGATGAGGTCCGAAGCAATACATATCAGTAAGCTAATATATTACCAGGTAGCAGAAAGTTTATTAAATTTGATCTTATCTGCTCAACATGCAATGAAAGCAAACCTAAGGTAGCAAGAGGATGCAGGAAATGCAATGGTAAAGTCATTCTTGGTTATCTAGGGTAATCACAACCCTCAAAACGATCCAGGGTGGGACTGGGGAGAAGGTTCCATCAGCAATGTTCCTGCCCCACAACCATGAAGACCTGAGCTCAGATCCTTTGTATCTGTGTAAAAACTCAGGCGTAGCAGACTGGGCTACACTTTAATTACAGTGCTGAGGGAGTAGAATGGCTCTCTGAGGCTTGTTGGTCAGTTAGTCTAACTGAATTGGTAAGCTCCAGATTCAGGGACAAAAATTCTCAGGGAAAATAAGATGGAGAATTATTGAGAGAGACACCTGGTGGATACCTCTGCTTTCCAAACACCTCATACAAACTTACATGCTTACATGGGTGCACACATGAACATGTGTTCATCACACACAAAGATGATGAAGGACCATTAGCTGTTACAATCTGGAAATGGAATATATGCTCCTTTAAAAATTTGCTTATTTAAAATTACTGTCTTATGACTATTATTATTTAAAAGTACTTAAAAGCATTTTTATGTCTACCAACTCTTGTTTGTGTATGTAATTTGTCAAAGCCAACTTTCCACGGGCAAAAATTAATATCTAACTTCCAGTAGTAATCAGGAAGGAAAAATGTTTGAATACACAGTAGGCAACTTCTGAAAATATTTATGGAAACAGCACCGCAGGGGGTCATCTCCTGAGAGCTGCCAGCATGTGATGCCTCGCTGGGAAGCTAGGCTTGGACCTATGACAGACACCCTTCACATTCTGTTGAAAATGTTCTGACCGCTTCAGCTTTTCCTTGACTTCTCACTTGGAATAGAGTGAGGTCTTGAGTACGGTTTCAGGAAGGGATCTCCATTCCCACCCAGGATTGTTTAAAAACAGAAATTCGGAAGAAGAGTTCAGAAAATGACTTAGTGTGTACCGGAGGCTGCAGCTGCTTCTGACCCTTCTTCATTAACCTCGATGAAGGACTTGTGAACAACTTTGGAGAGAAACAGCTCTTTCCTATCTGAAAGGAAGAAATGAGATCATTAGCGCCAGACACAGCGACACATTTGACCCCTTGGGAAAGTGAGTTTGAGAGCACTGAGAAACCAAGAGACTGATTAAAAAAGAAAATATATTGCCAGATTTTACTTAAGGCATGAGAGAACCAGTGACTGTATGGTTTCAAATTCATTTTATAATCACTTGTCAAGTTACCCCTATTTTTCTTCAGTAATTTCCCACTGTGCATTTCTTTTGTTCCCATTGCTTAGTTCTTATATTGCTCAGAGGTAGGGGAGCAGAAAATTTGTTTTCAATAGTGACCTCAAATGATTTCATCATTCAAGTTAAAAATACATTACCCATTGTCCTCTAATTTGAAATAAAAAGTACATAATAAAAAATGAAGATCCAGAAAAAAAATAGTCTTTCCTTAAACCCAATCAATATTGTTTAATAATATAGATGACATTGGCATGGTAAAATAAATAAAAGACTTCTTGCCTGGAGAAATGTAAGAAAACAAAAATATATAAAATGGCATTCTAGTCTGCTTTAGTGGCTGATCTGAGTGCTTGCAAATACATCACTCCAAGATTATATTAAAAATACATTTCTAGTAAAAGGAAGAACATTTTCTGCACTGAATTGCCTTTCAGTTTACTTTGATATTAATGCAATTTGGGGCAGATTTATGATCCCTAGACATTCATTTGCTCAGGTCCTAACCCCCAAGACTTCGGTACGTGACTGTATTGAGAACCAGGGTCTTAAAATGAAGTCACTGTAGAGGATTCTGATCAAACATGACTGGTCTCCACTCAAGAGGAATTTGAACTGAAATGGCTCCAGAGAAAAACAGAGATGAAGTATTTAGTTTCGTGTGTCGATTTGCTCAAGCTTTGCTACTTAGACTCTTAAACAAACATTCTGGATGTTTCTGTGAGCATGTTTTTGGATTAGATCAACTTTTAAATCGGTGGGTTTTAAATAAGTATATTGCTTTCCCAGGGTGGGTGGGCCTCATCCAATCAGCTAAAAAAGATGTATTAGAAGGAAGACATTCCTTTTGGCAAGGAAGAATTCGGTCAGCAGCTTTCTTTAGACTCAGCTATGACTTTTTCTTGAGTGTCTGTTTTGTAGATTTTTCATTTCCAGAGCCTTCACAGTATGTCAGCCAATTCCGAAAAATAAATCTATCTATCTATCATCATTCTTAGACCCATCCTTATGTACGCATTAAACACCTGGAAACAGGAAAAACATGTCCCCCTTTTATGTGTCCTCTCTCGAAGGGTGGGAGGGATGGGGAAAGGCGAATCATGGACAGCACCTTACAGTAAAGTAGGAGTAAGAAGTTATGGCTGTTGTTAACTGCAGTAATAACATGCTGTGTTTTTTTATTGATTTTTATTGAGCTCTACATTTTTTTTCTGCTCCCCTCCCTGCCTCTCCTTTCTCCCTCTAACCCTCCCCCAAGGTCCTCATGCTCCCAATTTACTCAGGAGATCTTGTCTTTTGGGGAAGTAGAAAAAAAAAAACATGCTGTGTATTTCAAAAGACTATACTAAAACATTTCTAAATTTTTACTGTAAGTGAATAAATATTTAAAGAGATATATGTATGTAACCTGATTTAAATTAGTCAAGGGCTGCCTGTATGACCCAGAGGCTAGAGTGATTTCCAGTGTAAGCCTTGTGTTTACCTTCTGGAACTTACAGAAAGATGAAAGAAGCAAAGCAGCCCCACAAATTTGCTCCACCATGGCACAGGCAATCACACACTTATGAGCACAAATAACAAATAAAATTAGTTTTAAAATATGTTAGGGTTGGGATGCTGACTCTGTAGGTAAAGATGCTCGTTTCCCAAGGCAAACAACCTAACGTCAGTCCCCTGGATGCAGATGGTGGACGGAGAGAATTGACTCGTAGGTTGTTCTCTCACTTTCTCATATGTGCTGTGATGTGTGCATGGCCCTCCCTCCACATAAATAAGTGAGTGTAGTTTACATTTTAAAGTAATATACAACATATATGTGCACTTGAAATATTACATGGTACACCATTCAAATGCAACTTTTATATTATTTATGACAGCTGAAAATAAAATTTCAAATTAAACCCACTAACACACAAAGAAATGTTTACTAAGTGGCAGTGGCTATCATTGTACGTCAGAGCAAGGTGATGGAGAGGCTGAACTGCCTACACCTCCACAGGATGGACCCATGCGGATGTAAATCAACATATACCAGGACTCTGCTGAACACTCCTCCTGCCCTCTGTCCCAAAGCCTGTTGCCCCACCTTCAGGGTATTTCATACGTGTGCAAGTTCTAACACGTCCACAGGGAATCCTCTCCCCCATTCATTCCACGTTCTCTATCCTGCATGCCGTTATTCTTGTGATTTGAGTCAAAAACGCTCCTTCTTCCCATGATCCTCCCTCAGCCTTTGTACTCCTAGGGCTCAGCTTCCACCTATGGAGACTTCTCTCGCTTTTCTCTTCCTGTATCATTAAATTAGATCTGACCAATCTTTTTCCCATGGACCCAAAAGTTGATTCTATGAAGCCTTTCTAATGTATTACACCTGCGTTAAATCTTTCTCCTCCTGGACGCTCACGTTCCTTAAGGCAATGACTGTGCCATTCATTCGTTCATCTGCGTACTCCTAGCTGCTGGCATAGAGCTGGGACTGAAATATGAACCCCTATAATGAGGGAATACTCTTCTCATGTGTTATTTTCCAGTATTAACCCAGTACACCATGCTTCACAAGATTGGTGATTGTTTAATGAAAGATCTTAGCTCTTTCATAATTTGCGATTGTGGGTGTGCCAACCTTGTATAACAATACATGGGCACCGAGGCCATGGTTCTGGTCACAATTATGCCTATAAGGTTTATTTTTATAATAAAATAGAAGCTAATACTAAGTAATTATTCCAAGAAAAGAGCAATAAGAGGGAAAGAGTACAAAAGTCACATGCATTAAAAGACTTAAAAATTGGATCAAGTTTAAAAATAATGGTAATAGTATCTGCTGGGCCAGTGTTACTGGCTATATTTTAATGACAGCAAAGGAAAAATTGACTCTGCTGTTTATGTATCTACAGTATGACTAATTGCCACCCAATGGTTAATTCAGTGTCTGCAAATGTAAAAAGAACCCAGACACTTGATCTGCACAAAAAAAAGATATATTATTATATATGTACATGTAGGAAGAATTGTGCTATGTTTTCAACTTGGGATAAACTTGAAACAATTGCATTAAAGTAAAATAGAACTGAGAGTGGCTTGAGCAAGTATGTGTCAGTGGCAACAAACATTTAAAAATAGATCAAGTCTTGTGGGGACACAAGCGAGTTCATGCTCATGGCTCCTTACACTTGGACTTTATCCTGTGCTGTTGTATGTTAATCAGAAGCCCTCTGTCCTGTGTTCATGTGACTGCATATGTTTATATGTCTGGACATGTGTGAACATGGATGCCAGGGGTCACCCTTTGTTATCCTCCCCCAGCAACTATAAGCCTTGTTTTATGAGACAAGGTCTTTCAGTGGCCAGGAGCTCACTAATTAGCCCAGTCTGGCTGGCCAGAGAGCTGCAGGGATCTGCCTGTACCCCTCCTGCCTCAGCACTGCCAGCCTGGCTTTTTAATGTGCCTTCTGGGGATTGAACCTGGTGCTTGCATGTCAAGACATGTGATTCCTTAGTCGACAAATGTTGCTTGCCTGTCTGCCTTTCTTCCTTCCTTCCTCCCTCTCTCCCTCCCTCCCTTTCTCCTTCCCTCCCTTCCTCCTTTCCTTTCTTTCTTTTCAAATGTGTTTTCTTTGTTGGTTTTCTTGTTTGTTTTGTGTTTTGTTTGTCCTTCTCTTCTGGCCACTGCAGGCATGGCTGTTCAGTGGTTGGCTCTACTTTCCTCCAGGCAGCCAGGACCCAGACTTTTAAAATGGCTAAGATGGGAACAAGCCAATAAACCTAGGCTATCCAGAGAGGAGCCGGGCAGAAAACCAAACTCTTATGAAGAAAGCAAGGCAAAGTACTAAAGCATTCATTCAATAGCTGAGCAAATATTTATTGAGCGAGTGCTCCATTTAACTTACTGTGCAGTGCACAAAGGCTCTGAGCATCCGACAAACACATCGAGCTGGCAGGATGGTCATTGGGCCAGTGTTGGCCTCTGTTTCCTTTGTGACACTGCTTCTGAATGCAGCCAATTTAAATAGACTTCTGCATCACCAAGGGCAGGCTTAAAATGAAGAGATTATCATACCAAAGCCCTACACACCAAAATGGCCTCTGTGTGGTCTTATTTTTAGCTTCAACCCCACCCGTAAAACTTATGAAGAATTTCCCAGAACCTGACTACTTTCAGATTAGAACAGTGTTTGTTTCCAGGTGGATTTTGTTCCAGAAGCAGAAATTATTCACTTATCGATTTGTTCATTCATGCACTTAGTATCTACAGTAAACACTAGGCATACTATGGACGCTCAACCATCCCTTCCTTATAAAGGCTCATGGGCATACAGAAAAGATCGATGGTAAAGCAAACCCATAAACAGCCAGAATTTCCAGATATGTATATGTACCTGGGAAAACAAGATAAGACAGTATGTTGGTTAGTGATAGGACACCTTCTTGAGAACATCTACTTGGAACAGTGTTATGTAAGGGAAGATGGGAAGGTAAATGGGGGCTGATACCAAGTGAATATGAAGGAACCAGCTCATGGAAGACCTGAAGGTGCAGGTAAACCCAAGTGCAGAGACAGAGTCAAACTGAGCATGTTTAGGGAGGGACCCAAAAAAGTCCCAGTGACTTGAGTATGGGAAGGAGAAAGGGCTGGGGACAGAGAGAAGCAGCCTCACAGAAACCCAGGCAACAGCCATTGCCATGCTCCCAGCATTTCTCACCCATCTTCCACCCCACACCAGCACCATGCTGAGTTCTGAACAGGATGACTCTCACACAGTCACTGCTTTGAAACAGCTTGTAGCTCAGTGTATGAACAGACAGTCCCAGTTAAAGGTAAGGCATGGTAACAGACACGGGTTTGAAACACTGCCATGTTCCGGTTGCCTAGGAGGAGAGCAGGATGCCAGGCAAAGGTGACACCTGGGATGGTTCTGGAAGAATAAGTAGAGGAGTGAAAGAGAAGGAGGCAAGGTCATTTGACGCAGGAATGCAATTACGTCTTGGGAGAAATAGAAGGAATGACTTAAAGGGCTCAGGGGAGTGTAGACAGTGAGAAAGTTGGGGAGTAGCAAAGTGTCTTGTGCTAAGAGCTTTTAGCCTTGAGGTTAGAGAGCCTGGGCTTTGTCTAGAAACAATGGCATATGCTTCCTCTGAGCTTAGAAGGGACCCGTGAAGAGATAATTTGGATGAGCAAATACCTAGCAGCAGGCAGATCAAGTTCTCTTTGGCAACAGTCAGGCAAGAAAGTAGGAACAAAGGCAGAATTGTGGCAGTGAAAAAGGAATAAGCCCTCCGGCTTACAGTGTAAACAGACAGAGCAACAGGGGGCAGGATACAGGAGCTGGGGCGGCATCAATCTACAGTGCTTGCATCTGACCTGAATTCGCCTTTCACTATGTCTTTTTAAGTCCTTTATTTTATTGGCTTCTTTATTAAAGCTTGTACTTTATGCTGAAGGATTTAGTAGTCTCTTTTACTTGTCCCTTATACCTTCCAAGAAGATTACCTATTAATCCAAATGCCATTCATTTCCATTATAAAAATAGCCTTCCTGTATAAGAGAATCCTTCCTGCAGCTACCAGAGCATTTTCAATGAAGCCTGAGAAGGAAATGATTCTCTGAACCGTGTATTCCACGTTTTTTGTATGAGTCTTTACCGTGTTTTATGTTAATGGGATTTAGCATCAGGAGCGATGGCTATCAGTGAGATGGAGAAGTCACCATAATAAATATTGAACACCCTACCTCATTTACGTCTGCCTTCAATAAGTACTAAGCAAGTAAGAGTGGTGGGCACCGAGGAAACATGCATCAGAATCAATCTTTGGTCCATTTATATTCTGCCTGGGATAGTAGATGCATAAGTAACATAAATATGAAATAAGATATGTGCTGTACAACAAAGAGGAACAAAAAAAAAAGCCAGGGACTTAGTGAGCCGTTGCTTCTAGTGATGCAGTCATGGCAGCTTGATGAAAGGTGGGCTATCTGTAGGTGAGGCTCAGTTCAGGTGGAGATTTCCCAGATGTGAGGAGTTGAGGAGATAGGCAGAGCAAGTGATCAGAGTGACCAGAACACAAGCTAAGTAGGACTGGACTTGAAAGGGAGGAGTTCTCAGTTCCCTGGGGACCAGGGGATAATGACCTGCAAAGCAAAGGGCGCTGGGAGCCAGTGCGGCAATGTATCTGTGAGTATTAAAGTGATTAATCATGGCAGCGGAAAATACAGCAGATTAGATTGGAGAGAGATGGGAAACCATTTAGCCGAGTATTAGTAGCCTAGGGCAGCAGCAAGAAGCAGCCCCACAAGAGTGGATTCAAAGGGATAAAAATGAAAGGGCCTCTGCAAGAAGTCTTAGAGAAGGATTTCAAGGCACCCAGTTTCCCCTGGAGCAAAAGGAAGTGGCACAGGTAGCTTGTTTTCTTCTCCAAACATGATTTTAAAACCTACCATATTGTTCCATCAATGAAGGACAGTTCTTTGAATGCTTTCAAATTTACAGATTCATTCTCTTATAGTTTTTAGAACTAGTTTTCTAAAACTTTAAAGTAAAATGATTGGTGAAAAGGAAACACATGTACAAGGTAGCATTTTAAATAGTACCTAGCATTGTAAGAAATCAAAATTCTGGGCTCGTTAGATGACTCTCTGGGTAAAGCGCATGGCATACAAACATGAGGACCTGAGCTCTGATTCCTCAGGACCCAATTGGAAGACCCAGGTGTGGCGCAGTACACCTGTCATCCCAACTCTGAGAGGAAGAGACAGAGAGATCCCAGTGGCTCACTGGTAGCCAGTCCAGCTGAAATGATTCCCAGCGTTCAAATGTTTTTTTTTTCTATAACTATCCAAAAACATCTCTACATATTCTCTTCTGTCCTTTGCAAGGGCTCTCGTTGGACTTTTGGCTGACTTTCTTCCTTGTTTCCATAATGTTTTCTCTAATCCATGGTTTCCCATCTTCTAGTCACTGCTGACATTTAAGATCAGCTAGTTAGTCATTGTGGGAGCCTGTGCTGTGCATTGTAGATGTTCACAGGCATAACTGGCCTCCCACTGGAGACTAGAATCATTTCCCATTGCGATATACAAAGTCTTGAGCTATTGCTGACTCTTACCTGTGGGACAGAAAGGACACGTGACCTTCTTGAGAACCACTGTTAGTTAGTGGTTCTTTCAGTCTTTATTATATTAAATTAGGCTGCTATGTCTTTCTCCCCATAAGCCCTCTATGCTTTGGGGTGGGAGATATGGCTGATTGGTTAAAAGCAATAGCGGCTCTAGCAAAGTACCCAGATTTGAATCCTAGCAGTCACAATGAACAACTTTCTACAGCTCTAGTTTCAGAAGACCTGCCACCTTCTTCTGGCTTTGGGAGGCACAGCACACATGTGGTATAGAAATATACTTTCAGGCTAACTGCCCTTAGACAGAAAAATAAATAAATAAAACTTAAGACTTCTTCAATTTATAACATACTTTTCTCATGCATTTGCCCCACTAGCAGCTGTTTTATGAAAATAATAGACACGGTATGAAATGTCATTCACATCATTATATATCATTAACACCCACATCAACCTTGACAAAGTAGAAGGAATAACTAATTGCATGGGAATATTTTTATTGAGTCCCTGTTAGGGTCACTAGGAATTACAGAATCTGTAATTATCAAGGTTATGTGTTATTTGAAGAGGTGAACAATTAGCCATCTAAAAATGGATTTGAACCATGGAAGACAGAGCATATGGTGCTCAAATAAACAAGGCAGAGACACCACACTGATATCAGAAGAAGAAGCAAACAAATGAATGGTTCATAAATTAATGAAGGAGAGAGGGAAGAGCAAGGGAGCCAGGGGAAGTGGTAAAGAGGGGGGAGAAAGGAGGATTAGTTGGGGCTGCTGGCATGCTAGAGCTACCACTGTTTAATCAAGCAACCAATTTAACAGTCGACGGATTCTCACTGCAAATTGTAAGCAGTCTGCTTCAGATTCATTCAAGCAATCCGAAGCCTAAACAGGGAGGTCTTAAGATGGCGAGTGCCAGCCTTGTAACTGCCTTCCCAAGAACTATGGATGCAAGATTGAGTCAAAGAGCCCCATTCCCTTCTTTCCTAAACCTCTTTTAGTCTCTGGCAAACATTTCCTTTGCATCAACTCTTTCTAATAGGTTTGATCAAATAACTAGCCCCTTTGCCTACAGACTACTAAAAACTCTCTGGAAGATTTTAGTCTTATTCCAAATCTCCAAGCAATCCGATTCATAGCAAACATTATGATTTGCAGTGTCTTTGGTGGTGAAAACAATGAAATATTACTTTATGAACCTGACTATGTCTAAAATTGTAAGCCACACTGACCACAGGGATTGACTTGCCCTAGCAGAGCTAACCCCTCAGGACCGAGTGACAACAGGTGTTATATTTGGGTAAAATATCTGTCTGGATGCTTGGCAGACAGTGAGGAATCATGGTAAAGAAAGTAGAATGTAATTATCCAGTAGGAACTCAGCCAGTAGAGTAAGATCAATGTTCTAAATTTATAAGGAAGACAGCATTAGAATTTTATGCTATGCTTCAGCTATGAATATATTTCTGACTCAGGTACAGAAATATCAGATGATCTTCCAAATCTCCACTAGTCGGGTTTTCCTGACTATGCCAATGAGGTGCTTACAGCTCTAAGAACTTGGACATGAGCCCTGAAGACATTTACTAGAAGAAAACACATATCTCTTGCATACACAGACAGGATCATCTATACAGTAGGCTCTTAGATAATATCTGTTGGTGCTTAGGGCATTAAGCTCCCTGAATGAGGAGCAGAAGTTACAGTATCAGATATATATCAGAAATATATCATTGTCAGCTCATTGCTAGAATCTGAGTAATGCTTAAAAACTGCCCTCGCTATCCTCATTCTGGGAGGTTAAGTGCTAGGATTTCTTGAACCCTTTGACTCTCTCTCTCTCTCTCTCTCTCTCTCTCCCTCCCTCCTTCCCTCCTCCATGTACTCCTTCCTTCCTCCTATCTCTTCCTCCCCAAAGGTAAATGTACACAAGAATATGCACACACACGTGTACACATGTGAGCAATTTCATAAGTGGAGAATATATTTCCAAAATTCTGCAAAGACATAGAAGTGGTGATTTCACCCAGGTGACTGATTCAGAAGAAGAAAACTAAATTCTTTCTTTAACATAGGAACTGATGTGGAAGGTCCCGCCACCATGTGCTCTAGTTCAAGTATATTGTCTATAAAGAGGTCTTACAAGTTTAGTTTCTTTTATTTTAATATGTATTTGTCTTCTCATCCAAAACAGATTCTATTTTTTTATTGTTCAAACACAATAGAAAATCATGATTATAAGACATTATTCATTAGACTTAAGCTTAAATGGTAAATACCTTATGGTAATCTCTTAAAACTAGACCCAGAATTATTTAAAGATCATAAATGCCTTAATGTTACTCACATTTTAGGCTTCCTCTTCCAATAATTCAACTTGTTATTTTTAATTGTCTGTATGATTTAAAGTTACTTTTAAAAGGCATTATTTTTTACTGAAGACTTAGGAAAAGTTTTACAATATCTCACTAGGTAATTTTATCGGTTTAAGATAACCTTTGGCCTGTTTCTTACAGCAGAAGGCATTCATTTATCTTTTCTATACGACTAATTCTGGTGAGATGTATTTAAATACTTACTTAACATATTCATTGGTTGTCTGTTTCACAAGGTATTATATTAAGCATTATAGAAAATGTGAAGGCGTACAAAAATGTGTTCAGGAATCTACTAAGAAGGCCCACATCTGGCTATGGCTACATCTATAGTTTAGTTTGTGTATGTGAACTTATCTTTTGTTTCATTTCTTTGGTAAGTGATGACTACATATAAGAAATCCATGAGATATGATGGACATAGGAT
Source organism: Microtus oregoni (assembly GCF_018167655.1). Taxonomy (NCBI): domain Eukaryota; kingdom Metazoa; phylum Chordata; class Mammalia; order Rodentia; family Cricetidae; genus Microtus; species Microtus oregoni. The sequence continues at coordinate 8,386,287 of NW_024543069.1, forward strand.
CACTATTTTGAAGAGCTTTTTATGAATAATATTTTAATTGATAATTATTTCTTACCTGACATGGCAGTCAAATTTGCATCTTTGATGAAAATTTCAGTGACTCCAAGGGCTTTAAAGATGACTTTTAAGTCAATTTCCTGTTCCACTGTGAACCTGGAGAACACACAGGAAGAAGGTATCAACAACTTCTTTCCTGGAACAAGGATATAATGCTCAATACATTGATGACAAAAGTGTTTTTTATAGTGGGTAAATTATGCCAAGACTGACTGCTAATGGAAAGAAGTGTGTGACTGTGTTCATGTAAATATGGGAGAAAAAAAACTGGAGTACACTAATTTTTCCTTCCAAGTGGGTACCAATTACAGATAGATTCTTGGTTAGGTGTGGTAACCTATGTCTATTATATGAACTCTGGGACCCCATTTGGCTTGAACTTGTGTAGGTCATTGTCAACAAAAGAGGAATTTTAACTTGATGGCATTTTCTGTAGACTTTTTGCCTTATATTTACTGCTTTGTTTGGAAGTAGGTTTCTTTTGTCTTATTGGTTTTTAGCATCTATATTTTTATTTTTGTGCTTTCTCTGTTTATGGGGGGTGAGTGTGATTGGGTAAATATTGTGAGAAAGAGAGGAGAGATATTCTTCCTTTTAGGTTTGATTTTTAGAGAGAATCTGTATGGAGTTGTGTGGATAGAAGAATGAGGAGAATCTAAGAAGAATTCAGGGAGGGGAAAGCATAATCAGAAGATGCTGCATAAAAAAAGGTTTTTTTTTTTCAATAAAATAGAGGATGGATCAAAGTGAATGAACCAACACAATAGGATTTAAATCCATTAGCAGAAAAACATTTGCTATGGGTACACAAATACAACGCATGAGAGTTAAATGGAACTTTGAGGTTGGGTGTTATTAAATATTATGTTAATCATGTCAATGGGGACCAGTGAGATGGCTCAGTGGATAAAGGCACTTTCCACCAAGCCTGGTAACTTTAATCTGATCCCTAGAACCAACACAGTAGAAGTAAAACGTGACCCCAGCAAGTTGTCCTCTGATCTTCACACATTTGTACACACACACACACACACACACACACAATAACATATAGAAACATTTGTAAAAATCCATAAATGAATAATTTTTAAAATATTGTGGTAGATTAAGTAGTATTCATGATTTTTCAAGCTGAAAATGATTAACTGTAAATTTACTTTCAAATTTACTCAGGGTCTTCCTTCCTTTCTTTTTTTCTCTCTTCTTATTTTTTTGTTTTATTTATTTATTTATTTGTTTGTTTGTTTGTTTGTTTAGTATCTAGTCAACTGATACTTCCTCTCAATCTCCCATCCAAAATGGACAGGGATAACCAAGTGGCAAATTTGATTTTACAATTAATACAATACACAATTTAACTCCATAAAACCTCTTACATTAAAAATAAATCATCACTGTGGTTATATTAAACTCTGGCACATAAACAAACATGCTTTCATGAGATCATCACAAAAAATTACTTACCAATGAAAATGAGGTAATTATACCTTCAATACTGTGAGCATTTATAATTACAGGGTGTTTTGGAAAACAATCGTGACTTTACTTTTAAAAATTTTGAATTATTATGTACAAAATGTATCAACTTTCTAAGAAAATTAAACATTAATTATCATATCCACAAATGGAATCTTAACTTCATATAAATGGTTTCTGTGATAAAGCATGTTGGTTAATATATAATCTCTTCTTAAACCAATGAGTCATATTGTTAGTCATTCTAGGAAGAGATATTGAACAAACATGCCTGCTGTGGATAATGCTCTTGTACCCTGTAAAGATTTGTCACTCATATTGGTTGAATAAAACGCTGATTGGCCAGTAGCCAGACAGGAAGTATAAGCAAGGCAAACAGACTATGAGAATTCTGGAACAAGGATTCTGGAACTAGCCCTTGTCATTAATGAGATAAGTTGAACTATCCACTAGATATTACATTAGAATTTCTGACACCATAAGAACCAGAAGAAAATAACTATTAAAACAATACTCGTTTATAAAGAGGAATGACTGAGAAAAATTAATTTGGCAGGTTAAAGTTTCCCCAAAAAAGACTAAGACATGACTCTCTGTAAATCAAGGATACTCTTCCAAATCCTGAAATTTACTATAATTTTATTTTAAATTAGACTTCTATTGATTGCATATGCCAAAATATGAACATTTATTGTGAAAACAAAATTGTTCAGTGTCTAATTTATTTAATGTTTGTAGTAGCTTGAATAGGAAAACCCACATCAGTCCATCTAAAATCTAGCTTTTACTAAGATTTTTGTTCAAACTTAAGAAAAACTGTCAACAATCTCTGGTTGTCTGTTTCTGTCTTTCTCCCTTTGCAAGTCAATCATCACCTCTCCTCTTATTACAGACAATTAGCGTATTGAGCTATCACTATCCCCCCTGAAACACATTTTATATACCCTGTCCTCTTTCTTGTCATGATGTCAGCCAACCCAAGAGGGAAATGTTGTTTTCTCTGGGATACTGCTACTACAAACACCACCACCACCACCACCACCACCACCACCAATAATAATAATAATAATAATAATAATAATAATAATAATAACTGAATTGCAAAATAAGGTAAGCCACTTGCTCAAATCAGACAGATTAAAGGAGGAAAATAATGATAGTAACTGAGTCTTTCTGACTGCACAGTTTTCCAAATCCATAGAGATCTCTGGCTTCAAACTTAGTGTGTAGCTGAAGATGACCTTGAACTTCTAATCCCTGGCTCCACCTCTGGAATGCTGGAATTGAAAGTGTGTGTCACCGTACTTAGTCCAGGCAGTGCTAGGAATAGACTCCAGAGCTTCAGGAATGCTAAGCAAGCACTCTACCGAACCACACCCTCAGCCTTCAACTCTAAAACCCTTCAGGATGGTTGGTGTTTTATACTGTCTATATAAACTCTAATATGTCTGAAACTAAAGGCACCTGTTTGGTAGGACAAGATTGTAGTTATGGAAATGTAAGCTTGATTTTTTTAGACAAACATCTCCCCGTGAAAACTACATGAGTCATGAAAAATTGATCCTTGGGTAAACCTAGGATCCAGCTATTAGACTCATTTTTTTTTAACCTTTGCTCAAATTGAGGCACAGAAGCCACTGCCTTCATCAAATGGTTAGAGGCTCCAACTTCTACAAAATGTGGGTCTCTGTAACTGATTACTACAACAAACATCTGTTTCAAAACAGTTACTTTGTTACAAAAGAAAAAATTTATTTCTTTGAGCTATTTATCCACCGTATCTGGACATTATCTGTGCACAGAGAGACTTCACAAAACTCCTAAAGAAATAGAGATATGGTAGTTAGATGGTACTAGTATAGAAGCTTGCATTAAGAAGAGCACACAAAGCAAACTGTTTCATAATTGAAGAATAACTCTGAGAAAATGAAAATTTAATTTTCTTCTGCTTCTACATTCTATTTCTCAGTGGATGTGACCTGGAGGACATGTTTTCTAGTGAATTTGAATAAATTAGAATAAATAATGTTTCTTAAGCACTCATTTAGAATTCTGTTAAAATACATGTAAGTAACTTCATATTTTTATAGAATGGAAGCTTTTGGAGACACTATACTTAGATTATGGAATTTAATTACTGAAGCCTTAACACTGTATTGAATTTGTTATATGATCAAAAGAAATTTCTTGTGAGAAAAACTATTAAATTCCTGATAAAGAATCATGGATTGAGTTTTAATATGGGTTAAACTGTTTACAAATTTGATCCTTAGACAATTATTTCTTATTCAATTATTAATATTAAAAATAAAATATTACAGTTTAAAATATACTTGTTCACAAATAAGTATATGACAACAATTTTTATACTTTAACAAATTGCTAACATTTGTTAGGTATTCACTGATGACTTCTTGAGAATAGACTATTAGAGTATTTCTTTGTAAATGTATCATCATGTAAAGTAATTCATGCTAAATATCTTAGACACCTTAAATATTTGGGTTATGATTACTTTAGTTTTCATAAGAAGACTATATAAGGTATAGTTTTATATATATATGTATATACATATATATGTAGACTTTATAATGCTCTAGCTATAATATCAATACAAATAGATCTCTTTCATTTACAAATGCAAACCATCAACTATGTTTTTGGACAAGTCAGGCATTTGTATAAAATAAAACTTTTAAACATCAACTCCTAAAATTGGAATCTATATGAATTAATAAGACTGTATAATCTAGATTTATTTATTTATCATTATCATACTTTTATAAAAAGATGATGTTTATAGAAACTAGAATTTGAATAATTTTCTTAATGTAAAGTGAGTCCTAGAACTGTACTGCCATGTACACATACATATCACATGTTATTGGTGTGTCTTGTTCTTTAGCCTAAAGTATTCATTTTGCTTGTGAAGCCATGGTTCACAGATGACTTCCCGCAAGGTCTAATGTCACAACTGACCCTTAAGACGAAGTAAACACTACGTGGAGAAGGGCACTAAAGGTCAGTGCAGGGATATAAACGGAGGCTCAGACATGGAAAAGCAATCATATATGTGTCATAGATATCGGGAAGTGGAAACCACATGCTGTTAAATGCGGATGTGCTGAGAGCCCTGGGGTGGAGACCAAGAGAAGAGTAGTCACGAACCTAAAGTCATGCATACATCTTGCACTTTCGGACACAGGAAGAATTTCAAGCAGATATTTTTTGTGTATATGAGCATATGTCAGTGCCTACTACAGTGGCTTGTTCACAGGTGCTTCCAATAGTGGAAGAGGTTTTCTCGCCAGCTGTAATCAATGTCATTAACATGTGGTATTTAGTGTTTAACAACCAGAGAGTAGATGTACATCTCTGGGAGGATCATGTCTGTATTACTGAATGTTAAGGAGGAGGACAAGAAGAGAGAAAGAAGAAAGAGAAAATAGAGGAAAAGGAGAAAAAAAGAGGAGACAAAAGAGAAGAAAGAGGTAGGTGAAGGTGGATGAAAAGGAGAAGAAACGAACAAAGGTGGAAAGGATGAAAGAGAAGGAAAAACTGGAAGAGCAGGAGGAGGAAAGGGGAGGAGGAAGAGGAGGAGGGGGACGACGAGGGGAGGAGGAGAAGCAGGAGACTGAAATTTCGAAAGCATTGGAAAGAGATTTTCTGGATCACAGCACTGTGCTGTGCAAAGGGCCGCACGGGAACTCTCACCTGGGCAGGTATACTTCCACCTTTTGTTTCTTAACAGAGTTTGCCCATTCTTCAATCAGCTGTGCTTTGAGCAGAGGCTCCAGTGTGGCCAGGGGAACTTCCTGTCTGGACAGTACCAGCATCATGCTGATCTCCTCTCCCTCGTAGGGTATTTCTAGGACTTGGTAGATGCCACCGGCCTCATTGGATCCATCACTAAATTCCCCTAGAAACAAAATAAAAGCTTTAGAGTTCATATCAAAGCTTTCAGAAACGATTTCAGCTTTTTATGTCCTCACTTGAAAAGGATGTTGGGATCTGAAGAAACGTTCAGTAAAGACTCTTGCAGAGGGTCTGGGCTCAGTTCCCAACACCCACACAGTGGCTCACAACTATATGTGACGTTGTGTCCAGGAGAGCTAAATGCTCTCTTCTGGCTGCCTCCTGGATCAACACACATGTGGTACACATGCATGCATTCATGCAAGAAAGACACACAACATATAAAATAAATCTTTTTTAAGTGATAATGTTTAGAAAATAAGAAATTCAGGCATCCAAAGAAAAATGATTTATTTGAAAAGAGTCCTTGAAAGTAAATGAATCACCACTTCCAAAGATGTATTTATTTTTGAATTCCCAGAATTATCTCACATTTTTTTATGTTCCCTACTCTTTTTTATTTTTAAATAAGATAATTCAATTTAACATAGTGAAAACTATGATTCTAAAATGAAATCCCTGGCGTCAAGTTGAGTATAACAACTTGTATATTTACCAGAATTCTCTTGATTTTTAAGAAGACAACTTTTAATTCTGGGTACTCTGTTTTCACCACAATCACAAGATACAAGGTCAATGCTGCCAGCTAAAATAAAATCTATGCATTATATACTGTATATCACAGGTATTTATGATAATAAAGCTCTCAAGGCCAGTAATTAGGTAAGTAAGATAATTTATTTTGTCATCCATAAATTTTGCAGAATTTCTTATTCATGTGTGCATACACACACACCCAGAGAGAGAGAGAGAGAGTCTTTAGAATACATCCTCTTGTCATTACTCTACATGCAATTACTTTTCTACCATCAAAACTAAGAAGAATATTTCTATTATTAATATTTTCCTAAGATATTAGCAATGGCTCTAGATAAAACTTTTAGTTCTAACATACATTCTTTATACAATTACATTTCTGCTAATGATTGAACTAATTACTATAATTCAAAAGGAAACAATACCTTAAATTTCTGAAAAGTCCAAAGAAACTCAATGAAAATAATGTCAAAGACACTGAATTTCATCATAAAGTACAGTTTTCTCAGCCATACAAACACAAATCTGAGACTAAAAATGTTTTAAATTTCATTTAAAAAACTTTTCACATTTATGTATGTGGACCTGTGTGTATGTAAGTGCACTTCATGTATGCGGGTGCCCAGAGAAGGCAGAGGACGGTGTCAAATCCCTGGGAAGTGAAGTCAAAAAATATCGGTGCTGGGGGTTGAACCCAATTCTTCCACAGTAACAGCAAGTGATTTTAACTGATGAACTATTCCTCTGGCCCCTGATATTTAAATTTCAAAGAAAAATTTTACAAGGGCTGGTAAGATGTTTAGGAGGGGCAAGACAATGACCTTATTGTGATCCCCAGAACACGTAGGGTAAAAGAGAGCTAAGAGAGTCCAGTTGTCCGTTGACTTCTACACATGAACTATGGTATACAGCCTTGCAGACAAAAGAAAAAACAAATAAATAAATGAAAGGGAAGAAATAGAAAGCTATAAAATAAGGCTATTTAAGAAAAATGACAGGGTATGTAAACTGTGTTTGAGGACACAGTGATAGGTCGATATGCTAATCGTCGGCAATAAGAGGGGAGGTGATAATTAAACAGTATTTTCAGTGACTTGCAAGAGAAAAAAGACAGGAACAGAAAATCCTGCTTTCAAAATAAACATAGTCTTCCAAATACTGAAATTCACTTTATTTTTAAATTAAACTTCTATTGATTGTTTATACTAAAATATGAAGAGTTATTTGTGCCGGATATTCAAGCTCAGGCCCCCATGCTTACATAGCAAATGCTTAACCCAGGAAGCAATCTTGCTGACCCAATATCAGATAATTTTAGATAAATAAAGCCACTTGGCAGGTGTAATTAATTATATGCATATTGGAAAACTGTTAATACCTATACTATTCAGTCATGATCTAATGACAAGCCTTCAGAAATGCAGGCAAGAAAATTGAACTACAGCCCAAATTACATTCACAAGAAATTGGAGCAATAAATATTTCACGCTTTTAAAAGATTTGTTGATATACTATAAGAATTTAAAAACATAAAAAAAATTCCTTACCATAATAAAATTCCCCTTGTTGATACATCATTGGAATCTGTACTTCACTTTCATCGTCTTTAGTGAAGGAAAAAGTTCTGGTATTTTCAGGTCTAAACTGGGATTTCCAGTTCCCTTTGAAGTACACAGCGTTGATGAGGGCCAGATGAGTGACAGCGTCAAAATCCCTGGGCGACACCAAATCCTTCAACAGACCTGTTCAGGTGAAGCAGATGAGAATTCACTTTAAATTAAAAAGTGGCAAGGCAAAGCAAAGAACTTCGACACCACCTGACAGAGTGCTCCCTAAAGATGCAAGATGTGTGTGTAACAGAAGTAGAGCATATTACATTTAAAGGAAGAATGCCACCATACACACATAGTTACAACATTAACAAATCGGGTGGCTGCTATTTTAAGAGTGCCAAAAATAATTTGAAAGCTAGCATATTTTAATAATGCAATATATTTAAGGTAGATAGTTATTCTTTTTGAATCCTTAATAATGATAAAATGTCTCTGTTATATCACAAATAATCTCATAATCTAAATAAGACCAAATTTATTTAATACTTTCTCATTTTGTCAACCATATCATTTATTAAGCACTATCTCAAGGTTGTATGAATTGTAGGATTTAGGGTGTCTGATAGTGTTTTTTTGTTCTAACATAAGATTTTACAATACAAACATTTGAATATTTATGACATTAATATTCCATGTAATAAAGAACAATACTAATCTACTTAAAATATTAATTTATTTTTAATTCATTTGTTTTGATGTTTTAGTACATCATGTATATTGTTTATTGTACATGTTATCAACATATTCTCCTACATTAATTTTCTCCCCCTTTTCTTCCATTAAACTGCTTTTAATTAGTCTCAATTTTTAGATTATTATTTCAGTCATCTTCCTGGCTAATTGAAATATAAATGATGCAATTTTTACCACCTAGAGGTGTAAAATACATCTAAAATATGAATTATTGGGGCTGAAGAAATATCTCAGCAGTTAAGAGCACTTGCTGCTCTTACAGAGGACATAGGATTGGTTCTCACACACCGACCTGTAACTCCAGTTCCAGGAGATCTGAAGCCCTTTTCTGGCTTCCATTGATATGCAACTAGTTCACATATATACACTGAGGTTTACATATAAACACATCAAATAATAATAAATGTTACAGCAACAAACATGAATTAGAAATAAAATAAAATGTGTGTGCAGCTGGTTTGTAATTCCTCTCTACTAACTTGAGCTACAGTGGACCACTCTTTTTAGAATGAATATTTTTCCCTTCTTAAATTTACCTATTAATTATTGTGGTTGTAAAACCATGAAACAAATCTTCAAACTTTAATTTTTATTTCCTATTCTATTTTATTTAATTTTTTGCTTTGTTTCTGTTTTTCTGAGACAGGATTTCTCTGTGTAGGTTTGGTGCCTATTTTGGAACTCTCCCTGTAACCAGTCTGGCCTCGATTTCACAGAGAACTGCCTGACTCTGCCTCCCAAATGCTGGGATTAAAGGCCTGTGCTACCACCACCCAGTCTCTTTTTGTTATTGTAATCTTACAATGAAACTATCACCAACTACCATTCTGCCTAACTAATTTATCAAATTTTGAAAACAAAATTCCACACAGTGTCTACACAAGGGGGTTCCATCTATTGGGGAGCATTTATGGCAGAATATCAGAGCCAATATTCCACTCACAGCCATGTATTTAACTTATTTAATAAAAGTGAGGGTACGCCTACATCCCAGAGTAAAAGATGTTAACTACTGAGTTAAGCAGTGAAAAGAAAGACATACTGTTTGTGTAATTCTCCACCCATTTATTGATGTAGTTGGCCACAGCGACATTTTGGCTGAAATCCACATGATTGACTTCCGCATTAAAGTACTTTTTCATCATTTGCAAGAACTCATCATTGATATGAAACCCATTTTGCACAAAGAGGGAATTGGCAATTTTCATCACATATTGGCTCTCTTTCTCTTCAGCAGATACCATGTCAGAGAAATCTTTTAAGAAAGAAAATTCTTCACCTGCAAGATGACAAATGACAAGTTTATTAATGAAACAGACATGGTGGAAGAGCACTATAACAGAGAAGGACATTAGGAGAACCGAGCCAGTGAAAAGCAGCAGACTCGGTACTCAGAGAGAGATGGCAAGGAGCTTCAAGTGCTAGTTCTAGGTGCTCAAATTAGCCTTGTCCAGGTCACCAAGAGTTGCTCTTTGTTTTCGTTTGCTTATTTTGTTTTGTTTTTAGTTTATTAGTTTTTCAGAGTCAGAGATCAAGCCTGGGACCTTACACATGCTAGGGAGATTGAACTGCAGCCTTGCATTGTGACGTGGATAAAGTCTACAAAAGAAACAAATGTAAGTGGTTTTCTTTCAAAATACCTGGATTGGTTGCATTCAAATAATCTTTTTTTCGGATTATCAAGCAAAAATTAGTTATCTAGAAAATATTCCTTTAAACTTTCATCTCACCTGACGATTTAAATATCATTGGTAGAAAATCCATTGCTTTCTTTTTAAACTTTCTGATGAATTTGTTCATATGCACACTAGATAGAAGTGTTAAAACAGAAATCACACCCATTTCCAAATTTTTCCCTACTTGATATAATTTTATAATAATACATTTCAAAAATCTGGGTATTATTTAAGCAATAAAAATATCATTGGTTATAAAGAAAAATTTGATATTCTTCTAAAATCATGATGCCTTTCTTTTTATAATCTATCACAGCTACATTTTCATTTATTTCTATGATAATTTACACTGGAAATTATAGAATCACTTTTTTACTATGCAAAAACTATGCAAGCTTATTTAAATAATACCTTTGAGAAGACGCACTTTCCTTGGATTTGCTCAGCTATGACTGGAGACAGGAATGAACCCCTTTTTATAAATTATAAACTCTTCTAACCATTTTATTGCAATAAGATTATTCCTTACCTCTTGTAAATATTGCCTCCTCTGGCAGAAGGCAATGTGATTGAATTAAAAGTTAAACCCAAGTAATTATGCGAGATAAAACCCAGGAGCTTACCATTTTTCAGGCCATCATATCCCATTGCATGACGGATTTCTTTCTGTGTAGAGCCTTGAGCCCCAAGTTCCATCACTCCCATTGCAAGGGCAATGCTCAGAGGGGAAAAGAGGATGTTTTCATCTTCACCAGTGGCTCGGAGATGATTGTACATATTCACTGACCACTCTGCCATGGGCTCATCCAGGAAAGCCGCCCCTATCACCACATATTGCATGGCCAGCAAAGAGAACAGCCCAAAATAAGCCATCCTGGAATGGTTTCACGTCTGTAAAACAGATATATATATATATATATATATATATATATATATATATATATATGATTATCTCTGATGTACAAGTTAATGGAAGAAAAACAACGAATTAGTACTTGGTAGAATTATAAGATAAACTTTTTTATAAGTTGAAGATTTAAAAACAGTTCAATATTAATTTATCTGTTAAAAAATCACATTAAAGACTTAATAATAAGTTTTCTCTCCTGTCCCACACGTGTGTGTGTGTGTGTGTGTGTGTGTGTGTGTGTGTGTGTGCCTTGAATGGAAGACATACATGCTAAGTACATACTCTAAAACTGGGTTAAACACCATCAATCATAGTTTGCTTTCTGTTGTTGTGATAAAGCACTCACTAAAATCAATTTGGGTAGGATAGGGTCTATTTGTCGTTCAGGCATCTTTCTTATACAACTCGGGCTCAGCTGCCTAATGAAGGTATTGACCACAGTGGACTAGGACCTCCTGCATCAATGAGAAATCAAGAACACAGCAGACAGACATGCCTACAGGTGAATCTGATAGAAGCAATTCTTCAACTAAGTTCCATCTTTTCAAGTATGTCCAGCTGACAATCAAGATTAACAATCACAAGCCACAGTCCTCAGACTTTTACTTTTTAAAACAATCAATCAATAGTCAGCTGAAAAGAAAAGATAGCTAAGTTGTGATGATTCTACAAGGAGCACGATGCACATGGTCATAACATTCATGACATTAAGATATATATGGTGTCCTGGCTAGTTTTATGCCAACTGGACACATGTTAGAGTCATCTGAAAGAAGGAAAGCACAATTCCAAATTAAAAATTGAGAATGTGCCTCCATAACACCCACCTCTAGGAAATTTGTTAATTAGTAATTGATGGGGCATGGTCCAGTTCATGGTGGATGGTGCTTTCCCTGGTTTGGTGGTCCTAGGTTCTAGAACAAAGCAGGTTGAACAAGCCAATGATGCGTCTCAGCTCCTGCCTCCATGTTCCCGCGCTGTTTGAGTTCTTGTCCTGATATGTTTCTATGATAAGCAGTGATATAAAAGTGTAGCCAAACAAACCGCTTCCTCCTCCAGTTTCTTTAGTCATGAAGTTTCATCATAGTATCAGTAATCCTAACTAAGGCAGAAATTGGAGTTAGGATAGTCAGGTCCTTATGTGCAGACCTGGCCATGTTTTAGGGAGGACTGTGGAAAGATTTTGGAACTTTGGTCAAGAAATGCCATTGAGTGTTCAAAGCTTGCTTTGTGGGAGCCTAAAAGAAATCAGACACTATAAGCAGGACTTAATGGTTCAAGAAGACAGTGTGGAAGGTAATTTGAACTATGGGGGCAAAGATCAGGAAGTTTCAGAGGGGGAGAATTTTAGCAAGTGGCCTATAAGCCATTCCTGTGGTATTTTGACAAGGAATATAGCTACTTTTTGCCCCTGTCTTAAAATGAAAAAGTTTTTGATTCATGGCAGTAGTGGTGGATATTTGAAGACAACCTAAAATGGACTCTGACATGATTTTTAGTAATCATTCTCATGGGACTATATGGTTTAAAAGGAGTAAACCAGGCAAAGAGATATTCAAAATGTACAGTTTGAAGTGAAAAGAAGCACCAGGAAGTGTAATGGAGTTAAAGCCAGTGCTCAAGGAGATAAAAAGTTTAAAGACAAGCCTGATGCTAAATGGAATGAAGGAATGGTAGTACCTCAGGGCAATAACCCACCAAGCTAAATTTCCTTTCCTTCAGGGGTTAGACTTAAGACATTTTCTTGAGTCTCAAAAAAGATATGATATTTCCTGAACACAAGGAACTGGAATTTCCTCCCTTCCCTCTCCTCTCCTCTCTTCCCTATTTCTGTTAGTTATTCATCTTTAGTTATTTCCACTCCGAATTTTAGACTTTTAACTGGTGTTGAGACTGTGACAGACTATGGCGACCTTTGAAGCTGAATTACATAATTTTTTTTTGCATTATGATATAGCTACAAGCCTGGATGTGGGGGCAGGGAGTTGTATGTGGTGGTTTGAATAAGAATGACCCCCATAGGCTCATAGGAAGTGGAACTGTTTGAAAGAATTAAAAGGATTAGGATGCATGGCATTGTTGGAGTTGGTGTGGTCTTGTTGGAGGAAGTGTGTCATTGGGGGTGAGCTTTGAGTTTTCAAAAATGCTAGACCCAGTCTTTCTCTCTCTCTCTCTCTCTCTCTCTCTCTCTCTCTTCCTTGTTTCCAAATTTCCACAGAACAGCTCGCCAATCTTTGAACACTCAATGGCCTTTCTTTTTTAAAATTCCAAAATTCATGCATAATCCAGGTCTGTCACAGTAATAACTAGCTATCGGATAGCAGTTTCTGAATTACTATTACTATGATGAAACACCATGACTACAGCAACTTAAAGAGAGAGGGTTTATTTGACTTAAGCTTCCATGTCACTGTTCTTTATTGAAATAAATCAGGATAAGAACTCAAACAGGACAGGAACTTAGAGGCAAAAGCTCATGCAGAAGCCATGGAGGAGTGCTGCTAACTGGTTTACTCATTATGGCTTGTTCAGTCTTTTTTCTTATAGAATTAATATAGGACCACTGATGTGGGATTTACTTCTGTATGCTGTGATTACCGTTGATAAATAAAGGAACTGCTTTGGACCTATAGCAAGGCAGAACTTTGATAGGCTGGAAAAACTCAACTGAATGCTGGGAGAAAGGAGGTGGAGTCGGAGAGAAGCCATGTAGCCTGCCGGAGACAGATACTGGGAACTTTACCCGGTAAGCCACAGCCATGTGGCAATACACAAATTAATGGAGATTGGTTAAATTAATATGTAAGAGTTAGTCAGTAAGAAGCTAGAACTAACGGGCCAAGCAGTGATTTAATTAGTACAGTTTCTATGTGATTATTTTGGTTCTGGGTGACTGGAACAAATAAGCAGCCTGCTACTACAGACCACCAGCTAAGGAATATTACCAACAACAAAAGACTGAGCTCTACCCCATCAATAACTAATTCATTAAGAAAATATCTTACAACTGGATCTTGCAGAGGCTTTTCTTAATTGAGGCCACCACCTTTCAGATAAGTCTAGCTTGTGTCAAATTGACACAAGACTGCCCAGGGCTGTAAATATGAGGACTGGGAAAACAGCTTAGTCAGTGTTTTTCCCATAAGTGTGAGAACCTGCTTTTGAGTTCTATAATCCACCTAAAAAAAAGCTTTTTGTCTGCTTCCTGTTACCCATTGCTTGTGAGTACATCTGTATTTAATGTTGTTACCACTGCTACCTTCACTAACATTGCACTCCTGTTTCTTTGGGTTTTTCAGTGTGAACAGTGGCTCTTTGGGAATTCTCTAGGCCTTCTGTGCTGGATTATTACTCATAGAGTATTCACTCCTGGACTGAGCAGCTACTGAGTTCTCAGTTTCTCCAGGGTACAGATAACCATTGTTAAATTATCCAGACTGTAGTGTTTAAGCCAATCTAATATTTTATTCTTTTAATATATTATTACACACACACACACACACACACACACACAGGCACAAATGTTTTCTAAAGTTCTTGTTTGCCATAATGTGTGACCACATGGTGCTCTTTCTTGCTCTCTCTCTCTCTCTCTCTCTCTCTCTCTCTCTTTCTCTCTCTCGCTCTTTCATAACTTCCCATTAAGTCACTATGGGCATCTGGAATCACACTGTTTATTCAAACAATTTAGTAATTTATTTGTTCTTGATGATTTTTTAAATCTACCATTAAAACACCACATAGAGTAATGTTGAACAAACACATTAGGAAAATTGTATTTTAATTAGAGTTGATAGACTCAATCAACTAACAGTGTACACAGGAATCTGACTGGAGTACACTTCCAGACTTTCATCCAGAAGACTCCAACTGTTCTGTGTTGTGATTCTGGTTTCAGAGAACTCTTGGGTCACTTTCTATAAGCCCTTCACATTTTAGAGTTAGATAAATGTTTTTCTTTTTGTCTGAAGAGTCTCAAGGTTCTCTGCACAGTACTCATCTCCTTGCTTTTGTTTTAAGGTTCGGGGAATACTGGCATATTTAGGAAGGCAGACTCAATAAGGTACCTCAAAGCCTATTTTTTAAATGCTAGGGCTACTGGGGGCAAGCAACTGCATCAGGAGATGCCCTGTGATTTAGACTTCACTGAGGTAGAGCCAGCTGAAGAAAACAGCTTGAGGAGTTTGGGTCTCTCTTCCACTATGAGTACTGGGCATAGAACTGAGGTCATCAGGCTTCAGAGCAAGTACCTTAATCTGTTGACATCTCATGCTTCCCCAAAGCCCATGTTCTTCATCAGTACATTCAACAGTTGACAGGACATCTCAACTTCTTCACAGGGAAGGCCTGAACCTGGGCCTCATGACTTTCCATGAAGATTGCATACTATGTGGCTGGGGGCATGGCTCAGTGGTTAAGAGCTCCTGCTGCTCCTTCCTCGAACCCAAGTTTATGACAATCATCTCATGATGACTTATAACTCCAATTCCAGGACATCTAACACACCATTCTGGCCTCTGCAAGCACTGGACATATGTCACATGTGTGTTCATGCACACACATGCACACATGCACACACACACACACACACAGTCCTGCATAAAACAAAAAATGAAAATTAAATCTTAGCAAAAGGTTTGATGAGATGGCTCAGTGGGTAAAGGCACATGCCAACAAATCTGAAGTCCTAAGTTCTATCGCTTGGACCCACAGAGTGGAGAGAAAGAACTGACTTGTGAAAGTTGTTCTCTATCCTCCATTATCATATTATGGGACATGAATTAATTCCAAAATTAAATGAATGTAACGACTCAAAAAATTTAAAGTCTACATAGTATAAAACGATAGTTGTACCTGCCAATCAATAATACAGGTCTTTAAAAGGCATTGGGATTAACACAAATATCAAATTTCAAGATAGCAAAAACATATTTTATTCATATGAAATGAAACTGTATTATCAGTATAGTCCAGAAAATGATACTAAGTCTATTAAAATGTTTTCATAGGAATTTTAATTTATAACTGAGTGTCTCATGAGATAATAGCAGCTTGCTATTTTGCTAATTTTGCTGCTGCCCTTTAAGCAGTACTCCCACTTTATAAATGGAAGCAATTTAATCTGAGCTTCTATCAACTTTCCCATTATCATAGGAGCTCTGGAATCAGAACTGGGGCTCGAGTCATCCTACCTGGTCTATTGATGCAATGCTCCTCCAGGCTTTGGAAAAACAGAAAGATACAAGTTTTGGGGAATAGGATTTGGTGTATACTCAATAATCCCAGCAAGTCAGATGCATTTTCTCAGTCTTAGTGACCACATCTGTGAATGAAAATGCAAACCCTTTGCTACAAAATTATTAAAGAAATAAGGGGAAAATTCCCGTGAAGTACTCATTTTAACATACAAGTTACAATAATGGGACATTACTATGAATAAAAAAAATGTTTCCATGTTCCCATCTGTTAAAGCAGAAGCTGTAGGCTGAAAATGAGGACTTATCATTCCCCCTGGCCCAATGAACGTAACATTTTTGTACATTCATTCAACCAAGAGCACAGAAGTTAGTAAAGACATAAAAATATTTAACTACAGACTCTCATCGTTAGGAAACCATTCACATGGTGTGAGAATGCATCCTATAATATGATCTTTCCTCTTAGATAAAATTGATCCTCTAAAAGTCACCATCAGAAAAAAGGAGTCACACTGATGAGAGCAGATATTCCTTGTGCAGGGTAATCAGGGACCTCGGATGAAGATGCCCGAGTCTGCAGCAGATAGCTCAGATAACGAATCTGTGTTTGGCATCCTGCATTTTGCAAGTCACCTATCTTCAGGAGAATTTCAAAACCATTCATCTATCTTCCAATAACCAAAGGACTTCGGTAATAATTACCCGGTATGTTTGTGGAAGAGGTTTCTGGCAAGGCTGTGAGCAGCCAGCTAAGGACAGCAAATTGCACTAGGAAATTAGGGGCCTGTGGCTGGGAACTGTGGCAATAGATCAGACCATGAGACATTTTTCAAAACTATAAAAGACCTGCATTTTAAAAGCTTAGATACCCAGCTGAAGAAAGAGAGCTTCCAGTTTACAGGCCAAATTTCCTTTGCCAACCTGGTTATGTGTTTCAGGTGTCACCTATCCTGCTCTTTGGGGATTTAACTCTTGGCTGGGGCAGGATCTCATTTCCCTAATGTATGTTCTAAGTATGTGTGTTCAATATATGTCTGATTGTGCCTTGCTCTCTTTTCTTGGATTCATGGCTCATACTAGTCTACAAAATGCCAGGGTCTTATTATTAAGCATAATACTAATATTCTCATTAATTAACAGCATATTCTCAAAGATGTTCAAGCCTACTTTCCAATGGGCATTGCTAAATCTCCTGTGGGTTTGAAAGTCTTTATCTTGCTTGAGAGCTTCAAAGGCCATCTGGCTCAAACAGGGCTCCTCGTCTTATCAAGGACTTTTCCTTCCAAAATCAACATTTGTTTCTAGTTGAACTCTTTCCCCTCACAGTGGGCTGTCAACATTTCCACACTGTATGCAATGTTCTTCTCGCTATGTTTACTCAAAGGCTGCAAATGCAGTTATTGCCATTTGATCCGTGCTCAGAACTGAACCAATGATTCCATTGTTCTCTGACTGCTAACTATCCTCTTCAACCTAACACGCTGGTACCCTCCAGAGAACAGTCTTGACAAAACTGCAAAAGCCCTCCCATGCCTGGAGAATGAACCCCAAACCTTTAGCCTTGTCTATAATCCTTTGCATTGTGATGCAGTATAAATCTTTATACACTATTGTCCTTCATTCACCGGGCCACACTTGCCAGACTTCCAGTGGAAACACAAGCCCCAGAAGCCCCTCTCTTTGTGCTAGCATGTGCAGCTCTTTCTGGAATAACCTTACCACAGTTCGCCATGCTCCTGTTCTAACCATGACTCAGCCTCTGCCCTGTGCCCACACCCTTCACGAACACTGTCTTGGTTTTTCAGTTAGAATTTCAACAAGGTCCTTCTCTGTTTCCATTGATTAAAGGTAATTCCATATATGTAGCATCTCTTCTGAGGGGTTTGAGGACACTAACAAAGGGTATTCTTCTTTGTATATGCCAGGTTAATGAGAATAAGTGGTGAATTCATTACACAAGAGAAGTGACAAATCAATGCTTATTGAATTAGGATGGTATAAGACTTGAAGTCACACAGCGCTGTATTTGGAGGAACAGCCAAGAGGCTGCAGCTTCTGAACACTATTGGTTAGTTTCGTCTGAGCCCAAGGATAGTAGCTGATTTTCATTTGTTATCATTTTTAATAAAATACATCCTTACTGAATGTGAGGCCATCTTTCCAAGCCTGACAAAGTGGTACTTGTCACTAACACTGGTACAATGTGACAGCTGGCCACTGGAAGCAGTAAGAATAAGCACACCTAATCATACAGGGACCACCCAAATGCTACTGGGAATAACATTAGTCTACAAAATGCCAGGGCCACTAGTATTAATAAGCAACATTCTCAACCACTTGCCCTCACATGGAACCTTACTTTGGAGATTTATTATTTGCAGCAGACTGATTTGAATTCTTTAATGCAAAACTACGAAGGGCTACAGTACCAGAATAGCAGCAGATACATGCTGCAGTTGTAGGAAGGGAAGAAGAATTCAGCTTTGAATAAAGTATAGTGAAGTTTTGGACTTCTCTGCCTTCTCACCAGTGGTTACACAGGTTGGGCGCATGTGAATATGTGCACACTGTATTACAGATACAACATAAAGCACATGAGGGAGTACTATTCTTATAACTGCTTTATGAGAATCATATAATTAAATGTCTGTAGTAATAGGAGCGGCGTGGCTGCATCCCCAGCACCCCGGCCGCCTACATGGCTAGCTTATGCCCCGAAATAATTACATGGAAACTGTATTCTTTTAAACACTGCTTGGCCCATTTCTATCTAGCCTCTTCTCGGCTAACTCTTGCACCTGAACTAGCCCATTTCTAATCATCTGTGTTGCACCCCAAGGTGCGCTTACCGGGAAGATTCTAGCCTATGTCCATCCTGGGTCGGAGCTGAATCACATCTGTCTGGGAGAACGGGGCATGGCGTCTCTCTGAGGCGTCTGCCCCCAAGAGGAGAGCTGTCGAGTCTGAGCTCACTTCCTCTTCCTCCCAGCATTCTGTTCTGTTTACTCCTCCCAACTATGTTTTAACCTATGAGGGCCAGCCAAGCAGTTTCTTTATTTTTTTTAACCAATGACTTTCCTCCATTAAATGTCAGCACTAATAAATAGATAGTATTAAAAAGTCTTCTCGAGAGAGATGGCTAAAGTGTTAAGAGCCCTTGCTGTTCTTGCAGAAGACCTGCGCCCCACTCCCAGCACCCATATAGGGACCTCACAACTGCCTGCAACTCCAGATCCAGGGGATCCAACAATCTGTATGGCCTTGGATATCACCCGTATGCACATGGTCCACTTAAAAAGAGGCACGCACATACACACATGAATAAGAATGCAATTAAGAAAGAAAGCAAAGCATCTCAGGCTTATGAGATGGTATATCAGGCAAGGAGTTTGCTGCCAAGCCTGACAACCTGACTGCCAACCCCAAGACTCACACGGTGGAAGAATAGAACAGAGTCCCTAAAGCTGTCAACTGACCTCACATACATGCTGTGGCATGTGCACCCTTCCCCCAAAACTCTCACTTACACACACAAGTAAATAAGTGAATGACAAAATGATTCGAAAACAGAAAGCAAATCCTTTCTGGTACCTAACCTAATTAGTGAGACAATGCAAAATTGCATCTTATTTATGTTTTAATAACACAATTATTTTACATTAAAAAACATTTCATTATTGTGAGTTGTGAAAAATGGCTAACTGTCCCTTCTCCAGGAAGAAATAGAAAAGGCAGGTGGAAATAACTAAGGATGAACAACTAACAAAAAGAGGGAAGAAGAGACATTTCAGTTACTTAAACTGAAAGTGTTTGTATTCATGAAAGATCACATCTTTTTAAAATTTGCCTTATGTTTTGAAAACAATATGATGACCATTTGGTAATCTGTTGAAAAACACGATTCCAATTTTGGCAAGTATTTACTCTCTTGATAAAACATGAGATGAGCAGAAATCTCCAGGTCTTTGTTTTCTGTTTTACTAAGAGAAAGGTATATATTAGATCATCAGTGATGATGTTGGAAAATTTATGGAATAATTAATTGGTCCAAGACAGAAAAACGTTACTACTTGTTAGAAATAATTAATAATAATAATAATTATGATGATGATTGTAATAATCACAACAATAATAGCCTGCATCTGAGCAGGCCTGTAATTCAGCAAAATTCCTATTGATAACATGCAGAATTTTCTTCCTCTTCCCCCGTATCAATTTTTCTGAAACAGGAATAAGTGTTTTAATTCAAAGAAACCAGCTGCTCTTCAGGCAGAGAGGCAAGCTGTGACATGGTTGTTGTTTCAGGCTACAGGTTGAACAAGTGTGGACCTTGGCCATTTGTCAGGGAGTCTTTCATTCCCTCACTGGCTTCCGTAGTTCTGCATCTCACAACTGAAAGCTTTTCCTTCAAGTTTGATCTGGAACTATCCACACCTGGACCCTGTTTATGAAGAGGAAACAAGAATGGTTGCCGGAAACATACATTTGCTGTACACGCTGCAAATGTTAATGGGAAAAAAAAAAACCAACAACTAACTTTCATCAACCAAATGTGTCAAAAGGGACCTAGAAAGATATATTCATGCAGATATATCTTTCCCTTTGGGGATAGCCAAAGCAAACAAACGAAAAGAGAAAAACAAATGACCAATAACAACAACAACAACAAAACCCCAGTCCATTAGATGTCAAGCAGTCTAGTGAAAGGCAGAAAAGTTATCAAACCTCTCAGAGTGAATCACAGTGTTTTAAAGTTAGGAAAGGGAAATTACCCTTCTGTTTTAGGATGAGGGTTATTGTTGGGGTGCTAAACTATCGAGGCTTTCCCATATCAATTATCTTATCACCTTATATATCAAACTAAACTAAAATGCATGTGAAAGGCAGGACTATGCAGAGAACTACCCAAATAATAACTCTGCATTTTTGAAATGTTATAATGACTCCATTTGTAATCACAAAATTGCTAAAAAGGGTATCAATCAAAAAGAGCATTATGGAGCTGGAGAGACTGCTCACTCAGTGGTAAAGGCATTTGCAACAAGCCTGGGAATGTGAGTTGGATAACTTGAATCCATGTGGTAGACAGAGAGAATCAACTCCTGAAGGTTTTTCTCTGATCTCTCTGACTTCCACACTGCACATGGCATATGTGCAAGCACATGCCCATGCATGTGCATGCGTGCACACACACACAAACACACACAAAAACTAATTAATTTTTTTTTTAATTAATGAATTATAAAACATTACATCCTGGGTCAGAGAAGTGATAACCATAAATAGTCCTGAGGAATTTTAGAAAAATTTACAATCAGACTATAGGGTAAGATCAGTTCAGCCACCCTCTCCTCTATTGCTTAGGGTCTTAGCTGGGGTCATCTCTGTGGGTTCTTGGGTATTTTTCTAGAGCCAGGTTTCTTGCTAACTCCATAATGGTTCCCTCAATCAAGATATCTCTTCCTTGCTCTCATATCTGTCCTTCCTCCATCTCGACTATCCCATTCCCTCACGTTCTCCTCAACCCCCTTTCTCCCCTTTCTTCTACCCCCTGCCCCCCTGCTCCCAAATTTTTGTCTGATTCTAATTTCCAGGTAGATCTATATATGTTTTTCTTTGGGTTCAACATATTACTTATTTTCTCTAGGATCCTGAACTATAGGCTCATTGCCCTTTGTTTATGACTAGTATCCACTTATGAGTGAGTACATAACATATTTGTTTTTTTGGGTCTGGTTACCTCACTCAGGATAATGTTTTCTAATTCTGTCCATTTGCATGCAAAATTCAAGCTGTAATTATTTTTTACTCAGGAGTAGTACTCTAATGTGTAAATGTGCCACACTTTCTTTATCCATTCTTCAGTTGAGGGGCATCTAGGTTGTTTTCAGGTTCTGGCTATTATCTTAAATATAACCATAGAACCTTCATCCAACAACAGATGGGAACAGAAGCAATGACCCACATCGGAGCACTGGACTGAGCTCCCAAGATCCAGTTGAAGAGTGGAAGGAGTGAGAGTATGAGCAAGGAATTCAAGACCATGAGGGGGTCATCCACTGAGATAGTTTTCTTGAGCTAATGGTAGCTCACCAACTCCAACTGGACTGGGAATGAACAAGCATGGGAAAAAGCAAGCCCCTCTGAAGGGGGTTGACAGCTGGCGCAGACTAAGGGGCCCTGATAGTGACACTGGGAGGTTTCTCTACTGCATATACTGGCTTCATGGGATTCTATTCTCTTAGGATGTAAACCTTGCTCAACCTAGATGTAGTAGGGAGGGCCTTGGACTTTCCACAGGGCGGGGTGCATGGCACTCTCTTAGGGTTGGAGGGGTGGAAGGAGGGTCTGTGGAGGGAGAGGGAGGGGCCTGGGAGGAAGAGAGGGAGTGGGAATTTGGATTGGTACTTTTAAGTAATAATAATAATAAACAAAAAAGAAAAATTTACAATCAACTTTCAGTCATTGCATTAATAAATCTCCACTTTTTTCTCCTAAAGATGTGCACATAATGTCCTTTATAAATTGTCTTTTTTATCTCCAAAGCAGTTATTCAATCAATATGTCTTAAAACCAGTAACCAGGGTAGTAAGGAAATGCAAAGCAGTTTAATTCAGTAATCACATATGCTATTGTTGGAACTCAAAAAAACAATAGTCCCGTGCATGGCTCCTTATATGCTTATTATCTTAAAAGTCTTTATAGATTCACAGATACTCAAAGCAGCTTCTGTCTGATACCATCTTATCTGCTTTAAGCTCAGACTGCCAAAGAAAAGGCTGCCTTCCAATCCTCTTTGCAACTTCCAGCTCCTGTCAGACAGAAGATAAGAACGGGATCATATTCAGATGGATTTTGTCACAATGTATTGTTTATCTTTCAGGTTTTTTCATATTCTACAGGGGAAGCTGATTTCTGGTCATTTATTACTATTCCATATTGCCTGTGCTCCCCACCCTCCTGCCTGTTGTCAAGAGGGTAAACTTCCACCATCTTGCCCTTCTCTGAGGTCTCATTTTTTCTTTGTGGCTGCCTAGCTGTGCACATCAAACCTAGCTGTGGGTATTTTTTTTCCTTTACATTCCCTACTGTTTGTTTCAGCAAACTGAATTGTTGAATCTGCAGAGAGAAAGTTTGAAGTTTCCTACCATGCAACACTTTGGTTCTTTCCTCTTTTCCTTTTATCTAAACCCAGGCCCTCAGCTCTGCTTTCCTGTGTTCTTAACTTGCATTATAAATGCAAACATGATAAATGCTTGCTTTCCCTTTTCCCCCGTGGGATAAAATCAACCTAAAAGGAAAGCTTTTTCAGACTTATCTCAAAAAAGTTGAACTTGGGAAAAAGCCAAGTAAACTGAAAGGGCAGAACTGAGGACACGGTAAGTGGTAGAGATTCCATTTATCAGTATAAACGATGAAAGAAATGGGCCAAGATTTGACTATATGTGGTCTAAACATATATTTATATTTTCAGTTCACATTATTCTATGAGTTTGGGAGCCTTTGTTCTGAACTAAGCTATAGTCTTTTAACTTTCACAAGACTGACAGCGATGTAAGTAGTCTTGTCCGTAAAAATGCAGATCACATACTCATGATGGAAGGCAGATGATGACTGCCCTGTGGACAAGACCAGCTTTGCATCTATTAAGTAATGATACTCCAATTGACTTTCTCTTGCTGCTGAGAAATTCAGGCAATATATTATTAATTAGCGTATTAGTTATATACTAACACATAATTAATATATTAATCAATACATGTGTTACAGAATTATTGATGTAATATTATTATTAATACTAAGAATTAATATTCTTTATAGACATACATTATTCTGCTTCATTAATTCTCCACTGAATTGGCTGTCCCTTACTAGCTAGAGACTAAAAAAGTAAGGTTTCGAATTTATTTTCAGTTTATAGTTGCATTTATGAAAATCATAACCTTTAAAAATAATTTTCTTCTGATTAAAAATCCTAAAGTTAGAAATTTTCTATCAAAAATATTTTCTTCACAGTACAATTCAATGACCTGAGTGAGGCAAAAGTGGAATAAAGATCTTTTGAAACTGTACCAAATATCGTCTGTTACTCATTGAATGAGTACTATCCCTATGATACTTCACAATGAGTTGGTAGCACTCTGCCCCTGGGAAATGTGGATCACAAAAGAACTAGTATTAGCTTAGCTTCTTGGATATGTTGCTTGCACCTAGGAGGAACGTTGGTCCTGGGGCCCCATCACTTGGGAACTAACGAGTCTAGTACTGTCAACACTGAAAGCTAGAGAGGTAGTACGTATAACACCAGCATTCCACAGACTTTCTAACATCCTCTGGCATATGCATAAGATCTTTTCTGAGTTGCTCAGTATCAACACAAAGCTAACTGGAATGAAGGGGCACTGTGATGTAGAAAACTCCCTTACTTTGGCAGTGCCTGTGGCTTCCAACATGATTAGGCTCCCAGGAGCGTTCTTGTCCTGTGGAGACAGGGTCTCGAAACATCCAAGACTATTCAATAACCACAATAACTTTGAGGTAAAATGCTTTTATCTCAAGCAGCTATGAATAAATATCTAGTGGATCCCTTTCTCTCTTTAAAAGAAGTCTCAAAAATTAAAATCTAAAATACTTTGTGTTTGTTTTTAAAATCTAGAATAATGCTATCAAAATACATGTGATGCTTGTTTAAAATGATAAGGAAGACTTTATTCAAGAGACTAGACAGCAATGGGTGTTCTGAAATAGTGGAGAGAAATTGGCATGATTATAAACAAAAGAATAGATAGATATATACTAAACTCATATATATATATATATATGTATGTATGTATGTATCTTCTCTCTGTATGTGTGCACCTGTGTGTATGTGTGCCTGTGTATATACAAAATGGAGACAGATGATTCGAAAATTACTAAGAGAAATTCATGTAAGAGGCAATTTGCCTAAACTGACTTAAGAGTATTCTTGTGAAAGACAAACCAGGATGATAAAATATTGAAGACAATGAATGAGAAGTTTGGTCAGATATGAAGTGTCATGAATAATTGCAAAGCTGACCCAGCAGGATTCCTAGTAAAGCTGGAATTTTAATCAGACCCAGGAGAGAGTCCCATGGCTACTTAAGAAAACGGTTCAGAGAAATCTGATTGAAGTTTGGTCAAGCAGTGGGGTTTTTGTTAATTAATTCTATTAAATTTGTGAGAATTTCATAGAAGTGTATAATGCAGTTTAATCACAATCATCCCTACTTTCCCACCACTCCACCTATACTCACTGTCCTCGTCCTAACTTCACATCATTTAAATAGATGAGTTTAATTTCTGCCATAGATATAAGCGGGTGGGGCTACCCACTGAACCATGGTTGACCTACCAGGGGCCACACTCTAAAAGGAAACTGATCCCCTCCACCACCACCCCCACACAGGAAGCTCCTCAGCTAGGGGTTGGGGGCTCATGATCTCCTCCCAACTATGCTGAAATACTGACTGGTTTGAACTTGTGTAGGCAGGCACAGCTGCTGTGAATTCATATATTCAGTGTTCTTGTCATGTCCAGAAGAATCTATTTTTTTGCCCCTCTTTCCAGACCTGAGGTCTCACAATATTTCTGCCCACTTTCCCTTGATGTTCTTTGAGTCTTGGGAGAAGGGGTAGCCATAGCTGCCCAATTTGTGACTGAACAGTCCACAGGCACAGACTTCTATTCTAGCAATGAGACTTTTTTATTCACTCCTTTTAGTAGTATCTTCTCCAAGGACAGATTTATTATCTATACGTGCTTGTCCAATTAAATAGTAACTAGGTCTTATATTAGTAGGCAATATGCAATGTAGTTAGTGTAGCCAAAAATTATTCTTTAATTTTGTTTAAAAATAATCAACTTAAATAGCTCATGTCTTTATTGGCTTTTCCATGAAGCTAGCAGTATGGAAAGATCAGCTCTTCATAATATTTGTTCTTAATCAAATAGTACATAACAGAAGCAATAAAAGAAGTAGAGAAAAAAGTAGTATCTAAAACCCTACAGCATGTGCTTCTATACCTAAAATTCTTTGACTTAAAAACAAACTCCATATCTCCAGAAATTACAAATGATAGAAAGACTCCATTTGAAATTCCAAAGTGTTTTAGTTAAAGTTAATGAGTACTAGGGGAAAGAAATCAGTGGCCAAACAAGACCAGGGAATT
The DNA here is from genome assembly GCF_018167655.1 of Microtus oregoni. Classification (NCBI taxonomy): domain Eukaryota; kingdom Metazoa; phylum Chordata; class Mammalia; order Rodentia; family Cricetidae; genus Microtus; species Microtus oregoni. Next base: position 8,412,615 of record NW_024543069.1, read on the forward strand.
TGGCAAGTCCTCAGCCCTCCTGGAAGGATTAGACTTTCTACATAATAGTAATAAATTATTCTTTTCGGCAATTCTTGGGTGAAATCATATTTGTCAATGAGTGATTTCTCTCAGATATGTGTGTGTGTGTGTGTGTGTGTGTGTGTGTGTGTGTGTGTAGAGAAAAATAAGAGACATGAAACTCAAAGACAAGATTCAGTAAATCGCTTCTGAGAGATGCATCAAAGCTCATTCTCAATCAAAGTCACTGGTTATCCATGTTCACCAGAGAGCTAGACCAGTCATTAAGGGTCACTGAGTCCCCTTCAATGCTAAAGAAACTTCTACAGTTTCTTCCTCATACATTGGCTTTCGATTGTTTTAAAACTATGAATATTCATTGCTAGAAATACGTCCTAAGGCTCGTCATTTTGTACTTTGGAAGGAGTCGTTTGAACTGAACAGTGTACTGGGAATAAAAGGTATTTCATGAGCTAAAGAAACACTCTTCTGTGAATACAGTAGCTCAGATTTTATTCATTGAAACAATTCACTCAATAAATAGTTGCTTGATTTGTGTCAAGACCCATTCACGGTGCTAGGCACTTGGGAGAAAACAGCATCAGAGAAGGAATCGGTCATGTGGCATTTTCCTCCATGTAATAAGTCTACATTGTCCAACATAATATTCAGCCTTTCAAATCAAGCTTCTAAATATTATATTTTATGATTTTCCTTTATAAAAATGTTGCTTATGTCATAAAATTATGAAAAGCTGGATATCTCCCTCTCTTTCTGAAAAACATTTTAAAATACCCAGGATGACGTTACTTTTAATTATTTTGCTCAGGAAAGAATTGTAGCCTGCCTCATTTTCACCCATCTACTTGCTACAGTGGCACAGGAGTATGTTCTGATGGGCTGGGAAATGAAGGGAAAGCTTCTGAGAACTCACTGACTACATAAAATGAAAATGGAATCCCAGCACTCAAGAACCAGAGGCAGGTAGACTTCTGAGTTCGAGGCCAGCCTGGTCCAGAGCGAGTTCCTGAGAGCCAGGGCTATTATACAGAGAAACTTTGCCTCCATAAAAAAAATAACAATGGATGATTCCTAATGATATTCTGCTATACTCATTGATCCATGCCTAGCCCAACTGTCATCAGAGAGGCTTCCTCTGGCAGCTGATAAGAACAGATGCAGAGACCCATAGCCAAGCATTAGGTGGAGCTAAGGGAATCGTGCAAAGGAGAAGGAGGAAGGATGTTAGGAGCCAGAAAGGTTGAGGACACCACAAGAACACAATCCATAGAAACGACAAAGCAGAGCTCATAGGGCTTTAGAGAGAAGGAATAGCAATCACAGGGGCCTGCTTGGGTCTGTGTGTTGTAAAAGGCTGCTTGTTCATTTCCCGGCTGCCCAGACTCCCAAATAACCAAAAAGACACTGTATTAATTGAATCACTGCTTGGCCCATTAGTTCTAGTTTCTTATTGGCTAACTCATACATATTAATTTAACCCATCTCCATTAATCTGTGTATCACCATGAGGCTGTGGCTTACCGGGTAAAGTTCTGGCATCTGTCTCCTGCGAGGCTATGTGGCTGCTCCCTGACTGTGCCTCCTTTCTCCCAGCATTCAGTTTAGTTTTCCCCACCTAGTTTTCTTCTACACTATCAGGCCAAGCCAGTTTTTTTATTCACCAATGATATTCACCACAACATACATGAAGAATCTCACATCATCTGTGCTCAGTCCTCTCTCTGTGTTGTGGTTATTTAGCCTGGGGATTTTGTGAAACTCCTAATGGTGGGAGTGGGGGTATCTCTGACTCTTTTGCCTGCTCTTGGAACTTCTTTCCTCATACTGCATTGCCTAATCCAGTCCTGATGAGGATTTGTGTCTAGTCTTATTGCATCATCTTGTGCCTTTGGTTGGTTGGTATCCTTGGTGGGCCAACGGTTTTGTAAACGGCAAGGAGGAGCAATAGATCTGGGGAAGAGGGGAGATAGGGACAGGTGGGAGAAGTGGAGAAAGAGGAGACTGTGGTTAGCATGGATGAAAATGATTGTATGAAAAAAGAATCAATTAAAAGAAAAAGAAAGTTTTACAGATATTTTGTAACTATGCAGGGTCAGTTTTAGATCTGTCTTAGGACATAGCTTCTTGCAAAGCTGCAAATGCATTACTGCAACATACTGGTATCCAGTAAAGGAGAGATGTGGATAGGACAACTGCTACACAGTAAAGAATCTAGATGAAATTGGACCATGTTATTTTTAGAGAGGGTTTCCTTTCTTCTCTTGGCTTTTTCTGTCCCTCACTCCCTGTGCTATTAGCCTCAGCTGTTTTGTTCTGTCTGCTCCTTTAGTTCTACCCCAGGTCATTGGTTAGAGATCTCACATGAGAGTTTAGAACACACACTTCCCTGAGGCGAACTCCCTAGATGTCTTTCCCTCTCAACTCTACTGGGGCTACACAAAGCTATTTTCTTGTCTGGCTAACAAGCATAGCATTTTTAAGATTGGATTCAGCAAGGCAGTTTTGGCTAATGAGATTCTGACAATAAGTAAATAAGGAGGACCTTTTAAATTAGCTTCAAATTTATGAGGCTGTAATTTTTATATGTCCAAAATGTCAAATATCAAGAACGTCCTATGCTTCAACCTGCTACACGCTGAGCATTTATTGTGTGCCAACATGAAGATGAGCTAGCTAATATGCTAGTTTGCTACCATATAGACCATAGAGTTGTTAAGTTTTAAAAAATGATTCTAAGAGAGGAATCTAGACTAAATTCTTCAGTATCAGTTCCTCTAAGAAGTCTCCTTGCTGCCAGCTACACAGGAGGTATGGGTGAAAGAAAGATCTGTGACTGATACAGGAGAGGAATCTCAGTTAAGTGATTCTTGAGTTTGGGCTTTGTTTTTATAAGATTATGTATTTTTAATTCTTCTTTTCTTAAATGATTTTTTTACTCTTTGAGAATATAATATAATTATATTATTTCCCCCTACTGTCTCCTCCATTCAAACCTTTCCTTGCACTACCTTCCTATCTCTCTCTCAAATTCATGACCTCTTTTTTTCATTTATTGTTATTACACACACATAGAAATATGTATATTCATATCCATGTATGTATATGTAGTACTCATGGCTCACAGTGCTTTTACTCTTGGGAAATGAAGTTGCATACATTACTTCACATTTCTGTTCAGGACTAGAGACTCTGATAAGAGTTAATTAAGAACTCAAAAATAATTTTATTGCTGTATTATGAAACTCCCTGACATTCGCTAGTGTTATATGAATGGTTCTTGAACATACCTGCTTGGCAACTGTTTACAAATCTGTCACTGGGGGAGGGGTATTCTAATAGAAACATTAATTTCTTCATCCTGCCCATTGCTGTGAATGACTGAAGGATAAGTTATTATTTGCAGTACTGAGTGCGAGCAACTGAGTAAAACATGAACCGGTTGAAGAATGTTCCATAGAAGAATTTTGGTTTAGTTCCATGCCCATATTCAGCGCAGCATTTAGAATATAGTAACAGGAAGTGTATGGAAAGATGTGTCAGGGAGGTCAGCCAATGTGAAAGTTTGTTTGGAAGGGGTGAAGAAGAAAGCTGGAATTTATTGTATTTCTCTACAAGGTTCTTAACATAGTATTCTCTTATTTTAAGATACCAGGAGAGAAATGGATTTAATTATTTCCTTCTGAATTGAATCCAAGTTTAACAGTCCGCACTGACAGGAAATGGCCCCTTATTAAGCTACTCTCATAACAGCTTTTCCCATCATTGTGAGAAGAATGGGGGGTTGGGAGCAGTTTATGCTGTGAATACAGCATCAGCCTTCTCCTGCATACTTAGGGCACATCACTTTCTCTCTCATTTAGCCGCTGGGAGATTTTAGTAAGTGCCACGGTGAAATGCAGGCATGTGTGCGTGCAAGTGTGTGTGGTGTGTGTGTGTGTGTGTGTGTGTGTGTGTGTGTTACTCAAGTTCGAATTTGGGTGTGTCCATGAGCACACATATGTGTGTGCATACCCGAGGGCAACATTTCCTTATGACTCTCCACTTTATTTTTTGAAAGTGGTTCTCTGTTAGAACCTAGAGATTACACATTGGGTTGGACTGGCTAGCCAATAAACTCCAAGGACACCCTGTCTCTGCTTCCCTAGTGCTAGGATTATATGTGCAGCACTAGGCTGGAACCAGACACAGGTGCGGTGGCGTGAACGCAGGGATCTTCACACGTGCACAGCAAGCATTCTAGCCTTCTTCAGAGCCTAAGCGCTTTCTAAAAATTTCTGTGCACCTCAACTGTTATCAAAACCAAAATCTACTTGTATTGCCGAAATTTCATATATGCCAGAACATATCATACAGATGAAATTTATAAATAAATTAGACCAAAAATCAATTATTCTTCTGGTTTACCCTCAACACACACACAAAGAGAAGAGAGACAGAGAAAGAGAAAGAGAAAAGGGGAAGGAGGGAGGGAGGGAGAGAAAGAGAGAAAGAAAGAGAGAGAGACAAGGGACCCAAAGAGAATGATTGTTTGATGGACATCATGATGCCATATACATCATACATTTTGTACCGTAACAGATCTATATTTACATGCAGTTTTATAATACCAGTAGGAAAATGATGGTAGTTAAAGCTCAACTGGAGATAAACATATGGCAGGCAACCCTAACAGAGGGTACATTCTATTGCATGCTGTCACCTTCCACATTGCTTTTAGAGTCGATTCAGGTGAGTGGAACCTAAACTGCTAAGAGGAAAATTCTAGAAATGTGAAATTTTCAAATTGCAGAGAAAATATGCTGATTAATAAATCACTTAACCTTCTTTCCTACTTTTAAGGAGCCAGCTGATTTAATGAATTCTGCTGGAATAATAATAATATAATGGATAGGTATCAAGGAATAATTAAAATTACACAGTATAAGTTGAAATCAAGCTTGGTGGTATCTCCAGAAGAACTACTTTCTCTCAGGATTGCTCTGGATATTTTTTTTGGTCTTTTGTGCATCCACATAAATATTAAGATTGTATACACTGTCTTTGGTAAGATGATCATTTTTTTAATATTGATTCTTCCTATCCATGATCACGGATGACCTTTCCATCTTCTACTGTCTTTTTAAACCTTTTTCTACATTACTAATTCAAATAAAAAGTCTATATATACAAAGATGGAGGCAAACTATAATGTAGATTAAGAATTTGAAACCTAGTAAGTTTAGGAGACCTAAATATTTGTTGGAAGTTTTCATATCCTTTGCTGTTTCACTGTGTCTTTATTGTATGAGATTAAGGTCAGCACACATTTCTGTTCATTAACCCATAAATTATCAATACAAGATTGAATCTGCTAAATCTCTCCCATAACAACACACGTAGCTTTGTGTAGTATGTCATCTTACTTTCTGAAGAAGGACCTCTCCTGTTTTGACAGACACTATTTTTAACATATTGATCTTACCTTTGCCAAATAACATATGACAGTTATTAAACATAAACTATATTAATCCAGATGTTAACCTCCACTAATTTGTCACAACAATAATAGTGATAACAGAACAAATGAACTGGGTGAAAATATACACAGAGGAAAAAAATCGAAACTTTATGTGAAGCCATATTAAGACAAGGTCTAATGTAACCCAGGCTTGTCTCAAATTATGAATGCATTCAAGGATAACCTTGAGCCCCTGGTTTTCTGTCCTCCTTTTTAACTTCTGCGCCTGTAGATTTATGTCAGCTTCCTCAATATTATATGGTTTGGGGGCTTAGACATAGGGCATCTTGCATGCTAAGTAAACACTCTACAAGTGAACCACATCACAAACTAAACAATAATGTAATGATTTTCTTTCCCATGTTTCTTTGCTCCTATTAGTCAATTTCCCTCAGTACAACTGATTAAAATTCCCTTAAATATGGTAATACAGTAGGTGTGTTACCATGCTGATAATAAATAAGATAATAATTATTAATAAATGTTAAATATATTTTAATTTAGCAATATACATTGGAGGCTATTTTCTATGATTTAACCAAGAATGTATTCCCTTTTTTATTGGCGTCCACATGTTTCACTCATATAAATATGTGTCATTTATTTAATTAGTCTCCTACCAATAGGAACTTAGATCATGCAATCTTTTACTGTTACAAATAATACTGCAATGAGTAATTTCAGGAAATACATCAATTCACAGGTATGCAATTATCTCTGCAGGATACATTCCTAGAAGTTAAATTACTAGGTCAAAAGACACAAGTACTTGTAATTTTCATAAATACTGCCAAATTGCCTCCACAGAGGTGATGTCATTATAAACCCTAGGAAACACTCAGCAGAAATAAAGAAGATTTACACACACACACACACACACACAAAAAAAAAAAAAACGGAGAAATACCGCTGAGGGATAGACAGAAAAGGGAGTAGATTTATTAATTCCCTGCATAGTGTTCTTGCCAAAATAAAGAAAATTCAGATTACTAAACATCATTAGGCTATAATCAGAAAGGAAAAACTTGCAGGACAAGTGGCCCGGGTCCAGGAAACAACATGCAGGAATAACTGGTTGAGGAAGAGAGAAAAATGATTTTAATGAGATCCCAGAGGTATCAATAAAGCTTAATGTCCAGACTTTATCTCTAATTTTTAAACAAACCCTGGTGATTATGAAAAAGCTGAAGATTAGAAAACATGCAAACTGATATTGTACTTTGATATCAGAATATTCAACACTATAAATATGTCTATTAGCCTTATAGGTTGATAGTTAACACAATTTCAGTAAAATAACAACAAATTACAAAAGTTAATTCTGAAATTCATAAAAAGCCAATTAAAATGCAAGCATAAGAAAAAATATAAAACAAAATGGCTTAAGATACAACTTAATACTAACAGAAGTTAGTATTTAAAATTAGTAGTTATGACAGGTGATGGTGGCACACACCTTTAATCCCAGCACTTGGGAGGCAGAGGCAGGAGGATCTCTGTGAGTTCAAGGCCAGCCTGGTTTACGAGAGCTACTTTCAAGACAGGCTCCAAAGATACAGAGAAAGCCTGTCTCAAAAACAATTAGTGGATTATTTAGTTAGTGATTAGTTGATAGTTAGATAACAAGATATCTGGTTCGTGTGGTCAGGTTAGCAGAGTGTTTGACATGCAAGATGTCCTAAATTTGTGACCCCAGCATCACATAGAATGGGGAATGGTTGTATATGCCTATAATCCCAACAGTTGTGAAGTAGAGGAAAGAAGATCAAGGGTTCAAGGCTATCCCCAGATATATGGCTAGTTTGATATTGCCCTGGAGTATGTAAGAACTTGTTTTAAAAACAGATGAACAAACACAACCTCAAGAAATGTAACAGGGTGAGTATGTATGTAAAAAATTTAAGGTAATGTACGGTTTTCATCACAATCAAAATAAATTCTATACATACTGGATTTTAACAGCATGGGAATGTCCTAAAGGATGCATTATAGTGGGGCTACGTGCTGATATTGTGATAGGTTGAATGTAATTGCTCCCCATAAGCTCAAAGGAATTTAGAGGTGTGGGCTTGTTGGAGTAGGTATGGCCTTGTTGAAAGAAGTGTGTCATTGTGGGGTGGGCTTTGAGTTCTCACAGATGCTTAAGCTTTGTGCAGGGTTTCCGTTTCTCTCAAGATGTGGTGATGTGGGATGTCCTTCTGTATGTGTTGCCCTTATTGGTTGATGAATAAAGCTTTTTGGGTCAACGACTTAGCAGAGGAAAGCCAGTAGGAAAACTGAACAGAGACATATAGAGAGTGGAGGTGGAGTCAGACAGATGCCAGCCAGCCGCCAAGGAAACAATACATGTAGAAAATGAGGTAACATTATGGCCATGTGGCAATACATAGGCTAATAGAAATGGGTTAATTTAAGATGCAAGAACTAGCTAGAAATATGCCTGAGCCATCTGCCAAATAGTGATGTAATTAATATAGTTTCTGTGTGATTATATGTGTCTGGGCAGGCAGAAAAGGAAAGAACCTTCGTTTACAATGTAGAACTCTCAGTTCCTTCTTCAGCTCCATGTCTGCCTGCAGGGTGCAATGTCCCACCATGACAATAACGGACAAAACCTTTGACACTGTAAGCCACCCAGTTAAATTTATTCCTTTGTAAGAGTTTCCATGGTCTGAATAGAAGGTCTTAGCTTCTAGTCCATTTCCCTAAGTATATTCCTCATGATGCTCAAGGCATTACTGCCATGCCCAGTTCTGGGTATTAAAGATGGCACCCTTGAACTGATATCAAGGATCTTAACTTACTCTAGCCAGTAGATTCTGGGTGGATGTATATTATTTATGTTAGATAAAGTCTGAGAGGGACCTCAGATAAAATACTGGTTATTCAGTAGGATGTCACAGTTGTTTAGAAAACTTAAACATATTAAAACTAAGAATCTTTCGGGATGAAACTAGCTCTATACTTTGGTGATTTTTTAAGTGTTAAAGCAATATTTACTACACTATCTGCTATTATTAAAACACAGACTCTCTGGTCTTCCACATGTCTGAATTGGGAAATATCACACTTGCTTTGTGACTGCTAAGAAATACTTTTGTGGGTTGATGACCGAACCCTGAACTTGGCAAGAGGCCATACTTTAAAATTCTTTGACTTGCTGTAATTACATTAAGAGAGTGAAATTACATTCCTGTTTGAATCTGCTTGGCTTAATGATAACAACCATTGGCACCATCTGTTGATCGCTGTCCTCTGTGAATGCAGATGTAGGACCCTTCAAGGCCAGTTTTCTCTATGACTGTGGCTGGAATTTTTGTCATTCTTCACTTCTTTATCTTGTAAAATGGATGGCATTTTAAAACTCTTCATGTGTAGTTATTTTTCCACTAATAAAGCTACAGGCAGCAAAACAGATCCTCTGAGGGTGGAGAGAGTTATTTTAAGATTTAAATCCTACTATGATTAGATCATGAGTATATGATCTCCATGGGTCATTAATATCACTAATATGAGGCAAAAGTGTTAGATTAAATGGCTTCTGCGAGAGCATAACTTACTCAGAATGACATGCTGTACAATGTTTTTATAACCTATTATTTAAAAGGGAGACTGCAAAGCTATTTTTCTAGATCAGCACTTTCTCAGTGGTCTGGCAATTTTGGTGTTGGGATTTCATTAACGGGTGTTAAAAAGCATTTTAGGGACTACATCCTCAATGTCTTGAATCAGAAATTCTATACATTGGACTCCTTCTTTATACTTTTACAGGACATTTCAGGGATGGATAAATAATAAGACAAGTAGGTAGGATAGAGAGTAGAGTCTGCCTGGCTGAAACAGTTTGTGGAGACAAATGGGAAGGAGACCTTTGGCCACTACTTAGAGCAAGGCACTTCACAAGCCAGCTCATCTACTCTTTTTCACCTCCACACCTGTGTTTGTCACACTTGTTCCCGGATGACTCTTAATTGCTACTGCTCTGAAGGGTTCAACCCCCATGATGGGAGGAAGCAGCCTGTCTGACTCAGGGCTCTCTGCATATAACTACTTCTGGGCCTGAGCCTGTACTCCGTATTTGCTGAGTAAGTGATGAGTGTAGAAAATTACTTACGTGTGAGCTAGAGGAGACTCAGAGACTTGGAATGGACTGTCTGGGACTACATCACTTTTAAGAATCAGAAGAGAGTCAGTCGGGTCTGGTTCTTAAGCGTGGGCCACTTACCCTCGATATCCCACGACCCTTTCTTTTTGTGGACATTCAACCTGTCTGTAAAGACTTCTATCCCTGTTGCTTGTTAAACTCCCAAGCCCACAGAAAGCTCTATAATAAAACTTTTATAAATTATAGTTGAAATGTGATCAGGACCCCAAAGAAGTGGATTCAGTGGAGTGGAAACAGAGTGGCAATTTTACACACAAGGATTAGGAGGATTTTTACCAAATCTCTGAGTTTTAAAAGAATGTTCCAAGGAGGAAGATGATGAAGCAAACTCTAGAATCCTGGGATTTGTGGACCAGAATTTACAACTGCAATTGCCAAGGAAGCTGTAGGCCATTTGATTCAGAAGCAGAGAGACTGACAAAGTAGAATGGGGAAAGTGGGCAGAGAAGGGGTGAATGCCAAAGTGGGGTGGGTGTGCAGATGCATGGGCAAGGGAGATTCATAGGTTCAGCAAAAGTTCTTTCGAGCAGGAACAGGTGGATCTAGCTAAAGGGAAAAAAAGGACAATTAAGAGGAGAATTTCGTTGCTTGCCCATGTAAGAAGAAAACATGCAGAAGTCAAGAAATAAAGCTATTTCCCACAAGCCCCCACGGTCCTACAAGCATCAAATCCACAAGACTGATATGACTGAAAGTTCTTAGCTTAATAAATTTGAAGCTGCAACTGGAAACTGATAATTGAGGATTCAGTTTTTATTAACATTGAATATAAAGGCATTAAATGGAAGACAAAGAAAGGTTCTTATTTCTATCAGTGAAAGATCAAGAGAGGGAGGACATTGATTATAGGCATTGCAGCAGTGTTATCAAGAACAGAAATTAAGAGTTGGGACAGAGAATAAGCAGATGTGTTGGCTCTACATAAAAACAAAGGTGTTGCACTGGGAGAAACTGGAGCAAAGGTGAAGTTTATGGGAGCAGAGACATTTAGGTAGGTGCACGTGGTGGCAGGAGACCATGGTTTCCCAATGGATCTTGGAGGAAGTGTTGTAAAACCTGCCTTGAGAACATTTTTCCCCATCAGCATTCTCTTCACGCATAAATATGAAACTAGGTATTTCTGCTTAACCATATGGAATATGTAAAGCACAGACCCTTGCCAAGGCAGTGTTTCTCGTCTTTGGTTAGAATAAGATTGGAAAACATATTGCACAAGAAATGGATTTTGCGAAATAACTTACTACAGATTGAAAACCTTCTTCTGTGTTCCCACTTGTGTTGCAAATTTATTCCCTTAAATTCATTTCGTGTTCTGAATGCCAGTGAGAAAGTTAGTAGATGGCTGAGCTGCACTCTAGAAGTGGGTTTCCAACCATAATTCAATTGGAAAGGTCGTAACTAAGTTTCACCATATGGGACTGCTAGATGTAATCAACGCAATGGAAGTTTGAAGAAGACATTATTGAGTGTGCCATCGCAGTTTATAAGCAGGGAAGGTGATCATTTGTGCAACAGGAATCACTCTAATGTCTTAGGAAATTAGCACATGGGTAGAAAGTGCAGGAATTAGAGGGTTCATGCAGAATGAATCATTATGACTGAGAGATACCATACTAAAGAATGCAGAAGTCAAGAAATAAAGCTATTTCCCACAAGCCCTCACGGTCCTACAAGCATCAAATCCACAAGACTGATATGACTGAAAGTTTTTAGCTTAATAAATTTGAAGCTGCAACTGGAAACTGATAATTGAGGATTCAGTTTTTATTAACATTGAATATAAAGGCATTAAATGGAAGACAAAGAAAGGTTGAAGCAACTGAAATTGCTGTCATTGGATGCTTCAAGCCTCAAAGCATTTTTAATGCAGCTTCTAATGCGGTAACGGATAAACTTAAAATGAAGCCAGTGATCCCAAATACATCAAGTCCATTATTCAAAGGTCTGAAGTTATAGCCAGGGTAATAATGTGACACCAGGGCAAATCATATGAGATTCAGTTTTCTGCAACCCAGGGGGGTTCCCGTATAAAGAGCTCACATGCCCTAACTGCACACCAGGAACAGTTGTTAAATCTTGTTCAACCACAGATGTGTATGCTGTTTGCCTCCAGGGGGATAAGATTCCAGAGCTGATGCAAAACCACCCATCATGTAAAGCACAATCATCTGTAATTACCCTTCTAGAACGTGAAGTTGTTGAGTTTCACCCCAATAACTTACCAAACTGAAATTTGCTGCATTGTCACGAGGAAGCATCAAAAATGCCACTGCCTCAAGGGCCCAAAATGTTGAACTTATTGCTATTCAAGGTGAACCTCAATGCACATGTGAAAAGTCCCAAGGAAAAACAATTCAGAGCATTTATATTATCTGGTCTTGGTCACATCAGTTCAGGGGGATGCTCCACCTAAAGGATCTCAGAGATGATTTGTGAATGCAGTGCCGTCTCTCTCTCTGCTTAGCTGCGAAAAACCTTGTCAAAAACTCATCTTTTAAAACCAAGACAGCATGATTTAAAACCAAGACAGCATGCTTGACCTAGAAACATGAGATGCTTGGAAGTTACACCTGTTCTCCAAAAGTTACAGCGTTCCTGTCCTGGTGCCAGAACAGGTCAATGATGCTCAGCATTCCACACCCAGGTTGACACCTTTGGTCCTGACGGGATCCAGCTGGAGGCTGCCCCGGTCTTACCAGAACCTTTCCAATCGTGGACAGAGCCGATTTATGGCACCACGCAGAGGAAGGGATGAGGTCACCCAGCTGGACCACGGAGATGGGAGTGAAGCAAGGCTAATTGAACACTTTCAGTGAAGCAGAATATTGCCAATTCCAAAACAATCCCAAGATTAAAGTTAGTTTGAAGGAAATAATGCTGATTTCCCACCTGTCATCTCTAAGTGTCCTTTTGTTGAGGTAAAGAAACTTCGTGTGTACAGACTATTCCAAGGAGGCAATGAGGATTTGATGCTTCAAGGTCATGTCTGACACAGTTGCAGTTTTGATATCACTGGAGGCAGACTACCATCCTTGCTTCAAATCGTATTCTTAGCCCCTTCTACCTGGTCAACCTTCGCTTTTTTCTTTGAAAACTTATCCTATGAAGGAGACCCTCAACAATTCATATCCTTTAGAAACTATCATACTTGGTGCAATGCTCTGACTAGTAGATTCTAAACAAATGTTTGTTGACTGAAGGGGAGGAGTAATGCCAATTTTGGAATATGAATAATTTGAGGGTATGAATAATGAGAGTGTTGTATTAAGAATGAGAAGATAGGGACTCGAATTGTAACTCCACTGTCAATAACTTTTGTTACCTTGAAAACCTTTTACTGTTATCAGAAACTCTACTTGGTTTTCATGAAAATGAAATAGTTAAGCCTTGATGTTTCTGAAGTGATAAAATGGGATCTAGTAGCTGACCTAACGCTAATCCTAACTCTAACCTTTCTACAAACCACTGAAATAGGTGGCTTCTTTATCCAGTGTCAAGCATGAGCCATAAATATGGCTCCTAATCTCCAAAACCTTCCCCTTCTTCACCATTGTTTTCCTGGGTGTGGGAATTGAGTCCAAAGCATCACATGGATGCTCAGCAGCAAGCACCCTGCTATTGCTGCCTCCTCACGCCTACTCTAAGTCTTAAACTTCTTTTATAAGGCACCATCAAAATATAAAAATCCATCATGTCTTTTTATTTATTTAAATTATTTCCTGTCTAAGAATGATTTTAGCCTAAAAAGAAGTAGAAAGAAGTATAGAGTTCCCGTGAGGCCGTCCTTGCTTCTCCAAGCATTAACATCTTCTAACTCATGCAAAATTCTCAAAAACCAGGAACCTTCCATTGGCATAATAATACAATTAATCTACCCACTCAATTAATCTACCCACTCAATTAATCTACCCACTTTATTCCAATTTCACAAGTTTCATACAAATGTCTTTGTTCCTGGCTCTGGATTCTGTCCAAGATCTAACACTATATTTAGCTCATGCTGCTAGTATTCGCCAGCCTATGGAAAGGTTATCATATTGATTGATAGTTTAAGTTTATATAAATGTCCTTTCTTATCTCAATTTTGGCCAATAATTCTGATATCCATTGATAGCTCATTCCAAAAAATAATAACATAATATTTTCCAAACTGTGATGTTTCTAGTTTTGTTACTCTTCCTATGTTGACCTATTCCTATTCTACTCTAAGAAATAGGTTATCTTTATATGTTCATGATTGCATTAGTTTAGATGCATTTTATCTCATTATATGGGTACTAACACAGTGCTATAATTCCTTTCCAAGTTATCCAAAACTTGGTTTATGCCTCAATATCTTGCAGGACATCAATCATCCAAAGAAATGCTTGTTTAAAGATGTAGCATGGCACAGCACCTGGGAAATGAAGGCATGGATCAGATGGAGCAGACCAGAAAGCCAAGTGTGGTGGTTGGAAAGAAGATAGCCCTCCCACCCCCAAAGGAGTGGCCCTATTAGGAGGTATGGCTTTGCTGGAGTAGGTATGGCCTTTGTGGAGGAAGTGTGTCACTGTGGGCGTGGGCTTTGAAGATTCCAATGCTCAAGCCATGCCCAGTGACACAGTTAACTTCCTGATGCCTGTGGATTTAGATGCTGGCCTCTCAGCTCCTTCTCCAGCACCATGCCCGCCTGCATTTGATAATGATGAGGATACTGCGAACGTTGTCTCCCTCTCAAAATTGTCTAGTTGGTAGGAGAGACACTTCCCTCTCTTTAATAAATCCTTTGTAGGTGCTTAAATACTGAGTCCCACAGAGCCGGTTCCTCAAGGATGGAGAGCCTCATTTGCATATACCCCCCAACCCTTTCTCTCACTGCAGCTTACAGCTGTGACAGAATAGTCAGCTGAGACAGAATAGTCAGCTGAGATTCAGAATACATTATTTTTTAAAATCTGAGGAGTATAGCAAGTTGCATATTGTATTTTCATTTGATTTTTTTAGTGGCCTTTTGGTTGATACAAATCAAATACATAATCTAAATAATTTGTAGTACTACACTGGAAATATCTTGCACAGACATGATGGTTATGTCAGTTCAAGGGTACATACTACTCCACAGCTTCTAAAACAAAACACTTTACCTCATAACCTATGACCAGATATTCTTATTTTGGGGTTTAGTTAACAAAACCTACTTATAAAATCAGAAGCATCTACTTGTTTAGTCACCAATGATGCAGTATTTTGGTTTATTAAATGTAAAATACTTAGGAGTCCCAGACTCTCAGCGATTATAAAAATGTGGAAGTATATGAAAAATTTTAAAAGACTATAACCAAACAACACTAAAAGACTACCAGACTCACATTTTATCTTTACTTCAAAGTGGGATCAGTTAATGAACTGGTCTGCCCTGAATAAGAAAACGAGGACAGCACCAAAATCCCAATGTGATGTGTTCCAGGGAGACCTTGAGGAATTCATGCTATCAGACCTAAAATCTAAACAAATCAAAAAATACAGCTTTTTGTGTGCTAAATGAGTCTATGACCAGATCATGTATGTTTTCTTTCTTGCAAAGCACAAACAACTGTGGAAATGTTGAAGAAACGGAGCTAGAAAGCAAAATAAGTATGATTTTTTTTAAGCAACAAAAATCAAGCCTTGCTCTGTGATAAAAAAGAAATCAATGTTCCCAAAAGTTTTGGTTGCCTGCCTATTTCAGGTGTGAAGGTCACCTATCCATAAAAATAAATTTAAAATTAATCAGAGAGGAGATGTGATTACAGTGATCCCAGTTCCAAAAGTTTCTCAAGGCGTCGCCTTTTTTCCAAGTGATTTTTTTTTAAAGCTGTCATCCTGAAACATCCTATATTACAATGTAGCATTTCTACATACCTTACACAGTGCACACATGCAGTGAAGGGTTCATGCTAACAGTGAGAGCTATGGTCCATGACTTGCTGAGATTTTTTTTTTTGACAGACTAGACATAGTCAAGAATAAATTGAATCTGTTGAATGGAATTTTTAGAAATTACAGATCAGACTGTGAGATGCCTCATTGACTGTCTGAGGCAACTGTCAGGTGTTGCCAATCATGCTTGTGGGTAGCAGGAAAGGAAGAAAATAAGAAGAAAGGTGGATAGCTTGAGAGTTCCTTCTGGTTCAACTTGGCACATCTGGGAAGAGGGAACTGAAGCTGAGGAATTGCGTCTATCAGATTGGCCTGTGTATATGTCTCAGGGGATTTTTTTTTAATTTTATTTTCTAGACAGGGTTTCTCCGTAGCTTTTTTAGACCAGGCTGGCCTCAAACTCATAGAGATCCGCCTGCCTCTGCCTCCCGAGTGCTAAGATTAAAGGCGTGCGCCACCCACCGCCCGGCTTCAGGGGATTTTCTTGCTTGCTAATTGATTTAAGAGGGCACTGCTCACTGTGGATGTCACCATCCCTAGGCAGGAAGGCTTAGATTGTATAAGAAAGAAGGTGAATTTGAGCCAGGAAAAAAGCCGGTATTCAATATGCAATAGTTTTTCATGGTCAGGGACCAAGCCGGTATGCAAAATTCCTTCATGATTAGCGAGTAACATAGCATGCAATATTCCTTCATGGTCAGGGAGTAAGATAGTATGCAATATTCCTCCACGGCCTTTGCTTCAGTTCCTGCTTGGGTTCCCTCCTTGGTTTCCCTTAATAATGACCGTGATAGGGAACTGTAAGATGAAATAAACCCTATCCTCCCAAAGTTGCTTTTGGTCGTGGTGTTTATCAGAGTAACAGAAAGCAAACTAGGAGCGCTAGGTGATATGAAGAGGAAATGTGCTTCTAGGCAATAAAGAACCAAGCAATATTCTAGGTGGGGGACGACTTGGACAAATACTCTATCCCATGATTCTGTATGTTGGACACATACTTTCCATTGTAAGCTTTAGATAATAAAAGGGATTTATTTAGTTAAATCTGAGAACCACATGGAGTGGCAGCCAATAAGTGAATTACTCTGCAACTATAGCACATAATGGGTGCGTGTTTAGTGAACATCCTTTGTTTTCTCTAACAGAGCTCTACCAGAAGTGGGTTCTTCCTGTATGAATTTACCTGATTAGTGATATTCCTAGCATTCAGCAGATGTCTAAACACAGGCTCAGCATAGTGGGTTTCTTTCAAGCTTGGTCATCAACCATAATGACATTTTATATTGATATTAAAAATATTCAAGTTTGAACAGCCTCTGTACACTTCAGGGAACATAGCTTTATGCTGGGACTCTCTACTGTAGGAGAATATCTATCCTGAGAAGAAAGCAGAACATTTATCGATGCTTAAGTATTTTAATTGTATAAACAATCAAACTGTCTGTGAGCATTTTACAATTACGGACCAGCAGAAGTGTCTTTGAGGGGCACTTTCCTCTACTCCAACGACTGAAGTTGCATCTCTATGGTCTGTGGTCTGGCTATAATGTTTGGTTCAGTTGGTGGATAATTTCTCATTTCATCCATTTGGGGATCTGCGTTAACCTGCTGTAACTCAAAACATTGATTCATTTTCTTTTCTCTCTTGGGCTGCACGCCTAATTAACTAATGTGAAAATTGTAGTGGTGATCCCCAATTCTCAAACAGGATGAAAACGAAGGTAAATGTGGCATTAGTCTCCATCTCTTCTAACCGTAATTATTAGAAGTGTAAACTCTGAAAAGGGAACTTGAAATAAAATTTTTATACAACTTCAAAGGAGAAACGAATTTATTCTTCCTCTTTAAAAAGTCATGATTTATTAAATATTTGATGTCCCGAGGATTAGGTCCCAAGATAGCTCAAACAGTCAATCCAACATCAGCGTTTCTCAGCAGGAGACAGTGGCGTCACTTACAAGATGCTTTCAGTTTTTCCCATCTCCCATCCTTCAGCTGAACACGGAGATTCTGATCCACACTGTTCCCTTTGAGTGTAGTGATAGTGGTTCTAAGCAAGAATTAGACATATGTTTCCTAATCTTTTCCCACACCCAGGGAATATGATATATTCTTCAAAATAACCAGTCTGTAGTAGGTAATGGAGATGAGGTAGACTTAGAAAAACTACCAAGGTTCTTCTAATGTACGCATCTCACTGGACACCCCCACCCCCATCCTGCACGAAAGCCCAAGACTTTTGAGAATCATTGTTGAAAAGCAAAGGGAGGGTATGGAGAACTGAGCAGTTTAGCACCATGCTCTGACATCTGATGAACTTGATTCTTCCCTGACAAATGAATTCAACAACAATTGCTTATACTTGCAAATTTACAAATCTCCAATTTTTCATCTGACTTAATAGAAATCTCCAATTTCCTACTTCTTTTCTTCACAGGGAGAAAACATTTGAGCAAATTAATAGAAAAGATTGGGTGTTCCATCCTTTAATCTTAGTTGTGGAGAATAAGCTTTGAGAAATTTTTTTCTGATACACTTTGAGTTGGTCTGCTTAATAACAAGTCTACATCAGTCTACCCAAACATGAACACTCAACACATTTGTAAGTAATTCAACAGCACTGCTACACTTTGAATATGAAACATCCTCCAAATTCATGTGTTTAGTATTTGGCCTTTACTGGGGATATAAAATTGGGATGTGGTTGCAAGCAGGTGGGCTATAGTTGGAGGATAGGTCATGATGGGGTTATATCAGCTCCCTTCCCTAACTCCTAGTGTCCTTAGTCCCCTCCACTTTAGTTTTTTTCCTGTTCTTATAATACTTTGAGAAGGATGAACTTAAGGGAGATAGGGTTTTTTTCTGGATTACAGTTCAAGTGTACAGTTTATCATGGTGAGGAAATAAAGGCAGCATGAGCTTGAGACAAGTGGTCACACCATATCCATAACCAGGGAGACAGGACAATGAAGGCATGCTGCGACTCACTTTTCTTCAGTTATATAGTCCAGGGTCCTGTTGAGGGAATTGTGCCACCCATAGTGGGCAGGGCTTCCTACATCTATTAACTCAATCATGGCATGCCCAGTGGTCCATTTCCTTGTTAATCCTATAGTCTGTCAAACTGACAGTCACCAGGAACCATTATAGCACCTCATGAGGTCAGCACCCACTGTCACATCTCCCCCAGTCAATAATTCGGCCTTGACTCAGTCCCAGAGCTATGAAGCCTGCTGACTTTGGACCACTGAAACCTTAAAACTGAGTTCAAATAAACCTTTCCTTCATAAAAACTGTTTCTATCAGATGGTTTTCATAACCACACACCACTGACTAGTGCGAGATATATTAAATGTACTAGTGGGCTCAAAAGCCTGAAGAACTCAGAAGCTGAAAGCGTCTTGCAGTCAACATAGCACATCAGCAGGGTCTGTGGCACTGGAGAGGGGATATTTTACCTAGAGACAGTGCTTTCTCTGAAACAGAAACTCTGCAAAGCATACTTAATGAGGTGAGGCAGGTTTCACTTACTAAGCTGCCAGTTTGAACATCAGATTTAAAATAACCTTGCTGTGTTTTAATATTGCCTAGTTCTGTCTGAAACACACACTAGAATTGTGTGTGCATATGTTCATGTGGACATAAGTACATGCATGTACAAGTTCATGTGCATGGTGCTAGCGCATGGGGAGACCAAAGATCAACATTAGATGTTTCCCTCAATAACCCTTGGCATTATTTTTTGAAACAGCACATCCCAGTGCATCTGGTGCTCACTGATTCAATTAGATTGGCTGGTTAACAAGTCTCAGGCCTTGCTTTCCATCTCTTCTTCCTCAGTACTGAGATTACAGGCCCATGCTGCCATGCCTGGCTTTCGCATGGGGTTAGGAATTCATGTCCTCATGCTTGCAAAACACAAAAAGGGACTTCAGTAAATGAACCTTTTCCCCTGAAGTTATAATTTTTTTCTATTGATTGTATTGGTATTTTAAACGGCATAGATTTATACTAAGCTCTCATACTTTTCTAATTTTAAGAATGCAAGAGAATTTATAGTTGCACAATGTAAGCTGTGGGACACAAACACTGCTGTAACTGCACAGTTTACAGAAATACACAAAGGACTTCAGTGAAGTAATAGGGACGGCGGGGCCTCTTCCCCAGCACCCCAGCACCCCAGCCACCCGCTCGGCTAGCTTATGCCTGAAATAATTACACGGAAACTGTATTCATTTAATCACTGCTTGGCCCATTCTCTTCTAGGCTAATTCTCACATATTAATTTAACCCATTTCTAATCATCAGTGTGTGGCACCCCAAGGTGCGCTTACCGGGGAGATTCTAGCCTAGTCCATCCTGGGTCGGAGCTTCATCCCGGGAGCGGAGCTGGGCATGGCGTCTCTCTCTGAGGCGTCTGCTCCCGAGAGGAGAGCTGTGAGTCTCTGAGCTCACTTCCTCTTCCTCCCAGCATTTTGTTCTGTTTACTCCTCCCACCTATCCTCTAACCAATAAAATGGGCCAGGGCAGTGCCTTTATTAGCCAATGACCTTCCTCCATCATTTCCCCTTTTTCGGTTTAAACAAAAAAAAAAAGGATTTAACATAGCAAAATTACATATAACAAAACAGTTATCAAGTAAAAGTTACAATAATCTTTATCATAACTAAGGAAAACTATAACTATAACTAACTATTCTTAACTCCATCAAAGACTCCAGAAAGATATAATATTACCTAAGTAAACAAGAACTAAGAAACTTTTAAAACTCTAGAAATGACAGAGACATCTCGCTGCCTGGACAGTCACCCAAAGTTCCTCTGTACCGTTGGGGCATCCATCTTCAGCCTTCAGGCCCATGGTATCCAGCAGACATTTCCATAAAGCAGGAAAATTCAAAGTCAGTTCAGTCACTATCTGTTGTGTCCTGCAGAATGTCTCGCAGACTCTTTCATGAATCAGGAACCCCGAAAGATCATCTCACCTTAGGCAAGTTCAGTAGTCCTCTCTCTGCGGGTTCTCTGTTTCCAGTTTATGCAATAGTCCAGGCAAGAGCAGTTTCTTGCCCAAATGGCTATCAAACCCCATAAGGTGCCTCTTCGATGCCCATCTTCCTCTTGAAGTAGATTGGTGCTGCCAGGAGCAGAGTGTCTCATTGTCATGAAAAGTCCTCAGTTATTAAAACATTAAATGTCCTATTCTGTAATCTTTGAAAGACACGAAGAATGTCTATCTAAAATATATCTCTATATATCTAGAAAATCTAACTAACATGACTACAAGCTTTACTATTATTGATGATTATCCATTAACAACCTATATTTCTTAATTATACAGTACATATTTAAATCAACTACACAATCACAATACCTTAATCAAAATCAGAAACACTTATACATATAACAAAATTGACCTTAAATCTCTATCAATAAAGCAAAATCTATACTAATGCAAATTATTCATATCTATATCATATCCCCCTTTAAATGTAAAAGAACATTTATAAACATTTTTTGGGAATATGGGCGCAGTTATTTCTCTCCAAACTGCTTCCTGCTGAATGGGGGCGTCGTTAATTAGGTCTTTCTTGGTATAACCTGTGTGCTAGTTTCATCTCAGTTGGCAGTTGAGCGAAGCAATTTTTTGAAGGCGTTCACACCAACCCTTCAGGAGGGCGTGGTCCATCATACCAAATCGGAATAGAAGAAATGAACAGCGTCTCATCCTCTGTGAAAACAAAATAAGAAACTCCTTTCCAAAGCATCATGTCCTTAGATCCAAATTTCAAAGTTAAGGCATCAAAATATCTATGTCGGATTAGTTCAGCAGCATTTATCAATAAATATCTTTTAGCAGCTGTTGCTTCTTCCTCAGCATTCAAACAATTCAAAGAGAGCATAATAGCATACAGTATCAAGATTCTCTGTGTATTTTCCATCTTTGTGCAGCTTTGTTTTAACCTCTATTTTGTTTATTTTTACTTTTAACTCTTTGCTTTTTGAGACAGGTTCTCTGTATCTTTGACCTGAAGTAACTCTGTAGACCAGGCTGTCTTTGAACTCTCAGAGATCCGCCTGTCTCTGCCTCCCAGGCATTCGGGATTAAAGGTGTACACTGCTACACCTTGAACTCACAGAGATCTGTTTGTCTCTGCCTTCTAGGCACTGGGATTAAAGGCGTGTGCTACCACACACAACAACTCTCTTCCTTTTTTTTTTGTTTTTTTTTTTTTTACTTTAAGAACTTTAACTTTTGTCTGCATATATTTTTAACACACTTTAAACCATTCAGAATTTTTTTCTGTCTTTGAATCTCTCTTTACTGTATATCTCTCTTTTTCTGACCACATGAATCTTTAATTTACCAAGCGATCTCAGTAGGATTAAAGGCGTTGCTTTGCCAGCTAGATCCAGTCCATTCCTTAGCTTTCCAGCCTCATGGCGGATATACAGGCTGTAGCCATGTTTACTGCAACAACTGTATGGCATTTCAAGGTCCCTGCCAGCAAGTGAGCTACAACAGACAACACTCACGTCCTCTCTCGGTAGCCAGCCCTCCTGCCTCAAACAGTCAGAGTTTGCCCTGGCAGGACAGCCCAGAAAGCCGGCATTTTTAAACGGCGCAGCTTTTTTCCTGCTACGGCTGAAAATCGAAAAGCATGCGTTCAGCTTTTCGTCAACACCATTTAAGTGTTTCGTGGCAGGACCTCTTAATGAGCTGCAGGCTTTGCAGCTAAAGCTGAGTCAGGAAGCCTCTCTTAGATGAGGTGCTTGCTTGCCTCTAGCAAGCAGAGTAGAACCGAGAAATTGCTGCTACCAAGAAACCAGGCACAATGCTTTCATTTTGTTCTAGAATTACTTCCCAAGCTGTCTCAGGCTTTATGTGGAAGCAGTTGTCCACGTGGGCACCATATGAAGTAATAGGGACGGCGGGGCCTCTTCCCCAGCACCCCAGCACCCCAGCCACCCGCTCGGCTAGCTTATGCCTGAAATAATTACACGGAAACTGTATTCATTTAATCACTGCTTGGCCCATTCTCTTCTAGGCTAATTCTCACATATTAATTTAACCCATTTCTAATCATCAGTGTGTGGCACCCCAAGGTGCGCTTACCGGGGAGATTCTAGCCTAGTCCATCCTGGGTCGGAGCTTCATCCCGGGAGCGGAGCTGGGCATGGCGTCTCTCTCTGAGGCGTCTGCTCCCGAGAGGAGAGCTGTGAGTCTCTGAGCTCACTTCCTCTTCCTCCCAGCATTTTGTTCTGTTTACTCCTCCCACCTATCCTCTAACCAATAAAATGGGCCAGGGCAGTGCCTTTATTAGCCAATGACCTTCCTCCATCACTTCAGTTACTCTTGAAAGACTTGATAGTATAGGTTGATCCCAGAGGTAACCTAGGCAACTGTTTTTCTTACTTTTCTCATTATAGCAATTGGAATTGCACCGATAATTGACTCAAAGGAAGTTATAAAAACCAAGAGGATAACAGTTGGGTGTATAGAAATTTGTATGGTACTTAAGTCATAGAAAAGGTACTGTCTTGAAAAACAGTGTTGTTTTCTGAATTTCCCCCATACAGTACCTACTACCTTCCTAAAACCTTTCACTGTCTGCTCCCATACTAAGAACTGCTTCCACATAGCATACAAACACGTACCAAGAAAAAATGCGTATAACCCCATTGTTCCATGTTGCCTCATCTGCTTCATTAATTTTCCTTATATTCATTTTATTTCTGTGTCAAACTGCATGGCTGAAATAACTTCAGCCTCCTGAATTCAAGTGCGAAAGGAGAAAGCTTATATAACGTCTAATGTGTTCATGTGCCCATCTCAAGCATTTCTGCATGAACTGTTTTCATAGCTGGAAAAACAGTAAATGAATGCAGCTGCAGAGAGGAAGCAAAACTTCAGTTCTGGTTTCCTTTCTCTGAAAATAAGTCACTCCGGGCGGCTGTTTTGCCAATAGCTGTAATTTTACTTCTTAAGCATCAAATATTTTTCTGTCAAAACAAGTTGTATGAAACCTAAAGAGACAGTGTCATCACCCACCCACCCTCAATGGAAAGACAAGAATTTATGCTCTTCCTCATACATGAAGATCATCATTTGAATTCAGGAGGACTGTCCCTCATTTGTCCAGCTAACTCAGAGCACCACCATTGTCCCATTCCTGTCTGGGAACTTCTATCTGAACACCTTGCTCTGTTTGGTTTTCCTAATTCCCAGAGTTCTCCACTTCTTTTGCTTTTGCTTTCTATTACTGAATCATTGTTACCTTGTCTGAACACACAAATTAAGTAGCAAGGAACAGAAAAGTAGACATATTGCTTAAATTTAATAGTTTCTGAAATGGGCTTAAGGCATGAGCTAATGAATACGGTGAACTCTTCATCATGTGTGTTGGCTAGATTCAGGAGCTAATCCTGTGTCGCCCGGCTACTGTTGTGTGGGAATTCCATATCGATCTGACTGATAAGATCTTGCTACAGGATTTGATTACCAAGTCTTGCTGATGAAAAGAAAAGGAGGTAAAACGCTTAAAATATTCAGTGCATTTGTTGTTGCTGCTGGGGATCTAACCTTGGGCTTTGTAGATGTTGGGTGTGTTTTCTACCATGGGGTTACAGCCACAGCAGAGCAGAGAGTATCTATGCAAAGAGAGCAATTACCATGGCACATTGCCTATGAGAAATGATTTTCAGTGATAATTATTCATGCCAGCAAGTGAGCTGGATGTATGACTCTGAGTGTGAGAAGCACAGGTGTCTTAATAAGCTTTGTGGACACGAAGAGGCACACAAAACAAAAATATGGAAATTTCCAAACAGGATGAATTAGAGTACTAAATACAAACACACACAGTGAGAGAAAATGAAGCTCAGTATTTCAATCAAAATTGATGTCTTTAATCAAAAAGCAAGTGGTAATTTTAAAACCGTGTTGAAAAATGCTCAAGGCAACATTATTTCGTCAGACAGATGAACTGTCCTTTTAAGACAGAATGGTTTCAATGCTTCAAAGGTTCAGTTTCATAACTGTCCCCCTTTTTAATCTAAATTTATAAACATTTTTTATGGGCAAAAATCACCAAACAGCACATTTATCGGCTTCTCCACTTTGAATTACAAATTGTTCTGCGCCCGTTGTTCATTCATAACTTCCACATCATGCTTCCTCAGCTTTTCCTAGCCTACCGGCAATGATGCTCACAGGCAAGGCACCTGCTGAGTGTAAGACCAGAGCATGGTGGAGATGGTAGCAAACAGGAGCCACACACACTTCACCTGTGGGTTTCCTGACCTGTAGCAATGTAAAGATAAATGTTGCTGAATCCCCATTCCAGATTTTCCTCGGATCGACATCACTTTTTCCCACAGTTTCCTCCTCTGCTTCATCACTAGCTCGTGTTCTCTTCTTCATTCTTAACGATGCAGCCTCTTACTTTGTGGGCTCATTTACTTCCACCTGTCCAAATAGGGATTCGACACCAACATCCACGGTCATGCTTATTTTTCAAGTTGTTTCAGGTTTTAATTCCTTAGTGGCTGTACAGACAGGCTCAATGTTATGGTGTCTTCACACTGTAATATACTTTCACCGCTATGAATGACTCTCTTTTCATGAAATTCAACCTTTTTGTCTTGAATTCTGCCTTGTCTTATATAAAATTTTAACTTAACCTGTATGGATGACTTCTTTGCATTCCCTTTCCTTACCCTGGTATTGCTTTATTTCATGTGTCTCTTTAAACCTGCATAGCAGGATTCTAGGCATGCAGCTCATTTAGTAGGGTGCTAACCTAGCAGGCACAAAGTCCTGATGGCATACCTAGCTTCTATGAAATGGATCTGGTGGCCCATCCTTAGAATTCCAGCATCAGGATGCAAAGGCAGTAAGATAAGAAGTTCAAGGTCCTGTTCAGTCAGACACCAGTCTGGGATGTGAGACCCAGTCTCATTAGAATATAAAAAAATGCTGAGTTTTTGAACTTCCAACAACAAACTAAGGCTAGGCACTTGTGTATGTCTGTAATCACAACATTCCAGAAGGTGAGACAGGGGGAGCTTATGCTCAACTATAGCCCATATTACAAAGCAAAACCCTGTATTTAAAATTAGGAAGGGCCTCAACTATGCATAGTTATAATAATTTGTTTAGTATGCTGACAATGTTTTAACACTTTTTTCTGCTTTGATCATATTCTTATTCTTTGTTTTGAATTTTATCTTCTACGAATGTGAAAAACATTTATTGATTTAATCATTGGTAGAAAAGCATTTTATCTGGGGGCTGTAGAGATGACCCAGAGGCTAAGAATGCTTGCTGCCCTTCTAGAGGACCCCACTTCTGCTCATAGCACCCACATGGGGGTAGCTCACAAAAGCTAAGAACTCTAGCTGCAGAGGCTCTGATACCCTCTCCTGGTCTCTGCAGCCACTAGCAAGCATGTCTCTCTCTCTCTCTCTCTCTCTCTCTCTCTCTCTCTCTCTCTCTCTCACACACACACACACACACACACACACACACACGCCTATGCCCAAACACTAAATAAACAATTTTTAAAAAGAATTTGTTATTTTTTACATTTTCTCCTATTTTCTAATGATCTGGTATAACTGACCAGGCACATTAACACATTGTTGTTTTTCTTTCTACCACAAGATAACCCATTTCATAACAATTATTTATTTGACATCAAATTTAATTTCTAATCCCCATTAAAAGCAAGGTAGTAGCAGTTTGTTTTTTATTTGTTTTAGGGAACAGCTGACTCCATTTTTCTTTTTCGTTAAAAAAAAGTTAGACTTTGCTTATGTCCTTAGCTAGAGGTCAACCTTTTGAGTGGTTCTCCCTCAATAATCTTGTAGATTACACACTGTAACCTGTTTCCATTGCTCTGAGAATTAAATGATTGTGTTTTGTGGTATGTTAACTATCTGATCATAAACCCATAACATGTACCCTTCCCATGATCATAAAAATAACTCCCAAACTCCATTTTTAGTCGCTTGCTCCCATGGTATAGAGACTACCTTTAATCTGAGAAGTTTTCCTTCACCTACTGTGGGAAACTGAAAATACGGCCTGGTTGTTATTTTTTTTCCTTTCAACATCTCAGTGTTAGCTCCTGGTTTTTGACACTATACCAATTTGACACAATAATAATTTGTTTGCAGGTGTAAGTTGTGGCACAGTGTAAGTGAGCACTCAGGAGACAGAGGCAGGTGGATCTCTGTGAGTTGGAAGCCAGACTGGTCTACAGAGTAAGTTCCAGGATAGCCAGGGCTGTTACACAGAGAAACCCTGTCGCAAAAAAACAAAACACCCAAAAACCGCTAAAGAAAACAACAACAACAACAAAAAACCCAATTATTTCTAAGATCTAAGCGCCTTTAAAGCAAAACAGCAGCAAACTTTTGTATCTTATTTCACCAATTTAATCTTGAATTCCTGTCGATGTGGGCAACAAAGTATTATTTCTTATTTTCTGTGCTTCTGTTATGCTTTGTCCCTTTTACAACGGAGAAAAATTTCCTTTTGTTCTTAGGTATGCTGAGCAAAAGGATTAGGAATCATAAACAACTCCTTTGTGCTTCCCTGCAGACTGTACTATTAAGTCCTCCTGTCACTGAGTGCTGCAGCGCAGGGCATGACAAACTTACTTTGATGGTTTAGGATCATCAATTTGACAAGCTCTGTTGCCATGTTTATAAGAAAGTTTTGAAGCTGGCTTCATTAAAGTAGGAAGGCTCAAACTCAATGTAGTCAGATCGAATCCACGGGCTGGAGGCCAGAACAAGGTAGGAGAAAGTGAACAGGGGCAACAGTGTTCATTGCTCTCTGCTTCCTGACTACAGATGTGATGTGATTGGTTGTCTCAAATGCCGGCAGTCATACCTTCTCTGCCATGATGGGCTATGTCCTCAAGCCATAAGCCAAAAGACATTCTCACTTTCCACAGTTGCTTTTGTCAGGTCGTTTGTTGCACCATCAAGAAAAGTAACTAAGAGAATGAGTTTTTCCACTTCCTTTACTGTGTATCTGCTTCAAGTTTAGCCTTGTCCTAGCATTCCAAAATTGCAATATATAACCCTACTTTTAAAGATACCAATCGTCATTTATTTTGCCTCGTGTTCTGAAGTCCAATGATGCCACATGAATGATTTATTACTAGTTTTATCTGCCTGTTGAGGTTTCTCAAAATTCAACTTTGCATAATTTCATTATTTTGGACTTTTTCTATTTTTTTACAATCACTTTCATTGCAATACAATTTACTAATCTTATTTTTAAGATAAATTTATTTTAAATTTAACAGCAAAATCTTTTCCTGCCTGATCGTTGATTTAAAGATTTCATGGCCAGGGGTTGTTAAAATTAAAATAAACCCGTACCTGAAATTTATTCTACATTTTTCTTTGGTAGGCTTAATGACTATATCCATTTTGTGTGTATGCACGTGTGGTGTACATGTTTACACGAATGTGCATGTGTGCGTACAGAAGCCAGAGGGTAGCATCAATTGAGGGTAGCATGTGTGCATACAGAAGCCAGAGGGTAGCATCAATTGAGGGTAGCATGTGTGTACAGAAGCCAGAGGGTAGCATCAATTGAGGGTAGTATGTGTGTGTACAGAAGCCAGAGGGTAGCATCAATTGAGGGTAGCATGTGTGCGTACAGAAGCCAGAGGGTAGCATCAATTGAGGGTAGCATGTGTGTGTACAGAAGCCAGAGGGTAGCATCAATTGAGGGTAGCATGTGTGTGTACAGAAGCCAGAGGGTAGCATCAATTGAGGGTAGCATGTGTGTGTACAGAAGCCAGAGGGTAGCATCAATTGTCTTTCACATTCATTCTGCACATTAGAATGTTTTTATAATATAAAACCAGTTTTAAAAGACAGGCTCATGAAATTAAGAAAACATCATTATCTCGTCTGTTTGGGGCATTCCTTTACGATGTAAAGGAACACGCCAATAACGGTCAATTTCCATGCCCTCTGACCCATCATTAATTATATGTTTTTATGGATTTGCCTTTTTTAGAGATTCCCTATAAAACTGCTCTACTGTATCTCGCCGTTTGGTGGGCATGTGTTGAATGGTTATGGAGGTTAGCATCTGCCAACACTTCACTCATTCTTATGGTCAAATAATACTCCACTGTATAGAAATACATTGAATTTGCCTATGGGTCAACTTTTATGTGGACTTGTTTCCCAAATCCTCTTGGGTGCACAGGTACAGTGTTATTACTGGGGTCACATGCAAATTTTGTAGTTAACATTCTGAGGAATGGCCAAAGTGTTTATCAAAGCGGCTGCGTGAAGCCTAGAATTCAGAGGCCAGAACAGAGTTCAATTTTGTCAAATTTTGCCAATGATTGTTACTCATCCTTTTAATTTAAGCTATTCTATTGTTGTCAGTTCCTCATTTTGATTTCCCATTTGATTTCTCAAATTTCCAATAATGTTATCTTTTCCAATTGTTGAAAATGGATTCATTTTCATACAATACATCCTGATTAAGTTTTTCTCCCTCTACTTCTCCAAGTTCCTCCCTACATCCCCCCCCCATCATGATCTCTTTTGTCTCTCATTAGAAAAAAAATAGGCTTCTAAGAGATAACAACAAAACATTAGAAGATAAAATATAAAACAAGGCAAACCAATAGAAGAGCCCAAGGGTAGGCTCAAGAATCAGAAACTTGCTCATACACACACTTAGGAGTCCCATGAAAATACTAAACTGAAATTTGTTACACATACAGAGGACCTGTTGCAGAACTGTGCAGGCCCTGTGCCTGCTGCTTCAATCTCGATGACTTTATATGTATGTTGTTTAGTTGATTCAGATGGACTTGTTCTTCTTATGTCCTCCATCCTCTCTGGCTCCTACACTTTTTCTGCCTCCTCTTCTTGGGAATTCCCCGAGCTCTGTGAGGATTTGATGGACACATTCCATTTAGAGCTGTGTGTTCCAAGGTCTCACACTCTCTGTGTGTGTTCATTGGGGTTTTCTCTATATATAATTCATTTCAACTCTCAGTATGGGTTTCATTATTTGTTTCTAGTCAAGAAGTTCTTTATTTGCCTTTTCCAGTTTCTTCATTACAGGAGTGAACATAATTGAGAGGTTCTATATTCTTGCCTTATTCCAGATACTAAGAAACTACATTTAGTCCTGCAGAATTACATACAACTTTAGCACTGACATTTGTAGAATTCTGTAAAAACCTGATAAGTCCATCTCATATGTGGAATCTGAACAGTATATGTAATACATATGTAAATATACATTATGTGTACAGTGTACCATGAAGAGAAGCAAACAGAAGGAATTGAGGAAGGAGTGCAGGCAATGTACAAGGATATGCGAGTCTGTATGCTTTTCTAGTTTTAATTCCAGCATGGATTTTTTTTCTTTTGGTAGTAGGTGTACACACATAAATTTAATGTGAAACTTCTCAGCTTCCCATTTGAATTCCAATTGTATCTGCTTACAGGTTAGCCAAGTTATTTGGTTATTTGGGTCTGGATAATTTTGGTGTGACTTTTTAAACTTATATCAAAGTTAGTTTTTTATAATAAAGTAAAAGAAAAAAAGATGAGAAAATTATCATCTTAGGTTGCTAAATGTCACTATGAAAATATTATGGATCTCTGTTGTTGCCTGACACAGCCCCCACAGGCATCCAGGATATATGTATGTGTATATATATATATATATATATATATATATATATATAATCTTTACAGGGTGGTTGTGGTTTAATTTTATGTTACAGTAATCTGGATTAAATCCCACTTTGTTACAGTAGATTATTTTACAATATTGCTTGCTTGTAGATCTTTGCCTTTTGAGACTGTATTCAGATTTTCTAGTTCTGAGTTTTCAGTTTTTCTTTAATGATTGGCCTACTACATTAAGGCTATATAATCTGTTGCTCTATAGTCACAGCACCTCATATTAATCTTTATTTTTCTAATACTGGTACCATTATGATTCCTTTTTTAAAATTACTTTATTAAAAATTTTAGGAAACCATGAGAATCAATTTTTAAAGAAAATGCTTTCTTAGAAGTAAGAGTAAAATGGTTTAAAAGGAATCATGTGATTGTGTTGCATGCTGCCTTTTCTGTAAACTATGTTGACATATTATGACAAGCAGTAACTTATCTTTTTAATCTTCCTATAGTACCCAACCCCATGTTACTCTATGACAAAGAGTTTAGAAACTTATGTGGTCATTAACTGGGACTCTTGCCCCCTCCCCCAAAGCCACTCTTATAAGGGAACCAGATAGGTAAGTAAAATGGGGGTAAAGAATACAAAGATTAAAATTAGTACAACACCGATATGGCCAAGAACGTTTGGCATCATTAGTGAAATTAAATCTTTAAGTTAAGGTGAAATGTTTAGTAATGCTTGTTTTCATTTCTTCCCTCTGGAATTCTCCTTGGGCTTTTCCATCTGAGAGAATAGTTCATCACAACTCTTAAGTCTGAGATGTGTCACTGGACAGATGAGTCACCCTGCAGGTAGTGATCACCGCACAGACATTGGCAACATCCTATGTTTTAGAAGTGGGTAACATCATTTTCTATGGTGATAAATTCTATAGGACTTCCCTCTAAGGAGCAATTGCTTACTTTATTTTGTCAGGCAGCATAGCAAACCTCCAACTCCTTAAAAGCAATCCTAATATCGAGGATTATTTATTTATTTATTTATTTATTCGATAAGTTACTGTCTTGCCATGGAGCTTAGGTAGGCTTCAAACTCATGACCCTTCTACCTTAGCCTCTTGAATACTAGGATGATAGGTGTGCATCACCATGCCCTACAGACCCATAGTATTGAATGCAGTCATATAGATTCCTAAATATTTTCAGGATTAGAGCAGATTACAATATAATCATCAAATTTTACAGACTGTCACGATGAGAAACTGCAGAAAAGGAACTAGATCGCTGCTAGGTAGCTTTCTGGAGAGAGATGCCCACAGCCTTTGAGGATTCCCTTTACCCAGTAACTTGAAATTTGCTAATTACCCAGATGAAAGTTGGTGTGGGAAAGGTAAACGTTGCTAATGTACCAGATGGGCGTTGGGGAAGGTACCGAGTTTCTAAGAATGCGAGTAAAATTTAAAGCTACCATGATTTGAATGAATCATCTGGCTACCATTACTCAAAGTTACCCCTAGGTCGTGTTCCATCCCCCATCCCTTTGCTTCATACACCAAAAGTCCCTGATACCCCGGCTTCCTTTGAGGTTGTAGCAACAACAGGCTGTGGTCAGTGAGTGCACAGCAGGTATCTGCTGGAGGCCTTTAGGAAAACTTTATCTCTTGGTTCAAAGCTTCATCACCCATTCTTCTATCCTTGGACTGGAACCTGATACCTGAACAGATGGGTAAAGGGTTTACCTTACACCAAAATGTGAGCAATTGCTGGGTCAAAGAACCTGACAATGTTGAGCCTCTATAGAAAAACCAACATCTACTCACCTGGATTGCTGCTCTTAAAATAAATAAATACGTAAATAAATAAAGTAGGAATGTAAAATAAATTCTATTGTTTTATATCGTTTTGCCTAAAACTTGTAGCTGAAAGCATCTGTAATTGAGACATTTGTTTTTAAATTCTTAAATACTTGGCCAACATATTGGGAATACAGTTCTTTGGATTTTGCCTGTTTTTTTGATACAGGGTCTTACCATGTCGCCCTGGAACTCATTATGCAGACCAGGCTTGGGCCTCCAACTCACAGAGATTTGCCTGCCTCTGCCTCTAGAATGCTGGGATTAATAGCATGGCCACTACACCTGAAAATATTTGGTTTTACATTTCTATGAGCTGATCTGCCTTCTTTAAATGGGTGTGTGTGGTGGTGGTGGATGGTGGGAAGGAGGGGGAGGCAAGCACTGTGTGCCACAGAGCCTATGGAAGGACTTGCATAGACAGATGACCTCGGATTGTTTACAACAGGGCTTCTCACTGTACCACAGGCGGCCTAGGGTGGGTGTTCTTCTGCCTCTGCCTCCCATCTTGTAGAAGGGACAGCGAGATTACAGACCTATAAAGCTCTCAGTTTCATGTGGGCACTGCGGATATGAAATCTGTCCTTAAAATAACTTAGTGAGTCCTTTACCCGCCAAGCCACCCGCCCAGCCTTAACATGCTTTTGTTGTTAGTGTAAATGCATTTGACTTTTAAATAATTTACCCAACATGCCCTCCCCCTTAAAACTACTATCCACTCAAGTGAATGACAATCAAAACAGAGGTCAAGATGACATCAGTCACAGGTGTAGCATGGGTGACAAATACCAGCCAGATAAAATGACATACACCAACTGCTGAATTTGTTACTATATCTCCATTTCTAAATCATCTAATCTGCTTTTTTATTTTGTGGACCATGAATAGTTGCCAGGTCCGGATGGAACAAGCCTATAACCCTCACACTGTGGGGAGATGGAGGAGGAGGGGATCTCAAGGTCAGCTCTGGTAGGCAGCAAGCTAGGGAGCAGCAGGAGCTAGTGAGACCGGCCTCAAAAAATTCTATCCCAGGGTCTCTTATTAATTCTTTATCGTTTTCTATGGCATATATGCCTTATATATGTGGAAACATGTATGTATGTGTATAGATGCATGTATGTAGGTGGGGGCAGTTCTCAGCAGTCCTTTTCTACCACGTGAAGCCCTATCCCAGGGTCTCTTATTAATTCTTTATCGTTTTCTATGGCATATATGCCTTATATA
This sequence comes from Microtus oregoni, assembly GCF_018167655.1. Lineage (NCBI taxonomy): Eukaryota > Metazoa > Chordata > Mammalia > Rodentia > Cricetidae > Microtus > Microtus oregoni. Next base: position 8,445,960 of record NW_024543069.1, read on the forward strand.
TGTGGAAACATGTATGCATGTGTATAGATGCATGTATGTAGGTGGGGGCAGTTCTCAGCAGTCCTCTTCTACCACGTGAAGCCCAGAGACTCAAACCAGGTCATGAGGCTTGGCAGCCAGCACCTTTACCCGCTGAACCACTTCAACAGCTCTACTTCTTCATAGGAACACAGAGACTTTAAATACAGGAAATAAACCAAAAACCTTTTCTGACAGAGTTCATGTATGCACCCTTTGGGTAAGACCTCATAACTTTTTAAGTTTCCTGAGTTACCTGAAACAAAAAATACAACATTGTTATGCAGCTGTGGGAATATTCCATTCAACTTTCATGTGGTAGTACATGGCAGAGGACTGATCATTCATGAGTTAAACTGCTTTCAAGATAGAATAAATGATTTAATACAGGTAAGCAATTAAAGAATCTATGTCAGTAACTAGACAGAGGCTTCTTAACTAGAAGGCTGAACATACCTCATAGACACTGTTTGTGTCAAGGATTTCAAAGTGTTCTGTGAGGGGTACAATAATTAAATGCTTCAATAACTAATTTAATTCAAGTGAGTGGCAAGTAAGTAATAACATGATACTGCATATTATACTTCATAATAGCATCCTACTAAGAGATGGAAAAAATAAATTACTTCTTCAACTCAAACAGTGTTGAAACACCTATAACCCAACAAAACTTAGATTATCAAACAAAGGGCAGCTGTGTGATGGCCTAAACTTATAAATTCAGCACTTGGGAGGTCAAGACAGGAGGATCATGATTGAAGGTCATCTCTGGACATATATTGAGTATCAGGCCAGTCTGGGGTACATGAAATAGTATCTTAAAATATAGGATAAAAGAAATTAAGTACAGGCAATATATCAATCATTTCTTATATTTCTGGGTAAGGTCAAGTGGAGGAAAATATGAGAACTTTCCCAGTGAGGTCTTCTCATTTCAAAACAACAGAAAACCAATAATCCAAACAAGGTGCTAGGAAAGAGATGGACGACACTTGAGAGGTGCTCACTAACATCTTAGCCCAGACCAGTTAGCTAGTTACTGATAATGCTGGTTGAGATACATCTGAGAAAAACAATAAATACACTTTTAAAAATGAGCTTATTAAGGCAGAGTAAATTCTCAGCCTGCCTTACCACATTAATTACAAGCCAGCGAGGAGCTCGCAGCACAAGACTCCGAGGCTAAATCACAAAGGGGCTCAAACAGTAGTTGAGTTGACAGGTTATACAAGCTTCCACAGCCAAGTAACGCAGGTCAGAACTGAGCAAGGCCTCAGAACTTCTCCCTTCCTGGTGACAACACCAAGGTAGCAAACACATATGTCATTTTTACTCTGGCCATTTTTACTTTTGGCCATTTTGCCAAAACTGAACAAATGTTCTATTTTAAGGATTAAATTCTGAATTTAGATGAGATGAAGCCTCATATTATTTGCATGTAATTTTTCAATATTTTTATAGGTAAGAAAAAATACATGCACATGGACACAAACACATGCATGTGGGGGTAGTATAAGCTAAAAATATCTTTAAAATGAAAGAATTAGGGAGGCAAGAAGTGGAAGGGCTTTAACTGGCATCCAGCAATGAATTCCTAACTACAGCATATATACCATGTTAGGCTGAGGTTAAGGACAGGATTTGCTGTATTCACTCCAAAATTCAACAGTAGACAGCAATGATTATTCTTAGTAGAGACAACTGTTGGGGCAGAGGGCTGTATTCAGTGTTAAATGAAATGTTAAGCAAAGTGAACTTGTTCATAAAATGATCTAATAAGCTTAGCAAATAGCTGAACATACTACCACTATTAAATATGGCCTATGTATAAGGCTCTTTAACATACGTGTAAAAGCCAATGACGCTCAGAATTAGTCTGAAATATCCTCAATATCCAATGAGCAAGACAGTTATGAACTCAGTGAACAGTCCGGAGCACAGTAATAAGCAGGAGAGTGTCAAAGGAATAGGGAGGATTAATCCTCATTTCCAAGCTAATTTATTCCCATCAGCATATTAGCAAATGTTGGCTAAGTGCAAACACAGCTAAATAGCTGCTGTTATTAATTTCATTATCAAAGAATTGTTTACAATTAACTAGCATTCACCAAGTGTCTAGTAACAAAAGATAAAAACTTACTACATTTTTAATTCTGACACAAACCATATTATATTTTTCTAAAATGTCAAGTCAAAAGTATCTAACACCCAACTCTACAAATGCTTAAATAATACAGAAGGACCTACCTTCTGAGGGTAGGTTAGAAAAAAATAACTAGAGAAACTGAAGAACAAATTCAGACTTTACACAATGAAATTCAGTTTTAAAAGGAAGACATTAGCAAAGGTCTTCCTCGGAGGCTTGATGGCCAATGGATGAGCCACCGGCTTCCCTGGCTGGGAAATATTCACCCTGGGGACATCTTCTGGCAGAGCCATGCCTCTCAACCATAGTCCCTACCTCTGGAATGAATTTAGAAAGGCTGCCACCCAAAACTGTAGATGAAATTTTGCAGCCCACAAAGTGAATCAAATCTGGCTCGAGTCAACACATGAGAACAAAGCCATTTTCAGAGTAACTAAGTTACACAGTAACCATTCGGTGGGACCGACTGTCTTATCTATGAAAGCACAAATCAATTGTCTTATCTATGAAAGCACAAATACCTCACTGTCTAGGTTACAGTACTGGACAACACGTCTAACTAAGCTGGTGGTCACGGTGTGGCTTCCTTCTGCTGACCTTGATAGAATTTGCTCAATAGCAACAGGAGTTAAGAAGGATGCAGCTGGCCTGGACAGCCTCATCCTCTAGCTTCTGAGACCCACGCCTCCTGGAGAAGTGGAGACAGCAGGATCAAAATTTCAAGAGTAGCCTAAGTAATTTAATAACATCCTATCAAACCAAAGCAAAGCAAAGCCTGAGAAAATTTCGAATCCCAGACTTAATAAGTTAATATTTCAGTAGTAGAGTGCTTACCTAACACACCTGAGGGAGGACCTAGTTTCAACTCCCAGGACTGAGAATGACAATAAAAATATGTTCTATATGCAAGAAAACGATTATTTATACATCCTATAACAGCAGAGAAAGCACAATGACCCAGATTTTAAGGATGAAATATGGAAAATATTAGCTGTAAGATTTAAAGAGCAAATCAAATCCTTATCTGAATAGACAATTGCTCTGGATCCCCAAGCCAGTATTTAACCTTAGGAAGTTTTGTAAAAATCAAAATTATTGGTTCTTATTTTATTGATTGTCTGTCTATGTAGCTTAAAGGGAATAAACTTCACTTTAGTTTTCATTTCTTTTAGAAATTTTGTCCAAACAATACCATGATGGATTTGTTCTTCCTTTACAAACCTGAACTGTTCAAAATTTAATGTATTAATGACTTAGTGACTGACTCACAGCGTAAAAACGTAACGTCTGCATTATGGATGTAGGTCTGCAGAGATTTGTGGCTGAGAAAGGAAGACTGTACTCTTTTACATGAATTTAACCCAAAACCTCAAGCATCTTTTCTCTCGTGCCATGGGTATGCTTCTGAAGCATTTTTACAATCTCTCTCCCTGTCTCACATCCACACCAATACCATTTGACTTTGAACCTGAAAGTCCTTCTCCTGTTGCGTCAATGACAGCCACCAAACCTTCTGCTAGAAATGTATTCCAGTCAATTTACCCTTACTCAGTAGGCTTACAAGTCGGAGTTTTAAATTTAAAGAGGGATCCGAGAGCTAACCCTCTTTGAAATTAGCCAAGTCTTCTGGCTAAAGGAGTCCCTTCCGAGTAATTCCGATACAGAGAGGCAGTCTGCACTCTGCCGTCTGTATTTTTCATCAGACCATACACTCACTCATAGCTATGCATATGCAGACCATAAAAAGTGAGAAGAGCAGGAAAAATAATCTGCTTTTCAATCCCAGCTGCTAGATAAATTTATATAAAGTGAAATGATACAAATTGATTGGCCTCTCCCAACACTAACCCAGAAGACATTTCTGATGAACTGAAATAGAATGTGAACATCAACGAAATTGGATGAAGAGTTCAAGGTGAAAGATACTGTCCAAGTATGATTTTGCTAATGATTTGCTGTCGTATAGAAACATGGTCTTCTTACTCCCAAAGTGACTCAGGAACCCGGTCTCTTCCACTGAATTCTTAAAAGGATCCGAAGGAAAGATCGGGTCCTTTAAAACCGCAGTTTCATTCTTTCTCAATGACACTGTAGCCTTATGACATCTCAGACCAGCGATGTACATAGCTGGGGAAGCTTCAACGCGCATCTCCATTTCAGACGCTTTGTGTCAATTATCTTCTATCCATTTTCTTGGTTTCTGACTGATTTCCATCAAAAATTCTTTCAAAGGGTCCTCCCAGTAAAGGCTATGAAAGAGCTTCACTGCCAGTCATGTAACATATTAATATTATGTATATTATTATCGTGACTATTATTACTGTGTGCAGGGAATGACCTAGAGACAACAGGTATTCGGCTTCCAAAGGAACTGGCAGTGGTGCCTTCACAGCTAAGACTCTGACTCAGGACTATGCATCTACATCACAAATAAGAAGAGCAAGCAGGATCCTATCCAAGAGTTACTAAACTGCCAGACTGTATTTTCTCACCCCCAGTCATGGTTTGGAGACCACATCAGCTAGCTGGCTACATCAACGGACAGGTCTCCAGGACGGTAACAAAGCCAGCATCCAGCAGACTGTGGCTGCGGAGTTCAGTGGCTTCTGCTGCTTTTGCTGTCCTACAACATCTTTGCTTCTTCTCATACTTACCTGATCTGCTCACTCTCAGCCTAGATATTTTTGTTGGTGTTTATTTTTATTTAAGATTTTTTTTTCTGTGCCCACAGTTCTTTGGCATGTGAGAATGTGGGAGGGAAGGATTAAATTAACTTAGTGATGTAGATTTCTCATTAGTACCAGCACTCTGCGGGACTGAAATCTAAACCATGGAGAGAATACCTTTGAGCCACTTCATTTTTAAAAAAGGCATTTTTGTGTGCATCACAAAACAGAAGTCCAAATCCTAAAGAAAATCAGAACAGCACGACAACAGAAGAAAAAAGAAGGTTGTTACTGGACCTTATTGGCCATTCTTTTTTTTTTTAAAAAAAATCTAAAGTATTCTGACACCCTATGGAGCAGTCAACTGTCACAATGAAGGCATCTCAGAGAAGAATATGATGCAATATGGTACTGTGATTAATAGATTTTTAATCTGGGGCACTGTGTAATGACAAAAAAATGAACTAAGATGATAGACTCTTACTACTTTTTCAAAATGAAAAAGGCTGTAATCTGTCCTAGTTACCCAGAGGTAGGGACGACTATTATCTTCACCAAGGATTACTGCATAATTCTACCCATAGTTATTACACTTGCATTTTAAAAAGTATACACACGATGAGAATGAAGTATTATTATATGATACGATATATCTCTGAAATCGGAACCCATTATAACATACTAAAAGTTATCATTTTACACCTGCTCTCTTCAACAGAGGAAACCTCTTCCACACAGCTTCCCTTGGACTCCTGTTTTAAAAAGACCAACAAACGTTGCCGGACACAAACGAGAGAATAAGCAGCAGCGATGAAGTACACCATATGTTCCTGTTGTAGACTGAATCCAGGTCTTTGTTTCAATATTCCAGCGCCAGCAGCAAGGAAAGCGAACTAACCGCCTATTTAAATTTATTTTCTCATTATTGCGGTAAAAGTTACACTAATGATAGGCTCAACCCGAACCCATTTTATCTCATTATTGGCTTCTGTAATACAGATCTTTTGCAATCCCAGGAATCTGAAATACAATTGCCCTGGATAACAGGTCCGTAGCAGAACAATCTGATAAGCCAACACAAGCGGCAGGTACTGAAGAGCATAAAGTTGTTTTCCTATGGAAATAGTTCCGAAGTCATTCTATATCAATAGCATTTTTGATTTTTTACCAGCTACGCACCTACCTAGACGCCGTCTACCTGGTTCTCAATTAACAGGGCTTTCTTCAATGTTGCGATCTCCCAGAGCAGTTTTAATGGTGCAACTCAAAACAAAACCACTAACCGCGCCCTTAATAGCTCAGACGGAGTTACCTTTGGCTTTTTTTTCTCCCTACTAAAGTCCAAAAATTGTACATCGTTTCCCTGAAAGGGTTTGCACCGCTATCTTAAACCAACATAGCACTTTTCCAGCTCTGCCCTGGCGTTCCTATTGTCAGATGCCTTTCACCCCGGGGCGGTGTGCCCGGCGCTGGCCAGGGGCACCCACGCTTACCTCCCGCACCCGTGCAATCCCGGGCTCGGGATGCTGGAAAGGATGCTCGGCGGGGTTGCGATCGCTCGGGATGCTGCTCCTGCCTCTCTCCGGGGAAACTACCGAGCAGGCTGAGCCCAGGCTCCTCCTGAGACTCAAGCTCCGCCTTTCCCTCGTCTAGTTGGCCGAACCTCGGGCTCCGGCTCCTCCCTCTGCCGTTTGCGCAGCCCGGGCTGCAGGCGGCGCGAAGTGAGGATCTCTCAGTGGCCGCTTCTCCGGCCGCCCCCCTCCAACCCGGCGGTCGCACCTGGCGCTCGCTCCCGCAGGTCCGGCTCAGCCCACTCATCGGCTGGCCCGGTGCACACCGGGGTGGGCTGTCCCGGGGGGGCGATCGTGCTGCCCCGGCTCCAGCCGAGCCCACACCTCACCCTGCCTCCTCCTCCACCACACCGGTCCCCAGAGGTTTCCTCGGCCGCCCACCCAGGCACCCAGCCCGGCGGCCGGTGGCTCCCCCACCTCGGTCCCCCCGCCCTTTTCCTTTCCACCCATCCGTGAGCCCCGCCCATCGGTGGGCGCGGCGTCCGAGGGCCGGCTTTGCATTCGGATTGGTTCAGGTGAGAGCCGGCCCCGCCCTTCCTCCGTTTCTGGGCGCTCTCCCTCTCTCCGTCTCCCTTCCTACCGTAAAGGCAGGGAACTCTGCTCTGATTTGCTAGCCGAGTCCCCACCCATCGCCCTAGGCGTTCTCGCGCGCCCTTCTGGGAAATGTGGTCCTAGGATGGCAGGAAGTGCCGACGGAAACCGCGGGCGGAACTACGAATGCCCATCGGGCCTTGCGCGGCTCCTGCTGGGCAGGATTCCGGACAACGCCTGGTTCCTCTGGGGTCCTTCCGGCGTCGCCGGAGTGAATTGATCCGGGAGTTGAAGAGGGCTCCAAAGGTGGGAAGTGAAGTCCGTGCCTCAGTTGCCGGTAAGGCGAGGTTTCTCGGTTCGGGTCCGCACGGCTCCGCGGGCGGCCAGGGCGGCCCGGGATCAGGCGGAAGCCGAGTTGGAGGCGCCGGGACTGGGCTCTGGCCGGCGGGCGGGCGGGCGGACGGGCGGGGAGCGGGGCCCTCTGGGCGTCAGCGAGGTCTCTACGCGAGCAGCGTAAAGCTGGTTTGTAAATGCCGCTGGCCCGGCCCGGCACCTCCAGGAAGTCCTCTGTGGGTGCGGGCAAAGGGGAAGGGTGAGGTCGGCCTCCCAGGTCCCCGGCGGGCGGGCGGGCGAGGGGGCGGATGTGCTGGGGTGGGGTCCCCGGCAGGTGAGGCTGGAGCTGTGCAGGGCCTGGAGCGAGCGTCGGAGCCCGGCCGTCGGCTGCCGCCGGGACTGGGGTTATGCCCTTTGGGGGGGAAGAGGAGAGCCCGTGTTGACAGTTGCGACTCAGTTCCAGTTTCCTGATGTGGCCTCTCTAAGGAGCTAATTCTGAACTCGCAAGGTTTGTCCCTCTTCGCTCTCAGACGTCAGACGGCTTTACTTCGGAACTGTGCCCACAAACGCTTTCACTTTGGGATGCTCGTGGGGAAACTAAAGAAATAAATGACGTGCCCAAGGTCACACAGATCTTCAGAATCTGGTCCGCAGGAAGTCCAGGTTCTGACCAGAGCTGTCTGCTGGCTGAGAAAGAAAGTGGGGAGGTCGTTGGTAGTGCTCTAAGACGATGAAAGTGTGTGTGTTTCTCAGAAACGCTCGGGAGGTGAAGAGTTGGTTTGTTGGCGGTGGAGTGAAATGAAAGCCTTCCCAAAGCAACTCCTCTAACGTTTGTCTAGAACAGGAGAACAGGAAGGATCGTTAAATATTTTCCCCTTTTTCTGAGTCATACTAAATGATAACACTTAATTTCCACGCGCCATTTTTAAAGGGTAGATAATATTTAGCAAGAAGTTTAGCATAGCCTTTCAGAGAATAGTCCTTTTTTATTTTCTTCGACTAAGATTAAAGGGCGTGTGAAACTTTCACGAAACTTGTTTTACACATTTTAAAGTTTTTATTAAATGAAAGGTTCAGTGCAGGATCGTGGAGAAGTGATAACATGGTCATTACCAGCAATGACTTTTTTTTGGTCTGAGATTTTTAATGTTCCCTCATTTTCTTCACTCCATGTGTAAGTAGTAAAAACAGGCGCTTGTATGCTTTCTCCTAGGCATCATCTGTGACTTAATTCATTCTTAATTTCAAAGGATGAAAAAATTGAGTAAAAAGTTTCAAACAAGTGACTAATTATAGGTGATAGATATTATTAGACAGTTTTAAATAGAATTGTAGTTTTATTGAGGTCAAGATTTCTTTCTAAGATTATGTCCATAAACATGCACATATACAGTTAGTAGGCATACTATATAAATTAGAATATTGAATACACATTATATACTGTAAATAAATATGCCATATTTCGAATGTGCTTTGCTCACCATGGTTATTAACGATTTGTTTGATTTTTTTTTTAATGCAAAACTTTTCTGGCATCAGAAGAATTTTGTTCCTCTATGGTTCAAGTTAATATAGTCTTGTTTTACTGTAACTTTAAAAGTAAACGGAGAGGTAGGGTAAGAAAACTAATGGAAAAACACAGTATCATGACTAGAACATTACAAAGTAAGGAAGAAGCAACCAAACAAAGGAAACTTATATGGGGTTAATTGCTTTTGCAGCAAATTAAAAGGGTGCTTTGGTTTGAGTGAGCCATGTATAAGTCAGTGCTGGGAAAACAAGAATGCAAATATATTTTCTAGATGACTGTGACTTTTGCTGTTTGCTGGGAAAGATGGCATGCATTTCAACTGGCATGTAGCTATGGAGAGGATTTTTGTAAATTTTTTTTAACTTTATTTTATGTACTTTGGTGTGAAGGTGTCAGATCTCCTGGAACTGGAGCTACAGACAGTTGTGAGCTGCCATGTGGGTGCTGGGAATTGAGCCCGGGTCCTCTGGAAGAACAGCCAGTGCTCTAAATCGTGGAACCATTTCCCTAGCCCCCTGGAAGGGATTTTTTTTTTAACAACAACAACAAAAAAAATAGTTTTTGACTGTTCTAAATGTGTCTGTTCTGAAGTCCATTGTAATTGCGGTGTTCAGTGCCATGGTTGTGCTGAGATGAATGATGTTATTGCTGTATTTAAAAATCCTTCCGTCGCTAGCTAGAGCTTACTAGCTTTATACCTGTACTGTTCACCTCTCAGTGCCCTCATTTCTTCTCGATAAAAGTAGCTTTGCATCAACTTTCAGACATCATCCTTTGCAAGGTCTTGGCGGTTTTCCTTTTATAGCTGTTTCTCTCTTAAAGGGTAGACTATAAGAGCAGGAGCTATATATTGTTTATCTTTGTAGTCTCAGTTGTTAGAGTGATTCAGTGGTTACAGAGAGTGGAAAAGGCTTTGGTTGGGTTAGGAACTTGCCCAAGGTCATATGACCTGTAACAGATCAGGTTATAGTCCAGGTCTTTTGACTATGGATCTTTAATATTATGTTCAAAACTTTGATTATTTAATGTAAGAAACATCACCAATGTTTAGATGTCATGACCCTCTTATTCTTACACTTTTTAATCCCACCAGTTCCCTACTTCCTGAATGGCTCCAACCTTATCCTTAGTTATTGATTTTCTAATCTAAGATACTTCCTGATTTGGGGACCATTTTACACATTCAGCTCTTTACCTGTCCTGTTTCATCTCCCGTCTCCCAGTGTGGTTGATTTCTTCAAAACCTGGCTTACTCTAAACTCTCCTTCCCCAAATTGGAGTAGATTCCTGCTCTATCTTTCCCTTATTCTGAATTCTGTTGTCAGAATAGGAAATTACTATTTCTTTACTGATTTCCTAATATTTTTATCATCCTACTAAAAGTTGTCTGGGCAAGGCATTCTCATTTGTTATGGCTTAGTCTACTTCCTCTTAAACTATTTAGCAGTGAGTAATCAGTAAGTATTTGCAGAATGAATGAATGAATACAAGCATAGTGCCTCTAGTACCATGCTAGGGACAAAAAGAAATGGATGGAGCATTTGCTTCTTTCCTTATATCCAGTTGAAAGATAGAGGAATTTCTAAATGAATTTAGAAGAGGTATAAAGGAGTTAATGCCAGAAGCTTAATGTAAATTATAGAAAGGTCCTTTTTCTTGGAGATCTCTAAAGTCTAGAGAAGTAGTTTTCTTGTAGAAATTTAAAGGACTTAATTTCTTTTACAGCAAAATTTCTGTGTAGCTCAGCATTTTAGAAAACGTGCCACTGCCTCACTTTTTAAAAACAAGATTCATTATAACAAAATATAAGCATGGACGAAACTTTTAATGGATGCTCTTCTTCTCTTAGATATATTTGATTTTTACTCAGTTATTTCTCTTGCCTATGACCAAGGACGCCAACACTGGAAGTCAGCTTACACATTCAACTGAGAATACAGTCAAAAGGCTGGGGTCGTCGAAGGACTGGAGCCAAGGCTTCACTAGACCTGTCACCATGCTTCTTCGGTTTTCTTAGTTCGTGGTTATACCAAGATTTAGTGCAACCTTCTTTTTTTTTTTTTTGGTTTTTCGAGACAGGGTTTCTCTGTGGCTTTGGAGCCTGTCCTGGAACTAACTCTGTAGACCAGGCTTGTTTCGAACTCACAGAGATCCGCCTGCCTCTGCCTCCCGATTGCTGGGATTAAAGGCGTGCGCCACCATCGCCAGGTTTAGTGCAACCTTCTTAAGGGAAGGGGGTTTGGGGAACTTTTTTTGCCCTTCATAAAAGTTATATTTGAGGGTTTTAAGATAATATTTTACCTGCTTTGAGTATGATACAAGTTTAAAAGCGTTTTTAAAAATATAGTAGGCTAAATTTTTGTCTGGAAAACAATAATTTCTCACAGTGCCACACTATTACAATAAAATACATTCAGCAGCTCTGAATTATGTATGTAGCTTTTTACTCATTCATATATTTATCAGTCTATTTTCTCAGAGTATTGTCAAAAGAGTTACTTTAAATTTTTCTGATGTTCTAAGGTTTATTATTTAATGTGTCTTTGCTTAAGTCTAGCTTGGTACTTTTAAGCAGTTAGTCCAAATGTTATTTAAATCTTCAATAAATACTTAATATTTATCTCATATATGCAGTTTGCAGGAGATTAAGCTACATATATATTATTTATACGTTGTTAGAGAGTGTTAAGATTGTTGCAATAGGTATTTCTACTAAGAATTTTTTCCTCTGAAACATTTAAAGATGGTATGATTTTTATACTTTATTACATTTGAAATATTTCAAGTTTAAGATAATAGAATATTTATACACATTCAACAGTAACATAAAACTGAAAGCCCTCTGTTAAGGCAATTAAGTATCTTATTTGCTGAAATTTAATTTTATAGTTCAGCTTTATATAAACGTAAGGATTTCATTTAAGCTGCAAAGCACAGCTTGGCTGGCATCACACTATTAGTCTTACTTTTCAAGGCCATTTTTACATTGGGAGTATAGAAAGCCTTTTTTTAAACTATGCAAAAGTGATTTGAACCTCTTTAATCTCCTTCTGTAGTTACTTAGAATCTGTTGTTACTTTAGGAATGAAGGGGAGCACAGAGAATTTTTATTATCATTGGGTTACACTGGATTATTGGGTAAGCACTAGAAGTTAACTTTCTTCCCTCAGACAGAATGGCAACTTTCATCCCTTAGTCAGAATAGTCCCTTGGGAACAAGTTTACCATAGGCAGTCCTTGGTTCATTCACCTCTCTATTTGTTAAGTATGTTTTATGTGTGAAATTGTCTATTTTGGAATAAGCGAGACTCTAATACATGACCAGTGTTTGTGTCAAGCCCATGCCCACCTATAATCCTCACTACCACCAGAGGAGGTAAGAGCTCTATTACCCAGAGTTTGTGAACAACGAAGATAAGATGTAGAGAAAATAAGTCACTTGCCCAAGATTACAGAACTCATATTTGCTTGGAATTACGTTAGGAGTTCAGTCCACGTGGCTCCCAGAAGATAGCAGACATTTGATCATTTCAGTAAAGTGGTGTTCATGGTTAAAGGCCTACTTGTAGTATTAGAGTTGCAGTTACAGAGAAATTGTCCCTTAGATGTCAAGGTCATTTGGGCACTGTTACTGTTATTTAATAAGCAGGTTTACACTTAGAAATCTCCTGGGAAGTTGATACAGAGAAACTAACAGACCACTTCTGCATTACATCCAGGGTTTTTTTTCTATTAATGAAATAAATTATTTTCTTTTAGTTTGTTAGGTTAAGTATTTGATTTCCTTCTCGGGCTGTTGGAAAATATATTTTTTTCTTGTGTTATATTTCATAATTCATCACTCAAAATCAGTGCTGAGACCTGCTCAGACTGAGACTCTGGCTGTTTGTCAGTGGCATGGCTCATTTCTTATCTCAGTCTGGGACTTGTGTGTGTTTGAATAATTACTCCCACTGGCCTTGTAGAGTAGGCACGTCTTAGAGATGCAGGACTGCTCCTTCTGTCACTGTTTCTCAGTGGCTCTTCTCCGCAGTCCTTACTTCACTCTTTCTTCAGCTGGCACTGCTGACTGAGACCATACAGGGTTACGTGACTGTACTAGGAGATCAAAATAATACATTCTTTTAGGGAGTCTAAACTTCGGTAGATAGACAGGAAAGGAGATGTGAAGATCATATCTTTGTTACTTAGACATTTTAATATTTAGACAGCATTTCATATGCATCTGTTTGATTGTTAGGAGCCATAGCTGATATGGAGGGACAGAACCTGGTTTCTCTAACTTACCATGGGTCTCCATGCGCTGAAATGGCTCTTTCTGTCTTATTCAGCCATCCTGCCTTAATTCAGGATGACCTGGAATTGAGCTGAGATTGGATTGAAGGAATGACAAAACCCTCAGATGTTACACCCTTACTGCCTTCTCATACTTATGTAAGGTACAACAAAAGGTACTTGGAAATGTTAAATGAGTCAGACCTGGCCTCTAGGCAGCTGTGGCTCTCTGTGGCACTTTATTGCAAGGCTTTCTTAATTTAATTCCAAAAGATTTTGAATAATACTGTGACCTTTTTATTCAGAAATACCCATGCTTTGAGGGATGCCTTTATCCATGTTAAAATGGACATTTTTATAGTATTGAGATTTTGAGGTTCTACCTCAATGTAGGTAGGTGTTCTTACAGTTTTATGAAATGAAGATTACAGCAGAGCCTCTAAATACCCTATAGATAGCCATTCTATTGTCCTCTTTTTGCAGCTAAGATGCTTGTATTGAGATCAGTGAGAAGTAAAAAGTAAAGTTTAATGGTATCATCAGGAGAGACTCTTGCCCTCATTAGCACCTAGTGTTAAACAAGAGCCACGGGCAAATTGTCATTTGGTGCTGCAGATTCTATCAGCATTTAGAGTGCCTTGTTTTGGTGTAAGAACATCAAATAAGGAAAAATGACTTTGCTGAGTATTGTAGAAACTCTTACCTATTTGGGGGTTATTAAATGAAAGAGTGGGCTTCTAAGACAAAGGAGTTAGTAGGCATGGTCCAGGGTGGTCTTGATTAGACAACAGAAACATATTCTGTGAGCTGTTTACATGAATTTCTAAGAACTTTTAAATTTTAGTGTTATGTTGGCAAAATTAAAAGGCGAGATCACAAATGCTGTTAAAAAGGAAAACCGCCAGTGTTCGTCAATTAAGTACTAAGTGACTGTTGAGCTAGGCACGTTATGTATGAGCTCCTACACTGTGAACTTCATGGCCAAACGTGGCGCATGATCAAGAGGGCTGATAATTTAATTTTGTCCATATTTGAGTTCTGTTTAGTCAGTGGGGTAGGATATAAAAAAGATCACAATAAGAAATTTGTATTATTCCCTAAACCAGTGATCTTCAGATACCTAAGAGACCATTTGCTATTTTCCTTATTTCCATGCTCCGTCAACCGGCTGATCTCAGATTCTGATTCTCTACTTTCGATCACTCTAGAGTTTTACCTGTAATATGTTTTCACTGGTCCCTGATCACATTTTGATTTTCCTGTGCTGCCCAATCTACTTCTAGGACACAGCTTCCTTTATTAAACCAACTTATGTCCATTTGAGAAAGTAAAAGTGGCTTATTGTTTTTTTGTGTGAATTTTTATTTCTGTTTATGTGCATGGGTGTTTTGCCTGTGTGTGTGCCTGTGCCACGTGTGTGCAGTGCCCACAGAAGGCTAAAGGAAGTTGGATCCCCTGGGCTTGATGTTACAGATGGTTGTGAACTACCATGTGGGTGCTGGGAATTGAACCCACAGTCCTTCAGAAGAGCAGCCATTGCTCTTAACCACTGAGCCATCTCTCCAGCCCTGAAAATAAAGTAGTTTTACACCATGGCTTTAAATAGTCTTAAAGTTCATTTGATGGCCAGATTCTTTTTGTACCCCAAACTGAGAGTAATTTCCTGTGGGTGACATGAATTTTTATGGTCAAAGTAACTTTTAACTCTCCTTTGAGAAATGAGAGAGACAAGTTTTGGGAATGGGTGTGTGTAAAGGTTGTGACGTTGTGTGTATAAGGGATTTGACATTGTGATAATCAGCTTTAGATTGTCACTGTGCTGGGTATAGGAAGGATGAAGATGAGGCAAACAGAGGCAACTGAAGGTGGCGGAATTGAAGGAGACACTAATTCACCAGGTCCTGCAAGTCAAGAGTTTACACTCTCTGGTTTGTCTCAACCTCCTTTCAGCTTGAAGCCATCAGCTCATAGAGCGTTGATGAAATATCTCTAACCATGTGAGTTAGACGTTTATTGGATGTCAGCCACTTCATTAAGTTTTTTAAATATACTTAGTACTCTAAGCAACCATGTAAGGTGAAAACTCTAGTCAGTTTGTGTATTAATTTCTCAGTGAGTTTAGAAAGTGACTGAAGAATTAAACAGTATAAACAGGAAGAAATTAAAGAATTAAGCAGTATAAAAGAAATAAACAGAACAAACAGTATGAGCAAAAATTTAAACTTTCTTCCAAATTTAAACATTTATCTCCTGCTATATCGTGTAGAAAAGTACTTCTTCCACTTCATAGATTTTTTATAATGTTCAGTAATTCCTCCAAATATGTAAGTGTACTATATATTTGTATATTAGTACATAGTGTGCTAAACATATTATGCTGTGTATAGACATAGTATAATAATTGACTTTATGGTGAATCAAAGTTACCAAAGTAAAAATCCACAACGTCGGAACTTAACTCAAGTACATACCTGCCTACTCGTGTCTCTCGACAGTTTTATGGGCGTTCACAGCTCTGTTCTGTGCAGATTGAGCCATAAGTAGATAACACACAGAGTAAGGCAGGGCAACCTAGTACTGCTTGTAAACACCAAATACAGTAGGCCTTGGAAGCATATGCATGTATTTGGCTAACACTGTCAATCATTCTGGTTCTGAATTGTGAAAGATGAAGACTGGTCTTGATATCTATAATGGTTATCTTTAAAGTTTTAGAACTTTAGCAGTTCTTAAATGTATCACCATCTATAGCAAAGGAAGTTACTTGGCTAGAGATTGAGATCTGGTACTGAGTTATAGAAAAGTTTGATTCTAGATAGCCTGTGCTCTCTTACCCTTACTATTAGGGCCACTCGCTTAATGCTTTGTTTATAACAATTACCTTAGTGTTATCTATGCTAGTTCTATAGAGTAGTGACTTGCATCTTGAGGAGAGATAGATGTGTCATGGCTTCTGTGAGAGGGAAGGGCTAGCAAGTTTTAAATGCTTTTAATGCTTTTTTTTTTTTTTTTTTGGTTTTTTGAGACAGGGTTTCTCTGTGGTTTTGGAGCCTATCCTGGAACTAGCTCTGTAGACCAGGCTGGTCTCGCACTCACAAAGATCCACCTGCCTCTGCCTCCCGAGTGCTGGGATTAAAGGCGTGCGCCACCACTTAAATGAAAGAATAGTGTAACGTTTTGTTTCACACATATATACAGAGAGAGGGGAGATTTTTATTTGAAAACAGGTGCTCTGCTGTCTTAAAGAAGTTTAAAATCATTATGTTTACCAGCTTTTTTGTAGTCAGAGTTCTTGATACCCTGGAGAGTTGGCAATGGAGGATGCCTAACTTCATTCAAAATTGCATGTGCATTTCTCCACTTGAACATAATTGCTAATGTTAATTGCTATGCCCCATATATTTTTCTATCTGTAATATAATACGCCATCTTCACATCAAACCTGGAAGTTAGTTACTATTAGCATTTACACTTGAGACAACTATGTTCTTGATGTTCTCAGATCTATCAGCAGCATTTCTGGCCCTGTTGTCTTGTAGACAATATTAAGTTTGAAATCTGTTAAACACTTTCTTTCTCTAATAAAATGTCTGTGATAGGCTGCAGTTCATGGTCACTTGGTCACAGTGCTTTGGAGACATATCCCATCAAGGTAGAAATAAGATGTCACAAGATGGAAGAAAGAAAGAAAGAAAGAAGTCTGTTTTAAAACATTAAGGGCCATAACACCTTTGACCTAAGTTCTATGAACCAGTTCCATTTCTTAAAGTTTCTACCAACTCCTAGTATTACCTCCTCGGAAAACCAAGCCTTTATCACATGAGGGTCTGAGAGACATCTAAGTTCCAAATGACAGCATTCAGCTTCTATCCTGTCAAGCTTTTGTCAACGTTGTGATATAAAATATATTTAGTCAGTCTCTTAGAGTCCCAAAATCAACTGTTCAAATCAAATTTCTCTAGAGTTCAAGTCCAGAGTCTCCTGAGTGGCTCAGTTTAAGTCAGCTGCCAGCCCCTGAAAATAAAAAGGCGAGCCATATATACATGTAAAATCCTCTGGTGGAACAGGCAGGGGCTACCCATATCCATTCCAGAAGGGGAAAGTGGGGGCTGGAAGCAGTGCTCAGCCTTAGTCACTTGGGAAGCCCAGCAGGACAGATGTCAAATTCCAAAGCGCAGGCTTTTGTGTCTGTTCTTCGTTTTCTAAGCTTGATACTTGAAAAGTTACTAGCAAGACTGAACTTAGAGATTGTCTACTTATCTCCTTAGATTGTTCATTCAAACATTGCTCTGTTCTATCTCATAAGTCCTTATGGGGGAAAGAAATACACAGGAATTGGAACATAGCTCATGGATTCTGCACCATGCTAGAGGAAGGTGCACTTTTTTCGTTTTGTTGCTAAATAGTGAAAGTGTAGGTTATTTAGAAAACCCTTTTCACCGAAAAACCTTATTCACTCCAGTTCCCAAGAACTTCTGCTTGTTCATTCCCTTTGTCTGTTGTAACTGGTAGTAGTTTTAGAATTATCTCTCATGTTCCAGATGGAGTCTAGTGAGTCTGTTTCAAGAAACTCTGAGATACTGTAGCTCTTTATATCAGCAGACTGGAGTTGGTCAGGCAGTGTAGGAACCCTGAAGACTAAGTTTGGAAGTGGAAGTGGCCAGCAATCTATTTTTTGCCCATTCATTCTAAACAAGTGGTAATTCTTTTACACTCGGGAATATATTTCAAGCTGGTTTTTATGTTAGAAATTAATGGCATGACTCTGAATACTCAGGGAAATAAGAGGACATGCACAAGAAGGTTCCATCTGTCATGGAATCCTGCATCAGCGCATTATTTCTAAACTAAAACTGATCAGCCGGGCGGTGGTGGCGCACGCCTTTAATCCCAGCACTCGGGAGGCAGAGGCAGGTGGATCTCTGTGAGTTCGAGGCCAGCCTGGTCTACAAGAGCTAGTTCCAGGGCAGGAACCAAAGGCTACGGAGAAACCCTGTCTCGAAAGTCCAAAAAAAAAAAACCACTGAGTATCATTTGCCAAAGTTCTTAACATTTACAGCCCTTGGTGTGTGTGTATTGGTGTTGCTTTTATTTATTTATTCTATTCACTAAATCTAACTACAAAGCTCACTCTGAACTAAACGGTTCCTCTGAAGCAGCATAATAAAAAGAGAAATGTAAAGCCATTTCTGAGAGTCACCTGTATCAGCACATACACACCATACCCCCCCCTCGTGTGTGTGTGTGTGTGTGTGTGTGTGTGTGTGTGCGTGCGTGCGTGCGTGCGTGCGTGCTGCTGCATTTGGGTGTGGAGGCATGAGGTCAGCTTAAGGAGCATCCTCCTTGCTTTTTGAGACTGTCTCTCACTAGGGCAGGACTTGCTTACTATTGGGCTAGGATAGGACAGGCTGGCCAGTGAACACCAGGATCTGACTGTCTGCATTTTCCCTACTCTGGAATTTCAAGTACATATACTTTTGCTGCCTTTTTATATGGGTGATGGGGATTGAACTCAGGTAAGTGGTGGCAATGGCAAGTACCTGACTGACTAAACTAAGGTTTTATGATTTGTGTTATTGGGAAGTACTTGTGATCATCTAAATCAGTATGTCATGTGCTAGTCTGTGTTGTCAGCTTGAATGGATTAAGGAGCACCTAAAACCTTAGTGAAGCACATTGGCTGTATCTGTGATCATTTCCAGAGTGCTTTAAGGGGAAAATCTCTCCAAATCTGCTTATGTGGAGTGCAAGGTCCCATAAACTAGGGGTCCAGGTCAACTAGAGTGGAGAAAGGAGACCGCCTCTTGCTGCTTTCTGCCTGCCTGCCAGCCACATTACTACCCTGTGGCGCCTTCAGGGTAGACTGAAGCCTCCAAAACTGAGCCAAATAAATCATTCCTCTTTGATTGTTTATGCAGGCAAATTGTTACAATTACAATAAAGCTAACTGACATATTAGTTAGCATTTGGGAACTTTTTATTTTTTAGTGCAGGTTGAAGGTGGATGAGATCACTTCCAGGTTTGGAATTTAGAATCTGGGATCTTCAGTACATGAAGGACCATTTCTCACCCAGAACTGAGTACCTTGTAGTGTGTTGCTCATCTCCTATGGCATGGATGAAGCTCAAAACTGTCCAGGGAAGGAAGCTTGTCAAAACAAGGTCCTCGGACCTCAGCTCAGTGGGCACTTACTGTTTTATAGCAAACTTTTTGTTGACTTGCCATATTTACAGGTTGTCCATGAAACCATTTCAAATGACAGCAGTTCTGCAGTTGACTACTGTTTGTAGATTCTTTCATATGACCCTTTGTTTCTGACTTACCTTTAAACATCTTGCAAGACTCTAGGTCTGCTTGTAGTTTAAATTCATGTGGAAGGAATGAAAGAAGCACATGGCAGAATAATTCTGTATTTTAAAAGCCTTATTGAAACCATTGATGTGTATCTCATGCTTGGAACCATAAGTGGGTCCAGTTTGTAATGTATATT
Source organism: Microtus oregoni (assembly GCF_018167655.1). Classification (NCBI taxonomy): domain Eukaryota; kingdom Metazoa; phylum Chordata; class Mammalia; order Rodentia; family Cricetidae; genus Microtus; species Microtus oregoni. The sequence goes on from NW_024543069.1 coordinate 8,465,522, forward strand.
CTAAAATCAGTTCTCTTGTTAAGTGTTTGGAGGAGCATTTTCATAGTACCAGTATTAAAAGGTTGGTAGTTTTGGAGGAGAAACTGCTAAGCACAAGATCAAGAAGAGTCCCAACACTAGGACATGCAGACGGTTTGACTAGGCTTAATGTACATAGAGATGTCAGCAGGTACGCTTAAGGGATCTAGCCATCCGCCCTGGTCACGGAACCTGCCAGCACTTTTGTCTTAGGTGATAGTCACACGTATTCTTAAGAGTACGGTCAGAACGATCCAGTTGATCCTGCTCTGCCCTTTGTCATCTCATTCGCACTGAAATACTTGAAAACAGCCTTTCTTTTGATCACCTCACTCTGAGCTTTCAAGATAGTGACCCCGCTGTTCTTTGCAGAGTGCTTTTAATTTCAAAGTCATTGTCTACACTCCGTGACTTTAAAAATGTCTGGCCACCTTCTTCGTGAAACGCTCATTGTCTGATCTTGTCTCCTGCTTTCCCCTTTCAATAAGCATACAGGCCAGTTTTGCCTTTGCTACTTACCCTTGGACATTTTCTGTTTTCCTCCAGTGACATACCCGTATAAGATTAAAGATTGTTTTTTTTAATTTTTTTATAAAAATAAAACTACCTTTTTTCATTATACATACCAATACAAGTTCTCACTTCCTCCCCTCCTCCCACCCCCACATACCCTCCCACCCCACCCCATCCAATCCTCAGAGAGGGTAAGCCACATTGCTTTGGGGAAGGTCCAGGGCCCTCCCTACTATATCTAGGCTGAGCAAAGTATCACCCAAAGAGAATAGGTTCCCCAAAAGCTAATACATACAGTAGAGATAAATCCTGGTGCCACTCCAGTGGCCCCTCAGTCTGCCCCAGCCATGCAACTGTCAACCACATTCAGAGGAACTAGTTTGGTCCTATGCTTGTTCCTTCCCAGTCTGGCTGGAGTTGGTGAGCTCCATTAACGCAGGTAGACTGTTTCAGTGGGTGTACCCATCTTGACCTTGACCACTTTGCTCATATTCTCATTCCTCTCATTCTTCATCTGGTCTTTTGGAACTCTAAGAAAAACATATATACATCCACCTGAAAAGTGTAAACAGACAAGATCACCTGATAAATTGAGAGTATGAGGGTGGGAGGAGTAGGGAGAGTGGAAGGGGAAGAGAAGAGTGGGGAGGGATGAGGAGAACTTGAGGGAATGGGATAGTCGAGAAGGAAGAAAGGAAGATGGTCAGAGATGAGAACAAAGAAAGAGATATCTTGATTGAGGGAACCATTATAGGGTTAGCAAGAAACCTTGCTCTAGAGAAATTCCCAGGAATCCACAAGGATGACCCCAGCTAAGACCCTAAGCAGTAGAGGAGAGAGTACCTGATCTTGACTTGCCCTGCCTGTAATCAGACAGATGAATATTTTAAATATCACCATAGAACCTTCATCTAGCAACTGATAGAAACAGAGACGGAGACCCGCATTGGAGCACTGGACTGAGCTCCCAAAGTCCTGGTTTTTTTTTGTTGTTGTTGTTGTTATTGTTTTTGTTTTTTTAATTAAATCACTGCTCGACCTGTTAGCTCTTGTTCCTTATTGGCTAGCTCTTACATCTTAATTTAACCCATTTCTATTAATCTGTGTATAGCCACATGTGTGTGGCCTACTGTCAGGGTTCCCTCCTGCTATAGGAAGATTTTAATTTTAACACAGTAAAATTGCATATAACAAAACAGATATCAAGCAAGAATTATAGTTACAATATTTATATCTACTTTCTTTTATCATAACTAAGGAAAACTATAACTATCTATTCTTCAACTCTCTCAAAGACTCCAGAAGGATAGAATATTACCTAAGTAAACAGGAAATGTGTTGTAAGCAACTTCCAAAACTCTATAATTGACAGAGACATCTTACTACATAGACAGTCATCCAAAGTTTTTCTGTAATGTTGCAGTTACCCTTCTTCATCCGATAGTCCCATAGTATCTGACAGACATTTCCGTGAAGCAGGACATTTCAAGACAATTCCGCCTATATTGGCAATTTGTCAGTCAATTTCTTGTGAGTCCTGCAGAATGTCTAGCAGACACTTTCATGAAGCAGGAACCCCAAAGGACTGTCTTACCTTCTTTAGGCAGTTATCTCTCTGTGGGTCCTGCATGTCCAGCTCACACAGCATAATATCAAGCAGTCCAGGCAAGAGCAGTCTCTTTGCCCACATGTCCAACAAACTCCATAAGAGCCTCTTCAGTGCCCATGATCCTCTTGAAGTAGATTGGTGCTGTGAGGAGCAGAGTGTCTCATTGCCATGAAAAGTCCTAAGTTCTTAAAACATGTTAAATGCCATATTTTGAAGGTCTCTGAAAAGTTTGAAGACTACCTAACTGAAGTATATCTCTATATATAATCTATATAATCTAGAAAACCTTTTATTTTTTTTGGTTTTTCGAGACAGGGTTTCTCTGTGGTTTTGGAGCCTGTCCTGGAACTAGCTCTTGTAGACCAGGCTGGTCTCGAACTCACAGAGATCCACCTGCCTCTGCCTCCCGAGTGCTGGGATTAAAGGCGTGCGCCACCACCGCCCGGCTCAGCAACTCTAATTTTAAAATGGGCGTTTCTAGAATTTTGTTGTTTTCCCTTAATATAAATTACTTTTTCTTCTTTCCATTTTAGATTGCTGTTCTTCTTTGTGTACCATTCTTTATCGTGCATACATAGAAAAGGGAAGAAATTCTGCAGTGAATGAAGATTCCTCTGCATTTTAGCATTGCTTTTTCTACTGTAGTTGGCTTTTGAATGAGGATGACAATGGAAGAGATGAAGAATGAAGCTGAGACCACTTCCATGGTTTCTATGCCTCTCTATGCAGTCATGTATCCTGTGTTTAATGAGGTGAGTGCACATTTAAGATTTCTGCAATTCCTTCGTATCTGCTTCATTTACTCATCTGTTCTTCCACATTTCAGGCATTTGTATGAACTGAACTCCCATGTGTTGGTGTTGGGTCTGGTCCCTACATACAACTGTAGGAACAAAAGCAAATACTTTGGTATTCTTAGTGTGGGAAATAAGTATAGCATGGACGTTGTCTCAGTACAAAGTTGGAAATTTGTATCAACCAGAGTTTGTATCTGTAAGATTATGACAGCAACAGACTATTGTGAAGATTAGAGATTTTTCTGTAGAGACAGACAGACTCCACAAGCACTTAGTTGATGCCTGATAGAATGGCCGCTGCTGTTAGAATGTTCTCAGTACTGTCAGGAGAGGATGGGGTGGTGAACATGGTTTTGTTAAATCTTAATCACAACTGAGAGCTATAAAAGAAGTGCTTCTTGTGAGGTGGGTAACCCTCTTGTGCCTAAGTGCAATACAAGCCTGTATAAATTTGAGGAAAATTGAGATGGAGCTGCTGTGCAAACAGGTCTGGGCTTATATACCAGACAACTCTTGGGCATTGGAAGCCAGATGAGTAAGAAACCTATTAAATTCATTGCAGATATATGGGTGTACAGTATACCCCCAAATGACTCCCAACAGAGCTTTGCTCAAGTGCTTCACAGTTTACAGACTTCGATCTGAGATACGTCTGACCTTCCTATGACTGTTTCCTTTGTAAGATGCAAATGTGCAAATTTAGTCTAGAAATCTCTATCTTGGATACATGTTACCAGATCTGCACTTGCTGTTCTGGTCTTTTACTTGCATTCCAGTGAGGATCAGACTGAGATATTTAATAATGCTATGGCTTGAAGGCACAGATCTGGCTCAGACCTCTCTTTGGCTGGTCGAAAGAAAGCAATGTAAACCCAAAGAAGAACATGAGCTGTCAGTGTGGAAACATTCATCCGGTCTGACTGTCCCTTTTTGTTTGTTTAATAGTCTGAAATCTGATGAGCTGTGCTGTTACTTTAAACAGCATTCGCTATAATTACATGAACTATTGGGAAGTAGAAACTGTTTTCATTGTTAGAAATAGACTTTTGCCAGTGTTAAAGCTGTTTATAGTCAGTTCTTTCCCATACTTGTGTTCTGGGCTTCCTTACCTTCCCCTAACCTAGTTAGTGCACTTCACAGGCCTCCGTAGAAGCCGGATTAAATACTAAGCTAAGTGGTGCACTGTTTATGCACATTTATGGTACATTATTTTTGACAGATTGTTACTTTGTCTTTGTCCTGTGCTGCATAACTTGTACTGATACATTTCTTACGTGTTATTTACTATTAAAATAAATTGACTTATTGGCCCACATTTGATGTAAAATTAGTCATTACATTTAACCTTTTAAAAAATTGTTTTTATACACACGAGTGTTTTGACTTCTCCATGTATATGTATGTGTGCAGTTCCTGTAAAGGCCCCCCCTGGAGCTAGAAGTACAAATAGGTATGAGCCATCAAGTGGGTACCCTTAACCCCTCAACCTTCTCTCCAGCACCTACCGTTAAACTTGATTATTAGTTCAGAAAAGTACTTACTGCTGGAATGGGAGAGGACACATGGAAACAGCTTTGAAATTCAAAGGGTCTAGGCTTCAGTTTGAGTATTAATAATAATAATTATTATGTCAAAACTATTTGCTGATTGGCAAAAAATAGGCTACGTTACTCCTTCGCTGATGAGTTACAGTAATTAAAAAGGAAGGAAGTATGAAATAGAACACAAGTACATGTCTTCTTGTTCATTACTTGTATGCATACGCAGAACTATAGCTAGGGAATCAGAGCAGTGAATTTATTCTTAATTTTCATTATTTTCAGGGATCAAGTTGATGTGTGTATTGTTTGTTTTAGGACTTAGAATTCTGTATCTTATGTGTATATCATGTGTTCTGTACTATAAATCTATCTTTAAGGTAGAATGCATCTTATTTTTTTAAAAATTCTTTTAGAGGTTTGAGTACAAATTTTACATTTATAAAGAATTATGACTTATATTATTAAAACATTTTTGCTTATTGTGTGAGATTTTTCATTACTAGAGAACGAAACATCAGAAATGTTTTTTCCCAAGAACATTTATACTAATCTTAATTTTAAACTTTTCATTGTAGCTAGAACGAGTAAATTTGTCTGCAGCTCAGACCCTGAGAGCCGCTTTCATTAAGGTGAGATACAGTAACTTTTTAGGATTATTAAACTGTTATATGTATGTCTGAATATCATGAGATTGTTGCTTTTTTTTTTTTTGGTTTTTCGAGACAGGGTTTCTCTGTGGTTTTGGAGCTTGTCCTGGAACTAGCTCTTGTAGACCAGGCTGGTCTCGAACTCACAGAGATCCTCTGGCTCCTGAGTGCTGGGATTAAAGGCATGCGCCATTACCTCCCGGCACTTAGATATTTCTTATGCTTTTGTCTATTCTATAAAGCTTTAAACACTTAGAAAGGCAAACCACACCAAATGATGCCTCAGATCATCACTTTTAGAAGTATATTTATGTTCTTTCTAGTCTTAAAAAATTGCTTATAAAAATGTAAATTAGCTATACTTCATATTGTTTAATTATGGGCTATAAAAATCTACCTTATATGTGGCAGAGTTACTTTGAGAGTACAGTTAAAGCATTCCAAGTGAGATTCTTCATTATCCTAGATCTGAGCTGTTGATTTGATCGTTGCTGGCAAGATGTTGAACTCTTAGAAGTATGATTTCTTCAAATTGATGTGTCTTGCGTGTAAAATACACATGCTTGGTGATTTTGTATTAAAATGAGCATTAGCTATCTTAGTAATAAGAATTCGTTTTAGATACACTACTAAAGCAGCTTCACTGTCTACAACCTAAGAAAACTTAAAGCTATATTCATGGTATATTTCTGTTGTATGGCTGTACTTCACAGATTAAATGTACATATTAAGCATATTATTTTCAAATATTAACTGTTTTCTCAACGCACAATTTGGGTGCACTCAGGTTCATTTTACTTGCTAATTCCCATCATTAACTAACTCATTTTAAGTCAACATATTTAATTTTTTTAAGTTTTCTTTGTTCATTTTACATACTAGCCACAGCGACCCTCAACAAGCAGAGTCAACAAGGCCTTTTATATCAGGTTGAGGTGAGAATTAGCCAATGAGAGGCTAGAACTAATGGGCCAGGCAGTGTTAAATGAATACAGTTTCTGTGTAATTATTTCGGGTAAAGCTAGCCAGGCGACAGGACGCAGCCTGCTGCTCCTTTTACTACAACAGAGGCAGGACCAAGCTCCCTTCCCCCCTGCATCAAAGCTGAGCATGGCATCGCACCATACGAAATGGGCTCCAGAAAGCCTGTTCATGAAACAGGGATAAATCCTGGTCCCATGCAGACTCCCCAGCTGTCGTTCCAGAGTCCATTTAATGTTAAAAATAAGAATGTACTTAAATTTTTAGTAGCTGTTATCTTTAGTGAAGCTCAAAAATTGTAAAGCAATGTTTCCTTGAGGAATTCTCTCATGACAGAAATACAGTTGTGTGACTGTGATAGATCTGTGTATCTAGGTTTGTCCGTGGATACATTTGTTATCCACAGCTCTGATGTTTTTGCTCTGCTTATTTATTACTGAGATAGTCTTAAGGTTTGCTAGGTCTGACCTTGGACTTGCGCCCTCAAAAGACCCTTTGGTCTCAACCTTCCAAGTACTGGGAACTATAGACATACACTATTCTAGTTCAGGTCCACAATGATGATTCTTAATTCGAGAAATAGTGAAAATCATCTGAGAGCAGCATGGATCACATAGTTAAACAGTGATTTATTGTTAACTATCACAGCTAGTTAGATTTCAAGTGAAATAAATTTTAACAATGCTATGTAGAAAATGTGATTTTGTGTTTTTAAATTTCTCTTTTGAGAAACTAGGGAAATAGATGGCTCAAAGGTAAAAAAAAACTTGCTGCTTCCTGAATTCAGTTCCCAGCATCCCAATCAGGCTCACAACCTATAATCCAGCCAAGGAGATTCTGAACCTCTAGCTACTCAGGCACCTTCACTCTTGCACACACCCACCTGCAGACACATAATTAATAAAAGTGAATTTTAAAAAAATCATTTGTTTTGAGCATGGCAAAGAAATACTGTCCTGCTGAATTTTATATTCGTACTTTCAGTTCGTGGCTTATTTACTGGTTTTTAAATCACATTGTATTACCTCTTTTTATTTGGAGAAAAGGAAGATTAATAATTTTCCTCAAATAAAAAATATATCACCAGCTATTTTCTTTTAAGTTATAAATTCTGCTTGATTGCCGGTTACCTTGCCCTTCTTGACAGTTGCTGACATGTTGTGCTTTCTCCTACGTTGGTAATCACTGGCCACAAAACTATGCTTTTACTGAGTAGGATGTTTTTCTCTCACATTCGAGTGTTTACAAAGGTTGAATATCCATCAGGTTCAAGGTTGGAATCTATCAAGTGCAGATAGAGGTCCCTGTGCAATTTGAGCTTTTGATATAAGTAGCTTGGCCAGGACTTTAGTCAAAGACACTAAGACATATAATTCCCTAAACTTGTGTCCAGGCACCCTGCAAACTCAGTGATATTGTGTGAAGTATTTTATTTAGAAAGGTGAATACCATGATACTGAGCATCTGTTTACATGAACTTCACTTGAAATAATTTGTGATTTCAACATGCTAAATGGATCTGCATGCCTTTAAATGATACCATATCTTCTTGGGACTAATAAAAAGCAAGTACCACCAGAAAGTCAGTGTTGAAGAAGAAATGAGAATGGTAGTTCCAGTGTAAGCCCAGTGTTTAAGAAACCACACTGCTCAGGAAATGCAAGCATCCCCGTTAATACAGAACCTTTATTAGCAATGAGGTGACGTATTCTCTGTTTCGTTGTAGGCATAGAATTTAAGTTTTGGGGTTACCAAGTTGTTAGAATATACCACTTACCTAAGTTACTTATACAAAATAAACTATTTAGTGAAGAGCATTTGGTGCTAAGAGCTTTGTGAGCTGAGAAAGTTTAGGGCTTCTGTGAGACTTCTGCATTCTCCAGTTCTGACATTTTGCTGTTCCAGATCAAACTAGTACTCAAAACTTTGTGTGTAGACTTAGAGCATTTAATTCCTTCAGCACTTGAACTTAATTAGCAAGATGCTATTCTGCTGATATTGCCTGCAAGCACATAGCGAATGCTCCCATAGCCCCAAGATAATTCCTTATTATGTAGGTAGACTTAATGCTGCTTGGATGAAGAAGTTGAACAACTATTACCAAATAAGCACCAAGTATAATTTTTGGCATTTCAGCAAACTAATACTCTAGCAGAGCATTTAACTATATTTGATAATTTTTCTTTTAAAGGTTACCTTAACAAAAGAGAAACAGAATTTAGACGCCTCATTAATCGTTTATCTAAGTGAAAAGCATAGCATTTGACATCAAGTACAGTGATCCCAGCATTGAGATACTTGTGTATATTTTGTGTCTTTTCCCAGTTTAGGTCCCAATCTCTGTGGTTTTCCTACCTGAGACCTCCTAAGAACAGGAGTGTTTTAAGAAAGTGGGAAACAGAAGAAAACTTTAGCTGCAGTGACGTTAGAATAAAACAGCAAAGGCAGAGAGGTTAATTGTGTTTGACAACTAAGGAAGTAGGGAGAGTGCCACTGGATGAGAAGTGGAAATTGTGTTTCTGTATGGTAACTGAAGCAAAAGAGAGAAACCATCATCATATGGATTTAATCGGCAGCCCTTCTGAAGGAGACAAACTTTTAATGTGATTAGGAATATTTTTAGTAACAGAATAAGCCAAAATTACTGAGAAAATGGAAATGTGAAATTTGCCTTTACATTCAGTCTCTTGGTATGGCTAGATTTTAGTGCCCTAAGAAGTTCAAGTCACGAAGAAGGAATGCCCATTTATTTGTCATGCTCTTTATATAACTTTGAGGGTTTTATATGGCGGGCTGGTGAGATAGTTCCATGCATAAATGCTGTTGTCAGGAAAGCCTGATGGGTGGCATTCAATCCCCTGAACGCACACAAAGGTGGAAGGAGAAAACTGAGACCCCAGAGCTGTCCTCTGACCTACACATGCACATGTGCCTCCGCCCTATGACTCAACAGACATCCTATTACACACGTGCGTGCATACGCACACACACCAATAATAATAAATGAAAATCAACTTCTACAGAGTGGTATTTTAAAAACCATTTAACAAAATTTGCTATGAAAGTAAAATAGGAAATGGAAATTATTGTATGAAAAAGAAGATAAATAGATACTATTAAAAACCACAAAAGCTACACTAGTTTTGTTTTTTCTAGAATTTAATTCTAATACAGTATATCGTCAGATTACACTTGATAAAAGTTACTATTGTTTATCCGTAAAATGAAATTTACATATGCTGAGAACCCTCAATGTAGTTAGATTCATGACAAGACTAATATATGAAGAGTGTTTTGTGTGTTTATGTGTTTCTAATTGTTAAATTGATTGAAAGAGGGCATGATGAAGAGGCAAGGAGTCCTGAGTACCTCTGTGGCTTTTCCTAGAATGAAGAGCTCTGATGCGTAAGCCGAGCAAAGCTGAACATGATGCCCACAGAGTTTTCTGTCCTTATGAGTGAATAATTCTGAACGATTAAAGTTTAGCTTTAAAATGCTGATCACATGAAAACATTTTCTCTTACAGGCTGAAAAGGAAAATCCAGGCCTCACACAAGACATTATTATGAAAATATTAGAGAAAAAAAGTGTAGAAGTAAACTTCACCGAGTCCCTTCTTCGTATGGCAGCTGATGACGTAGAAGGTATGGGAAAGAGAGTTTAGTTTCTTCGTTCTTGAGATCACTACATTCAACCAGGCAGTCTTCTCTCCTCACACACATCTTCATGCATCTTGCAATGGTAGTGGACTTGTACAGAGTAGACGAGCAGGCCTTTAGCTTGCCGTTATTTGTCAGATTTAGTTCGGGGAGGTATTTGTTGATCTGTGTGCTTTGTCCCCCACCCCATTATTAGGGTTTCATTTCATTAAAGGTCTGAGGAATGTCTTGTGTTGCGTTTGAAAGGGATGAGCTTCTTGTCTTATTTAATGTTACTACTGGTAGTATTTCTTTTTTCCACCACAGAGTTGAGGGGGCAACATTATTTTTTTAACATTATTTTTGCTACTTTGAGTTTTAGTAAAAACAATTAGAAATAGGCTTCACTTAAAGTTAATAGCATTTTCCAATATTTAGAAAAACATAGTAGTGTCCTATATTAATGGAGGACAGAAGAAAAGTATTTGAGCTTATTTCATGAGTTTCTTTTCCTGAGACTGAATGCTTGCCGCCAGTTTGACCAGCCGGTGTTGAAGTTGCTGAGCTTCCTGCTAGGCAGTGAGCCTGGTAGTAGGCTTGTTCCTCTCCTAAGTCTGAACCTCTTTTCCAAAAAGCCATTCTGTGAAACCAGCCCTTATGTTAGGTTCCAATGAAATTTCAGGAGTGTACTGAAAATTATAACAACTTGCTTAGTGGTTTTGATATAATAAGCCACAGTATATTCCACATTATAGGGTTTTGCTATAATGAGCCATAACATATTGAACTCTGTAAGGGTTTTATGGATTTCACACTGTTGGGGTTAATGTAATGAACCATATCACATCTGTGCTGTAGAAGTCTTAGTATAGTCAGGCGTCACATGTTTACTATAGTAGACTGCACTGTGTTTCACACTGTTAGAACTGTAGGATACCAAACTCACCTTTCTTTCTTACTGATATATAAATGACCATTGCAATCTTTATGGATTTCATTATTTAAGGTTTCATGGTTTAATGCAATGTGAGTATTGATGAGCTTGGATGGATCGATGTGTTTCTAAGATTTTATTAGGTAATCCCATATATCTGAGACGAGAAATATTTAATCCTGTTTTACTTCAGAGAAACCCTAGTGTTTTTGTTTTGTTTTGTTTTTTGTGTTTGTTGTTTTCTTAAAGTGGACCAAGTTGAACTTCCTCTGCCTTTTCTAACTAAGTGGCTTTTCTCCCGCTGTACCCTTCTTTTGATCTACTCTTAGACTTGAAGTTTTTGGAGAGTCACATGACATTTTTTACTGTCCTTTTGTTTTCTCAGAGTACATGATTGAACGGCCAGAGCCAGAATTCCAGGACCTAAATGAAAAGGCACGGGCACTTAAACAGATTCTCAGTAAGATCCCAGACGAGATCAATGACAGAGTGAGGTTTCTACAGACAATCAAGTGAGTGAGGTTTTTCTTTTGATTTGTTTAAAAAGAAGAGTTAAGTCTTTTTATTTTGATATGAAATGTAATTAAATATTTTGGAATTACAAATCTTATTTTGGATCCTTTTACTTTAAATATAATGGCTTCAGAATATTCTGGTGTTTTTAGAATTTTAAATTGCAATAGTGAGTAGATTTTCAAAATAGTGAACAAAATTTGATAATAATTTAAAGTACATAAATAGTGGGAACCTGTGGATTTCAAATGAAAACATGCATACACTAAATTGGTAGCAACAAAGACCAACATTGTTTTCATTTCAGAAATGGCATAAGTCTTTGGAGGAGGTGAATATATAGATGTCACTAGCATTTTCTGATATTGACCAGACTGAACTTCCAAATCCCTGCTTTTGAATTTTAGGTTTATTAATAGTGTCTAAGAAGCTGACAGGTAGGCAGACAGCAGAAGCAGTTCTAGAGAACTAGTTCTCAGACTTGTGGCCCATTTGTCTTATTTGGGTTTTGTTTGCTATGATAAAGACCAAGGGTATTTTACTTATGAGGTCACAGTCAGTCTATTGAGGAAAGCCGAAGCAGGAGCCTGAAACAGAGGCCATGGAGGAGTGCTACTGACTTGCATGCCGAGCTTTTTCATACACCTCATGTCCAGGACGGCACTACCCACAGTAGGCTGGGCTCTCCCACTCCAGTCATCAACGAAGAAAATACCTACAGACTCAACCACAGGCCACTCTGATGGAGGCTTTTTTTCTCAGTTCAGGTTCACTCTTCCAAGATGACGGTAGATTGTGTCAAGTTGACACTAAACTAACCAACATACCATGTGCCCTTTAATTAGTGCAGTGTTTTAGGGAAGCCATGGGTAGAAATTTCTGGGAAGCTTCCTTTATTAGCACACGTCTCTGTAGCGTAGGCTACACTGTATGTTCCCTTGAAAGCATAAAGTTACACAGTTGTAAAGTTCTCTTGGAGTAAATGCTAGGTTTGTCCTTCATTAATATTCTGTATAACTTACGTTAGAAAATGCTGTGTCAGATGTTTGGAGCACATGTTTTAAGTGATATGTCCCAGTATAAAAAGTGGTTTGTAATAGACAGAGTATGATGATGACTTTCCCCTTCTACAGCAGTCAGAGTACCAGGGGTGTGGAAAAAGGTCTTTACAATACAGTCACCTGTTAGGGAACTGGATTTTTAACTTGAATGAAATGCTTGAATGAAATGCATGACATAAGAATGGATCCATTGTTACTGATCTTAAGCTTTGTTGCTTAGATGATTTATTTAATAAGTTTCTAATTATATAAAGTGATTTTAGTTGCTTTTGATAATTATATATTTGATGTTAAAGTTATTCTATGCCTCTATGTAGACTGACTATCAAAGTCTTACTTTTAGCAGGTTTTGCTTCAGATCATTGACATAGAGGATTTTAGAATCAGCAAGGACTTAGTAGCAGCAATCCCTTACGTTGGAAACACTATTTCAAGCCCTTTCCTGTGTTAGTTTACTAGTAAATTTATTAGTAATTATTTCTCCAAGAGATGAGGAAAATGATACACATAAAAGAAGTTATATTTCTAAGGTTATAGAGCATTTTAGATTTATAACATTGATCTAATTCTGTGAAGACAAGTTTCTGTTATTTGAATAAAATATAATAAAGTATATTATCCATTGAATGTCAGTAGATTAGAGAGAGGACTATATAATGAAAACCAAGGCAGAAAGGTACAACCAGAGACCTCATCCCTTACTTAGGTAGTTTCTTTCCTCCTAGGGCAGTGGTTCTCAGCCTGTTGGTTGCAACCTCTTGTGGAGCGCCACATATCAGATGTCTTATATACCAGATATTTATGTTATCATTTATAATAGCTGCAAAATTACAGTTAAAAAGTCACAACAAAATAATTTTATGATCAGGGGTCACCATAATCTGAAGAACTGTTTTAAAGGGTTGTAGCATGAGGAAGGTTGAGAAAGTATAACTGCCCTAGGAAGTCAGTTAGGCATCTTTCCTAAACCTACTGTGGCTTCCAGGAAATAAGTTGCAAGCTGTATTATGAACAGCTCAGCTGTAGCTCAGACCCTTGACAGTGTGTCCATAGTTTTTAACAGAGGCTTGGATGTTGCAGTATTTCACTTCTACTTTTTGAATGTGCTAAGCACAATTAAATTAAGAATAATGACAGTGGCATTGTATTTTCTATACATTTGAGGATTTATTTACCTTGGTAAGTTTTTGGAAATAATGTGCACACATTATTTCTGAAATGAGAAGTCAATTATACATGAATAGCATAAATGACTACAGCTCAGTTTTGTTCTTTAACATACCTTACATTCATATTTAAAGTAATTACCTTTCCCATATTTTTAGCAACATTAAGCCCATATGACTTATGGCACCAAATATTATAGACATATAAATGATGCTGTGGTTTGTATTTATACAGTGAAAATATTTCTAATGACTAGTAAGTATATAAGCATTTTTAAATGTATTTGCTGACTTGGTTTTGAATCTCCATTGTAGCACACAGACAGCTGTGTTACAAGTTCCTTAGCTTCTTATTTGGTTTCTGACTCTCAGAAGTGAAGGTAGTGCTTCTGGGAGCTGAAAAAACTTGGAGTATACTCATCACATTATAGCCTGTGGAAGGAGGAAAGGGTCTTTTCTCTTTCTTGTTGACAGGGAAAAAAAGATCCAATCTGAGAACATTGTAATTTTTGTTTGGTTAGTGAATGCTTTTGTTTGTCTCCATTTGAACTTGTATAGATCTTTGTAGAACTAATTTATATTAAAAATCTGACACATTCCAATTGACGATGGCTAATGGAGAATCCTGATGATTGCATCAAAAAGCCATGCATTCGTTAGTTTATTCTGTATATTGTTTTTGCTAAGTCCTGTGTACATTTCATCTGATGTCCATTGCCTACCATTACATTGCAATTAATGTGTTAACCAAAATTTTCCTACTTAATAACTGCAGATGCTCACTTCTTTCTCTCTGTGCCATAATGCCTGTCAGTTATAACAGATCCATAGGCTGTGGACTCTGCAGAATTGTATGAGAATTATTTTACCCCAATTCTTTATCTGGTTCTCTGAGTATTCTTTTGTGATGGTACATTCTTTTGTAGTTTGCTAACTCTTAGGTTACTAATATTACTAATAGAATTTAGTGTCCCCAATATAAACCTTGGTGTTATAAGTAAAATGCTTTTCTGAGTATATATGAATAATGTAGTTGACATAGGTTATTTCAGGATGCTTTTTTTTTCTTTTTTTTCAGGATGCTTTTTAAGAACATTTTTTAATAACAGTAGTTTGCTTTTGAACTCCTGGTAGATCAGGCTTAGGGATAGATAGTGTTGATCAATACAGGTAATGAAAATGTGCTATACCAATAAGGTAGCAATACACAGACACATTCACACACACACACACACACACACACACACACACACACACCACAGATCTTAGCTACTTATTCCCTAATGCAGTGGGTTTAAAATGGGCTTCATGAACACAGTCAGCTGGGGAGTATTTTTTCTACCCCCACCCCAGCCAATGTTATACAGTGTAATACAATTTCTTAATTGTATTACAGTTGATATACAGGAATTCAAAGGTTTTATCTCTCAGTGAGGTGCCAAATGCTGTTCACTCCATGTTTGCCTTATGTAAACTTTAAAAATCCTAGGTGTTTTAGAATAAATGGTATATAATTATTTTCTAAGTCACTTTACTGTTTAGTACCATAATTTGCTACTGTCAGTAATTTAATTACCCAGTGATCAGACTTTCCCTGTACACCTTCCTCTACTGTCCCCAGCCTTTTATTCTCGATATTTATCAGATCTCCTTTTTGACTCTACTTACAGTGAAGAAATTATATAGTATTGTATAGTTCTTCTGTGCCTATTTCATCTAATAATAATCTCTGATTCCATTCATATTGTCGAGTTACAGGGTTCCATTGTTTTTCACAATTGAACAGTATTCCATAGGATATGAATAGTTTGCATATTAAATAGTATGCACCGTGTTTACTTTATACGTTCCTCCAGCAGTTGATAGACACCAGGCTTGTTTCTTATTTTTTACTATTTTGTGAACAGCTCCGTGGTGAATGTAGGAGTATAAAACATTTGTTTGATGATCTGTTTTATATATGTACCCAAGCAGGGACATTGCTCATGTGCCCATATTTAACTCTCTGAGAAACCCTAATGCTGTTGTTCATAATCACACGGTAATACACAATCCCACATTCAGTATTTGTGACTTTTCTGTACGCCTTGCTAACATTTGTTAACATTGTGAATTATTACTGTCACTCATCCTTGAGTAAGGCAGTGTTTGGGTTTTGTTTGTTATAGATTTGGGTTTCTTTGTTACTCAGTAGTATTGAGTGTCTTTTCATCTACCTGTTAGACATTGGTGTTTTGAGAAATGTCTATTTAAGTTTCTTGTCCATATCTTAATCTGTTTGATTATTTTGCTACAGTATTTTATGTTCTTATCTGCTATTTGGGTAACCTTAGAATTTTTTTAAATAAAATTTGATAGTAATTTTATCAGAAAATATATTGTTTTATTGTTCAGAAATTAGAGAGCTACAATTCTCTCTGTTCAAGTTTCAACACTGTGCTCCAGATCAATTGAAAGCCTTGTCTACACTCCCTGGCCTACGTTTGACATTGCATGGTTGCATTTTGCTTCAGAGTCACTAGGTGGAGCACTCCTAGAGTCCTGCCTTGAAGCTATGGCCACCATGCCACCAATCTCTGTCATACTCCAACCCATGGCAAGAGAAGTCCAGAATATTGGAGCGTTAGGACCAGGGCCCATCCTTGCAAAGGTTCTTGATATTTGGTAAACTTACTAGCAAAGAAAGTTCTAGGCATCAACAATGCTCCTAGATTAGAAGTCTGGTAGAGTAGGGTCTGTTTCTATGAAACTTCGAGCTGCTCAGGAAGCTCTGCTGCCAGGGCACTCTGGACTGCCCAGTGTTCCTTTCTTAGCAAGTGTGGTCTGTCAGCTCTCTGTACTTGTTTGGGTTGAGGTATTCTTGGCAGAAGACCCTGTGCCACTGTACTGATGCCACATTTTGTTATGCATGAGTCTACACAGTCTCGGGTGTACAGAACCGTTGGTGGTATGTATAGTCATCAGTGTTATAAGCCAAATAGTTTCATGCCGGGACAGCGCCAGTCTGTTGCGAGCACTGGCCTCCTAGCTTTGCTGCTTGGGTTTCAGAGATGGGTGAAGGA
Source organism: Microtus oregoni (assembly GCF_018167655.1). Classification (NCBI taxonomy): domain Eukaryota; kingdom Metazoa; phylum Chordata; class Mammalia; order Rodentia; family Cricetidae; genus Microtus; species Microtus oregoni. The sequence continues at coordinate 8,482,002 of NW_024543069.1, forward strand.
GGCAACCACTTGATACCAAGGTTAATGATACTAATTGAGTTGTACCTGAGCCTTAGCTTCAGAGATCTGTATTGTCTCCGAATGAGGGCAATACTCCTTAGGCAGCCTAAATATGACTTGCAGATGCACAGAGCTGTTCCTAGGTCATTTGTGTTCTTTTCTCATACAGGGCCTTCAGTGTCTCTTAGGTGCTTTGCCTCATGATGGGCTTGAACCTGGGCAATGAGTAGGGCAGAGCTGATATAGGAGCAGTTGAGGCCATTAGCCTTGTGACCTGATGGTGTTCTAGCAGAAAAGTCCACAAGCTCCTGGGGCTTTCTCAGCCCTAGGTCTTGCTGTGGCTTTGCTAGGACTATTGCATCTCTGTGGATCTCTTCCTCTCTAACTGAGAGGTACCTCTCTTTGTACTGGGGTTGTTGATGTTGAAGGACAAGGACGATGCAGACTTTCCTTCCTACTTCTGTAATGCAACTAAAACCAGACTCTCTGATCCCTCACCTGTTTCCCTAACTTTGTGCTGAATGTTTGGATTTGTGATAGCTCTTTAGTTTGGTATGCTGAGGAAGGATACACCAGAGACTGTGATTCAGCCTTTCGCCATGCTCACCTTTCAGATTCCCAGTTCTTAATGCACATCTAGGGTAAACTCTACCAAAGCCCTTTCTTCTCTTCCTGCCTTGCATGCCTTTCCAGGTAAGTTAAGCAGACTGTTTGTGAGCTGCTCATTGCCCTGCCCTGTCCAGCCATTTCCGTCATATTCACACCTTCCTCATTAGCCATGACAGAAGTGTGATAGTTATGTTTTTGTAGAGTATTAAAATATACTAAAAAATAATGCAACATTTATATTCCTCTATGATTGCTGTTACCTTCTTAATTATATTCTATTTTAGTTAGCTCCAGTATGAATTTATTGAACCTTACGTATATAGAGATTTAACACTTTTTGATTGGTTGCAGCTAGCTTTTCTCAAAAACATAGGAAGATCATGTGATATCATTTTACTACATCACAGCAGGACAGAATCTATTGAAGCTGTTAGAAAATAGAGAAGCCCTTCCATGGTGTAGGCTGCTATTATTAAACTAGCAGCAGTGGTGGTACCAAGTATCCAGGTGACATTTTTGTGTCAAAATAATTCTATTCATATAGGTAATACTCTCAAATATAGGAGCTGACATATATTTACCATAATGTTTAGTTTAGTTTTGTTTTTAAGTTATTACTACTTCAGAATGCACTAAAGTCCTTCACGAATTGAGAGAATTAAGTATGGAAATGAAGAGTCCTTTGAGGGTCTGGCTGATATGACTCAGTTGCTAGAGTGCTTGCCTAGCAATCATGAAGAGGAGGATCCAGTGTCCAGCACTGCATAAACTAGGAATGGCTACTCTGGAGATGTATCAGGAGGATCATTCAGAGTTCATGGTTATATGGGAACTTCAAAGCTAGGCCTGGTTATTTCAGATCCTGTCTTAAAAGCACACCTTCAATCCCAGCACTCAAGAGGCAGAGGCAGCACAATCTCTGAGTTACAGGCCAGCTTGGCCTTGTTAGTGAGGGAAGGGGCGGTGGTATAATGTGATTCATAATTACACAGCTACACATGTATATGCCTTCAGTATAGCTGACTTTAAAGATTCTTTGTCCTTTCTCCACAGGGATATAGCTAGTGCAATAAAGGAACTACTTGACACAGTGAATAATGTCTTCAAGAAATATCAATACCAGAACCGCAGGGTAAGTTGCTTGTTGTTGTCACTCTAAATGTTAGCTGGTCTGCAGTTGTTTTCTGACCTCTATACTAAAGGGTTTGGTTGTTGGAAATTGTCTCACTGAGTTTGTCTTCAGATGTAAACCTCCTGTGTTTATTTTAGTGAACACTTTTAAAAGACTTACCAAATATAAAGTTCATATTCATTATAGTCATTGGCCTTTAACTTAGTCTTTTGTTCTGTTCTTATGACTTAGTTTATTTTTCTTGTCATAAATACAGGCACTTGAACACCAAAAGAAAGAATTTGTAAAGTACTCCAAAAGTTTCAGTGATACTCTGAAGACATATTTTAAAGATGGCAAGTAAGTACTGTCATACTTTTCTACTAAAATTAAATGTATGTGTTTTTGTAGGACATTAAAACCATGTAAATTGTGCCAGTAAGAGGACTCCATGGGTAAGGGCTCTTGCAGCCTGGCTTGACAACCCACATTTAATTCTGAGCACCCATTTGAGGAAGAGGAAAATTTGGGGGGAGAAAGGTCAAGCCATACAAGTGAAGCTCTTGTCTCAGGTTACTACTGAGGTCATCTAGGCAACAGAGGCAGATGACGGGAAAGTGAGGTGCTGCTCCTCTGGTCACAACTCAAGCTCGGCTGAGAATTTGAGGCTCATCTTTACCTGTCTCCTAATACCTTTTCTTTGATCTTTTGATGTTTTGTTTTTGCCATTTAGAGATACAAAGCCATACCCCTAAGTAGTTGTTCTCAAAATGTAGTGGCACCTCATGGAGGTCTGGAATTGGGGCCCAATAATGTCTAAGATTTCCTCTGATCCTATCAAAGCTGCCAGTCCTTTGAGAAAGTAGTGCACAGAGGTTAATACAATAATTCTTGATCCTGTCTTCATGTTAAAATCACCTTGGGTTGGGTCAGGTTTTAAAAATGTCATTACCACAGTTCCACTTTGAGAGATTTCTACCCTTGTCCTGCATAGGAACATGGTCTAGAATGTTAGGTAAACCTGTGCAGGTGGCTTTGGAGTGCTGCCAGGCTAGGGATCCACTATCTTAAAGGGTTGGTAAAGTGGATTGCCACATCCTTCTGCTAAATAAGAGGTGTACTAAAGAACAGGATACTCTGAATTAAAGAAAACAAAAGCAAATGAATATTTAAGAGAACTATAGGAAAGTTGGAACTTTCCATAAAATTCATAGAGTGCTGTAGATCCAAGGAATGTGTGTGTGTGTGTGTGTGTGTGTGTGTGTGTGTGTGCATGTGCGTGCGCACTCAGGATTTAAACAGATGGTTGTGAGTCACCACTTTTGCAGTATGGTTTCATGTAGGCTGTTGACTGTCCTTCAGGTAATGTGCTAGAAATTGTATTGAAAAAGACTTGCTTTGTTTTCTTCTGTTTTGTTTTGTTCTTTAGGAGACAGCCGTGGCTTTTTATTCCAGGCTGGCCTTCAACTCAGAGATATTTGCCTACATGCTGGGGTTCAAAGTGTGTGCTACCACACCTGGCTGAATAACTCATTAATAATGCATAAAATTAGTAAAATATTTTAAACAGGCACTGCAACTTAAAATATCCTTGACATTTTTTAAGATTCTATATAAAATCATACTCTTATGAAATTTATTTTAGTAATATTTTAGAATAACAATACATTGAAATAAAAATTTTAGGGTCAATTTTAATAGACAAATTAAATACTTTGATGTATATAGTTACATGTTGCATATGCAAATTCAGATTGGCTAGGGGAAATGATCCTTTGTGGCTTAGTTTAATAAATGAAGTTCAAATAACCAAATGTATAATTTATATAATGGTATAATTTCTAATTTTAATAATAAATCATGTATAATAAACATTGAAAAGTGGAAATTTACATTTCAGTAATCTAAAATTATTTAGGTATGGATTAGTCAAACTTACTATTTCCCCGCTCTTCAGCAGCTTTGAATTCAATTTTGTTTTGTTTAAAAATGTGCCCTGAATTTTGTACTTCTTTCTCCAAATGGAAATTGTTAGTGGAGTGCACTTTTAAAAGATCTTGAACTAGGGATACAAACTCTTCACTGGTTCTGCTGGGTCATTCCTAACCTGCCTTGCTGAGAAATGTCTAAGATGAAGATCCAATCTTCAGGCCTGGTGCAGAGGGCTTGATAAGGGTACAAAATGGGACTAGCCACACGGTGATACTAATGGCTCAGCTCTGCCCTGTGCTCTCTGGGCAGAGATCCTAGTGCTTAGTGTGTTTTAAAGTACACTTTCGGGTTTGTCGCATCTCAGATACTCAATCAGTTGGTTTTCTTTTTTCTTTTTTTCATTTTTTTAAGTTGATTTTATTGAGCTCTACATTTTTCTCTGCTCCCCTCCTTTCTCCCCCCCCCCCCCCCAATTTTTTAAAGGCAGGCAAGGCTTTAGATAGAGTGGGTGAGATTAGAAGTGATTAACCTTTCTGTTTTTCATGCCCATTGATGCCAGATGTTATTGTGCCATTATAGATCTTGAGGATTCCTATCATTCTACAGCAGACTATGTTAACTGGAGACCTCATCTGAATCCTTTGAGCATATAAAATTCTATTTTAACAAAATTTTTAAAATTTGTATTTTATTTTACATTTGAAATCACAGCTGAAGACCAATCTGAATAAATCCTCTTTGACCAGTGATTTGCTTAGCTTGTAAATGGATGTTGGGGTAGCAACTCATCAATACCTTACTGCCAGTCAGAACCACCAGGGGGCAGTAATTCCTAGACACTACAGTTTGAAACACTGAAACATCAAATTCCAAACTGGAATGAAAGTTTAGAATACACAGTGCTAATTTGCTTCCCCCCCCCCATATTTCATTGCTACCATTGATATAAGACATTAACTATAATTATTTTATTTTAAAATTAAATTTGGGTAATGAAATTAATGCTTGTTATTTTTCTTTTTAAACAGGGCAATAAATGTGTTCATAAGTGCCAACCGGCTAATTCATCAAACCAACTTGATACTTCAGACCTTCAAAACTGTGGCCTGAAAGCTGTATATGTTAAGAGATGTACTTCTCAGTGGCAGTATTAAACTGCATTTATCTGTAAATTTTAAAGTTTGACTGTATAAATTATCAGTCCCTCCTGAAGGGATCTAATCCAGGATGTTGAATGGGATTATTGCCATCTTACACCATATTTTTGTAAAATGTAGCTTAATCATAATCTCACACTGAAGATTTTGCATCACTTTTGCTATTATCATTCTTTTAAGAATTATAAGCCAAAAGAATTTACGCCTTAATGTGTCATTATATAACATTCCTTACAAGAACTGTAAATATTGGTGTTTGTTTCTGACATTTTAACTTGAAAGCGATATGCTGCAAGATAATGTATTTAACAATATTTGGTGGCAAATATTCAATAAATAGTTTACATCTGTTAAACATTTCTTTACTTGAAAAGGAAGGATGCATATATATGTGTGTATATATGAGCAGAAGACCAAGACAACTTGGTCTAATGTTAAAGATCTTCTATTGGGAGCTTACTAGCAGTTTATCAAATAATAAAGCAACAAGAATTCCTATTTTTTGTCCTTAATCACTTTGGGCAAAATATAGTCAGTTAAAATAGTTATGTTAGTTGTTACATATAAAGAACTGGATATTTTTTCACTGTTTCTAATCTTTAGAGACTTCTGAGAAGAGAGTGCAATCTACAATGTCTTTATACTGTAATGATGCTGTCTGAACTGTGTGACATTGTAGATTTTGACTCTAAGAAATTACTTCTGGTATGCTAGGACCTAATAAGCTTTGCACATTGTCCCCAAAGTAGTCACAATTAATAAAAACTATTCCAGTAGTTGCGTTGAAATTTCATCAGTGTTAATATACACCCTTTAAATATGTATAATTTGTTTCACAACAGAGAAGTTATGAGGAAACTATGTATCTATTATTCATTTTGAATGATTTGGGTATTCAGCTGATAAAAATAAAGGGAAAATCAGGTTTTGTTCATCTTTTATAAAGAAATTATTAAACTAAATCTGTTGACAGTATATTTTGCCTATAATACAATTTAGTTATTTTTGTTCCATTTTTAAAAAATGAATTTTTAAAAATTGTTATTGATAACATAAAATGACCCTCATAAATATGTCAGTATGTGAAAGGAAGCCAACCTGAAAGCATAGATAACTGATTGAACTCTTACAGCCTATGAACATCTTCCTAATTTGATTTGTCTTTCTTCAAAAAGTACAGAATCATTAAACATAAGTAATAATCTTTAGTAATTTTCATCAAAAATATCATTTATTGTTGGAAACTAAGAAGAAAGAGAAGTATGTCGTTTGTGCAGGTGTTTTCTAGCCAGGACTGTCTTCTCCCTTTTACTTTCCTTCCTAGAAGTTGCCGGCCTTGTTTTTTAAGTCTTTATCTGTAGCATATGGCTTCTGCTGCATTGAATCATATGTCCTTAAAGAGGGCCAATTCTGAGGGGCAGTCAGTTCCATAAATTCTTTGAAGCAGCTAGGTTGAGTCGATGCAGCGAGCCAGTGTCCAGGTCTGCAGAGACATGGGAAGAAGCCACTGTCCTCCTGCTTCCTGTGTCAGCTGTTGACAATGCATGGCCTTAGTTCAGTCTCCTAAGAGTTGTATAATTTAATCATCTTCCTTAGAGTTGAACAAAGAGTGAGGTGCTAACAACTGTCAGCTGGGGCTGATAATTTGGTTTATATGTCCTATATGTTCTCTTCACTTACCTTTGCCCATTACCAGAAATAGTGTAATAACCTGCTTCTCCAAACCCCTTTCTTGTTTCCTGGCTTATAAATGATAATGATGCTGCTTATTTTCACACATCCAATGCCCACCCATAGGCTTAAGCAACATACCACAGTACATCTTAGGTGTTGGGTGGCGTGATAATGGGTGAGAAACCAATGTCTGTGCTTTTTAATATTTTTTAACTTTTCATATGGCGATAACTTCAAACTCTCAGGAAACTTTCAGGAATATTAGTAGCAAAAAGGAAAAACTATATCGCTTTTGCTGTCTTATCTGCTTGCCCTGCCTTGCATTGCCTCTGCTCAGGATGATTTTGACTGTCTCACAGCCTCGGTGTTTGTTACAGTTTGTTCCTCACTCCAGGTTTTCTTACGAGATCCAAGTTACACATCCTTGGTCAGAATATCGCACTAGTGGCTGTCATGGGGATGGGATTTGGAGTGAACACGCCTTTCACAGATGATTCTAGTTCTCACCTGCTTATAATGCAGTACATTTCTCCAATGTATAGTATAATCTCTCAGCTAACAATATCTGGGAGGTTTTTAAGTACACGCTAACATCTTGCTCGAGGGATGAACATACATTGATGTTTCTTATTCCAGTCTGGTGTGTCTTTCTACATGGACCGGTCAGCACTGCAGAGTTCCTCTCCCCATCTATTCATTCATCCAGCAATGTTTCCACCCCAATTCAAATGTCACAGATTCACAAGCCTTTGTTGTTGTTTTCCTGGTGGTTAATATCCCATACTTTCGTACTCAGATTATTTTAAATTTGGCAGATACCCCTTCTAGCTGGCTCCTCTGCTCTGTGAATTCTCGTTTCTGTTTGTATATTGACGCGTGTCACTGAAACACCCCTCCCCCAGTAACTAACCTTGCATAGAAAGTATCCCAAGAGCTGTGATCAACAATTTCTCCATAGAACCAGAAGGAAGTTACTAAAAGTTTAAACCTTTTGTTTTCATTGCCTCTAGTCCATTCAACAGACAAACTAGGAAATGCCTACCTACATGAATTCACAACTCCAAATGCAGTTCTTTCTTGTCATCTTCTTTCTGTGTTTCGGTGTCCTTGAAACAATGGTTCTAATCACTTTACTTCTTCATCACTGAACTGTACCTTAGAGAGTCTTAGAATTATCTTATTCACCTCACTAAATAGGAAGATTTGTTCCCTATGAACCTGTGTCCTGCAGCACACATGTGAAGATAAAAGAAAAACTAGCAAGAGGCAGTTTTCTCCTTTTTTCCCCAAGTCCTGAATTGAAAAGCCCATCAGACTTGATGGCAAGAATCATTACTACCTTAGCCATCCCACTGCCAACCTCCTTTGCTGTTTTAAAAATAAATTTCTAAAGTTCCAGAGAACTGTATAGTAGTAGCAGCTGAGTCTTGGAGATGGCTCTTCTAACTCACTGTTGTTCCTCCGAGGACATACTGAACACAGTGCACTCTACGCTTTCTCCTTGTGCCCTAGGCAAAACTAGGAAATAACTCTGTCCCATTCTTCCCTGCTGTGCTTACAGTTAACTAGCAGGGTAAGTTCAAGTACAATTATCTGAAGAGGTTCCGAATGGTGTGTTGATAATCAGTTACAACATGATCATCTAATGTTATGAATGAACAACAACATAAATAAAGTTTGTGGCTTGGCATGGTGAAGCCTGCCTGTAATTTCAGTATTTGGGAAACTGAGGGGAAAAGATCTTGAGTTCATGTTTAGCCTGAACTACATGTTGGGCTCAAGGCCATATTAGGCAATATACAACAAAAGAAGACATAAGAAATGTGATTATTAAGTTCAGAGATGATTTCCAGTTGTCTGGTGAACTATGTAAAACACCATGATAATGATGTAACAGTATATACAGTTTGAGTAAAATTCATTATTGATTGGGCAAAGCCACCATTAGTCTGGGTGGGAAAGGATAGCAAACTTCAATAGGTTGCTCACTTAACAAAAATCTGCTCACTTTTCAGATAGCAGGAGTCAGAAACCAGAGTTCCAATTTGGCAAAGAGAAAAGAGATAATTAGAGCAAGAGAGAAGGCGTTCCATTAGGGTAACTTCGAATAATTGAAATAATCAGCAGATACAGGAAAGGTGTATTTTGAATATAGTTTCTACACAAGACTGATGCTGAGGCCTATAACAATTAAATGGTAAGAGTACATTCTTACCACTGAGTCATTGACATCACAGCTGGGATGTTGCAGAGAAAGGAAGAGACCAGGGTCCCACAATGTCCATCTTTTTTTAATTTATTAGATTTTTTATTTTATTTTATTTATTTTTTTTTCGCTTTGAAGTCTATCCTCTTTTTTCCCATTTTTTTATTGAGAAAAGGAGAAAAAAAAAACAAGTTTCCACCTCCTCCCAGCCTCCCATTTCCCTCCCCCTCCTCCCACCCTTCTCCCCCTCCTCCCACCCTTCTCCCCCTAGATTTTTTTTTAAAAAAAATACCAATCCAAGTTCTCCCTCCCATCCCCCCCCCCCCCCACACACACACCCTTCCACCCTATGCCCATCCACTCCTCAGAGAGGGTAAGCCACATTGCTTTGGGGAAGGTCCAAGGCCTTCCCTACTATATCTAGGCTGAGCAAGGTATACATCCAAAGAGAATAGGTTCCCAAAAGCTAATACATACAGTAGAGATAAGTCCTGGTGCCACTGCCAGTGCCTCCTCAGTCTGCCCCAGCCATGCAACTATCAACCACATTCAGAGGGACTAGTTTGGCCCTATATTTGTTCCTTCCCAGTCCAGCTGGAGTTGGTGAGTTCCCATTAGCTCAGGTAAACTCCCACTGACCCCATTTCCTTGCCATCTCCCATCCCCTCCAGATCCACTCCCTTTCTCCATTAGAAAAGAACATGCCAAAATTAAATACAACAAGATGAAGCAAAAACTATCATATTGAAATAAGACGGCAACCCAACAGGACAAGTCCCATGAGCAGGCATAAGAGTCAGAGACCTAATTGTCCCAGTCAGTTCTATAAAGATACTAAGGTAATAGCTATAATATATATGCAGAGGACCTGGTACAGACCCAAGTAGGACATGTGCTTGCTGCTTCAGTGTCTGTGCTTGTATTCACTCTGCTTGCTTGATTCAGAGGACCGTGCTCTCCCGGAATCCTTCACCCCTTCTGATCGTACACTCTGCCTCTTCCTCAAGATTACCTGAGCTCTGGGGGAAGGGATTTGATAGAGACTTCCAATTTATATTCTCTCTGCATCACATCTATCTGTAGCTCTCTGTATTAGTTCCCATCTTCTGCCAGAGGAAGCCTCTCTATGAGTATAGCAGAATATCATTCAGAATTGTCTTGTGGGTTTATTTTGTTTTGGTTTTTAAAACCAATAGTGTTTGGTTCTACCCTAGATCTGTGGACTGTATAGTCTCTGGTTCTTTATCACTCAAGTGTCAGGTGTGGGTTCCTCGAGGAACGTGCCTTAGATCAAATGAGACCTTAGCTATTCCCACAAGTTCTGTACCACCATTGCCCTGGCATATATGCAGACAGTACAGATTGTAGGTCAAAGTTTTGGGGACCGGGTTGGTGTCCATGTTTTTCTTTTGGTAGCCTGCAGAACACCTGTCCACAATAAGAGACTAGGATTTTGGAGGTAAGGGGTTCCATGCAGGCACAAGCTCAATTTCTCCATGTTCAATGAGTTGTGTGACTGTTGTCCTCAACAATGGGGCCCTGCTTTCAGTTTGCAGAGAGCAGCCTTTTGTCTTAGCAACAGCCTACACTATTTCCATGGGACCTCCTTGTCCAACAACTCAGTTAAATGCAACCTACTTCTGCCACTGAAATCTCTGCCTGGTACAAGAGATGGCTAGTTTTCTAGATCAGATAAACAATTGAATAGACCTATAATCCCCAGGAAAATAGAAAAGCCATTTAAAGTCAAAAAAAAAAAAAAAGACCAACCCAGGCCACACATAACTTCAGTGCAAGAATACTCCAAAATACTTGCAAACAAAATCAAAGAGTGCATCAAAAATGCATTCACTATGACCAAGTAGGCTTTATCCCAGAGATGGAGGGATGGTTCAATATATGAAAATAAGTAAATATAGCCCACCACAAAAACAAATTGTAAGGGAAAAAAAAGACATTATCTCATTAGATGTAGAAAAGAACTATGACAAAATCCAATACTCCTTTGTGATGAAAGTTCTGGAGAGATTAGGGGCACAAGGAACATATAGCCAATATGACATTAAATGGAGAGAAATTCAAAGCAATCCTTCTCAAATCAGGACTAAGACAAGGTTTTCTGCTCTCAATTCAATACAGTACTTAAAGTTTTAACTATAGCAATTATGTAACCAAAGATCCAGGGGATACAAATTAGGAAGAACTCAAATTACTGTTATTTGCAGATAATATAATAGTGTAAATAAGTGACCTTAAAAATCCTCTAAAGAACACTTCAGCAAAGTGCTGGACACAAGATTTACTCAAAACTCAGTAGCCCTCCTATATGCAAACAACAAATGGACTGAGAAAAAAAAATCATGGAAACAATACCTTCCACAGTAGCTTCAAATGAAATAAAGTATCTTGAAGACACTTCAACCAAGCAAGGAAAGACTTATATGACAAAAACTTAAAGTCTTTGAAAAAGGAAATTGGAGAAGGTATCAGAATATGGAATGTTCTCTTATGCTCATGAATTAATAGTATTAACATCATAAAATAGCATTCCTACCAAAAACAATTTACAGATCGAATGCAATCCCTATCAAATTTCCAACACAATTCTTTACAAATCTTGAAAAGACAATTCTCAACTTCATATGGAAACACACACACACACACACACACACACACACACACACACAAAAGAAAAAACCCAGGGTAGCTAAAATAAAAGTGAACTGTGGAGAACCCACCATTCCTGTTTCCAAGTTTTAGTACAAAACTACAGAAATAAACACTGAATGTATTGGTATAAAAAAGAGTCATGCTTGTCAATGGTCAAAGACACAGACATAAATCCAGACACCTATGGATACCTGATTTCTGATAAAGAAGCAAAATTACACACTGGAAAAGAAAAACCATTTTCAGCAAATGGTGCTGGTCAAATTGGATGTCTGCAAGTAGAAGAATACGAACAGATCCATATTTATCACCCTAGACAAAATTTTCCAGGTGAATCAAAGACCTCAACATAAAACCAGACACACTGAAACTGACAGAAAGAAACTGGCAAATAGCCTTGAAGGCACTGTCTCAGGAGATGACTTTCTGAACAAATCTCTGATAGCCTTGAAGGCACTGTCTCAGGAGATGACTTTCTGAACAAAACTCTGATAGCCCAGGGACTAAGATCAACATTAAATGGGACCTAAGGAAACCAAAAATCTGTAAAGCAAAGGACACCATCAATTGGACACAAGGACAGCCTACAGAATGCTAGAAGACATTTTTTTTTTATTAATTCCACATTCAATAGTGGACTAATTTCCAAAATATATAAAGAATCTATTGCGGGGCATTTTGAATTCAAAGTGCAGCAAAGAGAGAGTCAGATAAAAATCTTTGCCATCTTTTTTCAAAAGAGTATTAATGGCATTACTATGGCTTGTTGACATCTTACACTTACTTCCTTAAAGCCCCTCCCAGGTACATTATGTGCAAGGGGTAAGGTTTCAAAACCAGTCTTAGGTAGACTCAGTTTGGTTCACAGAACTGAAGATGCTGCCTGCCATGATGGTGAATTTCAGAATTCTTGGAGGATAAGTATGGTACTAAGACTTGTGCCCCTGAAAACACCAAGCAAAGTAAGTGATGTTGACCATATTGGGAAATTACCATGTGATCCCCACCACTTCAAAAAGAGTGGCACCACCCACAGTGAGTTGGCCCTTCCTGTGAGAATACAGGAAAGACCAGCCAAACGTAGCACTGAGTATAGATTGATGAGTTCTCTAGAACAGAAGATGGCAGTCAAAAGGACCAAACCTAACAACAGCTGAAAATGAAAAAGTGAAGGTCACATACTGATAGTTAACTCCTGCATGCCACCCCAATACAAAAGTAACCCCACCTAGATACAAAGATGTTCCAATTGATGTGTTTTTCTGGGGCCTATTTGGAAATGGATGTTACATTGTAAACTGTGTTTTCCCCAGTCCCTCTGTAGACTGGATCACTACTCTGTTTTATACCCAACAGATGTTCTTATATAAATCATAACTTACCAGGCTTCAGATTTATCTCTACAAAATTTAGAAGCAAATCTTCACTCCCAACTGTTAGCCATTCCTATTCCTCATAGCTAACATCAAATTAAACGGAGAGAAACTCAAAGCCATCCCACTTAAATCAGGAACACGACAAGGCTGTCCACTTTCGCCATACCTCTTCAATATAGTGCTTGAAGTTCTAGCAATAGCAATAAGACAACATAATGGAATCAAGGGGATTCGAATTGGAAAGGAAGAAGTTAAACTTCCGTTATTTGCAGATGATATGATAGTGTACATAAGCGACCCCCAAAACTCCACCAAAGAACTTTTACAGCTGATAAACAGCTTTAGTAATGTGGCAGGATACAAGATCAACTCCAAAAAATCAGTCGCCCTCTTATACACAAAGGATATGGAAGCAGAGAGGGAAATCAGAGAAGCTTCACCATTCACGATAGCCAAAAACACCATAAAATATCTTGGGGGTAAATCTAACCAAGGAAGTGAAAGATCTATTTGACAAGAACTTTAAGGCATTGAAGAAAGAAATTGAAGAGGATACCAAAAAATGGATGGACCTCCCTTGCTCTTGGATTGGGAGGATCAACATAGTAAAAATGGCAATTCTACCAAAGGCAATTTATAGATTCAATGCAATCCCCATCAAGATCCCATCAAAATTCTTCACAGATCTGGAGAGGACAATAATCAACTTTATATGGAAAAACAAAAAACCCAGGATAGCCAAAACAATCTTATACAATAAAGGATCTTCTGGAGGCATTACCATCCCTGACTTCAAACTCTATTACAGAGCTACAGTAATGAAAACAGTGTGGTACTGGCCTAAAAACAGAGAAGTCGACCAATGGAATCGTATAGAAGACCCGGATTTTATCCCACAAACCTATGAACACCTCATTTTTGATAAAGGAGATAAAAGTATACAATGGAAGAAAGAAAGCATCTTCAACAAATGGTGCTGGCACAACTGGATGTCATCCTGTAGAAGAATAAAAATAGACCCTTATCTATCACCGTGCACAAAACCTAAGTCCAAATGGATTAAAGACCTCAATATCAGCCCGAACACACTGAACCTGATAGAAGAGAAAGTGGGAAGTACCCTACAGGAGATGGGCACAGGAGATCGCTTCCTATGTATAACCCCAGAAGCACAGACATTAAGGGCAACATTGAATAAATGGGACCTCCTTAAACGGAGAAGCTTCTGTAAAGCAAAGGACATAGTCACTAAGACACAAAGGCAACCTACTGACTGGGAGAAGATCTTCACCAACCCCACAACAGACAAAGGTCTGATCTCCAAAATATATAGAGAACTCAAGAAACTAGACTTTAAAATGCTAATTAACCCAATTAAAAAATGGGGCACTGAACTGAACAGAGAATTCTCAGCAGAGGAAGTTCAAATGGCCAAAAGACACTTAAAGTCATGCTCAACTTCCTTAGCAATCAGGGAAATGCAAATCAAAACAACTTTGAGATATCATCTTACACCTGTCAGAATGGCTAAAGTCAAAAACACCAAGGATAACCTTTGCTGGAGAGGCTGTGGAGGAACGGGTACCCTCATCCATTGCTGGTGGGAATGCAATCTTGTGCAACCACTGTGGAAGTCAGTGTTTCGGTTTCTCAGGAAATTCGGGATCAACTTACCCCTGGACCCAGCAATACCACTCCTGGGAATATACCCAAGAGATGCTCTATCATATGACAAAAGCATTTGTTCAACTATGTTCATAGCAGTATTATTTGTAATAGCCAGAACCTGGAAACAACCTAGATGCCCTTCAATGGAAGAATGGATGAAGAAAGTATGGAATATATACACGCTAGAGTACTACGCTGCGGTAAAAAACAATGACTTCTCGAATTTTGCATGCAAATGGATGGAAATAGAAAACACTATCCTGAGTGAGGTGTCCCAGACCCAAAAAGATGAAAATGGGATGTACTCGCTCATAATTGGTTTCTAGCCATAAATAAGGGCCACGGAGTCTACAATAGGTGAACCTAAAGAAGCTAAGTAAGAAGGTGAACCCAAGGAAAAACATACAGTTATCCTCTTGGCTAAGGGAAGTAGACCAAATTGCTGGGGAGAAAATTAGGATCTTGGGGGTGGGGTGGGATGGGGGTAAGGGGAGATGGGGAGAGAAAAGGTAGAAGGGAAGGAGGGGGGACTTGGGGAATCAGGAGAATTGGGATAAAGGAAAGGTGGATAGGGGAGCATGGAACCACAATTCTTAGTTAAGGGAGCCACTTTAGGGTGGGCAAGAGATTTGACCCTAGAGGGGCTCCCAAGTGCCCAAGATGAGGTTCCCAGTTAGTTCCTTGGGCAGCTGAGGATTGGGAATCTGAAATGACCCTATCCTAGAGCAATACTGACGAATATCTTGCATATCATCATAGAACCTTCATCTGGTGATGGATGGAGACAGAGACAGAGACCCACACTGGAGCACTGGACTGAGCTCCCAAGGTCCCAATGAGGAGCAGAAGGAGGGAGAACGTGAGCAAAGAAGTCGGGACCACGAGGCGTGCACCCACCCACTGAGACAGTGGAGCTGATCTACTGGGAGCTCACCAAGGCCAGCTGGACTGTGACCGAAAAAGCATGGGATAAAACTGGACTCTCTGAACATGGCGAACAATGAGGGCTGATGAGACGCCAAGGACAATGGCACGGGGTTTTGATCCTACTTAATGAGCTGGCTTTGTGGAAGCCTAGCCAGTTTGGATGTTCACCTTCCTAGATATGGACGGAGGGGGGAGGACCTAGGACTTACCACAGGGCAGGGAACCGGGACTGCTCTGTGGACTGGAGAGGGAGGGGGAGAGGAGTGGGGGGAGGGGAAGAAGGATGGGAGGAGGGGGAGGGAAATGGGAGGCTGGGAGGAGGTGGAAACTTGTTTTTTGTTTATTTTTTTCTTCTTTTCTTAATAAAAAAAATCTGTTAAAAAATTATATTTGTGAGCATAAGAATACTGTATTTCTTTATAATACTTTCAAACTCGTGCACCCTTGTATGTTGCACATTCCTGCACATTCCCCTCCCTTACTCTGTATGCTGGCTTCAACTGGTCCACTCCCTGCCCCCATACAGATCTTTCTGTTTTAGAGAAACTACCCTCAATAGTGTCTTCACTTCTTTCTATTCATTCTGCCCTCTCGGAGAAGATGGGCTGTCGGGAGCAGTGGGACCGTTCTGCCAGGCTGATCCCAGAGAAAACAGCCATATATTATGCAGTCTCATTTGTACATTTTAAGACTGAGGCAGGTGTGTTAATAATGGAAACTGACAACTCTGCAAGGCATGCCGACAAGCTGGAGACCTCGAGTGGGCTCCATCTATAGCTAAACGTCTCAGGCCTAGGAGAGGCTGTGCTTTAATTTGTGTCCAAAGACTATCATGCCCAAGACTCAAAACGAACCAAAGTCTCAGCCCAATCCATTGTCGTGTTCAAAACTATGAGCACCATATAGGCATCCTCCTGAATATTAACCTTCAGCAAGCGATGAAAGGAGACAGAGACAGAGACCCACATTGGAGTACAGGACTGAAATCTCAAGGTCCAAATCAGGAGCAGAAGGAGAGAGAGCATGAGCAAGGAACTCAGGACCACAAGGGGTGCACCCACACACTGAGACAATGGGGATGTTCTACTGGGAACTCACCAAGACCAGCTGGCCGGGGTCTGGAAAAGTCTGGGATAAAACCAGACTCTCTGAACATAGCGGACAATGAGGACTACTGAGAACTCAAGAACAATGGCAATGGGTTTCTGATCCTACTGCATGCACTGGCTTTGTGGGAGCCTAGGCAGTTTGGATGCTCAACTTACTAGACCTGGATGGAGGTGGGGGTTCCTTGGACTTCTCACAGGACAGGGAACCCTGATTGCTTTTCGGGCTGAGCGGGGGGGGGGGGGGGGGGTGGGGGGGGGGGGGGGGGGGGTGGACGACTTAGTTGGGGGAGGGAAATGGGAGGCGGTGGAGGGGAAGAGACAGAAATCTTTAATAAATAAATAAATTAAAAAAATGGTGATGTAAAAAAAAAGAATAAAACTTGTGAGCCAGGCAAAAAAAACAAAAAACAAACAAACAAAAAAAAAAAACTATGAGCACGAGCATGTGCCGGCACTCAGTGGAGGGAGAGCTCTTTCCTTTCATTGCAGTTTAACAGGACAGGTTGGGCCCATGCTAATTATGCAGACAGCCTGCTGTCTTCAGTCTACTGAACCGAAGTTAGATCTCATATGGGCACAGAAACACCACGAATTATTGGGACACCCTCTGAAATAGTTGACATATGTACTTATTAGTTGTTTGTCATCTTGGCACAAGCTAGAGTCACCTAAGAAGAGATCTCAATTGAAAAACTGCCCCCAATGAATTGCCCTGTAGGCAAGTCTGGGTGGGCATTCTCTTGATAAATAATTGAAATAGGAAGGGCCAACTCACTGTGGGTGGTGCCATCTTTGGGCTGGTCTGACAAAGCAAGCTACTGGAAGTCATTAAGCAACATTCCTTCATGGTCTCTGCTTCAGTTTCTGTCTCCAGGTTCCTACCCTGAATTCCTGCTTTAGGTTTTCTCAACAATGGAGGAGAATCAGTGGTCTCAATTTCCAATAAAAAGAAATAGGCTAACAGAATAGACATGAAAACAGGATCCATCATTCTGCTGCATACAGGAAACACATTCCAAAACTAAAGATAGATATTACCTCACAATGAAGGGTTAGAAAAAGATTTTCCAAGCAAATAGACCTCAGAAGCAAGCTAATGTACCTATAATAATACATAACAAAATAGACTTCAAACTAAAATTAATCAAAAGAGATAGAGAAGGACATTTCATACTTATCAAAGGGAAAAAAATCCACTGAGAAGACTTTACAATTCTTAAACATCTATACTCCAAATTCTGAGCACCCACATTTGTAAAAGAAACATTACTAAAGCTTAAATCACTTATCAAACCTCTCACATCTATTGTGGGTGATTTCAATACCCCACTCTCACAAATGGACAGTCATTGAGTTAAAAACTAAACAGAGAAATAAGGGATCTAATAGGCATTACGACACAAATGGACCCAACAGATAGCTACAGAATATTCCACACAAAGAACATACCTTCCAGCACCTAATGGAACATCCTCCAAAAATTGACCATATTCTCAGTCACAAAGAAATTCTCAACAGAGAGAAAAAATTTAAAATAACTCTCTGTAGCTTATCAGACCATTATGGATTAAAGCAGAATTAGACTAACAACAGAAACACCGGACAGTCTACAAAATCCTAGAAACTGAACAACTCTTAACTAGTCACCATTGGTTCAAAAAAGAAACAAAGAAATTAAAGACTTCCTAGAATTCAAAGAAAATGAATGCACAACACACTCAAACTTATGGAACACTATGGAGGCTGTGCTAAGTGTCGAATGCCTTCGTAAAGAAAGTGGAGCCATCTCATACTAGCAACAGAATAACAGACAACAATAAAATAAATCTTCCCATGTGTAATCTGTACGATGGGTTAATTAGAGTTTTAATGTCTAGTTTCTTCAGTGAGGTTGCCCTCACTCCCTTCAGCTTGGTGTCCATTGATGCTGCAATGACTATGGGCCATATCCTCAAAATTTAATTTCTCTATTTTATTAATTAAAAAATGTAAATCCCTAGAAGAAATTGTGTAAAACAGAAGAATAGTCTGATATACATATGTGCAAATTATTAATATTTTGCCATCTCTTACTATTGGATTTGCTGAAATTATTTTAAGTATCACAACCTTTATTCTAAAACATTACAATACGTGTGTGTGTGTGTGTATGTGTGTGTGTGTGTGTGTGTTTCCCAGTCTTAACCTAGTCTTCCCCATACCCTTTAAGCAGTCAACCCAGACTCTCAAACTGGGATTCCCAGCTACATGTCTTCAGTCTTAAGCTTTCTTCAAGTTTTTGTATCACTGACTTTCTCAAAGACAAAGAATGTGTTATGGAGTTCCATCTGTCTCTTTATCACTTCATGTTTAGTTTCCATTATATATATTATTTATTATCATTAATTATTTCATACACATTAACAATGGATTTTGATCCTGTCAATCACCCACTTCCCTTTCAACACCTCCAAAGCCTGCCTCCTACCACACTGTATCAAAGTTCAGTTATATTTTTCATAAACCATTGAATTTGTTCAGTGGATCATTTCGTGGATGGGTCTAGAGCTGCCCACTGGAGTTTGAAAAAAACCAGCAGGGGCCACTTCCCTGAAGAAAACTGACTCTTTCCTAACTTAAAAACCTTCAGATCCTTAGCTAGGGGTAGGGCTTTGTGAGCCCCTCCCTATATATGCTGGGACTTAGAATGGCCTGGGCAGATCTTATATATTATATATTATGACTCATGGATTCAGTGGTCCTATCATGTCCAAAAGACACTGTTTTGCAGCACTCCTCTTACATTTTCCCCTTCTCAGTTAAGTGTTACCCCAGTTATTGAGGATGTGATGTTAGGTAACTCCACGTGCATCACATTAGAAGACATATAATGTCAGTTTACCTCATCATTAGTGGGGTTAACTTTGGTAACTCCTGTTAGTGCAACGCACGGCCTCTGCTGGAATTGTAAGCAGTCTGTTGGGGAGCTACTTTGAGGTGATACAAATATTTTATTTCCTGAGAAAACATCATCATCCATTGATAACCATCCTTTTCCTGGTTCAATGATTACTAGAGGCGTTTGTAAAATAGTGACTTCCTAACTCAATACTTTCCTCTAATAAAATGCTCACAGAAACCAAAGCAAGGGGTACAGCTCTGAGATGCAGTGCTTGTCTATAAGAGAGTGTACTTTGTTCTTGAGGCATGCATGGTAGAGCGGTTAGGCTAAGGCCATAGTATCTGTTTTATTCTTCTGTTCTTCTTTTTTACGTAGAAAAGATGGTTTCCTCAGCTTGACCTTCTTTCTTCTAGTTTTGATCTAGCTACCTAATCATCACTGGAGTGCTGCCATAGGGAAAACTCACTCAATGTATCTTCCTTTCTTAATCTTGCAACTGCAGGCTAAGCGCCCCTGTGTACTCCTCCTTGGACAGAACCTCACTGTGTTCTTGTAAAAATGTACAGCAATTCCTAGCTTATCTCACTTGGTAGACTGTACCTCTCATGCAAGCAAAGGTCAGCTTATCTAATGAATGTTCAATCAATGCCTAAGGAAGTGAGTGGCTGATGATAATCAAATAATCAAATGCATGCAAATTGCCTTCCTCTGAGAGAATCCATTTACTACATACAAGCAAGTGCTAAAATCCCACCGTTCTTCCAACACCAGAAGCAGGTAGTGCGGCTGACATAGCAGATGTTTGAGTGACAGATTCATGCTTGGCGTATGTTATGATCTCATCCACCATCTTTAAAAAGTCCTGGTGCTGAAAAGTTATATTTTCTTTATGCTTCAGGGGTGCATGCAATGCCATTGCATGGAACATAGTGGCTTTTCGTATCAGACAGAGCTTATTACATTCCTGAGCTTCCTCCTCCAAGATTTATAATGTAAGTGTTTGTAGGAACCTTAGTGATCCTGCGATTTTATTCTTTCATTTTCAACAAGAAAATTCTGATGCTAGAAATATTAAGTGATTCCCTTAAGGTCCTGCAGTTGGTTACTGTCAGATCTGTGTATTTCTCACGTAATTAAAGAGTTACCTCATCTTCCTAAAATTAATATCCCACTTGGTAAGTCTATAAGGAACATATCTCTCCTTCTAAATTTTATCGAAAGATGGATGAGTTTCCTGCAGCACTAACTGCTGCCCCCATCTGCAGTGGAGATGAAAATGTCATTAGCTCTCCAGTCTTTGGCTCTGAACATGGATATCTCCCTACCTAACTCCGGATTGTATTTTGAAGGTTTTCCCCCAAAGAATCTCATATTTCTTCAGACAGGGTGAAGAGTTTATCTTGAAAAGTAGACAGCTAAAATGCATTGAATAATTGAGATGCATTTTCTGTGGCAGCATTTGGCTGAAGCAGTGATTGCAAAGCACCATCTGCGTTTCCGAAGATGACTTCTCTGGGTGCACTCCCAACAGTTTGTTTTCAGGTGGGTTTCCAATATTAATTTTACAGTTGCTGTTGTGGCTGTGAAGAAATAGAGCCCTGATCTTCTGGGCATTTAATTAGAAGCACTGTGTTCAGGAGCACCATGTGCTGGGGGAAGTGTTTATTGTGGTGGTTTTTCCCTCCTGAGACTGTAACTTTCAATCTTTTAAAATGCAGTTTGCTTCAGAACTTTGATTTTTTTTACAAGTTTTGAATTCCATGTTATTACCCCCTTCTTCTTTTCTCTTTTACACAGAATTTCTTGCCATAAACAAAGGTGAAATGGCTGCATTTTTCACATGAGTGTGAGCTGATGTGATTTTCTCTCTTCTTTGTTTTTATAGTAAGTGGAGAGGAAAAGAAGAAAACAGAAAACAGAGGGCATAAAACAAAGGACATGAAATAGATTTAAAGGATATATTTAATGGCAATTTACTGCTTTTTCTATAACATTTTATACTAAATTTTTCATTCAGCAAATAACCGTTCTGCTTGTGTGTGTATATACATGCTTGTATATGGTGTGTGTTTATGTTTTTCGATCTGTCCCTATCTATAAAATGTATCATTTCTATTTCAGCATGTTTTCACTTAAGTGTACTCAATATAGTGAGCCGATGTGGAATTAGAACGCACTTCCAATATAGAATGAAATTTGTAATTATAAATACGAAAGAATATCTGATTTGGGTGATTTGTGTGTTCCCGGAATTCAACAGGGTTACACTCAATTTCACTATAGTTATAATATACTAAATATCTTGTTTTTAAAAATTTTAGACAGGGAAAAAAGAATGTAAGAGCCAAATCCCAGGGAAGAGGTCTATGAACAACTGTCTTATGGGTATGGCATGGCCAGGGTGCTCAATAACTTCCCGCAGCTGTGGTTGCCTGCATAGACCTTGTATAAATCTGCACCAGGAAACAGTTGTTGATGGGGAAAAGGCTTATGGGGCTACATCCCACCTAGGGAAGCTACCAGCAATCCAGGGCTGCTGCAGACGAGGAAAATCATTGTCTTCAGTTCCGTAGCTCCCGGTGAGTTAGTGATGCATGCTCCAGTGGACAGTTTCACACAAATGCCGCGTGAGAGACCCGGGTGAAATCCAGTAGCTTACAAAGCAAAAGCAAAAACGAAAAGAAAAGACGTAAAAGTGGGATTTCTTTGCTGGAAAATGGTTGGGGATTGGTGTTGTGAGAGAGAGATAGGAGAGATTAGAGGGATGAGTGTGCCTGGACTGTATTATATGCCAAAGAATACATCAGCTTTTAATAATTATTCCTTAGTACCAAGCAGACCATATCTTAGTAAAAACTGCTGCAATGGCCATTAGCTCTGCCTAATGTTAAAGATGAAGATGATTTTACAAAATGATGAGTCCTTTCACCCTCATACCTCTCATCATTAAATTTCATGACAATATTGAAATATTGATATGGCATATCTCTCCCGGATAGCTTTAGACATTAGACCTTCCTAGAAGCAATAAAAGTGGTTACAGAATCACAATGTAGACATGGCATGCCCTGATGTGACTAAATTAGTACATTCTGGCATGCAATTGCAATGTTCCAGTCCTCTACAAAATCCTACCGCATCTCCGCAAGGTTTCAGGACGATGCCTTTTCTATGCTGTCGTTAACTTACGTGCATAGCGTGTTTAGAGTATACATTTCAATTTTCACTATAATATTCCATTTAAGCTGAGAAAATGGTTCTGTGCGTTAAACAGTATTACTGTCCTCATTTTCTTCAACCTGCCTGTGATTATAGGATTGAAAGTGAGAGCTAAGACTTGAGCGTGACCTGACTCTGAATTCTATGCACCTTCTCTTGCATTGTCCAGCATCTACTTTCATGTTTCCTTACTTTTTGTACATCTTAGCTCCTAAACTGGAAGGGAATTTGCTGTAACTTTTAACAGGTTACTCTTTCTGGGGATTTAGAGAAGGAAGTACATGTACAAGTCTAGTTTGGGATTCCATCTTGTCCTGGTGTTTCTTTGTTATATGGCTCATATCTATGTGCGCCTCAGTTTCTTCATTAAAATCTAGTGGCAGTTATACTGCACATAGCACAGGGCTTGCAAGAGAACAGAATGTGTTATCTATGGAATGTTCTTAGTATTGACTGCACTGGTTCTAGTATGGCACGCAATTTGAGGTTGTGTGGACTGGGATGGCAAAAAGATAAAACACTAAGTATCTTGCAAAGATATCATTGGGCTTACTCCTCAACTTTCTGAGAATGTGGTACGAATCCTTCTGGAGGTGTGTTTTTAAATTCTGTCAAGAAGACAGAATCTATGCGCAGTCAAGACCAACCATCAAAAGGACAGACTCTCAAATATTGTTTGCCTTTTAATACGATTATGACTCTTTTACGACTCAGTGAGATCTGTTTGCAGGGCCCCTTGTAGATTAGTTTTGCTTTTGCTCATGCTGTTCAAGAATTAGCACACATCACTGCGCTATTGATCAGCTTTTGGAAGGGCATTGTAAGGACACAGGCATTCCTGAGGTAAAGTCTTGTTCTCAAGGTGTTACTCTAGTAGGAAGGAAAGACACAGACAGATATGCTATGATACAGAAAAGCACAATTATGGCTAAATTACAAAAGTAAAAGAAAACGCTGTGTTTGCAGAATAGACAGAACAATTAATTGTACCCGGAAGATGATGAGAAAAGGAGTAAGAAACTAATTTTTACCCAGGGCTAAAAAGATGCTGAAGTTAACCTTGTGGTCCACCCCAGGCTCTGGGAAGAAGCTGGTTTTAATTGTTTGGTCAGTGGGGCCATGTTGGGAAGGCATTCAGGAGACAATAGGATAGTGGCCTTATACCTCTCTCCTCTTCTGACTCAGAGAAGCTGCAGCTTTGACTTGGTATGGTTTCCAATGAGGAGACAGAAAGAGAATTCTAAGTGAGAGTAAAGAAAGTCAGATGTAACTCCAGTTCAATAAAAGGGGCAACAAAGGGCAAGAAAGATAGAGGGACAGAAATTCACCTCACGGCCGAGTAATTGCGGGAGGGGAAAAGCAAAGGGATTTGGGTATGGGCTGGAGTGATGGAGGAAGGTCATTGGTCAATAAAGAAACTGCTTGGCCCTGTGGGTGGAGTAAACAGAACAGAACGCTGGGAGGAAGAGGAAGTGAGCTCAGAGTCTCGATAGCTCTGCTCTCTGGAGCAGACGCCTGAGAGAGATGCCATGCCCCGACCCAGGATGGACATAGGCTAGAATCTTCCTGGTAAGCGCACCTTGGGGTGCCATACACAGATGATTAGAAATGGGCTAAATTAATATGTGAGAATTAGCCTAGAAGAGAATGGGCCAAGCAGTGTTTAAAAGAATACAGTGTCCGTGTAATTATTTCGGGGCATAAGCTAGCCGGGCAGGCGGCTGGGGTGTTGGGGATGCAGCCCCGCCACCGCCCTTATTACTTCACTGGAGTGTAGAGATAAAGCCACAGATAGGGTATCTGCTGAGTAGAAAAAGTCATTAAGACCCAAGATTGCAAAGGAAGTAAAGACAGGTGGGTGTGTTGGCCCATTTGACCCTTGGATGCTCTACTGTGCTGATTTAAATTGGCCTATCCCTAAAGGAGAAGTGAGCTTTAATTAATTTATAAGTCTTTTGCCTTAGCTTTATATCAATGCTGGGCACATAGACTTCATCCTGATTTTCCTTATAGAACTGTAATTGATTCACAGAAGATGGCAAAGGAGGTCAAGTTCAACCATCAAGAGCCTGGTTATGGATTTTACAGGACTACAAAAATGTAACCTGAAAATTACCCATATGACCATAATGAATATTAGATCTATTAAGACTTTATTATCAAGAATGATTTCTGTTGCCATAATTTTCCAGAAAGGCAACTGTGTGAATTGATTAGTTCCTAGCACAATTAGTTGCTCATTACACATTCCTGTCTCACTAATGAGAACATTTACAGATACATCTTTATGGAAGCTAAGTAGGCCAGGCAGCTTAATGGTCTTAGAATAATCAGGGAATTTTGCATTATCACCAGTAGGACACCTGCCTCTTCCGATCTGGCTTTATAGATGCCTTTTCTATTCCCTCTTCCTCCTTTACTAGTGTATGTTACTGAACAAAGCTCAACTTTATAGAATACCACTAGAAAATATTTTGCAAACACACATGGGACTGATCTAACTGAAACAAACCACTGGAACTTATCTAATAAAATGGTAAGAAGACAAAATTTGTCCCTATGTAAGAGAACTTAGCAGCATACATGATTGTAGTCTTAAAAATGCTTTCCTAATTTGTAATAGAGCCTAATCCAGGAAAGACAGGTGTTGTTGCTGAGGGGATGATTCCATTAATCAAGTGCTTGCTTTACAAGCCCGAGGACTCATGTTTGACCCTCAGAACCTACACACAAACTGGGCATGGTGGCACAGTCTTGCCATTTCAGCAGTGATAGATGGAGCCAGGAAACAGAAAGATCTCTAGATCATGCTGGTCAACTAAATAACCCTGTTTGGGAAGACCAACCCAAGGAGAGATTCTGACTTAATAAAACAAAAGGAAAGAAATAGGTGGCGGGCAGTTGATGCAGGACCCTGAAATATCCCTTTGTTTCTACATGTGCTCACATACATGTACACCCACACAGATATGAGCATTCACAAACACACAAATAAGAGATAAACTTGTCAGCTCTTCCATCTGCCCTTCTGCATCTATGATACATTATCTATAATCTGTAATACCATCTTTTCTCTGCACCTATGTCTTTCTGAACATAGCACTGTAAGCAGCAAGAGGTTAGATCTGTTTTGAAAGACAAGATAGACAGATAATTGCTGCATTAAACTGTAAGCCTCACAAAATCAGACACTAAGTCCAAATAATTCTTATAGATTTTTGAACATATAATAGGTGAGTGAGTAGATAGATGCATGAGTGAAATTATGTTGTTTTTCTTTTAGTAAGCTGTCGCCGAATGCTTGCAGAAAGTCTCCTCTGTGCTGTGGGAGAGGCTCTCAGCATCACCATGCACTGTGGAGCTCCTAGATGCTTGGAACAGGATCAGAACTCATGGAAGCCTTTCTGCCAGGTTCTCATTTCAACAAGATGAAAATAAGGTGCAAAATGACCACCTGAGTCACGAGGATTGATGCGGGAAAGCCCCTCTGCTGTGGTCCACATCTTACTCCTCCATATTGTTGCACCGCTCACACGATGGGAATAATGATAGTACATGCTTCGTAAAGTGGTTTGGAGTCCAAATAAAAGAAGGAACAGAAATTTCCAAGTGTAGTTCCTGGAAAATGGAACATGACAACTACCCCCTCCAAAAAAAGTTACGAACAACACTAAAAACACCAAAACAAAAACAGAACACCATCAAACAAGCACCAGTTACTTCCTCCTCTCCCCTTTTCTCCTTTCCATGTTTATTAGCCGAACTGGGGGTGGTACAGATAGATACAGTGATGCTGTTAAACTACCACTGTATTTTAAGTGATGATATTTGTTTCCCTTCCTTTTCTAGTTTTAATGAGCTGAAACCTTTCCTGAGTTACCCTTACAATGTGTACATAAAGATTATGACAAAGTGACTATAAGGAGCAGACCTTTATTAAATCAAAATAAGACATTTTGTGAGCAGAAAATATAAAGTTCTTTAATGTCAGGTTCTCTTTTTTGGCTAACTGTATACACAGGCTTCACAGAAAATACACTTTTCAAAGTTGTCTTTAAATATTAGAGGGTGTACCTTAACTTAAAAAGAGTAATGTGAGTTATTCTTCTAAAACATAACTTAAAGATGACTTTAAACATTAAAACCTTCAAGTCAGTCATTGGTCAGGCACAGGGAGGAAAAAGGAAAGTCAGTTGGCTTGATATTGGTTGCCAGGAAACACACAAAAGCACCAGGATAGAGCAAACAAACAACTTCACATTAGCTGGGGAGGTGGCCTTTGGGGGCATGCACACCACCAGGTGAAGGGAAAAATGATTTTGTTCCAATATTTTGCTTCATAATTATATAGTAGGAACTTTAATTTAAAATTCTTTTCTAAGTTGGGCTCCTCTCCAAAGGAGCCGATTGAAGGAACCAACAGCAGCAACAAAAGAAATAAACACAGAGTTTTAGGATGCTGAGAAAGGGTGAAGTTATTCGGAGTCATCCTGATGCTGCACTTGAGTTAAACATGGGGCCACAGGTGGAGCCAACATGCCTTGAGAAGACAGAGGACATTTCTGTGAGTGAAGACTACAGCCTCCTTGAAAACCAGCTCCGTGTGGAGGATTTTGTGAAGATGCAGCAGGTCTTTGAGGTGAGTGTTTATCTGACTGACCAGAGGATGTGGGCTGTTTACAAGGGACAATACTATGAAACACGCACTTTTGGTTAAAAATACTGGAATCGCATGTCTGAGAGGTAACCGAGTTAACAGTATCAGTAACATATAAAGACCTGAATCTGATACCTAGCACCCATGTGACAAGCTAGATGTACAGGCACTCACTCATAATCTCAGTGCTGGGGAAGTGGAAGCAAAGAGTTCTCCTGGGCTTCACTGACCATCCATCCTGCAGAGTCAGTGAGCCAGCCATTTCCAGTGAGTGCCCCATCTCAAAATACATCATGGATGTTCCCTCTGATGCTTGAGACTGATTCCACACATTTGCATGCAATAACACACACACACACACACACACACACACACACACACACACACACACGTTTCAGTATATTTAATAGTCAAAGCAGGGACTTGAGAATGGTCAGGAGCTCAGGCTTAACATCAAGTCCTTGCAGCATTATCTTTCAGTTCTCTGGGACAAAAACTAACAATTAATTTGAATTTGATGCACAAAAATATGATCACTATCAAAGAGTACAATGTATTATTGTATTTTTCTTAGAAATTAATACATTTTGCCAGAAAGTAAAACTTATGAATATGAACAGGGAAAGTCAGATGATTAAATTAATCCCCTGGTAAATAAATGCCCTTGCAATCATTAAGAAAGTCATAAGAATGAGGAAAATGCAAATACATGTATCCAGTTTGTGAAGATTCTTTTCTGCCACCCTCTGAGTGACACAGCCCCCTTTAAATCCGATATGGGTACTGTGTTGGTCTGCAAATCTACGACAAGAGACCTACTTTCCAGGCCTCGTGTTCTCCTCTGGGGAATGCCAGTCAAGGCAAACAGAGGATTTTGTTCTCATTCTATGTAGAAAATAAAACACATGATAACCACAACTGAATAATTTCCTCCTCCTTATCTTAGCTAATTAATTTGGAATTCTGCAACTATATATATGAATAGCATACTTCAAAGTGAAATTTAAGTTTCCAGTGCAGGTAGGAATACTGTCATTCAGTGCTGTGGAATTTAGACAGACATAAACTTGTATACTTTCTGCTTAATTACACTTGCTAAGATGTGACCTCAGGCCCCCATGAACTCTTCTCTGGGGGTGTTTGAAATGTCTGTATTAATTGGAAGCAGACATATAATGCTTTGGAATTCAGTCTTAAAGCTAATAAAACATGAAATCTAGCAATTATACTGAACTATAATTGGCATCTATTTTTAACCTTTACCTATCACAAAGTGATATCCAGATGTGGTAACTGGAGAGATGGCTTAATAGTCAAGAGTGCTTTGTAAAGTTCTATCAGAGGACCTGAGTTCAGTTCCATGTCAGGCAGCTCATATCCTATTGTGACTCTAGCTCCAGAAGCATTAATGACTCTGACCCCTGTGGGCACACACACACACACACACACACACACACACACACACACACAGAGAGAGAGAGAGAGAGAGAGAGAGAGAGAGAGAGAGAGAGAATGAGAGAATGAATTTTAAAAAGACATTTGCTGTGGAAAATCTACTTGGCATTGCTTTATATAATAATTCAGATTCTACACATATAAATACCAATTATTCCTGGATAACAAAAATCTATCATATTTAGTAACACTGAACATACTGCATTTCATTATTTTAATCTTTATGTATTTGCTATTCATCTAATCCATTTGTCTGAGAGATTTCAATGTGTCTCATGCCCACTGCCCCAGATAAATTTGGCATGTTTTGAGAGTCACTGCAAACATTTTGACAGCTTGAGGACAATCAAGAAAATATAACAGTGGATTATGATAGCTTTGGCTCCAGAATGAACAGAAATGTGGCAGTTTTGTTTTGATGCTGAGAACACAAAGGGTTTGAACGCTGGGGTCTATGGGAGCTAAGGTGTTAGAAAGTAGATGTGTCCGAGAAATGCTCCTGATGTTGGGACTGGGCATCATTTGAAACACATCAGTCTTGGATGAACCCAAACCACTCTTCAACCTCCAAGGGAAGTTTGCTGGTGTGACATTGAATCTTCAAATGGCTGACCATTTATTTTGAAATTTCAAGATGAAGAAACAAGAGTGAGTGAATGTAACTGAAAGGGAAAGAAGATGTTGTTCCAAGCTCCCACAATCCTTGATAATCTATGATAGTTTACCCTTTAAAATGTG
This sequence comes from Microtus oregoni, assembly GCF_018167655.1. NCBI lineage: Eukaryota > Metazoa > Chordata > Mammalia > Rodentia > Cricetidae > Microtus > Microtus oregoni. The sequence continues at coordinate 8,511,391 of NW_024543069.1, forward strand.
CGGGAAAAGACAAGAAGTTCATCTTTCACACTCTCAGCAGACAGGATGGACCCACACCCGATGGCAGGCACACAACCAAGGCTGATGTCAAGCATTGTTGGACTCTAGTGTCCAAACAATGAGGAGGAGTCACCCCCAGAAACCACCTCACACACCACAGCTGATGCAAAAGCATGAGGATTTTATTAATTATGTCATGGCAGGGTCCCCCAGCCGAGGGACCCTGAATAGCGGGTATAGTCTACTTTTAAAAGGGGCCACAGAAGCAAGGGGGGTTGTTCTTTGACTATTCTGATTGGCTTATTCGAAAGGGCTATTACCAATAATTGGCTGGAGAGCTGTTGCCAGATCAGATGAGGTAAGAGGTCATTTTGACCCCATTTCCCAGGGGACTGAACCAAAACATACGTATATGGGTAATTGTTCAGGAACTGAGTACATGCGAGTGTAGCTGTTAGGTCCTTGGTTCCCAGGGGAGGAGGGGAAGCACTATGGCACAGAGGCTGAGAGGATTCAGAATTGTCAGAAATGGCTTCAGAATTGTCTTAAAGTCTTACAGCACAGAGAAGGGCCAATGCAGAGAGGCTTCGCCAGAACCCATCTCACCACAGAGGGAGTGGCTCCCCAACACAGCTGCAGCACAGTACCCTAAAGAGTGGTGGACGAGGCCCATTCATGGAACAGTCTTAGAAACATCAGGCTCTGGGACTGACTCTGTATTAAGTTTTGTTTGTTTGTTTTGTTTTTTTGTAAAGACTGCTTATTTGAGTCTGTAGAGTTATTAGGCATTGGTTTACATCCAGCTCCTTAAAAACAGGCAGTGTTTAAATAAAAAACAGAGACTGGAGGCATACTCTGTGGAGGAGAGCATTTGTATTACATATTCAAGGACCTTGGGTGGGTCACCAGCACTAGATGGAAAATATCGCGATAAGAACCAGCCTCCGCTGGGCGGCGGTGTCGCATTCCTTTAATCCCAGTGCGTGGGAGGCAGAATCAGGAGGATCTCTGTGAGTTCGAGGTCAGCCTGACCTACAATAGCTAGTTCCAGGACAGCTAGAGCTGTTACACAGAGAAACCCTGTCTCAAACAAACAAACAAACATGCCTCCATTTATCCTGGTACTGGGGAAGTTTACATAAGAGCTCCTCCAGCTCAGTGCAAGCTTGAGAACAGAGTGAAGGCCTTTCTCTAAAACAAAATCAGAGCCAGAAAGATGGTTTAACAAGCACTTGCCTGGAAACTCTGTCAGACCTGAACTTGATCCCAGAGACTCATGGAAAGCACACAGAAAGAACCAATCCACAGTGTTGTCCTCTGACCTCCATGTGTGCACTATGGTATATGCCACCCATATGCGTGTGTGTGTGCGTGTGTGTGTGTGATGTATAATAAATAAAACTTTAAAAATGAAACAGAAAGAAAAGTATAACTTGTTGTCTTTAGATTGGCAGTGAGGTTCTGAGGAAACTCATGAGCCTGGGGACATGAGTTTGATCCCTAGCACCTGGACAACAGCTGGGCACAGCAAAGCACAGCTTTAATACCAACACTGGGGAAATGGAAACAGGGCTCCCTGGACAGCCGTTCTAGTTGAATAAGTGTTTCAGGTTCAGTGATATACCCTGTCTTAAGAAGCAAGGTGGAACACTGTTGAGGAAAACATTGGATTTCTGGCCTTTACATGCAAGGGCACAAAAGTGCACGAGCAACTGAAAACACACACACACACACACACACACACACACACACGAGTATGTATTAAGCCTGTATAAATGGGCATTACACATTTTACATCAATCTCTACATGAAATATCTTACACCATATTATTATTTAGTTGTTGTAGTAACATTCAGGAACAAAGTGAGTCCTTATGCCCATTATACATTGAGTTAAAATTATCACATTATACATGAGTTAAAATTATCACAGTGTCTGAGAGTCACAAATCAAACCTGCTGGGCAGTTTTGCCACTTACAATGTTACTATGAAAACCAGTATCACTGAGTCTCATTTTCCTTTAATCTATCATGGAGAAATAGGAGTTTTGTTAAAAGTAAGCGGGGTATAATTACTAAGACCAGTGTTTGCCTTGCAGGAGAAGTTCTCAATGAACACAAGCTGTCATACATTTGATTAGTGGAGACTGAGCCACATAACATCTAACATTGTCTTGATTCTAGCTCAGGTTTCCTAAAGAAAGTAATGTTTCTGAATGACACACCATAATTTTTCTGTATTCTTCTCATTTGTGATATGAAGCGAGAGTTACTCAGGTGAATCTTCACAGAGAGTAGAAAGGCATCATTTCCTCTTATTCCACATTTCTATGTGCAGACAAAGGGATTTAATTGATGTCTTGATCCTTTTTTGGAGTAAAGAAGGTGAAGGGCTAGAGGGACTACAAGGGAACTGAGGGTTTCATTTTCTTTCAAGTGATGGTGTCAAAGGGCCACGCAGCAGCTGGATGGGAGTGAAGCAGTGATTATTTATAGAACTGGGAAATGCTACCATTCCAACTTTCCAGCAGAGCTTCCAAAGCTCAGAGAAATGACACAGTCTCTAGATTCTTATATTATTCTGATAGCAACCATATTTTACATTTTCTTTAGAATTTCAAAAGTCAGCCATTGCGTGAGAAGGAGTGGCTGTGGCTGCTCGTTCTATAGGAATGGTGAGAGGTGGAGATTATAGTCCAAGGGAAATGAGATTTTTTTTGAAGCTCCCATGCAAGTGCCCAAACAGTTCTTTCCTCCCACTCTTTATCGTGTACCTTGATGTGTCAGGAACTCCTCCCTCTGCTCATGGCTGCTCCATCATTGGTTTGGTTTGGGCCACAGTTTATCCAGCACACTTGGCTCCCTGGTCTGAGGTCTGAATTCCTTCTCCCAGCAGCCATGTTTACTTCATCCCTTGGCTCATGCATTCTGGTTCTGGCTTGGTTCTGCCCTACCTATTGTATTCTATCATTTGCCCGTGCATGCCCTGCAAAATTTTTAGTGTTATTTTCCTTTGTTTTGCATATGTGTATATATGTATGTGTCTGCAGGGGGCAAATGTGTGGGCAGGTATGTATGTATGTATATGGTTGCATTTAGAGGCCAAGGGACAAGTTTGGCTCTCACCCCTTAGTCATTATCAATTTGTTTTTTTTTACAGTTTCCCATCGCCCTGGTGCTATGCTGGCTTGCCAGTGAGTCTCGAGGATCCACAAGCCCAATAAAAGTTTCTTTTGAGATGGCGCTATAGAGAATTCAATTTAAATAAGATAAAGCCTTCACTCAGAGCAAGCCCATTAAGTTGAGATTGTGTAGGCTCTGCGCTCTTCTAACTTGAAGTCAATGCATAATCAACAAATAAAAATCTCCTACGATGAAATCACTGCAGGGAAAAGCTTGATGAAAAAAAAAAGATAAGAATAACCCATAACATTTTTTATTAGTTTTTTTTTGTTGTTGTTCTAAAGGCATCCCAGTGGACTTGTGCGAGGGAAATGGGCAAAGCTTAATCTGTAACTCTATTATGTGGCTCAAAGTTCATTCAGTAGCCACAATCAATTAGCACCTGCTGAACAAAAGCAGCAAGCCAGTCACTTTCTTTCCCAGCTCCCTTACTGGAATCCAACACTTAGTTTTGATGGAAGCAGAAAATGAGGCCAGCTCTGTAGGTCCTGCTCCTCAGCACCAAGGCAATGATGCCTGAACAAACTTAACACTCCTACAGCTGGAAATCACCACTGAAGTTAGCAGAGGGATTCTTTGACAATTTTATCTGACTTGTTAAGATTTATGGCAATGTTAGAAACTAGTGTCATCACCAAAGAGTCAGTGCGGTGATCTGGTTGAGTTGCACAACAAATGACCTTTTTGATATGTTCTTAAACTTGGTTTGCAAATATTTTCACGAGCACTTTTGTATCTATGTTCATAAGGGAAACTGTTCTATAGATCTCCTTCTTAGTGAGTCTTTATGTGGTTTCGGTATCAGGATAACTGTGGCCTCATATCAATATTGTTAATTAGGTAATCTTCCTTCTTTTTGTACTTTGTGGAATAACTCCCTGTCTCTAGGAGTTATATGTGGGAGGTCCTTCTGTCTATGTGTTGCATTTATTGGTTAATGAATAAAGAACTGCTTTGAGCTTATGGCAGGGAAGAACAGAACTAGGCAGGAAAATTAGGTTGTATGCTGGGAGAAAGAAGGGCAGAATCAGAGACATGCCATCGAGCTGCTGGAGACAGATGCTGGGAATTTTAGCTGGTAAACCATTGCCACGTGGCGATACACAGATTAATAGAAATGGGTTAAGTTAATATAAAAGTTAGTCAGTAAGAAGATAGAGTGTGATGGTTTGTGCTGCCTGTTTTCCTGATTTGCTCAGCTGGTGTATTCACAGGGAATGTCTGCTGGTGCCAGAGGCTGGCATACTGGGATGAGTTAGGGGAGGTAAGGTTGGAGGAAAAGTTTTTTGTAATTTCTTGGGGATGGTGTCAGTGTGGAACGGGAGACACAACAGGTTTTTTGCTACAGAGATGGGTATACGACTGGGAGATTGTAGGTAGGGGATCAGAGGAGGCTCTTTTGATAATTCTTATCACAGATGTTCTTATTAGGGAAAACACTATTACTTGTATAAAAATGACTCAGACTCAGGATATCTTTAGTTAGTGTGAGGAGATCTCAGTAAGGGTGTTCACTTCGCTCGGTGTTCCTGGGCCTGCTGGAAGATAGAACATCATGGTAGAAGGTTATACATAGGAAAAGTAATCATTTACTGATTCCCAGGAATCAGAGTTTGTAAAAGAAGGGTCCAGAGCATTCATATCCTCTCAGGCATGCTCAAAGTGATCCACTTTTTCCAATTAGGCCCCATTTCCTAATTTTTTCCATCTCTCAATAATGCCATCAAAGTAGACACTCAGTAGTTAATTAATCTGCAAAGGAAGATGGAGCTCTAATGATCCAGCCACTTTCTCAAAGCTCGTCATATGGCATAAAAAAGTCCTTCAACACACGCATGTTTGGGGAGCAGCTCAAGCTCAAGCAAGAAGTTACTTTCTCATACCAGAGAGAGTTTTCCCAGAAGCATTTCTCAAATCAGAAATACTCAGGTTCCCTTCTTGCGGGTAAGGACATCAGTAGGTAGAATGGGGGTTAAGAAATCCATTTGCAAAAACAAACAAACAGAAAAAAAACCCACAAAGCTTTATGTTACCAAGGGAGTACAAGGGCAGATAAGGCATTGATTGATTGACTGATTTAAACAAGATATTGCTGTGTAACCCATGTTGGCCTTGTAATCCTTATATATCCTGAGTTGAATTCAAACTCTTGACCCTTCTGCTTTAGCTTCCCACATGCTGTGATTACAGATGTGACTTCATATCTGGCCAGTAAGGTGCACTTTGCTACCTACTTCCAGGCATCTAGAACTCATCTGTGAAGGAAAAGGTAATAAAGATGAGACTCAGGACCAAGCCACAACCCTATCAGGAAGGACATAAGGAACCATGTTGAAGGGACTAAGGTTTATCTTGGTGTCTGTGAAGAGGCTTGGCACATTTTAATTATGGAAGTTACACAAGAAGATTGATAGTTCAGAAACAACTTTAAAGCTGGAGGTAGTTTTGGAACGTTGTGGGAATAATTGTGGCATCGGCAGTAGGCAGAGAGAAAGAAGAGAGAATTAGAAAGCTAGTTCAGCAGATTTGTTTCTGATTGAAGAGAGATTAAAATGAAATTCATAGCTCTCATGCACACAACTGTTGACTGATTGGGCAGGCTGAGTAAGGTGGAGTCAGGGAACATGGAAGAAGTGGCTACCTGGTCTCTCTGAGTTTTCTTTAAAACGTATCCAACACACAGAAAGCATGAAGCTAGGAGCACAATTGCAGTAAAAATAGCCTTCCAATTAAATTTAACAATTAACATTTTGACATTTTACTTTTCACTTTATACATATTTTATATAAAAGGCTTTACCTAAGTTACTTAAAAATAACTTTGGCATCTTAATTTAGCCTTAGTTAGCTTAGCACACACCTGCTAGAAACAAATACATTCTTCTACATAACCATAATGCCCTTTTGTACCAAGAAAGCTTAACCTCATATTACCAAACAAAATCCTTATTAAAATATCCCTACGTATCTCCTTGCAATATTTCTATAGTATATATATTTTTTCACAGATCTAAGCCAGGGCCTGGGCTATTAGTCATTTGCTTGAGTCAGTCTTTCTTTTTGCTTTCCCTTCATCTTCAGGAGTTCTTTCTTTCATCTCCCATGAAATGGATGTTTCAAAGAACTTGTGCCAATAGGGTGTTTTAAATGACAATTGGGGTTTGATTATTGCTTCTTCACTCCTAGATTTAGGCCCTCTAATGTTTGGCAAGGACACAGCCGAGGATCTATTCTGTCTACTGCTTGTCTGGCATAAGGAATAATACCATAAAAATGGGTAATCTTAATTGTTAACTTGGTAAACACCTGGGGGATTAATGAAGGATCCTCTGGGGGAAGGGAAGTCTCTGCGATGGCATTTCTAGAAACATGTAGATCATAAAGGTTCTCATTTATGGAATAGATCAATATCCTGATGGAGCTATAATGTGGTAGCATATATTATGATGGTAAATTGTATAGAATGGATCTTAATCAGAAGAAGTAAATCACTGGGTGTGTGTCCTTAGGGGTATACTTTGGTCTGTTCCTTTTTGCTATAACATTTTCTGCCTTCCACACAACATGAAGTTAGAAGAGCTCTCTGCCACACAGCTCCACCATCAAGAGATACTAGCCAAGCATACAAAGAAAATCAAATATATACTGAACCTTCAGATACCATGAGTCCATGCAACTCTCTCCTTCTTTGTAAGTTGTTCGGTCATGTTTTGGGGCACAGATATAAGTAGCATATACATATAGTATTTTGATCTGTGATTAAAGTGGCTCCACCAGAGTTATCCAGTACAAAGGCACTTTTTAGGTGATGTTTTCATATTACATTAGGACTATTTTTCAACAAGCTTTCTCTCATTGGTCTGATTATTGCTTTACTTTTAATGATCATTGCTAGAAACAGTATTTAGAAAATGATGTATTCAATGTAATCAATCATTTTTTATTCTCAGGATGGCATTTGTTTATAAGACTTCTTTATCTCACTCTCGTCCCTTTTCACTCTCATTTTATATCATCTGAGCATACTACAGATTCATGAATTGATATTTTATAATACTATTTCATTAGTCATAACCATCATTAATCTTTGTAAGGTTAAACTTCCCTCAAATCCTTTGAGTCAGTTTCTTTATCCTTGTTCTCTCTCTCTCTCTCTCTCTCTCTCTCTCTCTCTCTCTCTCTGTGTGTGTGTGTGTGTGTATGTTCCTCTCCCTCTCTTCTTTTCCTGTTTTCTTTTTGGTTTATAAACAGGGCTGTTCTGTGTCTGGCTATCCTAGAACTTGCTTTGTAAACCAAGTTGGCCTTGAACTCACAGAAGTCCATCTGTCTCTACCTCCCTAATGTTGGGAATAACGGCATGTGCCACCTCTGTTCAGAACTTCTGTATCCTTTTAATATTCCCTATTATTTTTATTTTTCCAGCACAATTTTTCATTAGTGCCCAAGACTTGGAGTCTGCCACTTTTTCAAGACTCTAGTTCCATTTATTAGAGAATACTATTTAGACAATTAAGATTTGAGAAACAGGGTCCTTACCACTACTGGGGCTGATATTTCTACTGTGTCTTTTTATTTGACAGAGTTAGAATTTATTTATACTTATTCACATCAATATATATACATCATTGATCAATAGATTTAAAAAATAATGACTTTATAATGTCTTCAGTTCAATTCCAACACCACAGGGTTTATTGTAAACTTGTACATTGTGTACTGGGATGTTAAGGCATGTGTTTGTGCTAGCAAGTTCCTTTGAGAGAGTAAGTGAACATTGAAACCAACTAAGCCCATTGAAGCAGGAGGAAACAATGAACTTGAGCCAGTCAAATGGTCTCTCCTGTCCTGTTGCTCTGTTTTTCGTGACTGTTCTTGGAAAGATGGAGATTACAGAGGATGTTATAGAGGGATGCATCTGTTCTGAAATAATGTACCTTCTCTTCTGCTTCAAAGATGCTCACAGCATTTGACAGAGAGCCCTAATACATATTCATAAGCAGCATGGTTTATAAGCAAGGGAAATTGAGGCAACCACAATGGAATGGAGCATGAGAAAGCAGCATGCTAATTTAGAATTTAATTATAAAGACAGAGAGAGGATGCATTTTGATAGTGTGTCTTCATTCAACTGTAATGGAACATTAACAAAAACTCACACTGACTGCCTGACCAAAAAAAAAATATTAATTTGGTGAAATGCTTAGAAAAACTAGTGGGGCTCGAGAAAAGATTTAGATACTGATTTTGAACTTTTAAAGAAAAGGCAACATTGTTGAATTCTAATTGTCTGTAGTAAAAGCAAAAATATAATGTACAAACAAAAGAAAAGGTTCTGATCTCTTTAAGACTGATGTTTATATAATATCATCAAGCTTAAATGCCAGGTATTTAATATGAGAAAAACAACATAGTGATATTCAGGCCTTCGTTAGACTTTTAGTAATTTAGGGAGCATGTGTTACCCATTATGACTGACATATCTTGGCTTCCACTGAAATGAAAGTATTTTCAAGAGAGTTTACCTTTTTTGAAGTTAATTCTGTGTGTTTATAATAGTATTTGGCATGGAATGGATATTCAATGTTTGTTGAATGAATAAACAAACCTATCCTTGATGCCTTGTATGGCATGGCATACATATCCTTGCATAATTTCGCAAGGGTGCATGGGTGGAGGAAAATCTTTCATCTAACGTTTTGACTTTTATTTACAGGTTCTGATGGCAAATACCTAATGAATGAAGATAAAGAATCTTAGACCAGTATCACTATTAATCCATTGTCAGACTTTGGCAAGAGAAAATATCTAGACTTTGATCAAATTGCATTTTGATTTCCTCCTAAATTTAACCTTCATGTGCATTTTTTGTCTTTGTAGATGCAAATTTTTAAGTAGGAAAAAAGAGTAAATGTTATGCATTTTATTATAAGCACTGTTGTTATTATTAAATGGCTAGGAATACAGGTTTGGCAGAATTTGAAAGATGACCTTAAATATTTGCTTTGAGGATATATTGATCTTTTTCAGAAAGATGTACATGTGTGTAGTTCAAAAAAATTACATTTCAGCCAGGCAGTGGTGGCACACGCCTTTAATCCCAGTACTTGGGAGACAGAGGCAAGCGGATCTCTGAGTTATAGGCCAGTCTGGTCTACAAGAGCTAGTTCCAGGACAGGCTCTAAAACTACAGTGAAACCCTGTAACAAACAAAAACAAACAAACAAACAAAAAATTACATTTTGTCATTACCTGATGAGTCTTTTGAGAACAAATCTCTACTTTGGTAAGGGTCTTCAGTATAGATAACCTTAGATTTTGCTAATAAGAATATAAATTTATCTAATAATTTGAAGAGGGATTTGACAAGGAGTTTCAGAGACTAATAATGTGTTGGTTCTGTCCTTGGTTACTTGCCACCATCTCTCTGTGCTTTTCTCTAACTTTGGGACCGGCCATATTCCTGCCCACTCGACTACAGTGACTTCTCTCACCTCCTGACATGGCCTGGAGACGCAAACGGGTTACACATGCCTCCCATTTTAAGCTCCCCCCTTTTCAAGCCATTTTATAATCCCAAAGCTGCCCGCCACGGACCTAATGGAATGATCATATGTTTTTCTCTTTCAGTTTATTTATATGATGAATTACATTGATAGATTTTCGTATGTTGAACTATCCACGAACCTCTGGGATGAAGCGGACATGATCATGGTGGATGATTTTTTTTTTTTTTGGTGTGTTCTTGGATTTGGCTTGCTAGTATTTTATTGTGTATTTTTGCATGGGAGATTGGTCTGTAAATCTCTTCCTTGGTTGAGTTTTTGTGTGGTTTCTGTATCAGGGTAATTGCAGCCTCTTAAAAAGAGTTTAGCAATGTTCCTTCTGTTTCTATTACGTGTAACGCTTTGAGAAGTATAGATATTAGGTCTTCTTTGAAGTTCTGGTAGAATTCTACACATTTAAAATTGTTTTCTTCTGCTTCTTCTGGGTTAGGTTGATCAGGTCTTCCTATTGTAAGACCACTGGGTTCTGGTGTTATCTTGTTGCTTTTGAAGTTGTTGAATGAATTGTTGCATTGGTGCCTACCCATCTCTTCTTCTAATTGGCGCCAGAAGTGTCTTTGCCTCTTAGTCCATTCCTTACAGTTGCTGACTGGTCTTTGGGAGTTGTTCTTGATCTGCTCTGTACTGTTACTGTCTGTGTCTCAGGAAGCTGCTGAGGTCTCTCTTGGTCCACTCTATTGGAGTGCCATTTTGGTCCACTCTGTGTAGTTACAGCCTGTGCTTCAGAGTTCCTTTGAGGTCTTGGAGGATAGGAGGGTTTGGGGGTGGAGTAGATCTTGTAGAATACAGGGTCCAATCAATGGGGTAAAAGTGTTGGAGCAGCCTACTTTCAGGGAGCTTGCCTGACAGCTGCTTAGAGAGGCTGTGGCAGGTGGAGGAGCAGTCCAGGATTTTGCCCCAGTATTGAGGGCCCAGAGAGTGGGGCGATCCACTGGGTGGGTGATCACTTACTTCTTGGCAGTCTCAGCCTGTGCTTCAGAGGTCCTCTGAGGTCTCAGGGGATAGGAGGTTTGGGGGCAGAGCAGAATTTGTTGCTTGTGAAGTTCAATTGTTGGGGTTGGGGAGTCTTCCTTAATCCTTTAATCAGGGAATTCTTTAAGCCCTTGAGCAGATCATTTCCATTCACTGACATTCTGAGGCCTTCTTCTAGCCCTGCCACTGTCACACAAGGAAAGGCTGTTTTTCCCATCTCCTGAGAGCCACATTGTCCACATGTGTTAAATTATATCAGACACCATGTATAAATAATATTATATATGTAGTATATGTTAATTGTCAACTTACTCATGCTAACATAGAACTTAGTACATATTTTTATTCACATATTCACAAAATATAAGTTTTATGGAGCTAATGCTAGGAATGGCAGACACAGACATTTTAAACAAACATGTAAAAAATGGTTTTATCTTTAAACTTAAACCAAATGCGTAAACCATGTATGAACCATGACTAATGGAACCATCGTGGAAGTCATATGTACCTCTGTGCCTTTTTATCAGGTTCATAAATTGGAGTAATTCTCATCTCTTCTCTGAGTGCATGTTGGCATTATCAAAAATGCAGAACGTTGTCATGCAGCCGTTTATATTACTTCAGGGAATGTAACCGCTATTTTATGCTAGATTAGTAATTCTATAATTTTAAATACACAAAATAAAATTGTCTCTGTATTTATCAGGTTTCCTGTTCTTAGCAATATAGCACAGTTACTGGTTCGTAGAAAAGATATTGAAGGTCTGGGTTAAAATGTTGTTTTACCGATGAACTAGAATATGATCAGACAGTGCAGGCTTTTCTGCTGCACAGTGTTTCTTAAACTTTCTCATGTTGAATGCTTTAATACAGTTCCTCATGTTGTGGTGATCCCCAACCATAAAATTATTTTTGTTGCTATTTCATAACTGTAGTTTTGCTACTGATTTGAACTGTAATGTAAACAATTATGGAGACAGATTTGCCAACGGGGCTGTGATCCATCCACAGGATGAGGACCATGGCTGTAGTGTCTTACAATAAAGATCACAATTGACTTAATTTTTAAAAACAGTTTTCAACTTTGTTTATGATGGAGTACACTTAGATCAATATATCTTTGTTTATACTGAAAATATGACCCTTGAAATACTTCATCTATCTAAACTTTCCAGACTAAAAATAAATTAGTGAAGAATGTCAAAGCATTTAATATAATTATTTTTTTCAGAAAACTGATTTAGTTAGTTAAGTAACTAAAAAAATCTCCATCAACCTACTGATTACCCCAATATATACTTGAGATTATTTTTATGACAATACTGCTATGTCTGATGCTGACACACCCATCTTACAAGTGGATAAGTTAAAACTAAGCAGTGAAGTAATGTGCCAATAATTCCTTCATCTGAATGGACCCAGAAATACACATTCATCGGGGAGGGCAATGGTGAGGACAAATGGCACCAATACATAGCAAACAAAACACCCATTTGTTCGAGCCGTCTTATTCCTTGATACTAAGTGATACTAGGTGTATCTACACTCTTTGGCACCCTAATTCGGAAAGTCGATTCCCTCATCACAAATCCCATTATTGATATTAAGCTCTGTTATTACTTGAAATACAGATAGATGGTGGATTTGCCTTCCACCCCAAATTTCTTTGTAAACAACAAATAACTACTCACAGAATTTTCCTAATCTGAAGCATGTAGAGAATAGTTAAAATTTAAAACTTCTAGACTCACAAAGTCAAACAAGGTTGACAATTCTGCTGCCTTCTTCTAGATCTGCCACTATAATACAAGGAAATGATGTCTTCCCCATCTCTTTAGAGCCATATTTTCCACATTTCCCACCTGATGATTTGCTGTTTAAAATGGTCCCTGAGTACTTTTGGGAGGTGTTGCTGATGTTCCCAAGCTCAAGAAGATTGGGAAATGCCAAAAACTACATAATGAATTACAATGCTATTGCTCATGAATTCAGTCACAAAGAAATAGCAATGACATTAAATAAGGTGTCTTTCAGTAGAAAAACACACCAAATAGAATGATGTCATTAGCACCTTATGAGAATGGGGTGGTTAGAGATTTGAAGAAACACACCCTTGTGTTTCCTTTGGGAGTCATGCTGTTGTATCTGGTACCTTAGCATTTGCACATACTTTAGGGAATATAACTATTATTACAGTGTCTTTTATAATAGTATGCTGCAGAGTATATTTCTTATCCTTGAATTAAAATTTCATTATGTTGTTTTTCTGGCTCTATCAAACCTTACATTCATTCTCCTATAAGCCACCATATTTGCCTTCTGTTGCTTCTATGAAAGATCACCACAAACTTAGTTGTGTACGTATGCCATTGTGTTGACTTACAGTGTAGTGGTCAAAAGTCCGAAATGAGATTTACTGGGCTAGCAAAGCTGTTACCAGAATTGCTTTCCCTTCTGAATTGATTCCTTGCCTTTTCCAGCTTCATGGTAAAATGTCTCACATCTCTGCAATTCCTACTTCCATCAACACATATTCTCCAACTCTCCTGCCTCTACACTGGAAGTGTGGATGTAGATTCTAGTACTATAAATTATTTGTCTCTCCTGCCAAAATCCTGTAAGGATAGCACCACTCTCAAACAGAAGATGCTTTTCTTCCCAAGCTTCAGGAATTGCTGACTAAATTCAACCTTGACACAGCACAATGCTCTTCTCTGTGTGATGATGCTTCTGTTGTCTTACTTTTCTGTTCCCATCTATAGTCCCAAGATCCAAGACAAACCATATGTATGCCCAGGGAAGAATTCATACAGAAGATGCCAGAGACTTTGGGCTGGGGCACCAAGCAAGAATTTGGAGAACTCTTTGACAAAGTGGATGTGGCCCGGGATGGCTTCATTGACTGGGACAAGCTGACTTCATTTATACTGCTATCACTTTATGAGAGAGATGAACGAGCAAAGGCAACAGTGGTTCCTCAATGGAAGGACCTTGTATTTCTCCCAGGAAAACACAAGGACATCATTCAGAAAGTAGTTTTCTTAAAAACGTCAAGTCGTTATTTGACTATCAGCAAGGAAGGCTTACTAGGAGTCTGGGGAGAGAACTTAAAATTGCAAGAAGCACTTCCTATCACTTCAGATGCTAGCAAACTCAAACACCTCTGGGTGACAAGTTTGGTTTCTCTGGAAAATGTTAACAAGGTACAAAACCTTTATAAATACACTTGCTACTTATGATAAAGATGAGAAAATTTGGGGGGAAAGCCTCTGGTCAATACCAAGTGCAATACCAGCAGTGACAGAGAGCCACATACATCTTTGGGGACTCTCATCAAACCTGGAGGTGATGTGAGCAGGAGTATTTGCTTTCCAAAGCCTTTATCTTGAGTGTCTTAAAATGACATCACAGATAAAGAGTGACTCATATATTTTTCTCTTTTTCCTTTTGAATGTGGTTAATTGTCATCATTCTTAGGGATGGAGGATGCTGGTGGATGTATGATTGAAATAAGCAAAAAGGGTGCCTGGATGCCTTTCATGATTAAAGTATTTTGTTTTGGTTTGATTTTTGGCTAACGTCCAATGTTAGAATTGAATACCTTTGTGCTATGCATACTTCCATAACATTGTAACGACACTCAGAGAACTATATCTCACTCAGAAATTAGATTTGCATGCCTGTTTTGTATATTAATTTCACTAAATCTACTATAAATATCCTTTGATTATTTTTTACTTGGGCACTATAGATAGCAGTGGCCTTTACAAGCAAAGAGATTTGTTTCTATGATCTACTGTCTAAAGAAGAATTTCCTTGTCAATACAAACTCCAAGGCCTGAAAGGAACTCCCATCTGCATGGATTATTGGTATGATCCTCTTGATCCCAAGGAATCCATCCTTTCTTTTGGGGATATAACTGGAAAGGTAAGTGAGGGAAAGAAAGATAAGAAGACACAATAAGAATTTTTTAATCCTCAAATTGTAGTGAAAAGTAGAAATTAAAACACTTTGAGTATGACTTTCTACATTAAAAATTATGAGGGTATACCCATTAGACATGTGAGAGATGAGGTGATACTACAATTTCACCTTTTAGTGATAAAATACAGACCCTTATATGATCTTCTGTTTTGTTTGTAGCCATATTTTTTCTAGTTACAGAATTGATGTTATAAAATAATTAATCCATTGGTTCTCAATATAAATAAATATTGACTATTACATTTCTGAACTACCTTCCTATGGACATTATAAGATAATTGTTTTGATATGAAGGATGTTCATTATCATAGAGCCAAGAGTGTGTTAATTTTTAGTGTCACATAGCAGAGGAATAGAGGCATGAGCCGCCTGTGACAATGGATACAGTCGTTCCTTCTCCTATCAAAGTGCAGTTTAGATGAGAAACATCGCTACTTCCTCAATGACACTGGAGTGAGTCAGACACTGAAGAGGTTTGAACGATCAATTCTCTTTTATGATTGTGAAAGTTTCCATTTCTATAGTTTTCAATGTCAAGTCCCTTTTGAAATGAAAAGCAGTGCTTAGAAAGCCACTTTACCAAGTGTGTAATGGTTCTCCCTGTCACAGCTTATGGGCTTTAAGTAATATTGGATAAGAATTGTTCTAGCTCATGATCCTACTCTGCGCTAATCTTAAAGTACATAGAACCGTCGAATAGCTCTTACACCGCTTATGTTTGCTTCTCTTTCAATGATTCAAGGTTCAAGGGATTGCTTTCACGGCAGCCACCATTTCCCTTTTTGAACGGCCTGCTAATGCATGTGAAGATGAAGAAGCCACAATGACGATTGGCTGGTCAGAGCTGCTCTCTGGATGTCACAAGTGTTGTCATGTATTACAACACACACTTCATCGTGGAGTCTGGGTCCGGCAAGGTACTGAGTTTGAACAATAACAGGAGGAGAAAGTCATTTTCAACGTGGACATTTAGATTCTTTGATGAAAATGTTTCACACAGAATGTTTAAATCTAGAAACCGATAATTGGTTCTCTGGAGGTTTGGGGCTAGGCTTACTTTATCCCTTGAATGCTAGCAGGAATTACTTCTTTTCTTTCCTTCTAAAATGTACGCTTCATTCAATTAATTCAGGTGAACTGTCTTCTCAGAGATCTCAAAAGACAGAAGAAAATTGTCATAGAATTTCTCCAGCTTCAACTCCACTCTGATCCTACCCTGTGTCAGTCATTCACACACTGCTCAGTAAAGAATTTAATGAATTCCCCATAAGTCCTTCTCTTTTCTTTCCCTTTTTTCTTTGTATTCTTATGAGAAACATAGTTTGGCTATCTTCACAATGTAACTTTTAAAATTTTTTTACCTTTTTCTTTCTCTTTCTTTTTAGCCTTTTGTTTCATTTTACTGACAATATTTTTCTTTTATTATTGAAAGAAAAAAAAAGAAATTCCAGCCTCCTCCCAGCCTCCCATTTCCCTCACCCTCCTCCCACCCTTCTCCTCCTCCCTCCACTCCTCTCCCCCTCCCTCTCCAGTCTGAAGAGCAGTCAGGGTTCCCTGCCCTGTGGAAAGTCCAAGGTCCTCCCCGCTCCATCCAGGTCTAGGAAGGTGAACATTCATACTGGCTAGGCTCCCACAAAGCCAGAAGAACATGAAGCAGGATCAAAACCCAGTGCCATTGTCTTTGGCTTCTCATCAGCCCTCATTGTCCGCCATGTTCAAAGAGTCTGGTTTTATCCCATGCTTTTTCAGTCACAGTCCAGCTGGCCTTGGTGAGCTCCCAATAGATCAGCCCCACTGTCTCAGTGGGTGGGTGCACCCCTCATGGTCCTGACTTCCTTGCTCATGTTCTCCCTCCTTCTGCTCTTCATTGGGACCTTGGGAGCTCAGTCCCGTGCTCCATTGTGGGTCTCTGTCTCTATCTCCATCCATCGCCAGATGAAGTTTCCATGCAAGATATTCATCAGTATGGCTATAGGATAGGGTCATTTCAGGTTCCCTATCCTCAGCTGCCCAAGGAGCTAACTGGGGACATCACTCTGGTCACCTGGGAGCCCCTCTAGGTTCAAGTCTCTTGCCAACCCTAAGATGGCTCCCTTAATTAAGTTATGTGATTCCATGCTCCTCTATCCAACCTTCCTTTCTCCCAATCATCCCGTTTCCCCAAGTTCCCTCCATTCTCACCTTCTTACTTTTCTCTCCCCATCTCCCCTTACCCCCATCCCCCCCCCAGTTCCCAAATTTTTGCCCGGCAATCTTGTCTACTTCCCATACCCAGGATAACAACTATATGTTTTTCTTTGGGTTCACCTTCTTATTTAACTTCTGTAGGATCACAGATTATAGACTCAATTGTAGTAATATGGGGCGGCAGGGCTGCGTCCCCCACACCCGGCCGCCCACATGGCTAGCTTATGCTCCGAAATAACAACACACAAACTGTATTCTTTTAATCACTGCTTGGCCCATTCTCTTCTAGGCTAATTCTCACATATTAATTTAGCCCATTCCTAATCATCTGTGTGTAGCACCCCAAGGTGCACTTACCGGGGAGATGCTAGCCTAGTCCATCCTGGGTCCGAGCTTCATCTCGGGAGCAGGGCATGGCGTCTCTCTCAGACATCTGCTCCAGCGAGGAAAGCAGTCGAGTCTCCAAGCTCACTTCCTCTTCCTCCCAGCATTTTGTTCTGTTTACTCCTCCCACCTATCCTCTAACCAATAAAATGGGCCAGGGCAGTGCCTTTATTAGCCAATGACCTTCCTCCATCATTTCCCCTTTTTCGGTTTAAACAAAAAAAAAAAGGATTTAACATAGCAAAATTACATATAACAAAACAGTTATCAAGTAAAAGTTACAATAATCTTTATCATAACTAAGGAAAACTATAACTATAACTAACTATTCTTAACTCCATCAAAGACTCCAGAAAGATATAATATTACCTAAGTAAACAAGAACTAAGAAACTTTTAAAACTCTAGAAATGACAGAGACATCTCGCTGCCTGGACAGTCACGCAAAGTTCCTCTGTACCGTTGGGGCATCCATCTTCAGCCTTCAGGCCCATGGTATCCAGCAGACATTTCCATAAAGCAGGAAAATTCAAAGTCAGTTCAGTCACTATCTGTTGTGTCCTGCAGAATGTCTCGCAGACTCTTTCATGAATCAGGAACCCCGAAAGATCATCTCACCTTAGGCAAGTTCAGTAGTCCTCTCTCTGCGGGTTCTCTGTTTCCAGTTTATGCAATAGTCCAGGCAAGAGCAGTTTCTTTCCCAAATGGCTATCAAACTCCATAACGAGCCTCTTCGATGCCCATCTTCCTCTTGAAGTACATTGGTGCTGCCAGGAGCAGAGTGTCTCATTGTCATGAAAAGTCCTCAGTTATTAAAACATTAAATGTCCTATTCTGTAATCTTTGAAAGACACGAAGAATGTCTATCTAAAATATATCTCTATATATCTAGAAAATCTAACTAACATGACTACAAGCTTTACTATTATCGATGATTATCCATTAACAACCTATATTTCTCAATTATACAGTACATATTTAAATGAACTACACAACACAATACCTTAATCAAAATCAGAAACACATATATATATATAACAAAATTGACCTTAAATCTCTATCAATAAAGCAAAATCTATACTAATGCAAATTATTCATACCTATATCATATCCCCCTTTAAATGTAAAAGAACATTTATAAACATTTTTTGGGAATATGGGCGCAGTTATTTCTCTCCAAACTGCTTCCTGCTGAATGGGGGCGTCGTTAATTAGGTCTTTCATGGTATAACCTGTGTGCTAGTTTCATCTCAGTTGGCAGTTGAGCGAAGCAATTTTTTGAAGGCGTTTACAACAACCCTTCAGGAGGGCGTGGTCCATCATACCAAATCGGAATAGAAGAAGTGAACAGCGTCTCATCCTCTGTGAAAACAAAATAAGAAACTCCTTTCCAAAGTATCATGTCTTTAGATCCAAATTTCAAATTTAAGGCATTTTCAAAGTATCTATGTTGGATTAGTTCAGCAGCATTTATAAACAAATATCTTTTAGCAGTTGTTTGTCCTTCCTCAGCATTCAAACAATTCAAAGAGAGCATAATAGCATACAGTATCAAAATTCTCTGTTTATTTTCCATCTTATTACACCTTTGTTTTAACCTCTATTTCATTTATTTTTACTTTTAACTTTTTGCTTTTTGAGACAGGTTCTCTGTATCTTTGACCTGAAGTAACTCTGTAGACCAGGCTGTCTTTGAACTCTCAGAGATCCGCCTGTCTCTGCCTCCCAGGCATTCGGGATTAAAGGTGTATGCTACTACACCTTGAACTCACAGAGATCTAATTGCATCTGCCTTCTAGGCACTGGGATTAAAGGCGTGTGCTACCACACACAACAACTCTCTTCCTTTTTTTTTTGTTACTTTTAAGAACTTTAAATGTTAGTCTGCATATATTTTTAACACACTTTAAACCATTCAGAAATTTTCTCTGTCTTTGAATCTCTCTTTACTGTATATCTCTCTTTTTCTGACCACACGAGCCTTTAAATTACTGAGCAATATGGGTAGGATTAAAGGCGTGGCTTTGCCAGCTAGATCCAGTCCATTCCTTAGCTTTCCAGCCTCATGGCTGAGGTACTGGCTGTAGCCAGCAAGCGAGCTTCAGCAGCCTGTGTTTGCAAACCGCAGGGACCGCCTGCGTAAAAGAGTCAGAGTTTGTCCTGGCAGGACAGTCCAGAAAGCCGGCATTTTTAAATGGTGCAGCTTTTTTCCTGCTATGGCTGAAAACCGAAAAGCATGCGTTCAGCTTTAACCGTTTAAGTGTTTTGTGGCAGGACCTCTTAATGAGCTGCAGGCTTTTGCAGCTAAAGCTGAGTCAGGAAGCCTCTCTTAGATGACGCGCCCGCTTGCCTCTAGCAAGCAGAGCAGACCCGAGAACACAGCGAGTCAAGTTGCCATCAAACAAATCGTAGCACTTTACTCCAAATGCTCTATTCAAAAGCTCTGGCTCCTGCAATGGCGGCACAGCCCCAGGAAGTTGCGATTTAAAATGACAAAGTGGTTTTTCTGCTACTGTTGCTGAATCAGGAAATCTCTCTACAGCACGACACCAACAAACAGCAAAAATCTGTGTTAAACTCTCTCTCCCTTATTTTTAAGCCTTCTCAGGTTTTTTAAGTGGGTTTCGGCTGTCCACATGTCTGGGCGCCAACTGTAGTAATATGGGGCGGCAGGGCTGCGTCCCCCACACCCGGCCGCCCACATGGCTAGCTTATGCTCCGAAATAACAACACACAAACTGTATTCTTTTAATCACTGCTTGGCCCATTCTCTTCTAGGCTAATTCTCACATATTAATTTAGCCCATTCCTAATCATCTGTGTGTAGCACCCCAAGGTGCACTTACCGGGGAGATGCTAGCCTAGTCCATCCTGGGTCCGAGCTTCATCCCGGGAGCAGGGCATGGCGTCTCTCTCAGACATCTGCTCCAGCGAGGAAAGCAGTCGAGTCTCCAAGCTCACTTCCTCTTCCTCCCAGCATTTTGTTCTGTTTACTCCTCCCACCTATCCTCTAACCAATAAAATGGGCCAGGGCAGTGCCTTTATTAGCCAATGACCTTCCTCCATCACTCAATGAAAAGGACATTGTCACTAAGACAAAAAGGCAACCTACTGACTGGGAGAAGATCGTCACCAACCCTGCAACAGACAAAGGTCTGATCTCCAAAATATATAAAGAACTCAAGAAACTAGACTTTAAGATGCTAATTAACACAATTAAAAAATGGGGCACTGAACTGAACAGAGAATTCTCAACAGAAGAAGTTCAAATGGCCAAAAGACACTTAAGATCATGCTCTACCTCCTTAGAAATCAGGGAAATGCAAATCAAAACAACTTTGAGATATCATATTACACCTGTCAGAATGGCTAAAATCAAAAACACCAATGATAGCCTTTGCTGGAGAGGTTGTGGAGGAACCTCATTCATTGCTGGTGGGAATGCAAACTTGTGCAACCACTTTGGAAATCAGTATGGCGGTTTCTCAGGAAATTCGGGATCAACTTACCCCTGGACCCAGCAATACCACTCTTGGGAATATACCCAAGAGATACCCTATCATATGACAAAAGCATTTGTTCAACTATGTTCATAGCAGCATTATTTGTTATAGTCAGAACCTGGAAACAACCTAGATGTCCTTCAATAGAAGAATGGATGAAGAAAGTGTGGAATATATACCCATTAGAGTACTACTCAGCGGTAAAAATCAATGACTTCTTGAATTTTGCATGCAAATGGATGGAAATAGAAAACACTATCCTGAGTGAGGTATCCCAGACCCAAAAAGAGGAACATGGGATGTACTCACTCATAATTGGTTTTTACTGACAATTTTTAAATATATTTTAGTCTTTACTTTTACTATTTTAGTTATGTATACATACATGTTTAAAATTTAAAATATACTTTGTAAGAAAATCACTGTGCTTGCTAGTGACTTGACACACGAGCTAGAGCTACCCGAAAGGAAGGAACCTGGAGAAAATGCCTCCCTGCAATCCAGCTGTAAGGCATTTTCTTAATTAGTGACTGATGGGAGGGGGCCAGGTCATTGTGGGCAGTGCCGTCTCTGGGTCTGAGTTCTATAAAAGAGTCAGCTGGAATAAGGCAGTAAGCAGCACCCCACACTGGCCTCTGCATAAGCTCTTGCCTGTAGGTTCTTGCCCTATTTGAGTTCTTGTCCTGACTTCTTTTGATGCTAAACAATAATAAACCCTTTCCTTCTCAACTTGCTTTTTAAGCATGGTATTTTGTTACAGCAATAGAAACTCTAACTAAGACAGTCATTTTATACTCATTTTTTTCTTCTTTCTTTTTCCTTTCTTTCTTTAGAAAAAGTTTCATTATACAGCTCAGGCATGTGATTCTTGTTATTCTGCCTTCAAATTATAGATAAATCTTTCTCTTTGTCTCTATTTCCCTCTCCATCCCTCCCTTTCTTCTTCCCTCCCATCCCTTCCATTTTTCCTCCCTCCTATCTCCCTCTTGATATGTCTGAGTGCTTCTTGTCTAAAGCACATGAGTAGTAGTTCTTTGTGATAAGATAATTTTATAAATAAGTATTTATAGAACACTAGTACTTTCTTAAAACTTAATCACTAATGGTTTAATGGTTTTCATAAGTATTTTAATTCTTAAAATTGGATTTGATAATTTCAAGAACAATGTGTACAATATCTGTACTTATATAAAAGACTATGGTGATTTTTCTCATGCCAAAATTGCTACCTTAATGAAGATCCACTCAAAAGAATAGATATTAGCAATCTCATTGATTGGAATAATATCTAATGAAATTAATATTATCAGTCAACTTTGAATATAATTTAAAGAAGAGATAATCAAAGGTATCAATTGTTGTCTTTTCCAGCAGCTATGATCTTTGTATCTCATGTTGTTGTAAATGATCGTCTACCATGTGGCCTCAAATCAAGTTCTATACAAGTGACAGCTTGTTATGACTTTTTCTTTAGTTTAAATTATACACTTGGTACATTTTCTCTCTCCTTTGATTCTGGTAGGATATATGTTGGGGAAAACAAAATTGCACATTTTCTCACCATCTCCTATTGTGACGGGCAGAAAATTATGTGTCTAATTTTTGTGACACCAAAATTAGATCAATGTACTGGAGATGAACTTAAGGAAACTGCTGGAGCTGATTTTGAATTAAATGTTATATATCTATACTTAAATGAAAGAACAGATTATAAAAACAAAGCAGTAAGTTCTGAAATCTAGTGTAGTGGGTCTTCGAAGTTTAGTGTATTATTTGGGTTCCATTATTTTACATTGACATGGATAAGTAAGATGTAACCTGCAGCATGAAGTTTAGCCTACTATTTGGGTGACATTATTTTATAGTATCATGGAGAAATAAGAAGTAGTCTGTAGTATGATCCTTTTGAAGAGGCTGAGGTTATATCAAGTAAGAGTTTCTACAGATGAGTGATGTTCAAACATCTTCTTTGTACTCAAGAATATATCCATCCATAGATTCTCAGTACTAAGTCAAGGCAATCATGACTGTCTGAACTGTGGAGTGAACTTAAAGCTAGACTGGGAACTTTCTAAGACTCTATCTCAGAATTAAACAGAAAAGAAGGCTGGGTATATGGCTCAGTGGTAAGGTAGTTATCTAGCTTGCATGAGGTCTTAGCACATGTTGATATGCACATACACACACACTCACACACACACAGGGAGGGAGAGAGGAAGGCAGAGAGAAAAACACAACAGCTCATACTTAAAGAAACACAATTTATCTCACATAAACAAGCACACAGGCAAGTCCACATGTATACACACATAAGTAATTTGAAATTTTTCCCTTATTCACTTTCTAGGTTTAAGGCTCAACTGCCTCTAAACATGTGACTACTGAACTCTTAATCAGTGAAAAAGGATCTTCTGAGACACAACAGCAGACACCAGCTTAAATATGACTGTTGTCTGTAGTTTGATTGTTTTGGTATGAGGAGAAGGGAGGAAGAGAAAATTGAAGAGGAAGAAAGGAGAAATGGAAGATAGAACAAACTGTATGTCACTGGGGTTTGCAGCAATCATGGACATGGTTCCTTGGTTTCTAAAACCTGCTCTGCCAAGGGAACCAAGAGATGGTTGCTTGGATTTGATACCCATTGCCCTGCAGCAACATGGATCATAGTCTTATAATTTCTCAAGCATATATTTGGGCATTTTCTGCTTAGTATAAGAGAATAAACAAGTGAAAAAAGAAACACAACTATGAAAATATATTCTTAGCACAATTAAGGGTAAAATATTTGTTATGTGGATGTATCAGAGAAGAAATTTAGTTTTAGTTATATGTATGTTAACATATTCTTTAAATGGGAGTTAAGATTCAGTCTACTTAAAATTTTGAGAAAGAAAATAATTTTATGTGTTCTGATTGGTTCTATGTCATAATTTAATAGAAAAATAACTGCATTCTGGAATTGTTGCAAATGAATGTAGCGATTTAGGGCAGTACTGTAGAGACTGTCTTGAATCTCAGAGAATTTCCTTTTTAGGAATGGTCTTCTATAGGGCATGATTCAGAAGTTATTGTCGGAGAGTGTAGCTATTAAAGAAACATGAACCAGGTGTGGTGGTGCATGTCTTTAATTCTAGAATTCAATTTCCATGGGAAGATTGTAAGTCTGAGGTTAGCCTGGGTTACACAGACAGTTCAAGTTTATCCTGAGCCATGGAGAACGATCTTGCTTCTAACAAATGAAGAAACAAACACAAGTGGTTGGACTGTCACTCACTGGTAGTTGGAAAAATATTGCTAAACCAAAAACCATGAGTTGTTAATCACATAAAAATATATTCTTTCACTTTGATCACACACAGAAGGTGATAACATCAACTGACAATTATAACAAAATCATAATTGGTGCAGTAATTAATAGACTGTTGCCAGAGAATTTAAGCACAGAGACCTGGTTGTGTTTCCTTAGGGAATGTGCTAGCAAGGGAAGTTGGATCTGGGGACATGTACCTGTGTTGCTCTGTTTCCCAGAACTAAAATGATCCCTTCCAGGTAAAGGAGATTGCATCACTGAGTAGCTAGACCATGTTGTCCTTATTGCCAGGAGTCACGCTGTGTTTAACACAGTAGAAATTAGCTGTGAGCTGATGACCTGAGACGACTGATGAAACAGTTTTCTTCCCTCAGCCTGCTTGTACTATACACACACTTCTGCCTGACATTCTGGAAATTCCGGGAATTCCAGAAATTAATTACACTTCTATTTTAAAAGTTACATAGCAGTATAGATTTTGGTTTTAAAAACATATTTTGAGCCGGGCAGTGGTGGCGCACGCCTTTAATCCCAGCACTCGGGAGGCAGAGGCAGGCGGATCTCTGTGAGTTCGAGACCAGCCTGGTCTACAAGAGCTAGTTTCAGGACAGGCTCCAAAACCACAGAGAAACCCTGTCTCGAAAAACCAAAAAAAAAAAAAAAAAAAAAAAAGAGACATTTTTTCTTATATTTCCTATTTTTCTCTTTATTTATTTTGTTTTTCATTTTACATACCAACCCCAGTTCTGCCTCTTTCCCTTTCTCCTGCCCCTCCAACTTTTACCTTCTGGCCCCATCCTCTTCTCAGAGGAGGTAGGGTCTCCCTTGGGGAGTCAGCAAAGACTGGCTTACAAGTTGAGGCAAGACCAAGCCCCCCCCCCTCCCCCCTTGACCCCCCCCCTCCCGCTTGTATCAAGGCTGAGCAAGATATTTCACCATAGGGAATGGGCTCCAAAAACCCAGTTCAGGCACCCTCCCTACCATTGCTAGTAGTCTTTGCTGTCATCCTTGTGGATTCCTGGTAATTTCCCTAGTGTTAGAGGAGACTGCGTGTTTGTTTCCCGGCTATCCAGACTCCGAAATAATCACTCAGAAACTCTATTATTTGTAATACTATTTGGCCAATAGCTTAAACGCGTGTCTGGCTTATTCTTATATCTTAAACTAACCCAGATCCATTAATGTGTGCATCACCACGAGATTGTGGCTTACCAGCAAAGTTTCGATGGGCTGCAGTGCAGGCATTGGTCCCCAGCGGTGGCTACATGGCATCTCACTGATGCTGCCTTCTCTCTCTAGATATATCTCTTCCAGCCTGGTTATCAGCCATTGACTGAGAACAGCTTCTTTACTCATTAACCAATAAAAGCAACACATAAACAGCAGGAGGTCCTACGCCACCCTAACACCAGGTTTCTCCCTAACCCCATAATGGCTCCCTCTATCAAGATATCTTTTACTGCTCTTCCCCTCCGTCCCTCCTCAAGTTGGACATTTTGATTCCTTAAGTTCCCATTTCCTGTGCCCTCCCCTATATCCCTTCTCCCAGTTTACCCAGGAGATGTTAACTATTTCCCCTTTCTGGGACCCATATGTGTCCCTCTTAGACAAACAAGTATGTATAATGATAAAAACACTGGAGTTTGTCTTTTATTCTTAAAACATTATGTAAAATTATGTTAAAAATGTTTCTTCTTCTAATTTTCAAACTCACCAGGAGTGTGAAAAACAAACAATTAATTTGTCCAGCTCATCTTATTCCATAACTAATGCTCTAGAGAGAATTTTTTTTTAAATTTTATTTTCATCACAGTGTGTATTTTCCTTACTACAATTGAAGAAGTGAGAAAGACATTTTTACATTTCAGGTAACCTGGTTTGAAAGCAACGGCTCTATGGTTCTTCTGTTATCTTTTACTCATATGTTCCCCAGGAGCTCTGCCGTTCTAAAATCTAATGAGAAACAAGCTATATCTTGATTTAGATACAAGGTGTGAATTATTGAAGCTCTAATATGTAACCTTCCAGACCGATAAATGTCATCCAGTAAGCCACAGACTTGAATCTTAGAACAATAATTGAAACTAGAGCAACATTAAGCTCTGTGTCTTAGAGATCCCCAAACCAAAGATGATAACTGGATATACTTGGAAACACGTGACAATGTAGTTTTCAGGATAGGAATATTTTGCTCTAATTCTATTATAATCACATTATGGAATTTCTGTGGATTTAATGATAAGGTTATGGTGCAATGATTTATATTTCAGACCTTACAATATTGATTTTGAGTGACATGCTACAGTAATCTTAAACATTTTCTATAAGCAAAAGGAATGTATTGAATGAGTCTCTGAATGGTACTTAGGTTATGGTGCAATGATTTATATTTTGGACCTTACAATATTGATTTTGAGTGACATGCTATAGTAATCTTAAACATTTTCTATGAGCAAAAGGAATGTATTGAATGAGTCTCTGGATGGTATTTAGGTTATGGTGCAATGATTTATATTTTGGACCTTATAATATTGATTTTGAGTGACATGCTATAGTAAGCTTAAACATTTTCCATAGACAAAAGGAATGTATTGAGTGAGTCTCTGGTTGGTACTTCACTCTTGCAGAATTTTTTTTCCTGATATATCTAGAAAAGCAACCGTCAGGCAACAGGTGGACCACCCCTGAAGTGAACTGTTCGCTAACATCTAACAAAACTCAATGCACTTGTCTTTCCATGAACTGCTTGTTTCTTTAGGCTTTCCTGCTTTCCACCTTTCTCCATCAGTCTCTCTTTTTCTCTTTCACAAGAAAGAAATACAATGGATGAGAGAGAAGAATGGAGTTGTTCAGGAAGACAAGGGACTATGGTTCTCCTATAAACTTAGTAGCAACATGAAGGACTCAAGGGAAGGGAAGACTGACGTTCTAGTGGGAATTTGTTTTGGGAGTGAGGCCACACGGAACAGAAATGTAGCTGGCATTAGAAATACTCCCAGATGTGGTCTTGGCATGTGGGTGGCGGTGTGACTGAGTGTCTAGGATGAATATAATCAGAGAGCAAAGGAGAGCTCACAGTCAGTTCGGTCCCATCTCCATCTGTAATTAGCCACATGACCCAGGGCAAGTTTAGTTTTGCCATATCCGTCTCCTCATTAGCAAACTTCAAATAGCTTACACAATGAAGATTATGATAGATCAAGAGCTCCACGCATGCTGCCTGGTGTATGAGAAAGGTTCATCAAGCCACCTTCATCATTATAAAAAAATAGTCCAAAATGCAAGGGAAATTAGTAATGGTGGATAAGCTAGAAACAGACTGGAAACATGGACCATCTTTTTCTGGAGTTTCCCTTCTGTTTCATGACATTTCATACTGAGTTATTCTGTGTACCAGAGGATGCTTCTCTTCCTGAAATCTCTTTTGAATCTCAGCTGCCCGTTTTTCTTGAAGAAATTGTGTTCAGTTCGAAATATGATTACATGTATTTGTACTAAAGAATTAAAAAATAAAATACAGAATCTATTTTGTGCTTTGGTAGATAAAATTAATTAGTAAAAGAAACACTATGGATCACGCAGGGAATGTCAGGCATGATGGCACACATGTATAGTCTTTGCTCTTTGAGTCTTACGTGTGAGGGTGGTGAGTGTGAGTTCAGACTGGTCCTTATAGTGAGTCCAGGACAACTTGGTGTCGCACGAATACTAAAAACCCAGAGACAGATATTGGGATTCAGGCTGAAAGATCAGAGAAGCAAAGCAGTCAAGCACTAGAGAGCTCTTAGCTCTATGAAATATTCAAACTGAAAGGAGAACAAGTTCCTGTGACATCCCGCCTTATATTCCTCTCTTGTGCTGGTACTAAAGGCATGCTCCACCTCGACCAGGCCTCTGTGGCTAACAAGTGTGGTAGCAGCTGGGATTAAAGGTGTGTGCTACTACTGCCTGGCCTGTACGGGTGACTAGTGTGGCTAGCTCTGCATTCTGATCTTCAGGCAAGCTTTATTTATTTAAATACAAATAATATACCTCTATAACCTGGGGTGCGTATCAAAACCCTTTTCCAATAATCAAAAATGAAGAGCCACATTAAGAAAGCAAGTAGAGAGCTTTCTTTTAATCCAACATTACCTTGGCCTCAGAGGTTTATTGCCTGAGTTTCTCAGCTTTATCATGTATGGATCATGGTAGGAAGCTTATTAAAACTCTGGATTTTTATACACAAATTTGTGTTATGTGCACAAGTTTCAAATGGAGTCTATAGTTCTCATGAGAATAAATATTTAGTCTCTGAAATTTAAGAACTGCTGAATAGTACTTCAGAGTATGAAATAATGTCTTTACAGAATTATTTCCAGCATCTTGTTCCTTTATGTGTGATCCTTAGACAGTATAAACAGCATCATCAGGCACTGTGTGAGTGATGACCAATCATAGGCTTGCACAGTGAGAATCTGTAATCTCCCAGTGACTCATCTGCATGCTACAGTATGAGAAGTCCCCATTGTCAAGGAGTCTGGCTCTGCAGATTCAAGTTGTATTCTGGCTCTGCCAGAGTCTAGCTTTTAATTTGGATCTGTAATACTCCATGCTATGCACCATTCCTCTGATCAGAGGGTTAATGCCAGAACTCCAAACCCAAGTTTGAAATAGTCATCATCTGTTTTTAGCCTTATAATTACACTTGTTTTGTAGAAGGTGGCATGTCTAAGGTGACCAAAGAGCACTTACCCACCTTTGTCTGTGATTCTGACAAAAATGAAAGCCCATCATGACACATGGGGATTGGGCCTTTATTGCACAGGAAATAGGATCATTATGCTTCACAACATCACTGTTGGTAGACATGGTGTCTGGAAGACACATGGCCAGTCACCTTTACCTAAATCGTAGCTTCACTTGGGATCATACCAGTTCTGAGTCCTGGCATATCTACTCTTAAACATTCTAGATTGGTCAAAATTTAAATAAATCGTCATTTCCTCATGAACTATAGCAAGCAGATGATTGCTCTTTCTTGTTTGCCTGTTTCAGGTCTGGGAAGAAGAGTACACAAATTGGATCACCTGTTCATTTTCTGTCTACAGAATGCGCCACGACTTTTGTGATGAGCGCTGTTTTTGCTTGTGTTCCATAAAAAGAAACAAAGGAACAAACAAATAAGCAAACAAAACCTTAATGCATGTCTAGAGTACAGAAAAGTCAGATTGGAGAATGTGCTACAGTTCCTTGATGTAAATTCTTTGGTTGGAGGGAATGGGTGAATGAGCTGTTCTGAGTGTTTAGATGGGTCGACACACATAATATTTTTACCATCACATATTTAAATATTTTATCCTGCTATTATGAAAAAATAACTTAAGATTATCTTCTTATTTGTTTTTCAGTGACTTACAATGCCTCTTTAGATGCTTTCATTTCCAGTACAACCAGCAGTACAAACACTGTGGTGCTGGCGTGGAGAGAGAAGGCAAAAAGGCTCCTTAAAATGACACCTTTCAACATTGCCCAGGGCGTTCATGCTTTTGATTACCACTCTCGGATCAATCTAATTGGTATGTAAAATAAATCACGATAACTATGAGGGCCTCATAAATTGTCTAGGATGCATATTTGTATGCAGGGAAGTACTGCATCTTGTTGCTTTATTGCCAGGGAGACCAACTTGAGCAGCTCACATTTTATTGCCTGAGAATGTTTGATAATGATGCATATGATGTGCAGTGCGTTTGAATTACACTGGGGTGAAATATGAGAAAGCACCCCGATGCTTTAATGAGTCTTTTATTAGAATTGGTAGGGGTGGAGATGACATAGGGAAAGAAGACAGTTTTTACAGCATCTGTTATTCTGCCATCTTCCTAACTCTGTCAAATATTGCTCTCAAACAAATCCATCACCTTTGTTACTCACACACATGTGAGCATACACACATGCACACCCGCAGCAATACACACTTGCACACATCAGTATAACTGCAAATCTTTTCAGGTAATTTTTTGAGAATTTATAGGCTATCATAACTTAATAAACATAGTTTATTAAGGAAGTATTTTTGATACAAAAGGTATCAGAAATATAAGCTTTTCCAGGTATTAATCTTTTAAATTAAATACCTAGATATTATGAAAGTTGATAATTTGATCTATGGATATGTAAGTCCAAACGTTATAAAACCAACATGCAGATCTGTTATAGAAAAATCAATAGAGTAGTTATAAAGAGACTCTATAACCTATGGCATGGGTCATACAATTCCACATTCAGTAATTAGCATTCACAGGAAAAGTACTGTTGTTCATTAAACAAACAGACACTTAAAATAATGAATAATACACAGCTGAGATTAACACAGACCTGGTGAGATGGAATGATTTCCAAGAATACTCTAAAGTGTATCAGAGAAACCTGGGGGGATTGGTGAATTAATTTGGCAGGGACTCAAATATCACCCCTTTAACTCACTGGCTGACTAGTTATTTAACTCTTCTATACTTATCTGTTTGGTATTTGTGGAAAAACACAATAAGGGCAGGTATATAGACCAAGACAGAATTAGAGAGTTAAATTACATCTTACATCCTCACATAGTACCTATCTTGGTCTTGAGAAGGTTTTAGGTTATAAAGGAGCCATGATAAAAATACTTGATTCCACAGTAAGCCAGGATGGACATGTTGGTGATTTTTGGTGGCTTGTGCATACTTTATTATTTAAACAGTGGTAAAATAATATGCTCTTAATATTTCTATTTATTGACTTGTGACTTGTGAATAATTAGTTTTTTACCCCCCCCCCCCCATACCTATCATCCTGTCTAAATTTCTTTTGGCCCCAAAACAGGGAATTTTGGGGCTAGAAGGAGAAAATGTATTCCCTACAAGGCAGGCCTTGGGTAGGTTTCTAAAGGAGACAATTTTTTCCCCTTCTAGTATGAAAACTCCTGACTCAAATCAATGGTTCTCAAACTGTGGGTCATGATATCCTGCATATCAGCTATGTACATTATGTTTCAAATAGCAGCAAAATTCAAGTTATGAAATAGCAATGAAATAGTTTCATGGTCATGAGTCACTACAACACAAGAAATTTTGCTAAAGGCTTACAGCAATAGGACAGCTGAGAACCACTGCTTAAGGTCAGCCCACACCCATCACTCGACCGAATCCACAAGTTAGTTGGGCAATGACCAAGTTTTCCTTTCTTCAAGACAAGGTGCATTAATGTTCATGTGTGAAAAACTAATTTCACAAGGATAATTTAAAAAAACATTTTATTTTCTTTTGAATTCTGATCAGCGACGGCTGGCGTCAACAATAAAGTTTGCCTCTGGAATCCCTATGTCGTCTCTAAACCAGTCGGTGTTCTATGGGGTCATTCGGCCAGCGTCATAGCTGTCCAGTTCTTTGCTGAAAGAAAACAACTTTTCAGCTTCTCCAGAGATAAAGTAAGTCACTTGACACCTCTAATTTTCTGCCCTCCCAATTCCTAATCTTCACTGGGCCCTGAATTTCTCTGAGAGGCGTCAGTTGTTCATGCAAACTGGCTAACTATGCAGTCTTGGGGAGAGCTTCATTTGGAACAAATTACTTCATAAGAGTTCTGGGCAAGTGGACAAAAAAAATCATTTCATTAAATTTGTGTTCAAATGATGTATTCACAGGTTTAATTCTTTTAATTTGATACTCCATATGTCACATCTTAAGAGCATCCAAAGTTCTTATTAATTCCACATGGAAAAGAATGGATGTGGGGACAAGAAAATGCTGTTTGGGGAAAAGAGTGAAAAGGCACAGTTGGCTATTATCACATTAATATGAAAGATTCATTAAGTTATAAATTTAAGCTAATGGAAAATATCAAGTATACAATAAATTTTAATTAAATGTCTGGTTGATGACCTTGATTGCACGGTTTTGTCTTATTTGGAGATTTTAGGGATCTGATTGAGAGCCTCACACATGAGAAACACACACTCTACCACTGAGTTATGTTCTCAGCCCTTGATGGGACATTTTCAATATTGTGGAATATAAACCAGGAATCATGCAGTCTAAACCGAATTCTGAGTACACTATAGTATCTAATTAAGTAAATTTCTTAATCTCCAAACACTTTGCCTTTTATGCCTTATATAATTTCCATTTTTACATAATTCCATACATTAAAGATTCAGCCAAAACTATGATAGATTTTTGGCAAAATGGATAGCTCAGTGGTGAAGAGCACTTGCGACTCTTGCAGAGGACAAAGGCTATTCCTTGCATCCTCATGGTTGGGTTCACAAGCACCCATAATTCTAGTTTCAGAAGACCAATGCCCTCTTCTGACCTCAGCAGATACCAGGCATGCATGTGGTACATTTGCATATGTACAGACACACACACACACAAAATTATAGATTTCAAGGTACTTGGCTATGAAGAAAAAAGTGGATAATAAGTGGAAATAGTCTCTGATATTCAGAGAACTTTTTTCCTGTATTTGAGGAATCTATCTGTGCAATAGGCAAAACTATGAAACTTAGAAAATCATCTTCAACTCCTTAGCCATGTCCTAGTCTTCCTAGTTATTGTAACTTACTTTTCTTTTTATCTATGGTATAAATCCCCCTTTCCCTTAAACCTTACCAATAGGCTGCCAATTCTTGTTAATTATATCATCAAAATCTGTTCATCATCTTGCTCCTTTATCTCAGCTGCCACTTTTCTAACTTTAAAAATGAATCTTGGCTTTGCTGGGAGTATTAGTGCATACTTTAAAACCCAGCACTTGGGTGGCAGAAGCAGGTGGACCTCTGCTCATTCAAGGTCACTCTTGTCTACAGAGTAAATTTTAGGCAATCCAGGGACACATAGTGAGACTCTGTGTAAAAACAAAAGAAAACAGCAACAAAAGAAAGAAACTCTCATCTCTTTAACTCTAAAATACTGCAAACATTGCTGTGTCTTCCTACTGCAGAAGTTTCCCTCCATTCTGCTAATAAAGTAGTTGGCAAGGAACAGATGAATGAACGAGAATCCGCTAGCCTCTCAGTTCTCCACGCCATTAAGCTGCCATCGCTGAAATTCTTAACCTTTCACACGAAGCACTTCTCCAATTGGTCAGTCTACTTCACTTCTTTCTCTTCACATTTAATAATTCACACACAAACTGTATTAACCCTTAGCCCTTACCACAGTACAGTTAACTGGCCCTGCAATTCCACATCCTCCTGGAGTTTCCTGTCCTCTGTTATAACCGACAGAGAGGTGTTTGTCAGCCTTCAGATCTTTGGAGTGGCTCATGTAGACGTGGGTGTTTCCTTCTGTGTGCTCCAAATGTTCTTAATTAGAATATTATCATCATTAATTTGCTTGCTTAAGATATTGGTTTTTTTTTTTTTTTACCTGTTCTCAGTATCTTTCACAACCCCTCACATACTTTAGGTTTTATTCTTTGAGTCTATGTTTCTAGCTCCAAGTGAAGAACTATTTCTTTGGACAGAAAGTAGTAAAGAAACTCAGAATGAGATCTCTTAGGATGCCCTCCTGCATTCAGCTGTCTTATTCTTTTGAGGTCTTTGAAACCTTTGTTCTGACATCAATTATTGAACACTGTGTTTCTATATTTATTTATTTATTTACTTATTTATTATGTATACAATATTCTGTCTGTGTGTATGCCTGTAGGCCAGAAGAGGGCACCAGACCCCATTACAGATGGTTGTGAGCCACCATGTGGTTGCTGGGAATTGAACTCAGGACCTTTGGAAGAGCAGGCAATGCTCTTAACCTCTGAGCCATCTCTCCAGCCCCTGTGTTTCTATATTTTATCTTTAAATTTTGACTGGAAGGTATCAGTTACTTGTTAAATTCGTTCTTATCACTCCCAGGATCTAGCACATATTAATATTGTAAACACACAGTAGAAGATAAAATATAAACAGTGTAACTCTTAATTCAGCATTAATATTTTTAAAGTGAGGGACTGTATCTTCCTTGGATTGTGCCATACATGTGCAAGGTCCTCAATAAATTATAGTTAAGTGAATAAATCTGAATCGGACAAAAAGAAACAAATCTCAGAATTTCATCATTATGGAGCTCCGTGAAAGCTTTCATAACCTTAAAGACAAGTGCAAACACATGTATTTTGAATCAGGATTGATCGCATACAGCTGTGATCAATATTAAGCCTACCTGGCCTATTTCCAAAGCAGTTTTGTCCATCAATTTTCACTTTGGTCTCTAAACTGTTGTGTCATTATAAAAACTTGTCATGCGGTCACCCAGGTTGGTTGGAATACATTTCACTTTCATGAATCCACGACAATCCTTATGTCTACAGCAAACAGCAGGGCTTTCTGCTACTGGGATAAGTCTCTGTTTTGTTACTGCAAAATTCTTTTGCATATTTTACAGGACTGTAGTGAAATTAGACCTCCAGGGAAGATGAAACATCATTTTGTTTCCTAAAGGGCCTTTGATTGGATAGTACTATCATCAATCAGTTGCCAAATGAGAGGATCAAAGAGAGTCAGATCTAAACAACTTCCTCACAATATGAGCTGCAACATTAGTTCTTCCAGAGAGGTTGTCCTATTGTCACCTCTCAAGGGGGCAGAAAACAACTTTATTCCTTTAAAATCTTGTTTTCCCCATCTATGGTGATTGAAAATTTTGCTGGCTATTGCAGTTTGGACTGGCATCTCTGGTCTCCTAGAGTCTACAGCATTTTAGTTCAGGCCCATCTTGCTTTTAGAGTCTCCATTGAGAAGTTGGCTGTAATTGTAATAGGTCTGTCTTTATATGTTTTTTTTTTTTTGGCATTTTTCTCTTACACTCATACAAAATCCCTTCTTCATCCCTAGTTCTCTTTCTAATTTATGTCGTGTGTGTGTGTGTGTGTGTGTGTGTGTGTGTGTGTGTCTATCTGTCTGTCTGTCTGTGTAGGTTATTTGCTTGATGGGGCAGTGAACCAGTACCTACACCAATATGACATCCTCTCCCCTGCAACTTTTAACTGCTCCTCTGGGAGGACAAACAACTGTGACTTGATTCAGGATAAAACCTGTAGCTGATGTATTCCACATAAACATTCTTGTAAGACTATATCAAGTAAAACAAAACATGCTTTAAGTGCTTATTGATTATGGTTTTGCTTATTACTGTAAGACTTAACTATAAATGGAGCTGTTCTATAAGGTTGTACTGAGAAAAGCCAGCAACTTCAGTGCCTGTCTTCTTATCTTTACACCTAAGCCATGTAGCTTTGGAACTGGCTTCCAAGTGCCAGGCTTCTGCACCGCAGTCTTTAAAGCCCTTTAGCCAGCCGCATCCTCACGCCTCCTCTCTCTCTTTTCTATTTTTTTCTGTACTGTTTTGAACACTAGAAAGCCTCCCCACACATAATAATTGGAGTCAGCTTTCTCTCCCTCCTTCACTTTTCTGTCATTATTTGGAAATTATGAACCTTTTAAAGCCATGTACCTTGAATTAAATCTTATCCGGTGCTGACTCAGTTTTTGTCCACACATTTATTCCTGCACCTCCCTATTCATGCAGCTACTTATTATAAATGTAATGTTTGTAGTAAACAGTGAAACCTTTGGTTATTGTAGTTTTATTAGTGTCTATATAAATAATAGCGATTTTGCCAAGCTCTGACAAGATTCTTCTACAAAGCCTGACTACAGAGTGCTGGCCTACATCTTAATCCAGTCCTCACAGCACACTTTCAGTTGGGATTTGGGATGATTTAGATAATGGGTTGAGCAACTTTACTACATTCTCCCCACACAACTGAAATAATTTCTGAGTTGCCAGCCGTGTTTTCATAGGAAGGTGAGGGAATGGGTGGATAAAGTCAACACATGCAAGATCATGGACCTGAGTTGGATTAAAGTAGGATCCATGTACCTGCAGTCTCAATGTATTGGCTTCTACTTCTCACACACATAAACACGATGGTCATTATAATCGCACATTATTAAAAAGTTGACAGTCGGTATGAAATGAGGTGAGGAAGTTTATCTTTATCATTATGTGAAAACAATTTGCTTTAATAAAAAAATCAATGGTTGGGATCTATAATCTCAATTATATAAAGATGGAGGTGAAATGAAGAGCCCCAAACAGGCCCTGACTAATCATAACAAGAACCTGACTAATGGGAATTTGTATGGGCACTATAAGTTGCTAGGCATCGAAATGTAAGTAGGAACAGCACATGTGGGTAAAAATTTAAATTACTGAACCAATTGTTAAATATGAATTTTAGGAATTTATCTATTATCCTTAGTAGCAAAAAGAAAACATAATTGACAAACAAGAAGATTACTATTAAATATATTCATATTTGACTGAATGTGTTGGTGCAGATGTCTATTCCTAGCACCTGGGAGAGAGAAGCAGGAGGAATAAAAGTTTTCAGATCATCTGCAGGTACATATCAAGCTGCAGGCAAGCATAGACTACATAAGATCCCGTCTCAAACAAAACAAAAAACTAAATATAAATATATACACACTGGGTATGCTGCATGTACATAACTTACTAGGAGGTCACTAGTTAGTTCCCGGCTGCTTAGCTCTGAAATAATCACACAGAAACTATATTATTTAAAACACTGCTTGGCCCATAAGCTCTAGCTTCTTATTGGCTAATTCTTACATTTTAATTTACCCATTTCTATTAATCTGTGTATCACCATGTGGCTGTGGCTTACCAGCTAAAATTCCGTCCAGCTATGCAGGGGCTACATACCTTCTCCCTGACTCTGCCTTCTTTCTCCCAGGATTCAGTTTAGTTTTTCTCACCTAGCTCTGTTCCCTTATAGCTCTGCTATAGGCCCAAAGCAGTTCCTTTATTAACCAATGATATTCACAGCATGCAGAGGGGAATCCAACATTATGTGTGAGAGTGTCTGTGTGCATACATGTGCTTGTGGAGGCTGAAGGCTAAGGTTAGATGGATTTCTGTAACTTTCCACCTTATTTTTTGAGACAGTCTCCACTGAACTAGGTGGTCACCAGCTGCCTAGCCTGGTTGTCTAGCTGATTTCTTGAATCCTCCTGTCTCTACCTCTCAAGCGCTGGCTGGGAATATAGATATAAACTGCACATGGGTGCTGCACATCTAAATACAAGTTGTTAATTATGAACTGTGTTCTAGTTTGTTTTCTACTGCTGTGATAAACACTATGGCTTGACGCAACTTGAGTAGGGAAGGGTTTACTTGGTTTTCATTTCTTATATAAGTGAAGGCACGTGGGGAAGGAACCCAAGCAGTAGTCTTGAGTTAGGAACTGAATCAGAGACAGGGGAGAGTGCTGCTTACTGGCTTCCTTCCTTCCTTCCTTCCTTCCTTCCTTCCTTCCTTTCATAAAACCCAAGACCCCTTGCCTAAGTGTGGCACTATGCATAATAGGCTGAATGTCTCTCCATACATCAATAAAAAATTGTCCTATAGACTTGCCTAAAGGTCAGTCTGAAGGACATGTTTTTTTCAACTGAGATTTCCTCTTCCTAGATGACTCCAATTTGTGTCAAGATCACAAAGCTCTAACCAGCACACATGACAAGCCCTTTCCTAGCTGAGTTATCTCTTCCGTCCCTAGCATATTCATTTTGAACCATGTCTTAGTTCTGTTTTAGAAGTTAACTGAACCCAAAAGAAGGGAGAAATTTATGACCCTCATATAATAACTGTGGCATTGAGCAACATCTTTGAAAATGACTTGATTGAGGGAACTGAATTAATAGGAGTTCTTTTGTGTCACTAACTGGATCTAGACTGAGGACAAAATTAGTGGATAGTCATGATCTGGATTAAAGCCAAATCATTTGATATTAGTTCTTAAACTGGTAGAAAGATTTCTTGTTCAC
The DNA here is from genome assembly GCF_018167655.1 of Microtus oregoni. Lineage (NCBI taxonomy): Eukaryota > Metazoa > Chordata > Mammalia > Rodentia > Cricetidae > Microtus > Microtus oregoni. The sequence continues at coordinate 8,549,350 of NW_024543069.1, forward strand.
AGAGATTAGCACTGACTGGGTCATAAAACCTCAGAGAACTATTCACCTTGGAACGAACAAAAGACCTAGAAAATTTATTTTTAATATAATAATCTCTGAGCCTGTCTTCAAAGATTTATGATTTAATTGTCTGAGAAAATGGCTTAAGAATAGGTAGTGTTTAGAAAATCTAAGTTGTCTTTATAGTCAAGAGAGAGAAGGAAAGATACTGTAGGAATATGTTAATTGATGTTCCCTTTTTATCACTTGTTGCCCAGGTCCTGAGACTCTGGGATATTCAACACCAGCTGTCCATTCAAAGGATAGCTTGTGCTTTCCCTAAAAGTCAAGACTACAGGTGCCTTTTTCACTTTGATGAAAGCCACGGACGACTTTTCATCTCCTTCAATAATCAGCTTGCCTTGTTGGCCATGAAAAAGGAAACCAGCAAGAGGGTGAAGAGCCATGCAAAAGGGGTCACCTGTGTCCTTTACCATTCCCTCCTGAAGCAGGTAAAGGCACTTTATTGTCTGCTATTGTCTTGACATATCCTCCAAGGTCAGTGGTTCCTTTCCTCGATTTGACCTAACATAAAACCAAAGGTGATGGCCACCTTCTGTTGCAGAGAAGTTTCCTTGATGAAGAGTATGCACTGCACTGATGAATGGGTATAAGGACAAATATTTAGAGTATAGTTAGGGATTATTTGCTTTAGTAAAGTGACAAAGATTCTTCCATCATAAACAAAACAAAGACAGCAGAAATAACCACATCAAAGTGGATGAGGGAAGACTGCAAGGCCATAGACAAAAAGCGAAAGGCTACTAAGGAATGCCGAGAGTGGAGAAATCGTTTTCCCCAGGGAAGAGCACATTATTTGGTTACCCATTATCCAATTCTCATTGCCAAAACCATACATACCAGTCACATTAGATTGACAGAGCAGGACATATTTAGGAATATATATATATATATATTTACATAACAATAATTAATGATAAAAGGGCATTAAATGGAAATAGCCAGAGAGGACTTTCTGAAAGGGTTTGGAGGAAGGAAAGGGAAGGGAGAAATGGTATAATTATATTATAATTTTAAAAATATAATTAAAAATATAATGGTGAATCTAATCAACAGCACACAGGCAGGAAACGGTTGAACAGCACATACTCTTCTGCAGTATATGTGTTTGTGGGTGGATTCCAAGGGGAATGTCATTGTCTGCCTGTCACAAAAGCATCACAATGTTTGGGTTAAAGCCAGCACAACCCAGAACATAATCATGCCCATCTTCATTAACCTCTAGTTCAGGTTTTGAGCCAAAATGCAGGTGGACGTAGTTATAAGATTTCCTGTTAAGATCACCACCCTCTTGCATCCTCATGGAAAGTTCTGAAATATTCATGAAATGTAATTAGCAGAGATCCATTTTCCCCCAGCATATTTTACACCAGTGGCTCAAAGCGGCAGCCTGGAATATATTCATAAGAAAATGATTCAGTTAAATGCGATTCCACTTGGTATGCAGCACGGGTGTTGTTTGGCTCCCACCACTTTAATGACACTGCAGCCTTTGCTTATGAGATCGCTACCTGCATCTCAATGAAGTTTAGCTCCTCAGGAGCTTGAGGCCACCCAGATCCTGGCCCTTTCTGGATGACAGAAACTTCTTCCAGCCAGACAAGCTGGTAGTGGGCTCAGTTGTAAATCTGGTTTCTAGGCACCACTGGCATTTAGTCTCCGGCCATGCTCACCTCAGGCCCCGTGGAAACATCAGAGTGGGAGTGGGTCAGGAAACGGATCTCCAGCTTGTGAACAATTAAACAATAACCGCAACCTGTCCTTGCTTCCAAAGGCTGGGGAGGCTTCTGCTCTGGCTCAGAGACATGGAAAGCTCTTTGTTAATAATGAGCATTGTGTCATGTCTCCACTTCAAACCCTGTTTTCTGGTTATTCTGGGAGATAAAATCCTTGACAAAACAATTCCGTGCCAATTCCATCTGCACAACAACATTCCCCCACAAATGTTTTACTGAACTTCATGAAGGCAACTGGTTAATTTGGCTCCCTGGTGGCTGCTGAGAGCTGGCTGCATTTGTTTCCTAGAGAACATTCTGCTAATTGAGATCTGTAAAGTGGAAATGCCATGTTTGTGTGTAAATCTTTAAGATCCTGTGTTGTCTAGCTATAAGATGAGGCACATTCCGTGAGGCATTCAGCTGGCAGCATACAGGAAAGAACTGGAATCTTCCACTTGGGAGTTGAAAATAAAACCAAGGTTACACAGGCAGGGTATAGAGACAAAGAAATATGCCCGCCCGTGTGACAGAAGATTCAGGAAACATCCCTGTGGAGTCAAGCGCATCTCTATTTGTTGCTATGCCTTACATCATAAATAACTAAAAAATAACTTTGAAGCACACAGGTCTGTGTACTGAATAAACAGCCTTTCTCAGCTACTAAGCTAGCAAAAAAAAACCACTTTAACATTACATTTTAGGAATATATTCTAGAGAAGTACAGAGAAAATTGTATTCCTACAGTCATTAACAAGTTACTACTTCAGAGTAGTTGGACAAAGCAAATAACATGCTTTGAAGACGTATCAGGTGTAAAAAAAAATGAAGCAAAGATTAGTAAGCTGTCATTCCTTTCTCCCAACCCCTAAAAACTCAGGGAGACTGTTGTCTAGGGTAAGCCTAGGTCTTACTCTCAGATGCATTGTTCGGGAGATACCCATCAGAATTGAAAATGAAAGAAGAGAGGGATGGAAAGGTGAGCAACGGGGCTTTGAACAGGAGTTGGGGGGTGCCCTACAAGCTAGCATGGCAATCTCGAAGAAAAAGAGGGAGCGCCAGCCAGAAGACACAACGAGAGCACCAGTGAAGCTCCGTGTGCACTCTGAATTTACAGGGGCCGATCAGTTTGGGAGTTCTTAAGGGAGCCCAGATGGGCTACACAGCTTGAAGCCAGAGGATGGACGCTGTTCACCGATGTTTCGGTTTGATCTCAGAAAATAAAGCACAGACTCAAGGCCAAAATAGTTCTCATATTGTGAGCTCAGTCCCTGGGAGCCTGTAATCTTCAGGGAGTCGGAGATGTCAAGAGTAGTTGTCCTGTCAGTTCTTCCACAGCTCTGTGGGGAAAAAGCTTTCTAGAGGCACACGGTGGCTGATGACGTCATTGCTCTAGCGGTTACGGGAGTGTATGCTGTTGTATTTTAAATGTGTAATGTGATGCATTTATACATAGATGAATGCAAATTTGTCTCCACTATTTATATTTATGTATGTGTTTTATTGAATACAAATGAAAGCCATTTTGATTCTACAATGATTTATAAGACGGAAGGTTTTGAGAAATGCTGAGGTCGAAATGTGGGGGTGGCGATGCTGGGTGGATTCCTGGCTTCACTTTTCTAAGTGTGCGTCTAAGAGAATTCAGGGTCAGAATGCAGCACTGTGCCTTACCCAGGATGCCTTGGTAGTGACTGGCTGCAGTTCTCTTCGCAGCCATGCCCTGCCTCTAGTTCTCTTTGCTGGAATAGCTCTCCCAGACCCGTAGCTCTTCCCATGACTATCATTGCTTTGAGGAATCTGGTTTTCTTCATAACTTTCTTAAATTCCTTCATCTTTTGTTTGAAACACGTGCCAGATGATCCAGAATGTAGCCCATTGGCTCCACCTCCATCTCCTTTTGTGCCGTCTTGAAGACTTTTGTTTTGACTAAACTTGACAATAACCATCTCTTATGTGGCCATTTTAGCATTTTGCCCACGTTTTAATGTTATTTCATTCCTGCTGGGTTTCAGAGAGACCCCACAATAACCTTGTATAAAAGTAGCTTGGCATATTTCTGAGAATTTATTTCCATGCCCCCCAAAGCTCCATTCTAAGAGAAGGTGCTAAGCCATGCAGAGTCTGTTAAAGGCAACTGCACACTCTTACAGCCAGCCAGAGAACAAGAGTGATTTGATGGGGAAAACCACGGAAAGACCTTTTGAACTTAGTGTGCCGAAGGCACAGGTTTCTTAAATGAAAGTTTTCTTAGAAACTCATAATTGTAGGGAATTTAAAAAATATGTATTTTTAATACATAATATGGAATTGAATAGGCAAAATTTCTGTTTCATGATTCTGAAGCTCCTCTTATTATTGCAAGTTCATGTGGTTTTACAGAACATGATGTCAATTGTCTTTTCCTTTAATATATTTGTAGTCAAGTTAGATAGGTGTCACTGAATTTGGACATAAATAATGTTTGCTATTTTTCTCAGAGTTACTAGCTTGTAGAAGACATCACCTATAAGTACTACATGCTAATTATAAGAAACTGAAACGATACAGTTAAGCTCAACTAAGAAAGGAGGTGCTGCCGAGGCTTTGTCAGCAAGTTTTAGGATCACTTTGTGCAGAGTCTGTTTCGCACAAGTATGGTTGTGTGACGCACTTTTTAAATTAGTAATATGTTGAAAAAGATTTCCTTACCTAGTTCTAAACCTAGACCTACTTCATCATTCCCCAACACATTGTGTGTGTGTGTGTGTTTCAAGGCCAGAGGTTGACATCTGGTGTCTTCTTCCACTGCTCTCCACCATATATAAATATTAAGGCAGGGGTTCTTAGTGAACCTAGAGTACATTAATAAAACTAGTTTTGATAGCCAGCCTGATGTGGGAATCCTTAGTCCCGGGGCTAACGACAGGTCATCGTGCACATTTACACAGATGCTGAGCTATGGCCCTGCTAACGACAGGTCATCGTGCACATTTACACAGATGCTGAGCTATGGCCCTGCTAACGACAGGTCATCGTGCACATTTACACAGATGCTGAGCTATGGCCCTGCTAACGACAGGTCATCGTGCACATTTACACAGATGCTGAGCTATGGCCCTGCTAACGACAGGTCATCGTGCACATTTACACAGATGCTGAGCTATGGCCCTCGTGCTTTCTTGCTGAACAGTCACCTCCCCATCACTAACCTTATAATATTTTTAAGAGGCAGAGTAGTATCTTTTAGTATCTGATTTTTATAAATCCACTTTCTTTGATGGTTATTTTGCCCTTATGATTTTTTTGCATGTAAATATATTCATACTCAAGATTTTATTGATTAGAAGAAGTCCTTGAAAATGGATTTCTAGGTTAAAGGATGTCCATGTTTGATAATTTGATACACAGCCTGCCTCTTGAATTTTAGCATTATCTTCCCTCCAAGTGCACACGTGTTAATCTCATCTATGCTTACTTCAGGGATTTGTTTGACAGTGGCCGTCTGGCTTCCTTCTGTGCTCTCATTATTCTTGTCAGTGGGTGTCCCTAAAAAGGAGCACAGATCATGGGCTGTGGAAATTTTTCAAACTGGGACTTGTAACTTTATCCAGAGTGACGCTATTTCTGAGGATCAAGTCTCACACTTTCATAGGAAATCAATCCCAAATAAAACAATTCATTAAATATTGAGTCACAGGTCCTACCTTCATTTTTGCACATTTTGCATATATTTTTATATGGGTGGGGTGGGCTGATGAAGATTAAGTTACGTGAGGATTTCAATAGTTCCAGTGTTAATTCTCTCAGTAACTGTATAAATGGAGGTAAGGTGGAATTAACGGATGCTTTATCTCTGCCTTACAAGACATGCCACATATTTAGCACTGTGTTCAATACAAAGTTAGTAAGATTCCCTTTTGAGCAGAACTGGAAAGGAAACGAATAACACTATTCTCCTTGTTGCCTTATTGTTGGGCTCCAAGGGATACATTTTGTGTTTACACAACTTTTTGTTGTTGGCCAACTCAAAACGGTAATTGACTATAAATCAGCCCTGAGACCATGTGCTCTGATCATATGATAAAGGCTTATGGCCTACCCCAGTCTTATGGGTTTTACTCCCACGTGCACGTGCGCGCGCGTGCGCACACACACACACACACACACACACACACACTTGCATGCTCACCTATACACATACCTATTTTACTGCATGTTATTTGGAAGAAGTAACACTCTTACCAAAAGGATAAACGTATTATAAGTACCCTTCCACCCCCTCTTTGCTCAGCTTTCTGGATTTGATGAGCACTTTTTGGGGTTATTTTATTCATTTTTTATAATGTAAGTGCTGCTGCTATTGCAGTATATAAAATACAATTATAAGTTTCTCAAAGCTTGCTTATAAATGCAGAGGGTGGGGTGTCCCTGGAAGTGACTGGGAGGGGGCACAGAGGATTGCTCCACTTTTTATTAATTGAAACAGAAAAGCACTTTTGGGGGCAGCCAAAGGATTGCCTGTTTCTGAAATTAAATATTTGCAGAAGATTTTTTTCTAATAACTTCCCACCAACTCCACCCAGGAGGAACAAAGGAGTTCTTCATGGGGTCCGCTACTGGCACTCCACCAGCGGAGATCACATGGTCCACCTTGCCTAAGATGCAGTAACACCTGGTAATTTTAGGCATCGATCAAGTTGGTAACCACAATCTCTTGGTGCTACAATGCTGACACCCACGATGATGCAAAATAGGGAAGAGCCTGAGGTCAGCCTCGTACCCAACATTCTATACCCCCCATACCTAAGAACCCAAAACAAGGGTCATGGTCTCTTCCCACCAGGGAGAGCCTTCACCACCAGAGTCAAAAACTGCACTGTGCCTCTTTCATGTCCTGAGAAGCAGGCTCCTCGCTAATAGAAAGAGAACCCTCAGCTAAAAGGGGCTCTTCACTGTTGGCTGTGAGGAAATTAAATTTAAGTTTTCACAGAAGAGGCCATCTATTATATGTGCCTGTCGACCCTCTCATCCCACTAACCTCTCACTAATTGGAGTTGAGGGTGCTGAAATGGCTGGCCCCAGCCTCCCACTCACAGACCCACCAGGTCCAAATGCAGCCCATTTTTCCTCCGAATTCTGGTTCTCTGAGGCGAGCAATGACCCTGCTGAGATTCCCAAATTAAACAGAGAAATGCAAGGGCATGAACATATTCCTGGATAGAACTGGATAGAAGGGGCAAGATTCATGAATTATTTTATTCTTATACAAGTGAACAAACACATATGTATTTATTTATGCATGTATTTGTATGTATGTGAATTATTCTGTACATTATTTTTCCTTTAAATATATATATATATATATATATATATATATATATATATATATATATAATTTAATAATTCTAAGAGTATGGTAGGCAGTGATAGTACATACCTTTAAGCCCAGCACTTGGGAGGCAGAGGCAGGCAGATCTCTGCTGAATCTGTAGACAAGGCCAGCCTGGTCTGCAGAGCTAGTTTCAGGACAGCTAGAACTGTTACACAGAGAAATCCTGTATCAAAAAATCAAAACAACGTAACAACAAGAAAACAAAGTGTTTGAGAATATGCATTATATTAAATGCTTTTGTCATAAGTGGTGATGCGGAGCTCTTTGGGGTGTTCTGAAGCCCTGTATACTGTCCACAGGCAGACTCAGCTGGTGGTGCTTTTCCCCCATCACGCCATCACACCTTTTAAGTGTTGTGCGCCTCCTTGTTACTATTTGGAGGGTTTCTGAACTGCTCTCTCTGTTGCCTGAAGTTCTTGTCTCTCAGTTCTCTGTGTAACTCATTCCTTCATGTCAGTTAGGTCTTGCTTTAATTTTGAAGCCTCCTGAAGTACTCTCTGTATAATTCTTACAATTAATACATTTTCTCTATTTGCGCTGCTTCTTTCTTCTCCCCTTTCTTCATTTACTTTTTGTTGCATCACATTTTCCTCTGTCTTTTCTCATCAAAGGTGATACAGAGTCTTTCATTATTTTAGGTAAGTCTTAGAAATACTTGCAAACATATGGTGATCAATGAATCCAAGGAATTAATATGAAGTAGTAGCTACAAATTAACATTGGAAGAGGCAAAATCTGAGGAACAAAATTTATAGATAGAGAATGGTTGTCTTAAGATATTGGAATCCGGTTTATATGCTAGTTCACGGTATGTTAGCATTCTCCTCATCTCTCCACTTACTAAAATATAACTCCTAGTGATGTGATGAAAAATGAGCATAAAGGAAGTAGCCTGCTTCCTGTTATGGGGCCATAAATAGCACCGACTTTAAAAAATACCATTATAAGCAGCAATTTAATAACATATCTCCATCCCCTGGTAGTCAATGGCATCTGCTGCTATCACTTTGGATTCCTGCTGTTACTTAGACCCCTACTCGGGATGCATATGAAGGATGACTCATTTTGTCTGCTATTTGTGGAATTGCAAGAAGACAATTAGGTGACATGGATTGTTGAAATTGTCTGATTAGCTGTGACAGCCTTAGATGAGAGACAGAAAGATCCCATATCTTCCTAGACACTTACAAGCTCAGGTACGTAGAATGTATTAGGTTCTTGTCACAGCAGGCCAGCATGTGAGGCCCATTTGCACTGGAATGTGGGTTTTAGGTGAGGCCACTTCTGTTCTGCAGATGGAGGGCAAGTCAACAATGGCTGCGGTTTACTCAGATAAAAGACAAGCAGACTTGAACCGCATGCATAAAGAGATTTGCTGTAGCCAAAAGGAAGCTCACCAGTGTGTTGCCAGTATTTATTCTGGACTTTATTGCTTATAAAAATCACTAGCTAAAAACAAAGTTCCTAGTGTCTTGGAGTTAAATTACTTTCCTAACCTGCCAATCTATATTAACTGTAGTCTTACTAAACATGAAATCTTTTCAGGTGCATTGTTTCTCTAATTTTCCAATGTTGCCCTAGAAAAATAGAAGCTAGGAAAAGCAGGTTGAGTATTTGTGACATGGTCGGTTTCAATGCACGGCTTTCTTGCCTTCAGCACGGGAAGGCAGAATTCCATATAATGGAATCAGACTGGCTGTCTGCTGTTGCCACAGTTGATTCAGGTTTCCTGAATTAGCCCTGAAGGAGCAGAGAAGAGTGATACAAACGGAGGGCCGGTGTGCCGGAGCTCAAGCAGGTGGGCAGGGGAGGGGGTGCGCCATGCAACAGGGGGTGGTCATTGTGAAAGACCCTACAGACCCCCTCCTCAAAACCCGCAGCTAGCATGCTCCTGGGGGAAAGTCCTGTTTGCTTAAAAAAAAATTCTCCGGATCAGCAACCAGCCTGCTCTCATAAGAACATCCCATGTGCTTGAGAGAGCAGGATGTCTATGAGATAGGAAGACTGCAAGGCAGGATATCGATAAGATAGGACATCAACAAAGCAGGTTGACTGCAAAACAGGATCCATGCTGAGAGAGGAAACCATTCATGCCCCCTGCCTCATTCCGATAACCACGCTTTTGCTTCTGTAAACTTGCTTTTTGCTCTTCCCTATTAAAAGCCCGCCCTCCAGTTGGCAGGCCCGCAAGTCTTCCAAGAGATCTTGCCGCCCCGCAGGTACCTGTGTCTACTCAATAAACCTCTTGCTAATTGCATCCTGTGGTTTGGTCTCGGAGTGTCCTGGTTCTGGGGTCTTCATCATCGGAGGAAAGGTCCCTGAGGGTCTTTCATTTGCTGATCCCAAAACAAATGTCTACATGGGTAAAAGGGTAGAGGGGCAAATTTTTTAACACGACTTTAAAATGTCAACTTTAAATACACAATGCAACCGAGGGTGGTCGTTACTGATCCCAGAACCAATGTCTACATAGGCGAAAGGGTAGAGGGGCAAATTTTTTAACATGGTTTTTATATGTCAACGTTATATAAACAAATATACTTTCATGTATATTTCTGCTGGGGAACAGTCATCTTTTAGTACTGGACATATACTACTTGCTTAATTTGATTTGAAAACAGTTAAAAATCCTTCACAAGCTTTAGTCATTTTTTTCTTGTTTTTAAAATTTATTTATGTATTAAAGATTTCTGTCTCTTCCCCGCCACCGCCTCCCATTTCCATGCCCCTCCCCCAATCAAGTCCCCCTCCCTTGTCAGCCCAAAGAGCAATCAGGGTTCCCTGCCCTGTGGGAAGTCCAAGGACCACCCTCCTCCATCCAGGTCTAGTAAGGTGAGCATCCAAACTGCCTAGGCTCCCACAAAGCCAGTACGTGCAGTAGGAGCTAGTTCCAGGACAGCAGGACAGGCTCTAAAACCACAGAGAAACCCTGTCTCGAAAAACCAAAAAAAAAAAAAAAAACCAAAAAAAAAAAAACAAAAATAAAAACCCGTTGCCATTGTTCTTGAGTTCTCAGTAGTCCTCATTGTCCACTATGTTCAGCGAGTCCGGTTTTATTCCAGGCTTTTTCACACCCAAACCAGCTGGCCTTGGTGAGTTCCCGATAGAACATCCCCATTGTCTCAGTGTGTGGGTGCACCCCTCGCGGTCCTAAGTTACTTGCTCGTGCTCTCTCTCTCCTTCTGCTCCTGATTTGGACCTTGAGATTTCTGTCCGGTGCTCCAATGTGGGTCTCTGTCTCTGTCTCCTTTCATCGCCTGATGAAGGTTAATATTCAGGAGGATGCCTATATGGTTTTCTTTTGGTTCTCCTTATTTAGCTTCTCTAGGATCACTAATTATAGGCTCAATGTCCTTTGTTTAAGGCTAGAAACCATATATGAGTGAGTACATCCCATGCACGGAGTCTACAATTGGTGAACCTAAAGAAGCTGAGTAAGAAGGTGAACCCAAGGAAAAACATATAGTTATCCTCTTGGCTATGGGAAGTAGATAAAATTGCCGGGGAGAAAATTGGGATCTTGGGGGTGGGGTGGGATGGGGGTAAGGAGAGAAGGGGAGAGAAAAGGGAGAAGGGGAGGATGGGGGGAACTTGGGGAAAAAGGATGATTGGGATAAAGGAAGGTTGGATAGGGGAGCATGGAAGCACAATTCTTAGTTAAGGGAGCCACCCTGGGGTTGGCAAGAGAATTGAACTGAGAGTGGCTCCCAGGAGCCCAAGGTGATGTCCCCAGTTAGTTCCTTGGGCAGCTGAGGATAGGGAACCTGAAATGACCCTATCCTAGAGCAATACTGACGAATATCTTGCATATCACCATAGAACCTTCATCTGGTGATGGATGGAGATAGAGACAGAGACCCACACTGGAGCACTGGACTGAGCTCCCAAGGTCCCAATGAGGAGCAGAAGGAGGGAGAACATGAGCCGAGAAGTCAGGACCATGAGGGGTGCAGCCACCCACTGAGACAGTGGAGCTGATCTATTGGGAGCTCACCAAGGCCAGCTGGACTGTGACTGACAAAGCTTGGGATAGGGCCGGACTCTCTGAACATGGCGAACAATGAGGGCTGATGAGAAGCCAAGGACAATGGCACGGGGTTTTGATAGTACTTAATGTGCTGGCTTTGTGGGAGCCTAGCCAGTTTGGATGTTCTCCTTCCTAGACCAGGATGGAGGGGGGAGGACTTGGGACTTTCCACAGGGCAGGGAACCCTGACTGCTCTTCAGACTGGAGAGGGAGGGGGAGAGGAGTGGGGGGAGGGGGAGAGGAGGAGGGGGGGAGGAGTGGGAGGCTGGGAGGAGGCGGAATTTTTTTTCTCAATAAAAAAAAAAAAGAAGAAGAAAACACTACCCTGGGTGAGGTAAGCCAGACCCCAAAAGGAACATGGGATGTACTCACTCATATATGGTTTTTTTTTAGTCATTTTTTAAAAAAGACTACTATCGCAAATTGCTTTTTATGCTCAGAGAATTTTGTATTTATTTAAAGAGTATGGAATCGTAATCCCTTAGAATTTATGTAGCATTGTCTTCTGGGCATTTTGTGGCTACTTCATGACAGAACGTGAAACAGCAGTTTTACCTGATCAACACCTGCATTAAGACTTGGCCTGTCAGTAATTCATTATGGGGGGAGAGAAACTCATGAAACCCTACCTCTCCCTGAGGAGTTTTCATTAATAGTTAGTGATGTAAAGACTGGAAAGTTGCCGTCACTGTTCAGTTAAATACTCCCCCTTTCATGCTTATATATGACCTTCTAATTAAATATAGTGCACTATACACACAGACACACATGCACAACCTGCACACACACACACGCATGACATGAAAGACATGGCAGGTGAGAGACTAGTTTGAAGAAGGAGTTTGTTAGGAGTAAAAGGGACTAAGAGAGGATAACAAAGAGAGTGAATCTGATCAAATCACCTTATATATGTAAAAAATTATGAATCAAATAAATAATGATTATGTAAGATAAGAGCCATGATATATTTGAAATTTCAATGTACATTGAACTCTAGTTTCTAAAATTATAACCATCTTCATTCATTGTTGTGGTATCATATCAGAAAGTCATATATTATTTTTCTTTAATTAGAACATAAAAGATGAACGAGCATCAATAATAGCCTACAGCAATGAGCCTTGGAAGAGTGACATGGCTAACTTTTATAGCTTACTTGCAGCAATGCCATATGCTGTAGTTAGTGATTTACAAACATTAGTTTCTTTAAGCCCTTTTAACAAGGTTTGGGTTAGCTGTAATTATCTCTGCATCACAGATGGGTAAAGTGATGCCTATAGAGGTTAATTAATATGATTGACTTTCATGCCCAACTTCAGGCAATTAACTAGTGAAACAGACAGACTTGAGAACATTTGCTGGAGATTCTGGGTGCTCAAACAAAATCAAGTGGAAACAAGCATATGCTTAGGATGATAAAAATATTAGGTCACTTTATTTCAAAGATACAGGTCATTCAACTTTGATGTCTTCCCCTAGCTTAATAGTAATATTTCATGTCATTTAAGGAATCATTTAATCAGAATTGAAGCTTCAGTGAAGAGAACAAAGCTTAAAAGCGATCTGATCCTGATTCTTTTCTGTTTCTCTTAAACATAAACTTTACCAATGGTTCGTTACTTCTTTCAACCCCTCCTCTCCTTTCTGCATTAGAATGACTTGCTTAGCCAAGACTTTTACATGCATGATTCCAGCTGGCTCTGAGTGGTCTTCTTGCATCCCTTCTCTGTTCTCTGCTCTTCTGTGTCTCTACCAACAACATCCTCTGCAGCAGTTTTAATAACTATGACTTTCCTCTCACTTTTTAACTCATGAACTTTTTTCTTTGACAATTTCATACATGTATATAATTAATACACTCTAATTACTCTTGGTCTCACCCACTCTTTAATCTCCTGCCATACGCTTTTATGCCTATATGTTCCTTTATTACATACATACCACTTTTGGTTTATTTTGTGACTCAGTCATTTTAAGCAGAATTGTCTGTGTTACCACAAGGTTGGAACTTTCCAGTGGATTCCTTGATTGGGCACACACTGAAGACAACGACTCCCTCTCTTCTAGAATCTTTCAGTTGCCAATAGTTTATCAATGAGAGGTTGGGTCCCATGTGACTGCTTCCTTAATCCACGATCAACAGTTGCTAGCTCCAGTCTTGTGAACATTCTGTGCAGACAATCACAGTTGCTCTGAGATCATGTTCCCAATGACTATGTCCTAGTTGTATGTCAACTCTCACAAGCTAGAGTCCTCTGAGAGGAGGAAACTTAAATTGAAAAATAAACCATGCCTCCATAAGGTAATGCCATGGGTAAGCCAGTGTGGCGTTTTCTTAATTAGTGATTGATGTAACGGCTTGTGGTGGTTTGCTTAGGAATGGCTCCCATGGGCTCATTGCCTGAATGCTCATCCTCAGTTAGTGGAATTGTTTGGAAATAATTGGAAATGTGGCCTTTTAGAGGGACATTGTCACTGGCGGTGGGCTTTGAGTCCATGTTTAAGTGTTTATTTTTGTGAGAGTTGCTTTGGGGATGGTGTCTCTTCATAGCAATAGAACAGTAACTAAGGCAGGAGCCGACCCCATTGTGGGCAGTGCCACCCCAAGGCTAATGGTCCTGAGTGATATAAGAAAGCAGACTGAAGACGCCATGAGGAACAAGTCAGTAAGCAGCAATCCAGCCTCTGCCCCTGCCTCAGGTTCCTACCCTGGCTTTTCTCTGTGATGTACTTGCAAACTATAAGGTGAAAGGAACTCATTCCTCCCCAGGTTACTTTTGGTCATAGAGTTTGACCAGAGCAATAGAAATTCTAACTAAGACAATTAATTTCTTTGTCCCTTCACATGCATTGAACTTAGCCTTCACCAAATTTCTTAATGTTTTTCAACAAGAAGTCCTCGTATCTTTTAAGTGAATTTTAAGTATCATAGGGTTCTGCAGTGGATAAAGGTTGACCACACTGTTTCACTCTCACCTTGGGTAGCAAGACTAGTTACAAAAGGTGGGAAAAAAGAATTACCTGTCAAGAATCATTGGTAAAATCATCGACCACTAATGCCTTCAAGCTTGCAAGTGATCACTAGGCTAATAAGTGTGGTGGGCTGCCATGTCCAGGCTCTTTTTTAAAGATCTCATTTCCTCATGCTTGTGTGACAAGCTCTTTACAGACTGAACCATCCCTCTGGACGCTACATGGAGATTTTAATCCATAGATCTAGAGTTTTTGAAACTAGGAATTTGTCATTAAAGTTTTTCTGCTACTGTCTGGATATTCAGCAAGTGCCTGTAGAATGGATGCATGTGTTGATGATGACCACCAATTAGTCTTACTAATATACGTTTGCTTCCCTCAACACGTGTGATCTGAAATAGAAACTTTTCTCAATAAGTTTGCATTTATAGAATGACACTTAACATGTAAACAGTAGGGAAATACTTTGTCTTCTCAAAAGCAAAGTATTACCCTAGATAAATTACTGTCTACATGTTTACGTCCTTATCAGTATTCTTTCATTAACTAGACCTCTACAGTCTCGCTGGTAAAGGAGTTTTTAACAAAAAAATGCCTTATCGATGTTGCATATCTGAAGTGGAAAGATGTGGTTGACTTGCCTCTATCAAACACAAATTTTCTCATTCTTATCATATTTAATCTTCTTCCTCCTAGCATTTGTTTTGTTGTTTTCATCTTGAAGTATATATGTATATGTGGATTTATATTTAACCTGTGCTCTTTGTTTTCAGTGATACATGAATAATTGTAAAACACACACAGACACACGCAGACACACACAGACACACGCACGCACACAGATACACACAACACTCTGAGTAAAGAGAAAGAAAAGGACTTATGGCATAAAAAGTAACAGGTTCAGTAACGTGTTGACCTTAACTACTTCCCATAGTGGCCTGAAGTGCCTCGTTTTATTAGTGTTACACGGAAGTAGATCACAAATTAAAAGTTCCGTTTTGTTTAGTGAATAGTGTCTCAGTAGCATAACTCTGAGATTTGCCTTTTTTTAATAAACGTGAAAGATTTACATGTTTATTAGCAATGAGGTATTAAGTCAAGATGGCCTCTAGACAGTCGGGCTGTGTGGTGGGTAAAGGAAACAGATAACTATCTTCTATAATAAAGAGAATCATGACTTCATTACTTCAGCTCTGACCTACAAATTGAAATGTTATCAGCTTAACAAACAGAAGGAATAACACATTGCAAAAAATGTGTTTAACTGCTGGGGGATCTCAGCGGCGAAAATGCAGTCAAGATATTTTTTTTATTGAAATGGAAGTGGTTGATCCTGAAACTGTATTTAATTTCTTCACTATGCTATTTTCCCCTAGGTAATCAGCTCTGATGTGGGGTCTACTGTTTCCTTCTGGATGATAGAAACTGGGCAGAAAATCAAACAGTTTTCTGGTTGCCATGGCAACGCAGAGATCAGCACCATGGCCTTGGATGCAAACGAGTCCCGGCTTTTGACTGGCAGCACAGACGGGACTGTAAAGGTATGGACAAAGAGAGACTTCTTCTACCCAGGTATGAGGAGGTTCGAAGGATGTGTGGAGAGTCACAACTGAAGCTTTGCTTGCTGTTGCCTTGGGAGAAGAAAGACAAGACCAGATAGCAGCTAAATAAACCAGCCAACAATGAAGCTGTAAGAATGATGAATAAATGAGTTCTCTGAATAAATTATTTGTAATAAAATAGCCAAGCATACTTATTTCAGAAAGCCTCTTCTAGTGCATGATTACTTTTTGAAAACAGGAGGCTTGGATAATTTTCACATGCTTCGACTAACATCTCTCTAGTTTTCTTTTTTTCTAAATTTATGAAATGTGGGATAGGATAACATAATAAAGTTTTTAAATGGCAGTAATATCCTTTTTTTCAAAAAGATGAACACTTGAAAGTAAACATATTTAATGACTTGCATTTTTGTTATATGAACATAGGGAGGTGGTGAGATGGGATAATAAAACTATAATCATAATCATATTTCTTTTCCATCCTAAACTAACAGTACCTTATTTCTTACAGTTTTCTTATTTTACAACTACCCTTTATTTGTTCTGTGAGGAAGGAGATATTTTAATTTGCAACGTGACCAAATTTTCATGTTAAGGCCGAGGCAAGTAGTAGAAATTGTTACCAGTGACACTTCTCACCTGGAGCCACGCAGACAGCCATGGTAGTCTTTCATTGGTGACTTGTGACACTGTGAGGTAACAAGAGCAGTTTCTTAAATAAACTACCTGATTCCCAAAGCTGTCCATAACAGGGACAGGAAGATGTTAGACTACCTCCCATGGTAAATGAACCACTGGCATGGGATAGATAATACATTCTGTTAAAGTGCAGGGGAGTCACAAAAAGCTACTTGGGCATGTAGAAACATTACCTTACATTTAGGGGCAAAGTTAAGGGAAAACCTGGGGTGATAACTGTCACCATGAGAAGGGAGCTAGGGTGGATTTAGCATGAAACATTCAGTATATCAGCAGAATACGGCTATGCAAACCTGGATCAGTGAGAAGAGGACGGGGAACTGTTAATGGAAAGGTCACCATTCACAGGAGATCTAATACAATGTGTAAAAGTCAGTCACTGGTCACCCCAGTCCTAACAGATGAAGAGAAATAAAAGAGCAACAACCAAAACTGGAGTGTTTTACAGGCAAGAGGAATCATCCAACGCCTCATTATCCAATCTTAAAGTGTGAAAACTGAGGCAAAAATAGAAGAAGGGATAAAAACCGATTTCCCCCTTATGTAGAAGGAACTGGTTATGGAGTTCAGGGTAAGGCAGACCTTGTAGATACTGCAAACATTTCCATGATAAACATTTCCTAGAAAGAGGAATGGCCAGATCTTTTCAATATTTCTTCATGGGAATTGTTTTAGCTGATCAGAGTAAGAGTCTTGTCTAAAAGAAAGCAATACAACATGGATGCAGAGCCCAGAAGACCCTAGATTCTCTGTAGCAACCTGTTAGTGGTGACTATAAATCTACTTGCTGAAGAGAAGGCTGAACAGTTGAGAAACATTTCTGCTCTTTCGCAGATCTGAGTTCAGTTCCCAGTGCCCGCATTCTACAACTGCCTGGAACTTTTGCTAGAGGGCATCTTCTTCTGGCCTCCAGTCCGTGGACCTCTGCATGCTTGTCCACATAAACATGCAGAGACACATATGCATAAATTCATACCAAAATAAACCTTAAAATCTATTAAGTAATATTCTTTTTTTTTTCTTATTTTGGATTTTTGAGACAGGGTTTCTCCGTAGCTTTTGGTTCCTGTCGTGGAACTAGCTCTTGTAGACCAGGCTGGCCTCGAACTCACAGAGATCCGCCTGCCTCTGCCTCCCGCGTGCTGGGATTAAAGGCGTGCGCCACCACCGCCCAGCAGTAATATTCTGATTGAATTTTAAGATGTGTTTATTCTTATCACAGTCACACAACATAATCTGAAATCTGGCAATCACTGTATTAGAGTGTAAATAAAGGTTAAACTTATTTGGTCATATTTTGTGAGGGAATAAAAATGAATGACAGTTTGTAACCACATTTATGATCTCAATTCAGAAGTTGTATGATCAAAGCATTAACATTATGTTCCACTTACCATGGTTTTGAAAGATCTGAAAACTAATTAATCTTTGAAGTAACGTCTACACGGAGTCTCTGCTCCCCTTTCCCCTTATGAGACCAGCACTGCTGATTTCTCGTCTACTTTTCTATCCTCAAAGAGCTATTTTTCGCTAGATGACAGACCACTGTACACGCTGGTCTGCGGTTTCAGGGTTCTCCCCTGGATAGTAGTTTATAAGGATAGTCTATATAATAATGATGTTTACTAAATTCTATAAAATGTTACCTTTGCAGCAGATACTGTTACAAAGCCCCCTCCCCCACAGCAATGCAGGACTAAATCCATAGTTTATGTCTGAGGGTGCTGAAGCTCCAAGAGTTAAAGTGCTGTAGTCAAAGGTGGCCCCGTTGTTAGGGTTTCGGGGCGAGTCTAGAAATAGCAGGTGACTCATCCTCTCTTTTGTGCACATGGAGGCTGTTACTCAGGATGAAACAAGTACCGTGCACATTCTAAGCGTGCGCTTTAACTGCTGAACAATGCCAGCAGCATGATCCATTTACTGGTGGTTCTATCATATGATACAACTTAAGTCTCCTGCTAATTGGAATCACATTGATTCAAAATTTTAGGGTTTATAAACAGCACTATAGGGTATGCTTAAAAATGTTCTGAGAATGAATCTATCTGTGAGATAAGTTTACAGATGTTGAACTTTGAAGTCAAAGAGTGTATTGGTTTTAATTTTGATACACAGTGCCAACTTGATCTCTGCATAATATTTGTCAAAATGTTTCATCTTTGGGCTTCCTTTAATTGCCAGTAACCTACAGATTCCCTCCCTGTAAAAATGTATCTTTTGGCCCTGTCAATACCACAGTCCCAGAGTAGCGAGTAGAACCATTATTAGATATACTTTAAGATTGGGTCTGGCAGATTGATTAACAAAAGACAGGAGTATGCTTTAGACCCTGAATTAGATGTTTAGTTTTTTAGTCATCCTTGAGGAATATGGTGCCTATATCACATGTAAGGGAAGACAAACAAACAGAAAGGATGGTAACTGATTCCAAAATATTCAATACAATAGCACACTGGTGATCACTAAAAAAAAAAAAAAAAAAAAAAGACATTCCCCCCACCCCCACAGAAGCAGTCATGTGGTGAATTTTCCAGTAGGTACCAGCTGGGTGTCCTTAACACATTAAGTTCCTTAACTATCTACACAGTAATTGGGTTAGAGCTCGCAGGCTGAGGACTCAGTTCTAGTTAGTTGACTGCTTCAGAGCTGGAAAGAAAGTTGTAAGGACAGATGGGGATCTATGTCTTTAATCCATGTGCTTTAAATCCTAAGAACCCCTCTTTGTGTCACACTTATTTGCAAGAGTATCTCGCACAAATCAAGAAAACACTTCATTATATTCACACATTTATTTAAAAGTATTTCGGGTGATGCAGAAAAACAGGCAGTTGGAAAAGTCTGGAGAAAGGCATGTGGGCAGGGTGGTGTCTTCCTCTTGCTGGGAAACACTGTACTTCCATGTCTGCTCACTGTTCATCTCTTTAGAAACTGCGTAAGCCTGCTTCTTTGTTTCTCTTGCTTCATTTCTTGGACATGACCAACTGCATCTCTACTCACTGGTGAGCATCTAAATTTTCAGTTTCTCTCCCACAGATGCTGGGAGACCCTCATTCTCAAGTCTCTAAAGCCATGGTTTTGTTGTAACCAGTGCTAGTTCGGATGCTGCTGCCAAGGTCTGCTTCCATCTTGAGATATAGTTTGACCCTTCTATCACAACTGTAGTGTCTCCCATTTGTCTGGATGACCGAATCTGTAAATACCCATCCCCAGGTAGATGTTTTCTGGTAAGAAATGATTTGGTAGTATTTTCAGTCCAGGCTCTCTTATTATAGGTGAATTTTCATTTGTACAAGTTGTAGACCTTGATGGTTGATGTCTTGTCCTTTTCGCATTTTTTTCTATTGTTCCTAGGTAAAAAAAAAATATTTATCTCTTTAGTGGCATTAATCTCTTCAACATTTATATTGTTTTTATCTCAAGTGCCATTTCTGCAAATTTGACTTCACTCAAAATCATTTCTTCTCTGACCTATTTCCTCACACTGCTTTGATCTACTTTCTGCTTTCTCATGGGGGAACAAGAACAACGAGCAGTATCTGTGTCTGAATGTTATCTTCTGCCAAACAAATTATTCCATTACTTTTTTTTTTTGAAAAATTTTTTTTTCCACACAATATATTCTGACCAAGGTTTTTCCTGCCTCATCTTCTTCCAGGTCCTCCTCACCTTTCCACCCTTTCAGCTCCACACCTTTTTTCTCTCTACCTTTAGAAAATAAGCAAGCAAGCAAGCTAGCAAAAAACGAAATAAACCACAATGAAACAAATAAAGCACAGAGAAAATAGCAAAAGACAAAGAAAACTCAGAAGAACATACCCATGCAGACACACACAGTGACACAGGAGGCTAGTCATTGCCCCCACTCGTGTTCTCAGAACACGATGAGAAGGTTTTAGATTCTTTGCCAAATTATAACATGAGTATCTTCTAGTCCAGTTCTCACTAGAGGTCCCGTTCTCTCACAGCTCATGAGCTTGTCTTCTCCTATGCACTTTTCTCTCTCAGCAGTCTTTTCTTCTTCTTTTTTTTTCTATTTTGGTTTTTTTGAGACGGTTTCTCTGTATTCCCTGTAGCTTTGGAACCTGTCCTGGCCTTGAACTCCAGAGATCCACCCGCCTTTGCCTCCCAAATGCTGGGAGTAAAGGCAAGCGCCACCACTGCCCGGTTCTTCTCTCCACATTTTTGTCCTGCAAACCTCACAGCAAGCCCATCTTAGGGCATTCTAGAGCATCTACACCCCGCAGCCCCAAACTTATCCACACCTCTTCCAAAATCCAGTCCCAAAGGACTATTCCCATGTGGTCAGGTTCATCACAGTGAGAGATCTATTTCTTGGTACCGATTTTCTGTACTAGTTACTTTTCAAGTTGCTATGATAAAATACCAGGCAGAAGCGACTTTTAAAAGGGTCTATTTTGGGTCATGGTTGGAAGCACAGTTTGTCATGTTGGGGAAGCCTGAAGAGACTGGTCTCACCAAAAGTGCAGGCAGAAAATAGATGGATAAGTGACAATGCATCACCCATTTGTTTCCTCTTTGTTCAGCCTTGGCTCTCAGCCCATGAGATGAACATTTAGAGCACGTCTTTCCATGTGAGTTAGCGTTCTCTGGAAACACCCTCAGAGTAAACACTCAGAGATTTGCCTCCTAAGTGATTTCAAACTTCACACAATTGACATTTGAGATAAACTAACATAGAATGTCAACACTCATATGTAACAGACTTTTCCTGTTGCACTGTTGTTTCACACACGGAAGGTATTCTCAGGTTCCCATCTCACTGTTGGTTTTCATGTTTTTCTTCAAGGTGTGGGACTTTAATGGCTATTGTCACCACAGCCTAAATGCTGGGCAAGATGGAGTTGTGGGCATTTCACAGATCCTGGTTCTTAAGAAGACGATCCTGGTTGTGGGATGGGAGAGGTATGATATTCTTACGTAAAATATCAGAAGTGAAAATGAGGATGTTCTTATTTGAATCAAAATATAAAAGGAGATGAAAGAAGTCTCATTTGTTTCTGAGTCATTAACTTGTTGGTCGTCTAGGTAGGTGAGTTGGAACTGACTGGGTGCTCTGTGAATAAAATACTGCAAGGTTATTCATCTCGGTGACTAGGGCAGCCATTTGGGGCTTTCCTTTGGGTTTGGAAATCTGAGTATTATTTTAAAAGTTCCAGATAAATATGTATTATCATTTCATGAGTTTCCAAGTCTCTTCCATATCGTAAAGTCAGTAACTCTTACTGTTGTAATCGCCTCCTCAATTGCACAGGAAATCTTTTATTTTTCTTTTGATACATTTTCATTACCTGCGTCTCAAAAGGAATCCACGTATCTTCCGCAAACCAGTTCTAAAGGCCTACGAACAACAGGTTAGGTTAATCACAGTAGGAGCCCTGTTCTTTGCTATAGTAGAGAAAGACCCCTCTGCCAGCACCATCACCGAGCACTGGGAAAACGCACCTCACCCACCATTCTCTGCCTTCCACAGGTGCACCTCTTTCCCGCCATTATTAGGAAAATGATTTTTGTTTACTTTTCTTGAGAGAAAAAAGGGATCATGGATTCATGGATAAGCACGTTTCTATGCCATTGCATAAACACCAGGAAAATTAAGTGTTTTAAGAATTTCTCACTTAGAATTTTGATACTTCATAAAACATTGCTGTATTAGGTAACTTGCCTGATATTGTTTGTTATATAATTGTAACTTTTATGGATGGCCTGAAAGTAGGCTTAAGACATTTTTAAATCAGTAGTGAATATTAGATGATTTTCCTCAATCATAGAACAGACATTTTTTTCAATTCTAAAACGATTATATGTGGACTGTTTTCAAAAGGAGTTTGATGAGAAAGGAAACATAGTTCAGATCATTCCACTTGATATTAAAGACCAATTCAATCATCCTTAGCTGGAAGGACAAGGCTTTTTCGCAGGCCTGGCATCAATCCTTATTCATTACCAAGTTACAACTCTTCAGCAGGCTGGGGCTCAGAGGTCTACAGCTAGACCATGGTTATGACTAAATTGAAGTCTCTAATCCCATGGAAGGGTAAGGCTATGGTATCCAGTTGATCCAGTTTACATTCCAAACAGAAAAAATGAATTAAAACAGAATTCACAGACAGCATTTCTTTGCATTTTTAGATAGTCATAGTTAAAAATTAGCCTCAAAGATAGTATTTATGATTGCTTTTAAACAAAATTTAAAGTGTTTAATATGTCGAGTTATTGAAAAGTGGCCTAAAGAAACATTTTGTGCTTTGGTATATGTTTGTGAGCTGTTAGTTACTTACAATAACTAAGAGAAAATTTAAGAAGAGTAAAATAAAAGAAAATTAGATTCTTCTTTTTCTCCATTTTTTCCATCTTTCTCAGAGTTGTCAGACTTGGGTCATTTATCTGTAGAATGCATTAAAGAATTATCAGTTATATTATCCAATATTTATAGATATGGATTTCCAAAATCTGTTTCCTTAGGAGCATTTCATTAGGACAGAGCTTTCATGAACCAGATAGGGTCCTTTCTAACTACTAGGCTTTCAGCTTATAAAGACAACTGCGTGGTTATAGCTGAGAAAATATGGCCTTGAAACCACTCAGCGTGGTTCAGTGATTAAAGAAGAAAAAGTAGAGATTGTCAATCATCTTATCATGCTTTCTGTAAAATCCAGAGAGAGCCTCTCAGGTTAAGCTGAAGCTTTAACTTCAGGCTCTGTCTAGCTATACAGATTGGTTTGATAATTACACTCAGGATTGAGTAGAAATTGCTTTGATTGAATGAGGCACCTAAATACACTTGCTGGCTTATTTTGTTCATGGTGCTGTAAAGCAGTGGGTATTTTACATACATTATCTAATTTAATCTTTGCCTTCATCTTGGTAGGCAAGCAGTGTCTTCTAGGAGCCTCAAATCTCTGCCTTGAGCTGTTACCTCTAAGCTCACTCATCTACTTTTTTACTAGATATCTCTCTCCGAAACTCAAGATTCAGCATGTTCGAAACTGAACGCATTGTATAGTCCTTTCTCGGACACCGCTTGCCTATTGGATTTTGAGCTTTGCTTCATGGCCACAGGCATAGACCGTCACCATTTTTATTGACTTTTCCTCCAATGCACAACCCAGCTGTCCTAAGTTTTATTCATTTTATATCCTAAGTTTTGGACACCTGCACCTGTGAGTACTATAGCTGCATTCTTTAGAGCGCCATGTCTGTGTGAATGAAGGCTGTAGCACTTTAATTTGCCCCATTCTGCTCATTTCCCGGTCTAAGCTTAATAGATCATCTACACACCTTCAGGTCTTCATTTTTTCTACTATATCTAGAAATTCCTGTCCTGTTTGTAAAATGGTGTTGATATTTGTTTCTATTTCAATACTTGAACATTCTTTTTCACAACTAGAATGGAGGAAATATGTTTTCCTCTTGTCTTTGTGCACATTATTCTTTGTTCTTTGTTGAACCGAGGAATATTTATTACTAAGTTTTGTGTATAGTATTCATAAAATTATATGCACTCTATTAGCTATATATTCTAATATACTGCTAAATTAAGGAGATACTCTTATGGTATATATGTGATATTTCTAATATATATAAATGATGAGTCTAATATATATACAATATTCTGAATAAATTTAAATGGTATGTCTAATTCTAATCACACATATATACAAACATACTTACTGAATGAGACAAATCATTGCTTGTAAACAATAATAAATATAGACGTTAAAATTTACTCTGTCTTTAGAACCAGGGGAGAAAATGTTACCTTTCTTCTGTATGGGGGAAAATTGAGGCTTGAAGAGGTCATCAGACAAGGCAAGGTTACAAACTTTGTAGGTAGCTGAACCTATCCCATAGTCTATATTCTTTAATTCACTCTTAAAGTATTGGCAAATGGAACAATAAAACCATGGTGAGGCACCACCATATGCACTCATACATTCATATGCATTATAGCTAATGACTGAGAAGTTGTTTGTTTCAAACAAAGCTAATACAACAGTTTCACACATATGAAGAAACACGCAATATTGTTATCAACTTAACAACACTGAAATTTAGTCAAATAAATTTCGCTTTTCCTTCCCATAATATCTTAAAAGCTATGCCCAGATGGAAGCCACTAAGTTAGGAAATAGAGCATGTTAATTGTGAAAAACCATGATTTCTACTGTCATCAATTCCTATTTGATGAAGAAATTTATGAAACACAAGGCTGGGAAGGGCAAATACTATTGTAAATACAGTCACAAACAAAGGAACTTAAAGAGGTCATGTTCTTCAAGAACCCAATAATTCATACCTGCCTATCATAATGAAAAAACCCCAATAAAAATTGACAGCATTACATCTTAAGTAAAATAGACTTGGAACAAAATTAACTGACAAGACGTCATTGGATCATTGGTCATATTAAAATGGAAAACTTCAATGAATGACTGACTAGTTAGTTGTGTTTGCATTTGTTCAGTCTAGAAATGTGATCTGTACAGAAAGAGTCAAATCATCCGAATACAATGGTTCAAGATTTCAAATTGCCCTGAACCTATTTTCTTATGTACTTACAGTGCATTAAAAATAGACACTTTCCTCTCTTCTATTTGTGTAGAGGAGAATCTGTGTCCTTTTTGTCAGCTGTACATAGGTATAATCAACAAATAAAAACAGTTAATACTAATATTTGAAGTATACAGGCAAATCTTCAATATTTGTACACACTGTGAAATAGTAACAATGAATTAGTATAACTATCACCTTATACATATCTGCTCACATATCTGAACTTTTGTTTATGAAAATTTTATCACCTTAAAATTTATACTTGTACAAATATAAAAAGTAAATCTTGCATACTATTTAAAATAATTCTGAAAAAATTATTGATACCCCACACTTTATACAGTCCACTATAAAAATATGTGCTTACTAAATAATTATTTATATAATTTGATCATCCCCATTTTCTCCCAAATCTCAGTCTTCCAATTCCATATGAACCATATATATATATATATATATATATATATATATATATATATATATATGTATATGATGTTAGAAATTCTATCAGGTTATTAGGTCACTTCAGATTGATTTTTTTCTTTTTAATTAATTTATTTATTAAAGATTTCTGTCTCTTCCCTGCCACCACCTCCCATTTCCCTCCCCCTCTCCCAATCAAGTCCCTTTCCCTCGTCAGCCCAAAGAGCAATCAGGGTTCCCTGCCCTGTGGGAAGTCCAAGGACCACCCACCTCCATCCAGGACTAGTAAGGTGAGTATCCAAACTGCCTAGGCTCCCACAAAGCCAGTACTTGCAGTAGGATCAAAAACCCATTGCCATTGTTCTTGAGTTCTCAGTAGTCCTGGGAGAAGATCTTCATCATCCCCGCAACTGACTAAGATCTGATCTCCAAAATATATTAAAAACTCAAGAAACTAGACCGTAAAAGGCTAATCAAACCAATTATAAAATGGGGCACTGAGCTGAACAGAGAATTCTCAACAGAAGAAGTTCAAATGGCCAAAAGACACTTAAGGTCATGCTCAACTTCCTTAGCGATGAGGGAAATGCAAATCAAGACAACTTTAAGATACCATCTTACACCTGTCAGAATGGCTAAAGTAAAAAACACCAATGATAGCCTTGCTGGAGAGGTTGTGGAGAAAGGAGTACCCTCATCCATTGCTGGTGGGAATGCCATCTTGTGCAACCACTGTGGAAGTCAGTGTTTCGGTTTCTCAGGAAATTCGGGATCAACCTACCCCTGGACCCAGGAATACCACTCTTGGGAATATACCCAAGAGAGGCCTTATCATACAACAAAAGTATATGCTCTACTATGTTCATAGCAGCATTGTTTGTAATAGCCAGAACCTGGAAACAACCTAGATGCCCTTCAATGGAAGAATGGATGAAGAAAGTATGGAATATATACATATTAGAGTACTACTCAGCAAATTGATTTTTTATTTGCTTTTAAAAGTGTTTTCTAAATGAAATACCCTTAAGAATTTGAAGTTGCTCCAGAATAAAATAAAACTTATGTAAAGAAAGACATTAAGGTTTAATAATTGCCTTTTTAAAGGAAGTAGCCCAAAGTGACTTAATTAATTTCTACCATTGGAATAAAAATCAAAATGGAAGGGTCTAAAGCTGTAATTTATTTTAAGCTTGACATTTGGGAACTAAGGAGAGAATAAATACATTTGAAAATCATTGATGCTTGCTAAGCCTTAACTTGTGATTATTTCTACGTGTAAAGTTTGACCTCACAGATTTTAGATAAGAGGAGAACAAATTGATTAGAAATGGGTATTCTGTTTTTGAGATAATCACTATTAATCTCTAATGCCATGGATCAAAGGAGAAGCCTTAATGAATATTGTTGAGAATTTAATGAGATTCAAAGCAGCTGGACCAACAGCACATGAGCAATCAACCTCTGAAGGAAGAGATCACTGATAGTGTTATTTTTATAACCAGCTTCTATGCAATGTGGCACAATGACTCAGGTCAATTCTCTCCGGATCGTAGCTATGAGGAATGGAACAGAGCTGGTAAACTCCTTCAGTGTCAAATAACAATTCTATTCGACTTTTAAAGTAGCTGAAAACTGGATCATCTGAACTTTCATTTCATTCTTGGCAAAGTCCAAATTTAAAAAATAAAGAGTTGTGTTTGAGACAGAGGAGGTGAGAACTGGAGTGTGGATTCTTGGGGTAGTGTGAGGATCACTGTCATTTCAAATCCAGGTTTCAGGTTAGGTTTTAAGGAAAAGGTGCCAGGTAATTATTTTTTTAGTGTTTTGACATAGAAGGTCAAATGTCAAAATGGATACTTTTTGTAGAATATTATGAAAAGCATTTCATGCCTTAGGTGGTGTGCCCTGAATATATCTATATCCATTTAATATGGGAATCTTGGCAAAAAGACTTTTGACATTGAAACTCGCCTTACAAAATAGACAAAAGATGGATCTGTTTTCCCTACCACTCCATACTCACCATCTCCTTCACCTAGTAGTAGATAAATTCAGAAATATGTACTCATGATATTTTGATAGTAAAATGAATTTTAGAACTTGTATTTGCTTACTTATAGTATCTTTCTAAGCCTCAATTAGTGATATTCATATGAAACTTATTATTTTTAAAATAGGAGAATGATTCTTAAACTTTGGTAGATGCTTCTACTTTGCCTGTTATAGATAAAATATTATTCTAAAATTGACAATGAAGGTGGAAGACTTTCTGCTTCATAAGTTTTTCAGTTTTTTTTTTTTTTACTACAGAAGAGACAAAAAAAGAGGCAAAAAGTATACAACACAGTAATGCATGTTACCAAGGAAAATGAAGCAGGGAAGGGATGGGTGGGTCCAGGGAAATCCTGAGGTTGCTGGCCACAGAAAGCTTCTTTAAGCAGATAGTTTCCCTCATTCAGTTTAGGAAATGAAGATCCACTTTTTCTTAGTATTTTTAATCTAACTGGAGATCTTTGAGATATAATCTTAATAAAATTAGTGAAAGTGAATCATTTGGGAGGTCAGGATGGAATTATTTCTTCATATGCTAGTTCTTACAGAATTTTTATGGAATATAAGTGGCCTGAGAAGATGGTGCTTAGGACTCAGAAACATGAAGTTCCCCTAAAAGGATAGAAAATAAAGGAAAGGAAAGGAAACAAAAGGAAATGAAACAAAAGGAAAAGAAACAAAAACTAAACATCTGAAAATAGAGAACAATAAGAATTCGGCTTGGGCAAAATGATTTTCTTCAGTAAGTGAGCCCTGGATACACCTGACATTTCTAAACCTCCATGTGTGACAGTAGATTTGAAACCCTGTAATCTATTTGTGCAAGTCAAATGAACATAGTACTTTATTGTATGTTATTATCTCTATCTTGTTAAAATGTTATTTCATCAATGTTGCACAAAGGATATTACTTTATGGATTTCTATAGCCTTGCTCCAAAGTTCATTGAAAACTCACACACACACACGCACACACACACACACACACACACACACACACGCATGAACATACACACATTACTAAGAGGTAATGCAGAAGTATAGTGAAAGATAAATCTTAAAAAAAGAGATTAAGTCTATATACTATTGGGTCTGGAAAAATGGACATTCACATTTGACTTTTGTAATGTGGGAAATGGAAACCCAGGAAGTGTTTCTAAGTGAGGCTTCATTCGTGTCTTTCATTGTCTTGTCTCCTCTCTCTAGCAAACTTCCTTCTCCCATGTCCTATACATTGTTTTATTGTTATACCTGTTTGTACAGTAACTATCAGACCTCGACTCTACCTCTGTGATCTGTGCTCTGGACTCCTGGGTTGCTTTAGCACTTACCACATTTCACTTAATGTTTTATTTAACTTTGGGCTTCTGGTTCTAAATGTTTAAGACATTCTGTGGGAAGATAATATTTGCTTGAAGAATGAGGGAACATTAAAAGCTCTAGAATACAAAGATAAAGTAGCAGATTTCATCTGGGGAGAGGAGACTTAGCAATAGTGAGATTAGTTAGGAGCCTCTTACAATTGTTAAACAGTGGGGTGGGGCAAAGTGCTCTGTTCTAGGAAGCTCTAAGTGGCCATTTAAAGGGGAAGTGAAAACAATGAAGATGTTACGCTTGGATAAAATAAAATGTAATTATTTGTAACCAGAGGAAAATAACACAAGGTGGACTGTAATGATGACCTGTAAACCAAATTCTAGAATTCAGTACAGAGTATGGATAGAAGCTGGCAAATTTTGATTTTTCATATGTTAAGATATATTGCCAGTGGAAGGACAATATGTATAGAACAACAAACTCTCAAACTGAAACCATCCAATCCTGGTAAAAGATTGTGGATGAAGATCAGCAGAGAGCCATTTGTATGGAACTGATATTAGAATCCACAGTGAATATAGAATCTCTGAATGAACAGAGAGAAAAGGAACAACGATGATAAAGAACATTTAGATCAAAAGGGTGAAAGAAAGAAGGGTCAAGAAAATGGAGATTCAGGAATGAATAATAAAGAGGGTAGGCAGAAAAGCAAGAATGTATTCTATACGTTTTGGAGAGTGAGCCATGATAGTCATTCATTTTGTTTTGAACAAATAGCAAGTAATGTATAAATGGTTGATAGACAGGTAGGATGCAAAACACTGTCAAATCCTGTGCTTAAAACATCCAGGAGAAACGGATGGGGAAGTTTGAGGCAATCAGCTGGAGCTACTAATTGAACATTTTCTCTTTGGATGAGCTTCTTATGACTGAACTTCCAGTTTCTTTTTCCAAGGAACTTTTATATCATGGTGCCAAAAGAAAGAACCTTTGATGAAATGATTTACTGTCCACCAGCTTTCACTCTTGGGCTAGCTTTCTGTCCCCCACTTCTCCATGTCACAGAGTTGGTGGGTGTGCAGGCCATAGGAGACAGTGGCCCTGGGAGGACACTTTGAGACACTCATACTTGGGTCTGGAAATGGAGAGGGTGGATCCTGACCCCAGCGCCAGCTTCACAGTAAATGCAAACAATACATATTATCAATATAATGTCCTTTGCAAACTGAAAGCAAGAATTTGAAGAAGAAAAAGTAGCTTCTTGTTCATGAGTGTAGACCAACATTGGTTTGACAACTAAGGGGGTGAAGATGCATGATGTCAGGAAGCAGGGAAGAATGATAGTGAAGACTCAAGCTTTGGTCATTTGAACGGAGGGTTGTAGCACTATTTATAAAAACCCGGAGACAGAATTTGGGGTTCAACATGAAGGTCAGAAAAACAAAACAGTCAGCCACTGGCTCCTATCTCTATCTCAGTTCGAAATGGCGATCCTGCCTCCAGAAATACCTAGAATGAGACTTTCTGGGAGCTGTTTCTTCCTGTCTTATATTTCTCTGTAGTGTTGAAATTAAAGGCATGCACCACTACTGCCTGGTTTCTACAGAAAACTAGTGTGGCTACTGGGATTAAATGTGTGTGCCACCTCTGCCTGATCTGTAAGGCTGACCAGGGTGGCTGTTTTACTCTCTGATCTTCTGGAAAGCTTCATTTATTAAAATACAAATGGCATATCACTTCAGATAATAGCCATGTAAAGAAAGAGAGGGTAAATATTGGTTGTCAGCCAGAGCTCGAGACACTGAGTGGGCATTTGGCATTGCTGATTCTTCCATAAACTGTTGTCTACACTGCCTCATTTCCTCCCAGGTACTGGACTGTCCACTCTATCTTCTCCATGGTCTACATTCCAATTTGTCGGCAGTGCCTCAAGATCGACTTCCCTAAAACTGTTATGTCTCAATTTCCCAGATCTCATAGTTCTTGGGGATGGCGATTTTCAAACACTTTCCACAAACAGCAGCTTTTAAAAATACAGTGATTTCCAAGACTCTATGGATATGGTAATTCTGAAAAATATCATAGGGAATGAATACATGAAAATATCGTAAGAAGCAGCTTTGATGAAAGAAATTACATTGATGTAATTTAAACTACATGACAATATTTATTCATAGACCCACTCTATTTTATTATTATTATTATTGTCATAAAAGTC
The DNA here is from genome assembly GCF_018167655.1 of Microtus oregoni. Classification (NCBI taxonomy): domain Eukaryota; kingdom Metazoa; phylum Chordata; class Mammalia; order Rodentia; family Cricetidae; genus Microtus; species Microtus oregoni. Next base: position 8,580,346 of record NW_024543069.1, read on the forward strand.
TTAATAGTTTCATGTGAGGAATTGTTTTTCAGGTCTTGGAAGCAGTTAATCTGATAAATGGATGTATCATTAGTTTTAATAGTCATAGAAGCACAATTAACCTTTATTTTCCACATTAAGCATTTACCAGAGATTTAATGTAAGAATTCTAAAGAAACTTCAGTGGGAAGCTTACTTTGCTGCAGATAGCACGTAGTGATAAAATTTTGGGTGGTAGAGTCTTTCAGACTCTTCAAACCGCACCATCCAAGTGGATAATGGCTACTCAATATCAGTGCCAATTTTAGATTCGCCGCTAAATTCTATATCATTTTACAGAGCAGTTACTGTGTTTCGACCCCAGAACTTCAATCAGTTTTCCATCCAGTCTGAAGAATGGAAAGGAGGAATCCATCACCAAGATGACATCCTGTGTGCTGCCTTTTTACCCCCACAAACTCTTGCTACAGGTAAATTGAGACTTCGCTGGACAATGGACTAGAGAGAGTTTGTTGGCTTTGAGTAAATTAAAAAAAGAAAGAAAAACTTTTCTCAACTGAAAAGGGATTCCATTTCCCAATGAAGTGGTCATACAGTTCCTTTAAGTCCTTATTTTTGTGGTAGTGAGGACCACCGGCTTCCATGGCTGTGTCATGGTTTCACAGTCTGGCTCTGCTTCTTAGCTACTGGATGATATTGTGACTTATTTATATGTCAATTCATAGCTCTCTTGGCTAAAAATAGTTTTGTATGCATTCTTATGTTAAGGTACAGAGAACCAATATAATATTTTAACATAGTGCTTGACATAGAACAGATTTATTAGTGAACACTAACTTTGATTGTACTGTTCACTTTTCAAGAGCAGCAATAGAGCTTTTGGGTAAGAATCATACTTTGGTAGCACTCAATTACTTCTAATTTAGAATATCTTGACTTTCTTCATTATCTGAGTAGATGACATGTTATCTCCTCTTTATAGGTATCTCATGGCAAAAATTAACTCTTTGGCATAATCTAGCTCTTAATTTATCCTAATACCCTCAGTTTTACAGGGAAAATGTTCTTCCAAGCACTTGTTCATAATGAATTTTGAGTCACAGTGAATAATAGTAGATCTGCCATGGGGAGCTGAAATCCATCCCCTTACCTAATAGTTTCTGAACTAAGTAGATTGTTCTGTCCAGAACAGTATAATATTATTTTTTCTTCTCCTCAAATATATTTCACCCAAACTCAGCTGTTCTTTGTGCTCCTTACTTGCCATTTTGCCTCTGCTCGGTAGTGGACTGTCCTCACTGACCACTGAGTGCTATTTGAACACTAACTGCTATGTGATTTCTCCACAGCACAGGCTTGCTCATAATTTTTTCTGTTTGAGCTTTTCTCTCATTCTTTTAAAAAAAAAACAAAACAAAAGAGGAACAGATGACTTTCTGTGGAAAGAATTTTAGAATGAGAGAAAGCATTTCACAAAGAACTTAGCTGAAAGAAAAGCAAAGCACTCTCTTTGTGCACACACAAATACTGTAGGAACAGAACTGTAAGAGTGATTCACACTTCCTCAATACCTGCCCAGTTGTTTATCACCACTCTAAATAATTTTCATTCTTAAAATAAGCCCATAGTATAAGTACAATTGTTTACCCAGTTTTATAGGTGAGGATATTTTGGAATCAGGATGAGTCAATGTCATGTGTATTATTATTGGCAGGACCTGGTCTCAGACTCAAGCACTTTAACCTCAGAGCCTTTATTCAGGATGATTTATTAAAATAAAATAAGATAGCTAGATGGCTCATATCCACCAACTGAATGGGTTACTTTATAAGTGCTGAAATTCCACAGTTAATAAAGTATTAGGTATCATCATCATTCATATCTGCAAAAATTTAGAATACCTACTATTTACAAGATTTTATATAATACACATTGATAATGGATTCCTTTTATTTCTGTTTGCATGTTTCTGTAAAATAATCTGGTACTTTATGCTCTTTGCCCTGGCTCCTACAGGGAGCTATGATGGAGAAATTGTTCTGTGGAATAGCAGCACAGAAAATGCTCACCATGTCCTTCACCCTGATTACCAGAGGCAGCTAACATCTAAATTAGGTGAGTGCAAATTTGAAACTGAAATCTTAAGTTGAGTTGTGGTACAGTAGGCCTGTCTGTTATTGCATGCGTCTGATATGGTGTACACCTGATTTCTAGGTGACTGACTGCAAGCTCCAAGCATTAGAGATAGTGAAACCTTATCACACTGACTAAGAAGAATCTTGAGACTAACTTGAATTTGCAAATTATGCACAACATTCCAGTTGTCTCTTTATGCTCTGTCAGCATTTCTGTATTATTGATAGCAGGGGGAGAGCTCTCATTTTCATCTAGTTTGGTTTTAACCAATAAAAGTTGCAGAATAGCCTTTGAGGGACTTTGGCTATCCCTTGGTAGGAAAATGGTAACTATGCTCACTTGATTGGCTTTTCAGTCTCAGTTTGAAGCTTATAATAAATATTATGCCACCTGGATATCATAAATTATTCCTTACTTTAGAAGCATGAGAGGAGCATTAGACAGAAGGATATTATATTTTATAGCAGTTAGCAGAGCACATGAATATTTTATGCTTAAGTAAAGTGTCTCCACGATTGTCTTTCATGTTTTATTTTAGTTTCTGAGGAAACTAAAGGTTTTTCTTTAGATAATGGTTATTTCATTTCCTATTATAAAGCTAGTTCCTATGGCTCACTTGGGTAAGCTCATAGATAATAAATTTTGAAGTACTGGCCACTAGAGGCAGTGTGTGTGTGTGTGTGTGTGTGTGTGTGTGTGTGTAAAGCTGAAGAGTGAATTATTGGGAGTAAGATAACCAATTTAAGAATTTAAGATTTTGAGGGATTATTTGACTCCAGACACAAAGCTTTGACTTGCTTCATGTACAAAAAACCAACTATAAAGATTAATCTCAAAATTCCAAGGGGATGGTGTAATTCTGCCTCTGTCTCGCCCTTTGCCTTCTAGAGGATATCATCTATATTTAAACCATCCTAACTGTGGCTATAATTAAATAGATAAAGAAGTAAAACATAAAAAGTTACAATAATTGTACTGGTCATTTTTCTATTTCTGCAATAAAGTACCAGGTCAAAGACAATTTGTAGAAGAAACAGATTATTTACATTTCTAGTTCTAGAGAAGTAAAGCAATAATAGCAAAGTGGAGGCATGCTGATGGGAACACGAACCTCTTAAACTGCACACATGAAACAGAACGTGAACTGGAGATGAGTAGACAAAGCTACTGTGGCTAGTGAACCCCAGGGATCCACCTGTCTTCATCTCCCCACCAGCATTGCAACACAAGTGTGTACTACTTTGCCCTTTGTCTTTAAGTGGGTTTTGCAGATGGAACTCAGGTGTTCCTACCTGTGTGGTAAGCACTGTACCTACTGACTTGTCAACGCACCCCAAGTATTACCATATTTTTTACTTTTGGATATTTGAAGGTATCTGCATAGAGATTTTACAAAACTGCAAGCTAACAAGATTCTGACATAATCATTTTCAGTTTTCATAATGTGCCCTGAAGATGATACAATTATACAATTAAACGACCATTAGGAATGCCCTTTCCAGAGTAACCCACTAACAAATGAACCGTTAAAGAAGATATTTAAGTAAGCATATATTTGTTTATTTGATTTCATGTTCATTAAATACTTGCAAGATTAGCATTAACTAGAATTTCATGCCATTAGAGACATATTTATCTTAAACATATTGAGATTTCTGCAAAGTTAACAATGACTAAGATGTAAAGTTCTAATTAATTCATTACAAAGGGACACAGGAAATGTGCCTGTCATATGCAAAGCAAAAACGAAATAAAAAAAAACTTTTCTGTTGAGGTTGTAGAAGAGAATAGTAAGAGGCTTGATGGGAACTAGCTTGATATACGTTGTGAGACTTGGTGGCCTCATATCACCTAAGGCCTGGATGGGAGAGACTCTGCTGTTGTTTAAGTTTTCTGGTTTGATGAGAAGACAGTTCTCTTCACTGATAGCACTGTCCTTTCCTTCATCACAGACCCAGAAGCCCAAAAACTTAATGCCAAGAGAAGTTGCTCAGCACACTGTTTGGCAGAGCTGGCCACTCAGGCTGCCCGAAAAGTTGAGACTGACACAGAAGGTAACAATGCTGTTACGAAGCTTTGCTTCCTGGAAGGAAGAAGAAACAATGCGGCAACAGGTAAAATAAATGTTTGTATCTGCCTTTGCTATTTGAGAAAGGGAGCGATAAAGGGTTTTATTATCTAGGTCTTACAAAATTTGTGTAGCCACATAGACTGCACTGGTTCATGAAAGGAAGGGGCATCTGGACAGGAAGCTTGTTCTGGGGAGGGTGGTGAATGGATCTGCCGAATAATTTACCCATTGTCTATTTTTGAGATGAGGTCAAGAAAAATTCCAGCAATTCTTTCATACTGCAGACATCTGATGCAGGTGTTTTAGGACGGCAGAGGGCATAGATAGATCGCATGAGTCAATGTGTGGGTTGACACGTATCAAAGGAACAGTGTCTGTTACTGCACTGACAAGGTTTGAGATTGGACTCAATGGGAAGGTTTGAATTGACTGCATACCCTACTTTAAGTACTGCCTGGTTTACATATTGAACATTGTTTGAGCGTCTTTGCTATTTGAATTTTACTTCCTACAATAGATCAGAGTCTCATTTGAATTTTTTTTGTGAAGAGAGATACCAGCATTGGTGCTACCCTGTGACTTTTTGTGGTGGGCTACTAGTTTATAGACAAGATAACAATATGCCTACTTTTGTATCATGATTCGGATACAGCTTACATCTTGCTCTACAAAATCTAATGTAGAGAAGATTCATTGAACATTCAACTAAATTATATTTTGATGTTGAAGAACATCCTTGACTAAAGTTACACATTCCAGAGTAGGAGCGTGAGGATTAGAACTGTTAACCAAAGATATGAGAGAAATAAGAGAGAGAAATACAGAACAGCATCTGGAGGGAAATTCAGTGAATACTGAATTCCCATGTGTTTAATGTAATTTCTACATGCTTATATACTTCACTCTAAAAGGGGAGGAGAGAGGCAACAGAGTTCATTAACTTGATATACAGAATAGACTTTAACTCTCTGCCCTTTGGTCCAGGTGAAGCCGATCACCCTCTATACCCAAATCCTAATTGACCAAACCCTCTATCAGAATCCCTTGTTAGTAGCCACACCTGTTGTCAACAACTTTGAAAGAGCAAAAATAAACTAGAACCCACTGACCTCCAGTCACATCTGTGGGCCCTCACGGTTTGAGAAATATTTTCATGTGTGTATGAAACTTTTGGGATCTGGACATGAACATTATATGTTTAGATAAAGAAATGAACATATCTGAGTCATATTTAGTATAATCACTTTTCTGCATTGAATTTGCTAATGAAAAACCTGCAAGGTATCTACATGAAAATCATCATCAATAACCTTTTGTTTCAAAAACCTTATGGAATATCTAAGATGAATTTGAAATTTATTACAAAACTATTTTTTTAAAACATACTTGTCCTCACATTATGAAACATTACCCTAAAATTACTTTCAATTCCTAATAGCTAATTCTTCTTAATATTAGGTTTCTGGTGTTTCTCCTGAAAAAGACAAGCCATCACTTCCACCCTAACTCTGCGGCTAATTGCCAGAACAATTATGTAACACATGGAAAATGATCTACAGATTTATCTAATAATAAATTTGCCACAGAGGAATACTTTCAGAAAACATTTTTATGTAAATGGAAAGTATAAAATGTTAATTCTAGATCTATTAACAGCAACAAACGGGTTCCACAAGGGCTCATAATAAAATTCCTGATGAAAAATTTAAAAATGAGCTCATGAAAAGAATCCATGATTTGCTGCTCAGTAGAGAATCAGTATCTGTGCTGACTTGAGTGCATACGTTCATCTAGACCTTGTATGAGGGTTGTTGCCTCTTGTGCACATGCCTAGTGGCTTACCAGGGATAATAAGTTTCATATTTTTATATCTCTATATACAAAAATACATATTTATATCTACTTTATATTTTTATATTTTCAGGATAGCACTATAATGTTTAAATTAATATTTTATAAATTCCTCAAATAAATGAATTATTTTTATCTGAGTTTAATGCAAATAATATCAATGTAGAATGGAATGACCAAAAGAAAACCAAACAGAGGAATATTATATATAACCCATGCCATTAATGCTTCACACAAATTCTTCTTAATGTTACAGCAAGGGCAACATAGAATAATTGCCATTATATAATGTAGAGAATCAGAAATGGTGGTGTTCAGTCTAGTTTGCAGTGCCACTGACCTCTCCACTTCTCATAGGAGAAGACACTTTGGGATTTCTGGGTTTATTTTTCTAATTTGTTTTCCCCATGCTACAGGAGGTGCTAACCTGGTGTCATGTGGAGCATCTGGTTATGTCAGGTTCTGGGATATATTTAAGAAAGAACTCTTGGCTGAATTTTTGGCTCATGCTGGAGTTGGATCCATTATTATGTCTACTGATAAACAAAATCAATACCTTGCCACTGGAGATCCCGATGGATGGTTGAAAATCTGGAACATAGAGGTAAACGGAAAATGTTCTCACAGAACCATTATTATTTAAGCACAATATTTGATAAAAAGTAAGTATTTGGCTGAGTGATAGCTTTTCTATTTCCTAGATAAAGGGAGAAATATTCTGTTGAAAGTATTTTAAAGAACCCATTTGCCTGGCAGTGGTGGTGCATGTCTTTAATCTCAGAACTTGGGAGGCAGAGGCAGGCAGATCTCTGTGAGCTCGAGGCAAGCCCAGTTTATAGAGTGAGTTCCAGGATAGCCAGGACTATATGGAAAAGCGCTGTCTTAACAAAACAAACAAAAATTGAAAGTATTTGCATATTTTTAGCATAGATTTGTTTTCAAGTAATTCTCTCTCTCTCTCTCTCTCTCTCTCTCACACACACACACACACACACACACACACACACACAAGCAAACAAAACAGATTTTTGTGCTGAAGCATAGTAATATCCAGTCATGTCAGTTGTCCATCGTAGGAGTGTGGTCTTGTCAGTACTTCACTGTAGCACTGATTGGACATAAACAGTAGGATACATCTTAGGTGAAAAAAATCTAAATTCCATCTAGTGTGCTGGTTCTTCATCTCCTGTTATCAACATCCTGTGTTAGTTGATATAGCATCTGTTTACCTGCTCCTGAGGGAGAGAGAGAGGGGGGAGCAGAGAAAAATGTATAGCTTAATAAAATCAATTAAAAATCATAAGATGATGTACTATTTGGTGTCTCCATGTGGTCAAGCTCCCTTCTATCAGATACAAATTACCCCCTTTTACTCCTATTCTTTCTTTTCCCAAGTTGATCATTTCAGTGGACAGACTTTTGTCAACATTACTATAGCTGTTTCTAATCTTCATCATCATGAGCTTTCTCTTGAAGGAAGATCATAAGTTATTATTTCTAAATGCACACTCCCATTTTCATATCAGGCTACTTAAAGATTGATATTGATTTACAGATCACCTATTTATTATTTAATTATTTGAATTTTTAAAATTTTTGGGTATTTCTTTCCATTCAGAACTATTGTACCAATTCCACTGGGAACAAAATCACCCAGCCTCCAACCTTGCTCAGATCATTTCAACCCCATGAGGACCGGATAAGTTCTTTGCAGATGTGTGAGTCACGTGGTCACTTGGTTATCATTTCCTCCTCTGCGGACTGCAGTGTCTGTGTGACTGGGCTTTGCGATGCTCCTGCCTTGGTCTTTGGTCAGGTACGCACATTCCTTCTCTGTTATTCTACAATTTACATGGCAGTTATTGTGAATCTATGCTTACTTCTATGGGAGTCTCCTCTACTGTCTATAGTTTATGGTTATGGATGGACTGATCTGCAATGCTGCAGCTGTTACTCTATAATCACGTTCCCCCATTACCAACTGCAACCAGCCCCATAAAGGGGAGGGCACATGCTTTTATACCTAGTCTGTTCTGTTACATGCCATGAGGAAGGAGAGAGAAAACACTTATGAATTCCAAAGATTTTAATAATTTACCACATAACCTGGTCCCCGATGAATCAGGGCTGCAGGTCAAGGACCCGGGAGTCTTTTTTTTTTTTTCCTGACCGTCCCAAGCAAGAGCAAGAGTGGAGATTATAAGAATAAAAATTACAAACATTTATTGCAAAGTTACAGTTACAAATTTCACCAATCAGAAGTCAAGATTAGTGATTTTTTTTCTTGTGTTTTCTATCGTTGTCAACCAACATACAGTGCAAGCCTTACAGTCCAGCCAATCAGATTCATTTGTTCTTTATGCTGTTAGGAACAACCATAATGTTTCTAAAGAACAAAAGATGAATAATGACTGTTTCTATGAATTAGGGATGAGGTTGCTCAACTCTTGGAAAGTTCTAAGCTCCCCTAGGTCTTTCTTGGGAACGTGAAATTTATTTCATCCTGCAGATGAAATCAAAGTCACAGGACTTAGACCAGTACTTTTGACTGCTTCTTCCTTCAATATGGCATGGAAAGATGGCAGCTCTTAATGGCTCCACATAGTTATTGTACGATTTATTTCAGAAAAATTCTGAGTTTTGTTCCTACTGCTCCAACAGATCACCAGCTGAAGCCTTCCTTGCCCTCTGTTCACATCTCTTGTGGATTCCACAGATTGTCCCTTTCTTACCCACATCCCCACTAGTCTCTGTCTTTTAGACCCAAACTTCAGCAGTTACCTCCTGCTCAACCCCAGCCAGAAAACTAGGTAGGTTTCCCACAGTCCTTCCCATTTCTGTCTGTGTTCCCTTAGTCTCAATAAATTTGGTTGTCCCTAGCGTTGCAACAGATCACACGATGAAGCTTCTCTTCCCTCTGTGTCCATAATCCCATAGATCATTCATCCCCTCCTCACCTTCAACCTCATGGTAAAGGATTTCAAGCCAATGATATGAGGAAGGCGTTATGAAATCTCCCTCTGCAACTAATGAAAGATGTTGAGGCCAGGCTTATGTCAGGAGTGTCCCTCCGTAGAGACTCAGAGAAGCCATCGTGTGAAGCTGTGAAGGTGAAGCGTGGATTACCTTGGGGACCCCTAGATGTTGGAGATGATAAAGTCATGGGATACCTGATAATGAAAGCTGCTAACAGGGAGTGGAACAAAACCAAGAGGAATAGGTTTATTGACATCAACAACACTGTATGGAGTTGGAGATATGGCTAGAATGTGACACCAGAGTTGGAGATGCAGGGTTGGGAGTTTGTCCTGTAGTAAGGGGCTGCTTGTTCATTATTTGGTCACCCAGACTCCCAAAATAATCACACAGAAACTATATTAATTAAATCATTGTTTGGCCTATTAGCTATAACTTCTTATTGGCTAGCTCTTACATTTCTACTTATTAAATTTAATAAATTAAATTTATTAAATTTAGCAACATTTCTATTAATCTGTGTATCGCCACATGGGTGTGGCTGTGGCTTACCAGCAAGGTTCCATCCAGCTTTTGTTTCTGGAAGGGCTTCATGGCATCTCCCAATTTTGCCTTCTTTCTCCCAACTTTCAGTTTAGTTTTTCCTGCCTACCTCTATTCTGCTCTGCACAGGCCCAAGACAGCTTTTTTTTTTTTTTTTTTTTTTAAGCAATGGTATTCACAGCATACAGAGGGGAAATCCCACATCACCCTCCTTTTCTATCTAAATAAAAACAAAGGTTTTAACCTTAACATAGCAAGATTATAGACAACAAAACAGGTATCAAGGAAGAATTACAGTTACAATATTTATATCTACTTTATCTTTTATCATAACTAAGGAAAACTATAATTATCTATTCTTCAACACCACCAAAGACTCCAGAAGGATACAATATTACCTAAGTAAACAAAAAGTACATTGTAAGCAACTTCTAAAACTCTAGAATTGACAGAGATGTCTCACTATCTGGACAGTCACCCAAAGTTCTTCTCTATCATTGGAGCATCCATTTTCAGGCTACAGGCAGATAGTATCCAGCAGACATTTCCATGAAGCAGGAAGTTTCAAAGATAGTTTTGCCTATATTGGCAGTTGGTCAGTAACTTTCTTTCATATCCTGCAGAATATCTGGCAGACTATTTCATGAAGCAGGAACCCTGAAGACTATCTTCACCTTCTTTAGACAACTTCCAGCAGTCACTTTTCTGTGGGTCCTGAATATCCAGTCCATTCAGCATAACATCAAGCAGTCCAGGCAAGAGCAGCTTCTTGCCTATATCACTTTTTTGGTTAACTATAATCTTATTTGATAAGTTTGTTTCTTTCTTATCTTGTAGCTCATGTTCTACCTTACAAAAGTTATAAATATTTCATCTCTGTTACAAGACTAAGATCATAGCTGGTCTTGATCATTTGTGTTTATGAATATCAATGACAGTTTGTTTATTAATGTTGTACAGGGCAAAGGCACATAAATGTTAGGTGAAAATAAATTTTATGAAAATAAAATATATTTTTATTTTTAGGCAAGCCGTTGGGATATTGAAAACTATTTTTCTCTTCCTAAAAGAGGGACTAGTTTCATAGAAAGTGGAAGTCAAGAAGAAAGTGAGAAAATAATTCCTGCCTTTTCTAAAGAGGAGTCATGCTTAGCCCCGACAGAAGACTTTCTACTAACTGAAGAAATCAAAGACAATTTAAAGCACCTGTAAGTACTTTGAATCCTTGTCAAGATGTGAAGTTTAGATGTGAAATGGGTACAGTTGGGCCTAATTTCCCGTGAGGCTCTGAATCTATCCAGTGGCAACTTCAAACTTTCTTAAGGTTTGGAGAATATTGAGTGTGCATGCAGGGATATGTTCTTAGGGCTTCTTATGTATTTTATTTCTTGTCTCCATTTATTTCTTACCCTCTCTTTATATTTATATTCTCTTTCTCTGTGTCTGTGTGTAATTCGTTGTCGTCTGTCTGTCTCTTTCTCTCTCTCCACCCACTTTCTCTTTATCTCGGTCAGAGGCTCCCTGACAATGTCTTGCCAGGTAACCCAGGTTGTTCTTGAACATTCTTCTTCCCCAATCTCCTCAGTACTAGGACTGTAGGTATTGTTTTCTTTTTTTAAATTAAATTTGTTTATTTATTTCACTCCCACGCACAGTTTCCTCTCCTCCTATCCCCTCCCCTACCTCCTCTCTCCCCCATCTACTCTTCTGTTTCTGTTCAGAAAGGGGCAGGCTTCCCATGACTATTAACGAAGCATGACGAATGAAGTTGCTCTAGGTCTAAGCACTTCCACTTTTATTAAGGATGGGCAAGGCAACCCTGTATAAGGAATAGGTTTCCCAAATCCAGCCACAACATTAGGAACAGTCCCTGCTCCCACCGTTAGGCATCTCACAAGTAGACCAAGCTAAAAACTGTAGGCCTTTTTTTTTCTATCCAGCCAGCCAGCTCTTAAATAGCAACACAGAGACCTCTTATTAATTATTGAATCTTGGCTAATAGCTTAGACTTGTTTCTAACTAGCTCTTATGACTTATAATTAACCCACTTCTATTATTCTATATATTGCCATTTGACTTGTTGCTTTATCTATCCTCCAGCATGTCTTAGTCACTCTGTGTCACCTGGCAACTTCACCTTTCTTCTTCCCAGTGTGCTTTGTGTTTGGTTCTCCTATCTATACCTCCTGCCTAGCTAATGGCTATTTAGCTTTTTACTAAACCAATAGGCACTCTGGGAAAGACACATCTTCACAATGTTCCAAAGATTATTAGACATTTCCCCCTTTTTGTCTAAATAAAAAGAAAAGGGTTCAACTCTAACACAGTAAACCTATACATAATAAGAAAAATTATCATGTAGAAATTACATTTACAATGTGCAGTACATTTTTATTTTGCAGTTTTGGAGACAATACTACATTATTTATCCTTTTTTGTTGAGTCCAAAGTTATGTTCCTAATTTAATTTCTATCATGATGGACGAAGGTCATTGGTTAAATAAAAAGAAACTGCTTGGATTTCATTGGTTAGAGATAGGTGGGAGGAGTAAACAGAACAGAACACTGGGAGGAAGAGGAAGTGAGCTCAGACTCGACAGCTCTCCTCTCGGGAGCAGACGCCTCAGAGAGACGCCATGCTCCTGGCTCCTGGGCAGACACACGCCATGAAGCAAGCCGCCAGGTTAGACATGCTGAACCTTTCCCGGTAAGACCGGTGCTCACAGATTATTAGAGATGGGTTGATCGGGATGTGAGAATTAGCCTGTAAGGGCTAGAGCTAAAGGGCCAAGCAGTGTTTAAATGAATACAGTTTGTGTGTTGTTATTTCGGGTAAAGCTAGCCGTGCAGGCGGCTGGGGTGCTGGGGACGCAGCCCCGCTGCCCCTATTACTACACTATCATAACTAAGGAAAACTGTAATAATAACTATCTAGCTTTCAACTCCATCAAAGACTCAAGAAGGATTTAATATTCCGTGAGTAAACTGTAAGTGCAGTATGAGTCACTTCTAAAATGGCAGACATCTGGCTTCCTGGTCAGTCATCGGCAAGTTTCCTCCAACGTTACGGCATCCATCTATGATATAGGCCTATAATATCTGACAGACTTTTCTGCGAAGCAGGAAATACTGAAACACTGTTTTGTTTCATCTTGACAAAGTTTGCCAGTCACTTTCTTTTGTGTCCTGCTTGTCCAGTTTGAACAACATTTTGACAGCAGTTGAGACAAAGGCAGTTTCTTGCCCAAATCGCTAGATTTGCCACAAATAAAATAAACTCTATATGGAGGTTCTTTGCTACCCATAATAATTTTTTAAAGTAAATTGTTGCTGCCAGGAGCAGATGTGTCTAACATCGTGAAAAGTTTTAAGTTATTAAATATAGCACTAAATTTGACTATATGTTTGATGGTTATAGACGTTTAACTACTGACATGCATTTCTTATTACACATTAAGTTTTAAATGAGTAGAATGAACACAATACCCCAAATAAGAATAGAAATATACCTACAGTATAACTTTCTTTTTTTCTTTTGTTTTAATTTTTATTGAAAAAAATTTCCGCCTCCTCCCAGCCTCCCATTTCCCTCCCCACACTCCTCTGCCCCTCCCCCCACTCCTCTGCCCCTCCCCCCACTCCTCTCCCCCTCCGTCTCCAGTCAGAAGAGCAGTCAGGGTTCCCTGCCCTGTGGAAAGTCTAAGGTCCTCCCCGCTCCATCCAGGTCTAGGAAGGTGAGCATCCAAACTGGCTAAAAGCCAGAACATTAAATTTGTATCAATAAACCAAAATCCATACTAATGTAAAATAGTTTGTGATTAATAGTTGCTTTTAGGATTAAAGTAGACTTCATCCATTTGCCTGCAAAATTCAAGATGTCATTATTTTTTCTGCTGTGTAGTACTCCATTGTGTAAATGTACCACATTTTCCTTTCCATTCTTTAGTCGAGGGGCATTTAGGTTGTTTTCAGGTTCTGCCTATGACAAACAAAGCTGCTATGAACATAGTTGAGCACATGTCCTTGTGGCACGATTGAGCATCCTTTGGATATTTACCCAAAAGTGGTATTACTGGGTCTTGAGGAAGGTTGTTTCCTAAAATTCAATGAAAGTTACCACACAACATACCCAGATTTATGGGTAATTGATATTCTTCTGAACTCTGGCTCTTGTATTTCTGTGTCCTGTACCCTGACCACAGTATAGACATATTTGGGGATGGCACCTTTCTGTAATTAAAGGAAGTTTTTCCATCTATTTGAGATCATCTAAATCCTCATCTTTTGTTTCTTCTTTCAGACTTATTTCTTACATGTCTTTTTAGTTATAGTCTTTCTCCCAATTACTCATTTAACATCATTTTCAAACAAAACTATTATTATTTCTTTTCTCCAATCCGCACTTCTTTGCTTTTTGTTTTCTTTTTGTATCAGTTAAAATTTCCTCTAATCTGATGTTGAATGGAGGGAGGATTGAATAAATTGATTCCTAAATGGTGGAGAAACTTTGCACCTGTACATTTGAATAAATTCTACTTGGCTGTTTTATATATCTCATTTTTATGTAGAGTTGGATTGGCTTAATAATATTTTAAAATTTTGAAAATATGTTCGTGAGAGAGATTGATCTGTAGATTTTTTTGTTTGTTTTGTTTTGCTACAAGAATTGTGTGCTGCTTCCTAGAATAAGTTACTAAATGTTCCTTTACTCCTATTTTGTGGCACAAAATTAGTATTTTTTGTGACTTATATGTTTTGTAGAATTTACCAGTGACTCTATCTGGATTTGATACTCCTTTTCAGAATGTTATTATTGATTCAGAAGCAACTATTACATGCTCATAAAAAGCATTGTTCCCATTATACATATATAATTACAAGACATAATCTGGTAGTCATTTGAACTTACTTATGAAAGAATGAAATTCACTCACTATTTATTCCAAATATGAAAAGAAATAATGCTTAAAAATGATAAGAAATCTGCTCTATAAAACTCCCAGCATGTATCAATTGAATGCTACTGTATTCTTTTATTTCTATGTTGACCAATAGATTACCATTCACAACACATACTGTCTTTTTTTCTTCCCTGTTACTCATTGATCTGTTTGTTTTCCAGTTGCTGAGGATAGGAAATGGAAATGTGAAAAGAGAAGGAAAATGATGGAATCACACTTCGCTAGGCTTAACACATGGGCAAACCTTGCACTTTTATTATAGGAATACATACAGTTGGGGGTTCTTTGGTGACCTCCATAAAGGGATCTTTGTTTTGAATGTTTCAAATTGATGCACCCATTGGTTGTTTCCTGAGGTAATACACACACACACACACACACACACACACACACTCAGATACACACACACACTCAGATACACACACACACACACACACACACGATGTATTTAGATTAGAGCCTGTGCACAACTCTACTTCAGTTAATTTCTGTGTGGGTATAGTCTGTCCATATATATAACCTTACATTGGCACATGTTCTACTGTGTTCTCCTTCCCGCTTACTTGTGGAGTTCCTACCCACAACACTACCTACATACCTGTTTATGTTTTAATGACATAGCAAACTACTGCTAGCCTCTAAGGTCATTTCAGGGTTTATGCTTGCAATGTTTCGACTGCTGAGCATGAAATGAGGAAATGTGAAGTGTGCTTCACTTTGTGGAAGAGGAATGCACACTGAATCTCCTCTGAAATAATTTTTTTTCTTTTTTTTTTATTGCGAAAAGAAGATAAAAAAAACATAAACAAAAAACAAGTTTCCACCTCCTCCCAGCCTCCCATTTCCCTTCCCCTACTCCCACCCTTCTCCCCCTCCTCCCACCCTTCTCCCCCTCCTCCCACTCTCCTCCCCCTCCCCCCACTCCTCTCCCCCTCCCTCTCCAGTCCACAGAGCAGTCCGGGTTCCCTGCCCTGTGTTAAGTCCTAGGTCCTCTCCGTCCATATCTAGGAAGGTGAACATCCAAACTGGCTAGGCTCCCACAAAGCCAGCACATTAAGTAGGATCAAAACCCCCTGCCATTGTCCTTGGTGTCTCATCAGCCCTCATTGTTCGCCATGTTCAGAGAGTCCGGTTTTATCCCATGCTTTTTCGGTCACAGTCCAGCTTGCCTTGGTGAGCTCCCCGTAGATCAGCTCCTCTGTCTCAGTGGGTGGATGCACGCCTCGTGGTCCCGAATTCTTTGCTCATGTTCTCCCTCCTTCTGCTCCTCCTTGGGACCTTGGGAGCTCAGTCCAGTACTCCTGTGTGGGTCTCTGTCTCTATCTCTATCCATCACCAGATGAAGATTCTATGATGATATGCAAGATATTCGTCAGTATTGCTCTAGGATAGGGTCATTTCAGGTTCCCAATCCTCAGCTGCCCAAGGAACTAACTGGGAACCTCATCTTGGGCACTAGGGAGCCCCTCTAGGGTCAAGTCGCTTGCCCACCCTAAAGTGGCTCCCTTAACTAAGAATTGTGGTTCCGTGCTCCCCTATCCACCTTTCCTTTATCCCAATTCTCCCGTTTCCCAGGTCCCCCCCTCCTTCCCTTCTACCTTTTCTCTCCCCATTTCCCCTTACCCCCATCCCACCCCCACCCAAGATCCCATTTTCTCCCCGGAAATTTGGTCTACTTCCCTTAGCGAAGAGGACAACTATATGTTTTTCCTTCGGTTCACCTTCTTCCTTAGCTTCTTTAGGTTCACCTATTGTAGACTCCGTAGTCCTTATTTATGGCTAGAAACCAATTATGAGTGAGTACATCCCATATTCATCTTTTTGGGTCTGGGACACCTCACTCAGGATAGTGTTTTCTATTTCCATCCATTTGCATGCAAAATTCGAGAAGTCATTGTTTTTTACCGCAGCGTAGTACTCTAGCGTGTATATATTCCATACTTTCTTCATCCATTCTTCCATTGAAGGGCATCTAGGTTGTTTCCAGGTTCTGGCTATTACAAATAATACTGCTATGAACATAGTTGAACAAATGCTTTTGTCATTTGATAAAGCATCTCTTGGGTATATTCCCAAGAGTGGTATTGCTGGGTCCAGGGGTAAGTTGATCCCGAATTTCCTGAGAAACCGAAACACTGACTTCCACAGTGGTTGCACAAGATTGCATTCCCACCAGCAATGGATGAGGGTACCCGTTCTTCCACAGCCTCTCCAGCAAAGGTTATCCTTGGTGTTTTTGAGTTTAGCCATTCTGACAGGTGTAAGATGATATCTCAAAGTTGTTTTGATTTGCATTTCCCTGATTGCTAAGGAAGTTGAGCACGACCTTAAGTGTCTTTTGGCCATTTGAACTTCTTCTGTTGAGAATTCTCTGTTCAGTTCAGTGCCCCATTTTTTAATTGGGTTAATTAGCATTTTAAAGTCTAGTTTCTTGAGTTCTCTATATATTTTGGAGATCAGACCTTTGTCTGTTGTGGGGTTGGTGAAGATCTTCTCCCAGTCAGTAGGTTGCCTTTGTGTCTTAGTGACAGTGTCCTTTGCTTTACAGAAGCTTCTCAGTTTAAGTAGGTCCCATTTATTCAATGTTGCCCTTAATGTCTGTGCTTCTGGGGTTATACATAGGAAGCGATCTCCTGTGCCCATCTGTTGTAGGGTATTTCCCACTTTCTCTTCTATCAGGTTCAGTGTGTTCGGACTGATATTGAGGTCTTTCATTCATTTGGACTTGAGTTTTGTGCACGGTGAGAGATATGGGTCTATTTTCATTCTTCTACAGGTTGACATCCAGTTGTGCCAGCACCATTTGTTGAAGATGCTTTCTTTCTTCCATTGCATACTTTTAGCTCCTTTATCAAAAATGAGGTTTTCATAGGTTTGTGGGATAAAATCCGGGTCTTCTATACGATTCCATTGGTCGACTTCTCTGTTTTATGCCAGTACCACACTGTTTTCATTACTGTAGCTCTGTAATAGAGTTTGAAGTCAGGGATGGTAATGCCTCCAGAAGATCCTTTATTGTATAGGATTGTTTTGGCTATCCTGGGTTTTTTGTTTTTCCATATAAAGTTGAGTATTGTCTTCTCCAGATCTGTGAAGAATTTTGATGGGATCTTGATGGGGATTGCATTGAATCTATAAATTGCCTTTGGTAGAATTGCCATTTTTACTATGTTGATCCTCCCAATCCAAGAGCAAGGGAGGTCCATCCATTTTTTGGTATCCTCTTCAATTTCTTTCTTCAATGCCTTAAAGTTCTTGTCAAATAGATCTTTCACTTCCTTGGTTAGATTTACCCCAAGATATTTAATGCTGTTTGTGGCTATCGTGAATGGTGAAGCTTCTCTGATTTTCCTCTCTGCTTCCCTATCCTTTGTGTATAAGAGGGCGACTGATTTTTTGGAGTTGATCTTGTATCCTGCCATATTACTAAAGCTGTTTATCAGCTGTATAAGTTCTTTGGTGGAGTTTTGGGGGTCGCTTATGTACACTATCATATCATCTGCAAATAACGAAAGTTTCACTTCTTCCTTTCCAATTCGAATCCCCTTGATCCCATTATGTTGTCTTATTGCTATTGCTAGAACTTCAAGCACTATATTGAAGAGGTATGGTGAGAGTGGACAGCCTTGCCGTGTTCCTGAGTTAAGAGGGATGGCTTTGAGTTTCTCTCCGTTTAATTTGATGTTAGCTGTCGGCTTGCTGTATATAGCTTTTATTATATTTAGGTATGACCCTTGTATCCCTAATCTCTCCAAGACTTTTAACATAAATGGATGTTGAATTTTGTCAAATGCTTTTTCAGCATCTAATGAAATGATCATATGGTTTTTTTCTTTCAGTTTATTTATATGCTGGATTACATTGATAGATTTTCGTATGTTGAACCAGCCCTGAATCTGAGGAATGAAGCCTACTTGATCATAATGGATAATTTTTCAGATGTGTTCTTGGATTCGATTCGCCAGTATTTTGTTGAGGATTTTTGTGTCGATATTCATGAGTGAGATTGGCCTGTAGTTCTCTTTCCTGGTTGAGTCTTTGAGTGGTTTTGGTATCAGAGTAATTGTGGCTTCATAAAAAGAATTTGGTAATGACCCTTCTGATTCTATATTGTGGAATACATTAAGGAGTATAGGTATTAGGTCTTCTTGGAAGTTCTGGTAGAATTCTGCATTGAAACCATCTGGTCCTGGGCTTTTTTTGGTAGGGAGTTTTTTGATAACAGCTTCTAATTCTTCGCGACTTACAGGTCTGTTTAGATTGTTCACCTGGTCCTGGTTTAGTTTTGGTAAATGGTATTTATCTAAAAAAGCGTCCATTTCTTTTACATTTTCCAGTTTTGTGGCATATAGGCTTTTGTAGTAAGATCTAATGACTCTCTGAATTTCCTCTGTGTCTGTGGTTATGTCCCCCTTTTCATTTCTGATCTTATTAATTTGCGTGTTCTCTCTCTTTCGTTTGATTAGTTTGGATAGGGGTTTATCTATCTTGTTGATTTTCTCCAGGAACCAGCTTTTTGTTTCATTGATTCTTTGGATTGTTTTCTGTGTTTCTATTTTGTTGATTTCAGCCCTCAATTTGATTATTTCCAGTCTTCTACTCCTCCATGGTGAGTCTGCTTCTTTTTTTTCTAGAGCTTTCAAGTGGGCTGTTAAGTCTCCAATATGTGCTTTCTCTGTTTTCTTTAGGTGGGCACTTAGTGCTATGAACTTTCCTCTCAGGACTGCTTTCATAGTGTCCCATAAGTTCGAGTATGTTGTTTCTTTATTTTCATTGAATTCAAGGAAGACTTTAATTTCTTTCTTTATTTCTTCCTTAATCCAGGTATGGTTCAGTAGTTGACTGTTCAGTTTCCATGAGTTTGTAGGCTTTCTGGGGGTAGCATTGTTGTTGAATTCTAACTTTAATCCATGGTGATCTGATAAGACACAGGTGGTTACTAATATTTTTTTGTAACTGTGAAAGTTCGCTTTGTTACCAAGTATGTGGTCAATTTTCGAGAAGGTTCCATGAGCTGCAGAGAAGAAGGTATATTCTTTCCTCTTCGGGTGGAATAATCAATAGATGTCTGTTAAGTCCATTTGCTTCATTACCTCCATTAATTCTCTAATTTCTCTGTTAGGTTTCTGTCTGATTGACCTGTCCATTGGTGAGAGAGGAGTGTTGAAGTCTCCTACTATTAGTGTGTGCGGTTTGATGGCTGCCTTGAGTTTTAGTAATGTTTCTTTTACGTACGTGGGTGCTTTTATATTAGGGGCATAGATATTCAGGATTGAGACTTCTTCCTGATGAATTGTTCCTGTTATGAGTATAAAATGTCCCTCTCCATCTCTTCTGATTGATTTAAGTTTGAAGTCGACTTTGTTAGAAATTAGTATGGCCACACCTGCTTGTTTCTTAGGTCCATTTGCTTGATAAGCCTTTTCCCAGCCCTTTACTCTGAGTAGGTGCCTGTCTTTGTGGTTGAGGTGTGTTTCTTGTAGACAGCAGAATGTTGGATCCTGTTTTCTTATCCAATCTCTTAGCCTGTGCCTTTTTATAGGTGAGTTGAGCCCATTGATATTAAGTGATATTAATGACCAGTGGTTGTTAACTCCGGTCACTTTTTAAGTAGTAGGGTTTGTGTGTTTTCCTTCTTTGATTTGCGCTGGTGAAGAGTCTCTAGATGTCTGAGTTATTGTGGTCATTGTTGGACTCCTTGGTTAGTGATTTTCCTTCTATTATTTTCTGTAAGGCTGGATTTGTGGCTACGTATTGTTTAAATTTGTTTTTATCCTGGAAAATTTTGTTTTCTCCATTTATAGTGAATGAAAGTTTGGCTGGATATAGTAGTCTGGGCTTGCATCCGTGGTCTCTTAGTTTTTGGAGAACATCTATCCAGGACCTTCTGGCTTTCATGGTTTCCATAGAGAAGTCAGGTGTAAGTCTGATAGGTTTACCTTTATAAGTAACTTGGCCTTTTTCCTTTGCGGCTCTTAATATTCTTTCTTTATTCTGTATATTTTGTGTTTTGATTATTATATGGCGAGGGGATGTTTTCTTTTGATCCAGCCTATTTGGTGTTCTGTATGCTTCTTGAACCTTCATAGGTACATCTGTCTTCAGGTTGGGAAAGTTTTCTTCTATAATTTTATTAAGTATATTTTCCGTACCGTTGAGCTGCACTTCTTCTCCTTCTTCTACTCCAATTATTCTTAGGTTTGGTCTTTTTATTGTGTCCCATATTTCCTGAATGTTTTGTGATGAGAGTTTGTTGGACTTGCTGTTTTCTTTGATCAGAGTGTTTATTTTCTCTATGTTATCCTCAGAATCTGAGATTCTTTCTTCTATTTCTTGTATTCTGCTGGTTATACTTGATTTTGTAGTCTCTATTCGTTTACCTAGATTTTCCATGTCCAGTCGGCCCTCTGTTTGTGTTTTCTTCTTTGCCTCCATTTCAGTTTTCAAGTCATGAACTGTTTCCTTTATCTGCTTGATTGTTTTTCCTTGGTTTCCTAGGGTATCATTCACTGATTTACTCAATTCCTCGAACTTTCTATTATACTTCTCATCCATTTCTATAAGGGCGTTTTTTATATGCTGTTTAAGGGTGTCAATCACTTTCATGAAGTCAGTTTTTTCTACTTCTTCTTGATTAAGGTGTTCATGTCCTACTGTTGTGGGGTCACTGGCTTCTGGTGGTTTCGTGTTGTTTTTCAGAATGTTGGGAGAATTCCTGCATTGGCGTCTGCCCATCTCTTCCTCCCAATACTTCCCTTTGGATCTTCTTTTATAGGATCAGGTCTTCTTGCCCACTGATGTACCTTCCCAGTGATGTCACTCCCCAGAGATGTTGCTCCACAATGATGTTTCACTCGGTGCCCAGAAGGAAACTCCACGCTGCTTGGTTAGCTCGCGAACAAAGGGCCCACCCTGCTCGCTGCGGGCAGGCTATGGGAACAAAGGAGCTACCGGCCACCCCTTTGTCCTCCCGGTTCAGATTCGGTCCCAGCGCCCTAGCAGGCTGGGCAGGGAGGCGCTATGCCCCAAAGGAGGGAGGGAGACAGGGGGTGTGGGGATCTGGATGTAAGCTGAGTGGGATAGGAAGAGAGAGGCGGTTTGGGCAGTATAGCCCCTGTAGGATGGCCAGGAAGTGTGGGCGGGCTGAGGTATGATCCCAGTTGCTGCAGCACTCACTCACCACAATGATGTTTCACTCGGTGCCCAGATCGAAACTCTGCGCTGCTGCTTGGTTAGCTCGCGAACAAAGGGCCCACCCTGCTCGCTGAGGGCAGGTTATGGGAACAAAGGAGCTACCGGCCACCCCTATGTCCTCCCAGTTCAGATTCGGTCCCAGCGCCCTAGCAGGCTGGGCAGGGAGGCGCTATGCCCCAAAGGAGGGAGGGAGACAGGGGGTGTGGGGATCTGGATGTAAGCTGAGTGGGATAGGAAGAGAGCTCCTCTGAAATTATTAAATTTGTGTTCGTCTCTTCTTCAGTGTGGCAGTGGACACAGGAATTACAAGATCTGCTTTGAAGCAATCCCTTTGTTTGGTACAGTGGGTCAGTACAACGAATGTACCACATCATTTTGTAGCAGGAAATATACACCTTTGTTTTAAATTTCTAATTAATAATTTTGCTTTTCAAAGCTTTCTACTTTTGCTGAAACAGAGACAAAAGAAAAATGTTCTCTTTTTAACAACCTGCTATGCTAAATTGAACTTTGGTGTTTATTCTTCTATTTCTTTGAATTGTAGCTTTCCAAAATGTCAAGTATCAATTTATTCTCAGGAAAAGGACATTTTTGCTTTAGAAGCAGAGCATCACTAATATGTACAAGCATAGAAGGCAGAGAATGGAAAGACTTTAGCAAGGATGCGATGCTTCCCACCAACTCAGTTTGGAGATGAGCAAAAGAGTTAACTGGGGCCAACACAGCCCCACAACCTTTATTCCATAACCCTGTAAGGATCAATGCAAATATTATATGTTCCAGCCAACATGCTAGATTACCATTTTAAAGATAAATTTTCATTTTATTTATGAGACAGAGAGAGAAAGAGAGAGAGAGAGAGAGAGAGAGAGAGAGAGATGGAGATAAAAGAGAGAGAAAGATACAGAGAAAGGCAGAAGGAGAGACAGGGGAGATTGAGAGAGGCCATGAAGTAGAGTTCAGAGTGAAATGGCTAAAAGGCAGAAACACCTTTTCATGACTCTGTTTGTGTCTGCATGAATACTTCTCTGTCTTCCACACCCCAATAGCGACAACCATGTTAACAACCCTTTGGGGACTGTCTGTAACCCTGACCCTGGTATAGACATACTAACTAGAATAAGTGATGCTTTTACATGTTAAAATATAAAACTAAAGTAACTAAGAGGAAGTGTAAATCATAAAAAAAAGTCATGTAGTGTCTAGAAAATACCACTAAAATTAACAACAACAACAAAAAAATCTGTTGCTCTGAACCCCCTCAAATACTGATGAAATTGTTTTCTCCCCCCAGGACATGTTGACCAGTGCTTCTTATTTATTTATTTATTTTAAAAGAAAACAAACTGTCTTTTTTTCATTATACATAACAATCCAAGTTCTCACTCCCTCCTCTACTCCCACCCCCACATACCCTCCCACCCTACCCCCATCCACTACTCAGAGAGGGTAAGCCACATTGCTTTGGGGGAAGGTCCAAGGCCCTCTCTAATATATCTAGGCTGAGCAAGGTATCACCCAAAGAGAATAGGTTCCCAAAAAGCCAGTACATGCAGTAGGGCTAAATCCTTGTGTCACTGTCAGTGGCCCCTCAGTCTGTCCCAGCAATGCAACTGTCACCCACATTCAGAGGGACTAGTATGGTCCTATGGTCATTCCTTCCCAGTCCAGCTGGAGTTTGTGAGCTCCCATTAGCTCAGGTAGACTGTTTCAGTGGGTGTACCCATTGTGGTCTTGACCCCTTTGCTCATATTCTCGTTCTTCCCACTCTTCAACTGGATTTTGAGAGCTCAGTCCAGTGCTCTGATGTGGGTCTCTGCCTCTGTTTACATCAATTGCTGGATGAAGGGTCTATGGTGATATTTAAGATATTTATCTTAATTAAGATAATCATGTCTGACTTCAGGGCAAGTCAAGTTTTGGTCTCCCTCTCCTCTATTGCCTAGGGTCTTAGCTGGGGTCAACCTTGTGAGTTCCTGGGAATTTCTCTAGAGTCAGGTTTCTTGCTAACCCTATGATGGCTTCCTCAATTGAAATATCTCTTTCCTTGCTCTTATCTCTATTCTTTTACATTCTTTTTAATTAAAATTGCTATGCCTATGAGCTTCAACAATACTCTGAGGCATGAGTCTGATCTTGGTTGCTGGCTAATAAAAAATTTGTGTACATTAAATATGTTCAGTTAGCACAGTTGTCCACAGATCTTGTGCAGATCATTTCTCAAGGAAAGCTTTAAGGAGTCAGTTTTCTCTCTCCATCTGTGACTAAACCCAAGTTGTCAGACATGGATTACAAGTGCTCTTAGCTGATGAGTCATCTTGCAACCCTTAGTAGGATCCCGTTCTTTATGATAAAGTATGTTACTACCTTTAAAATGTCAGTGTTTAATCCCAACACTCAGGGTGCAGAGATAGGTGGATCTCTGTGAGTTTGAGGTTATCCTGGTCAACAGAGTGAGTTTCAAAGCTACACAGAGAAAGCCTGTCTTGAAAATCATACACACACACACATATATATATATTCACAACATATATATACACACACACATATATATACATATATATAGTCAGTGTTGTGAACTTTTTTCTCATTTTGTTCTATGTTTTATTACTTCTAGACACCTTGTCTTATGAAAAATAGTGCTGATAGGCTTTAAAATTTATGGATTTTCTTTAAACCAGTAGATCTTCCCACGGTTAATGTATGTCTGAGGGCCATGGATAAGTTGAGGATAGGAAGACACAGTTTTCTGTATTGTGCAGCATGCTTTTCAAAGGACAAAAACCATATAAGAGCCATTGCTTGTGCTCTTTAAACTTCTGCTTGTTCCAGATAATTGGCTTGTAATAACTTTCTGATTGTTGTTATGAGACAGCATATAATAATGTCATTTAGGAATTATGTGGTAATTGAAAGAAAATGGTTACCAACACATTCTCACAATTGACTTATGGGTTGTAACCCTTAATTCTCCCAGGAATATGACCAGGACTATGACAATAAATTTATCAGCTTGTCAGTTGAACTTTCCAGTCATTTAAACAGATTTTACAAATCCTTTCAGCCTTGGAAAATTGTCTTTTGAAAAATAATTCTTGAAACCCAAGTTCTTTTACTTAATCAAATGAGTAAACATGAGAACAGACAAGGTCAGCTACATGTCCTTGTGCAAATGTGCAAACGAGAAGCAATATGCCTGACAATATGAAGAGGCTTGAGGAACCTTCCTTTTTAATGACTAGGTAATTGCAGATGTCAGCATATGTAGATGAGAAAAATGAGGTAAGAAAGACGTAGAGGTACAGAAAACGTATAACTAAGTAATAAGAAGGAAACATGAAGAATTAAGTGAAGTATACCTGAATGCCTCCAGTTCAGTTTATAGAAAAATTAATTTGGTACCTATTATATTTTGATTTATACATGAACATTTGGTTTCCATAACGATTAAAATATTTCATGAAATCCTGTGTGAGAAGTATGTAGGTGGTGAGAAGTTATCATAAATGTAAATCTTGAAAAGATGAAGATGAGTGAATTTGAACAACTAGCAGGAAGGTCTTAGTTTTAAGTTAGTGATGGATACAGAGAAACAGATATTCTCTCCATTTAATTCTGCAAAACAAAACAAAAACAATTACCATTGTATTCATCATGTTTCTATTGCTATGATACACCATGAACAAGGAAACTTATAGAAGGAGGGCTTATTTCTGGCTTACAGTCCCAGAGGGTTAAGAGTTCAGAAACAGCTGAGAGCTCATATCTCCAGTAACAAACCTGAAACAGAAAGAACTGAAGACAGAAGGAAGCTTGTAAACCTGAAAGCTCACCCTAAAGAGACATTTCCTCCAGCAACTCCACACCTCCCAGGTCCACCCAAAGAGCCAAACAACACCAACTGAGTATCAAGCATTCAAATGCCCAAGACCATGGAGTTCATCTCATCCAGACCGCCAAACCATTTGAAAATGAAAAGCAGTGGAGGAAAAACAAAGGGATCCAACAGGAAATGAGAACATGTATTTTTTTTCTCACATGATAGCAATATGCAGTACTTGTCTTCTGTTTTAGTAACGGTTGCTATTGCTGTAGAAGAATGCCAAGATCAAAAGTAAGTGAAGGAAGAAAGGGTTTAGTAGGCTCACACTATCACACCATTGTTGGAGGAAGTCAGGGCAGGAACTCAAACAGGGCAGGAGCCTGAAGGAGGAGCTCATGCAGAGGCCATGGAGGAGTGCTGCTTACTGGAATATATTCCCACATAATGGAATTATGTGCGCAATAAAACACTTAGACTTTATAACCTCATGATATATTTTCATTGTAAGAACAACATGTTTTTTTCTTTAATAAGCCCACCACCCCAAAGTGGTTGGCCAAGGTTTTCAAAAAAATTGGAGAAAGCATTTTTGAATGTACATTAAATCAACCACATGTTGTTCAATTATTGTGTAAAGTTTTATAAAGCATCTGCTGTTTTATGAGTTTATGAATATGTGCATATGCACATCTGCCACACTGTATTCTGGAAGTCAGAAGACAACTTTCTGTAGTTGGTTCTCTCCTTTGACCCTGCAGGTTCTGGGAACTGAACTCAGATCCTCAGGTGCCAAGTCTTTTCATACACTGAGAAATCTCATTGGTCCTCCCTTGATATCTTTTTACTGCTGATGTTGTTTGGTTGTTTTTTGTGATTTTGGCAAGAGATGTTGGTTTTGAAATCTCATCTCATCGTGTACTCCTGGGCTGGCCTTGATCCTAGTAAGTATATAGACCAGGGTGCCCTCAAACTAAAAGAGATCACTTGCCTCTTTCTCTCCAGCCACCCTAAGATAGCTTATTCATTCTTTTTAATTGGATGTTCTTTGTGAATGTGAACATTTTGATATGTATATTGACATCCACAGTTCAGTAGGGAAGTTGAAAGGATTATTGGAGGCATATTAGACTGCTCTCGGAAACATCTTTAGGACATTCAGCCCCTCTTTGAAGAATCCCGGTGAGATGCACTCATACAGCATCTTACATGCTCTTCTACTTAATCACTACTCTAGATAAGCAAATATATCCATTCATACAGCACCCATTCTTCCATGGTTATTATTGCTCTACAGAAATAGTAAGCAATTCCATTCCCTCTTTGTGTGTTATTTTTTCCCTTTTGGCCATTATTTTAAAAATTACTTTAGAGAGGGGTTAATTATAAGGAACCAGAAAAAATCAAATGAGAAACAAAATAAAAATTTACATTTGCCACAGCAGTTTTCATAAAGCAGAAGTTACACTTCACTATTAGTGTTATTATACCTTATAAATAATAGTGTGCTATATATGCTCTGTCCTTATTAGTAAGGAGTTGATATTTAAAATTATATAGCTATTAATTACCTAATTATTTTGACAATAGATGCCATGTTAGAAAGTAAATTAGAAAACGGATTGACTTAAAGAAAAACATACAAAAATTATTACATTTTATTTTAACTTGGAGATTATCTGACATAAATGTCTTGACTGACAGCCAGCTTTTGCCAACAATCTGTGGTGATAATTATCACATATAATATATGAAATGCTAAGACCTATTTATTTTTGAAATTCAAGTCTTTAAAACCTTCAAAGAACAAGCTATCATTTGTCCATGTGTCATATTTCTTGATGTTTTGTCTGATCTTTCTGTTACCAAGAGTACTAGAACTTGCTAGGAAGTGGTGCTGGAACTCTCTTCATAGCATAAAATAGAGTCATGTTGAATAAAATACTAGTAACCCACATTCATTGAGCTCGAAGCATATTTCAGAAAGTCTTTTAAAGTTTTTTTCCACTTAAGTCATTTATTCTCACAATACTTTGAGGAGGAGGGATGCTATTTTCACTCCCATTTCACATCTGGGAAAGTCAGGAAGAGAGAATCAAATATCCACCCAAAGGCTTCAGACATTCTAATTGCTGAGTTAAAACTTACATGCTATGCCCTGATGCTTGTTCAGCATGTACCGGATTGAAGTAATAAAGCATTCCTCTCCAGTCACCCAGTATCTTGTGAGGTACCTGCTACAATATCAGAGCCACCACCCTCTATTTTCTTGTTAGGCCATGTAGGACTCTGGAGATACTGTCACAGTTCTCATATTTCCTGTGTACATCTAGAGCATAGAGAAATGATGTCCTGTTTGGCTTCATTATTTTTATCTGTGCGCCTCCTCTTAGGAATAGTCACCCCTTTCCAGTTCTCAGAATATTTTCATGATTCTTCTGAACGCTAGATATCGGTGGAAAGCAAGTGGTACTTTTGTATAGTCTTGGCCTTACCCTTAGCCTTAG
Source organism: Microtus oregoni (assembly GCF_018167655.1). Taxonomy (NCBI): domain Eukaryota; kingdom Metazoa; phylum Chordata; class Mammalia; order Rodentia; family Cricetidae; genus Microtus; species Microtus oregoni. Next base: position 8,608,384 of record NW_024543069.1, read on the forward strand.
AGTATGTAGATGATTTTGCAGTCTAGCATCACACAGAGATGTGCTTTGCCTTCAAGGTTTATTAGCCTAACCCTAGTCTATGTGTGGTCATTTAAATAAGGCAATCAACACACTATAATTCCTGGAAGGTTCTTTTACTTTTTGCCTACTTCTGTCTATCTGTCTGTCTTTGCATGACACGTTTTGTTCCCTACAAAAGATAGTCAATTTAAATTCTACTTGATGAGGCTATAAGAGAAAATGGTTCAATAGGGGTAAAAGGTCATAACACTTTGGGAAAAGCCAAGGTCTGGCATTAACTATTCAGATGTGGGACTTTTCTACCTCCCACACTTTTGCAGTCATTTTATGCCTATGATACTTTTCAAGGGAGATTGTATTATTGATCCAATAGTTACAAGGCTTGTCCATGTTGCAGTCAACCTTCCCTTATCCACTACTAAATCCCCACTGTTAAAATTTCTTTACAGTCTGAAGATGCCAGATTTAGTCTGTGAAACTCAGAAGCGACTATATATGCTGGTTTTGAAAATATTTATTTATTTTTTTTTTTAGTTTTCCTTATGTGTATGTCTCTGTAGGTTTGTGATCCTGAATACAGGTGCCTACGGAGATCAAAGGTCTGTAATCTTCTGGAGCCACCCAGCATGGGCACTGGGAACCAATCAGGGGATCCCTGCAGGAGCAGTGTGTGCTTTAACACCTGAGCCACCTCTCCAATCCTGAGAATATGCTCTTTTTTAGAGCAATGACCTATTGTGAGGGAAACAATCCAGCATTGCTGGGAAAGAACTTCCCATCTATCCAAAGTTTGTTTTCAGGGAGCAAAGCTCTCCTAGAAAATATGTGACCCCAAATGATTCTCTCATAGACACATGGGCACTCAAGACATAGCTTTTCACCCGCCCCCTCCTAAACTCTGGCTTGTTTGACAACTTGCTTCCAAAGAAAAATTATATTCCAGTGAGCACAGTCAGGATGTTATTAGTGTGAATCGGGCAACATAATATTCGCCAGGAGATAAAAGTTAGTATTGGCAGTCAGATGACAATGTTTCTCTGATGCTGTGTAATCAAGACAGCACTTCACCCTTGCTGCCTCCCTCCAAATGACCAACAACTGCAGTTGTTGTGAAAAATGTCACATTGGGTCCAAATTAAGGGTTATTCGACTACGAATATGACACCTGCTTCTTAAAACTGACAACATTGTGATAAACAAGGAAAATATGAGAAAGTATCTTAGGCCTCAGAAAGCTCAGGAATCAGATCCTTAAAATTTTGATATTACAGAAAAAGGGCAGTAAGGAAAAAGAAAACACACCACCAATAATACTAACAAAATTCGGAGTTTAGTTAATTAGGTGCTAATAATGATTTTTAAAATAATTTCTTAGAATTTATTTACTTTGTAAATATATACATGCCTTTTCATAGTTTATGTGTACCATGTGCCTGCAGCAGCCAATGGGGGCCAGGAGGCGTGAGATTCCCTAGAATCACAGGTGAGACTTGTATAAAATACAGCCATACCCACTCCAAAATATGGTTGAGAAGGAGGGTTGTTTTTTTGTTGTTGTTATTATAGATATGAGGGAGAGTACAGTCAGAGATGCCTGGAAGTCTAGATCAGGGAGAGAAAATAGATTACTGAATATGGTCAGGAGACTAAATCAGGAAGGGGGGGGTAGCAGGAGAAGAAGAAAAGGGATGACCAAGAGATAGAGACAAGAGAGAAGATGCCGAGGAAGGAAGATAAAAAGCATGGTCAAAATGGCAGGGTTATATAAATGAGAAGCTGGGCAAAAGGGAAGCCCATGAGCTGCAGAAGTTGGGGGTAGGGTGAGAAGAGCTGAGAGGGAGGAAGCCAGCATGGACTCTGTAACACATATTTGTGATTCTGAGAGAGCTTGGAGGCCATGGTTTGGTTTGCTATGTTAATAGGTACCACAATTAGCTATCTTTCCCCCTTCTTTTGGATCTGACATTCCAACTTTTTGTTGATGATAACAGCGTAATTTGTTCTGTAGCTTCTTAGCCAAAAGTAGGGTGCCTGTTTGTTGGGGTCCAGGAAGTTTGGGAGACCAACCAGAGGTCAGGAAGAGAGGGAGTCAAGCAATGGTCAGAAACATGTGCTTCTCTGTCTCCCTTGCTGGCCAGGTTCCTCCAGGTTTTGGCATGTATAAAATGAGGCTTCAGGGCATAGCTGGAGGAAGAGTGTCTATTGTAGATATGAGGGAGAGTGTATGCAGAAGCATCTGGAAGAGGTCAGGGCATGTCGAGGAAGTAATAGACTGAACAGGGCCAGCAGACAGGACTGCTGTGGAGGGGCAGAGAACAAGAAAGGAAGAAAGAGATAACAAAGAGAAAGAGCAAGAGAGGAACACACACACACACACATACATACACACACACAAGCATCCACACACACACATGTAAACACACACATACACACACTCATACACACACACACTCTCACACACACAGACTCATATACATACACACACACACTCATATATACACACACACTCATATACACACACACACACATACACACACACACTCACAAATAGTTCCAAAACACGAAGAGGTTTTTTTTTATATATAGAAAGAAAACTAAGACTGAGTGTTTAAGAATTATCTCATGATTCCATACTTAGAAAATCTGTGACAGAACTGGGAATAAAAGTTATCAGGTGGAAGAGTGGCAACCAGCGGCAACGGCCAGGGGATGCGAGAAAGAGATGCAGAGTAGGGGTCGGTTGGTTCCCATCCTTACACATGTCATGAGGAGGGTAGGGACATCCATGTCTGCTGTACTTTACATACTTTGAGTGACTTTTGGAAGCAGAAGTTTTGTCTGTTAAGATGGGCATTTACGATAGTGAATGTTAAACATTTAAAGATCGTTTTCTCTTCTCTGCTAGGAATGTATAAGGGTATAAAATGGTTTCCCTTTTGTATTAGACAGAGTTCTTTAAAGGAGCAGAAGTTGTGTGTGTGTGTGTGTGTGTGTGTGTGCTTGTGTATGTGTGTGTGTGTGTGTGATTTATTCGAGTGGATTATGAGCTGTGTTCTTGTTAGTCCAACAATGGCTGTCTCCCTGTAGGAAGACCAAGAATCTCGTTGTTCAGTCCATGAAACTGGATGTCTCAGCAGTTCCAATCTGATGATGGTGTCCCAGACATTTCCTAGAGAGCTGCTGGTCTTCAGTCAATAGGGCAATACAAAGAAATGGGTTCTAACCCCAGTCAAGAGAAGCCTCCACAGCAGGGTAGCTGGATTTGCCACTGAAAGTGAGAGCAAACAGGCAAAACACAAACACTTCCTCCTTCCACATCCTTTTATATGGAATATCAACAGAAAGGGTGGCCCAGATTTAGGGTAGGTCTTCAAATCAAATAATGTAACTGATAAAATTCTTCCCAAGTGTACCAGCTGCTTGACTTTTGGCTGATTGCAGGAATAGTCAAGTTGACAGCCACAGTTAGCCCGCACAGCTCCCCATATTTCATTTGTAGGAGGTTTGTCCGTATTCCAGTTCTTTTAAAGTTTTCTTATAGATACATACAGAAATGTAACATTTCTGATCATTTGTGGCTTTTGGATACTATAAAAGAAGAGGCTTGTTTTAAGAGATGCTAACCGACGACAATGATGCTTTTTTTGGGTCTCATCACGAGGCAGGGGGAGTGTGAATGTGCTTCTATGAAGTCTTTTGTATCATTTCCCCTGATTTCCCAGCTGCAGAAGAGTCTTTCCCAGCCTTCACCTTTGTGTTTTCCCTGATATGCTAACAACTGGGTAGTGGCACTTTATTCAAAGGCTTGATGGCTTCACTAATTTAAGCAAATGTCACTCTCACTACTTACAAATACAGGGATGGATATATAGTTTTTGCAAACTTAGGGAATTTTACCATAGCCAGAGAGTATCTCTCCAACTTTTTAATTATTATTATACTTTAATTATTTTCTTCCTCTTTCAGATCATTAGAAGAAACAAATTTCAGCCTGAAATATAAGAAGAGAAACATTGATAAGAAAAAAACATGTAAACCTTGCTATCATGAAATTACACAGAAATCAGCCAGTAAGTAAACAGTATAGAATAGCATTTTATAGACTAATATGAATAAGACAAGGAGCTATGCTGTCTACGAGGAATGTTCATTTCATATTAATAAATAAAATGAGTGATGCTGTTTTTATCTGATGAAGGAGGAAGGTAAGGCCTGGACCTATTAAACAGCATGCAAGGTTTCCTCCATACACAGTAAACGGCAATGGATGCTTGACATCACCCTGACTCCCAAGGAGTTATTAGGTCTAGCACCAGCAGCATTATGGAACAGATTACAAATGTAAATCCTAGTACATTCATTCATCTTTTCCTCTCTCTCTCAAAAAAAAAAAAATCAGAAGCCAGGGTGGTACCCGGTGACCCATGACTTACTACACTCTTTCAGTGATGATTCTCATGCATAACAAAGCTCAAGAACCATGTGCTTAGGGTAGGCCTTGGAGAACAAATACAGCAGAATGGTAAAAGCACAGCTTCTGCCTTCACAGGACTAACAGCCACAGAGCACAAAACCACACCTGAATTTAACATTTATTGAGTTCTCTTTCATTACTCACTTGTCATTTGAGGCAGAAACTTTTTCCAATTCATTCAAAACTTCGCTTTTAATGTGCAGCTCACATAAGTCCTTTTACTTCTTCGCAGGCAAAATAAATAAGATGTTGCAATGGGCTATGCTATAGTGGAATGAAAAAGTACCTGTCAATTCAAAATTTTAGCCATTTTGTTCAAAAAACACTGAAAGATATATTCCATTTCACAAAGGATATAATTTTCTTAGAGATAAAAGAGAGGAATTGAAGCCTTTCCAAAACTGTAGAATACTCATTTTCAAGGGAATGTTGTAGAAAAATACACAAAATGGGAAATCAACAAAAAGGAGCCTTGGTTCCTCTTTGTCCTTTGAACAGAAAGGACCCTGGGTTTATTTTCAGCTGTGCTTGGAGGATGTGGTAATCACTGCAGCTGCACCAACTGAGTAATAAGATGAGTAAATTTTAAAAAGTGAATTTGGAAGCACATTAGGTCATTTCAAAGATCTAACGACATTCATTGTGCTTTTCCTCTCCTTCTTCCCCGGAATTTGCTGTTTGAAGGCACCTTTAGGTCTTTAAGCCTTAGAAGCTTGAAAGAGCTGCCTGAAGTGACTCAACCTGCATTTCTTCTTGACCCCGACAAATATTTTAAGGAAGAACCAGAGGAAAATGAACCCCCAATCCCAGAGCTCCCTTTGCTCTCTGAAAGTAAGTCTTTAGGTGGCCTACAATCACCAATCACCATTCTTTCTTCATACGACTCAATGAAAGGCAAAGGAAATACTGTAGAATAGCATGCAAACAGCATATTTGCCTTGTAGGTTGCTATGAAACAAAGTGTGGTGTGGTTGTCAAGATTTACAGCTCTGTGCTCTCAGCAAGAAGAGCCAAATGGCTGCAACACATGACACGGATATTTTCACTGTGTGGCTGTGCTTCAGGAAGCCTGCCTTGGATACCATGAATCTGTCATAGCTGAGCACCTCTCCTCCCTGAATAACCTTCGTTTTCAAAACTGATACCAGAGATAGAAACACCATGAGATTTTAAAGAGGTAGAAGAGTCTCTGGCAATCTGGCTCTGTTCTTCCCTTGTCTCTATAAATAGAGGCCACTTAAAGTGCATTGTCTCAGAGGCTCCAGCTGCAGTGCCGGGCTAATAAGAGAGGACGAGGAAGTTTAACTTGGAAATATGGAAGTGGACGATCTCTGAGCATTTCGACACTGCATGTGCACAAGAATGCTCTATTTTTTTCAGACTCTTCTAAACTTTGCAGTTTGTGAGCATTTGAGGAATATTAGTACAAACATCTTTCCCACAAAAGGAGCCTCGTGGGAATTCAGACAACACAACCCGAAACTGGGTGAGGTACGAAGAAGGCTTACGGGCACGGTAATTGATCTCATTTCCAATAACTGGTGGAAATGGAACATTTTCAGTGCGTGATACTGAAAGGACTGGAGTAACATGACCGAGATCTGAGACCCACTGTCTCAGCTTTCCAGTGCCTGACACGGGGTTCAAAATCATTCTTCAACAATACCTTTGCAGGAGGGAGCTGTGTTCTTATCGCCACACTTGGAGACAATTTTTGGTTCTCACCAAGAACAGCTGTCATTTGTTGTCACTATACTTTCTAATCTTATACTATCACCTAGCTAGATCTCCCTTAAACGTCCTCTGTTCTAAATTTGTACATATTTGCTTATTTTCTCGAGGTTTCTTTCTGCTCATTTCTCTTTGAAGTATGTAACATTAAACTTTAAGCCTTTAGGTATATGGAATGGGGCTTCCAATCTGTAATCTTATTATTTTTCATCAGAATGATCTAACATTAAGAATGAATGCGTGAGCTGGAAGAATTGGTCCAAGGACCAAATGTTTGCTACAGACTAGATTTTGCATCTCCGTGTGATTGGATGTGTGTGCATGGTTTCAGCCTGTAATCCCAGCACTCAGCAATTAGGAAAGTCAGAGAGAGGGCATCATAGGGGAACCTGGCTAGCTTGGTTAACCTGTAGGGTGAGCTGTGGGTTATGCTGGGACCGTGTGGAAACATGAGGACCAAAGGGACTCAGGGAGAAAAAGGTTTAATTAGTTTCTGTTTCTGAGTTACAGTCTATTGAGGGAAGCCAAGGAAGGAATTAAAACTGGCCAGGAACCTGGAGGCAGGAGCTAACGCAGGGGTCCCAAAGGAGTGCTCTTTATTGGCTTGATCCTCATGACTATCTCAAAATCCTTTCTCATGGACCATAAGACCAGAGCTGTGTTCTCAAAGAATGAATTAACTTCTCACTTACCTATTACTAATGTTAAAAAGTACCCTACAGGGTTGCTACTGCCTTCTTATGGAGGGATTTTTTCAATTGAGATTTCTACCACACAGATGACAATAGGTTTTGTCAAGTTTATATAAAACTATCCAGCACAAGAAATGAAATATGTGTATGCAAAAAGACCCAGACCACCTACAAAACAACCAAGAGTGCGAATGACTTCTGGGGAATGATGTCAAAGGGTGGCCACAATCATGTATCGCTGCACTTATATGCATAAGGTCACAGTCATACACACAAATTCACACACATCTCAACCAAAAGAGTTGGTCAGAACAGATCAAAGTTAAACAGGTTCCACAGGTAACAATAGTTAAGCAGGCCAGAAAAGAAGGGGTGTGTGTATTTCTGGTAGTTGTAGAACATGCCTTCAGACTGTGAGTAGCAGTCAAAGGAAAGTACATGGGGCTCTATGTGGCTGAGTTCCAAAAAGAATGTGCAGAAACCCAGATGGTGCACTTACAGTGCCATTCAAGGGATATTGACATTGATTTCTTCAAAAATGAGAAGCCGCTGATGTGTTTTAATCCATGGTTCTAAATGAGTCTACATTATCTCCTCTGTAACTGCTTTGACTTTTATGTCTTGGTGTTATTATCTTTGACTGCTCTCAAGGTACAATACTGTTTATGCTGTCCAGCTTTTCTACCTGGAGTAGCAAGGCTTTATCTATGACCATGTCCTTTAATCAAAAGAACTTGCTGTAGTATTGTTTTCAATGGGAATTTTATCATTAATTTTTTTTTACACGAGTTTTGGGCATGGGACTCAGGTCCCAATGATTTCATGAGAGTTTTTTTTTTTTTTAAGTCACTTTCCTAGCCCTCCAGTCTGTTTTTAAATGAGCCTATCCCAGGGGCTAGGTAAATTTCTCCATGGCTAAATGCACTTGTTACTTTTTATTTCCAGAGCCTACATGTAACTCACAACCATCCATAACTCCAGTTTCAGGGGATCTGAACTTCAGAACTCAGTAAACACCAGGCAATTCATGCACAGACCCACACATAAGAAAAAAAATACTCCTACACATAAAATAAATAAATAAACTTAAGAAAATATATCTATTTAGTCAATTATTTAATTAGATTTCATAAATATTTGGGCATATGGATGCATATAGACACACATATTCTGTCTTATGGAGTGGGCCTTAAATCCTATCAATAAATGATTGATTACTCCCAAAAGTTTTGTTTTGTTTTAAATGCAGTCTATTTCTGTTGCCTTGGCTTCAAACTGCTGAAGTTAGATAATCCTCCTGCCTCACTCTTTTTATACAGCTGACACTACAACAGTATGTGCAGGCAAGACTTGTTTAGAATAGCAATTTAGAATCTGGTCTGCTCACACTGGGTAATCTTGGATCGTTTTTTGCTATTTGCTTTTATTCTTGATTCTTGGTTATTATTTTATATCTTTTTTGTAAGTCTTGTAAGTTTTGTTATTCAAGAGAAAATTTTAAAAATCTCTATAGATATTGAAGTGAAGGCTATTTAGTTCTGTGGAGAGAATTGTGGTCAGCATGTGCCAATAAAACTCGGAATTGTGATAGATAGTGCTGAGGTGCAGTTTTCAGTTCACTTAGAGTACTTTTGATTTAGAACGACTGAGTTAGACTTCTGTCTTTTTAGATAGAGGAATATTGTCCTATAAATCTTGCATGATCATATATTTCTTTGGTTTTCCACTCTACTGAATGGCTTCCCACCCATATCAGTGTTCAGAGAAAGTGGAAGAGAATACTGGCCAAAGATACTGAGTTTTCTGTATTCCAATATATTTTACTGCCCTATAGAGCTATCAGAACATTTGGGACAAAGTATATACCTCCATCTCAAGACCGGTTCTTGCTTTGTAACTCAAGCTCATCTTGAACTAATTGTAACTCAGACTGTCTTAAAAGCCCTAATTTTTACCTTTTTGAGTGCTGGGGTTATTTCGAGTTTGATCATACCTATCAGAAATCTATCTCCTAAAAATGTCCACGTATGACCTAACGAAAACCTTTGCCAAGTCAGGTCATCTAGGAAACATTTCCTCCTGCTTGCCCTTTTAGTTAATGTGTTCCTCTTTGTTTCTGTCCCATGCCCTCTGATAACTATAAGAGCTGATATGCCTGATTTATTTGTTTTTTCCATGGAGGAAATATTTTATTTGTTATACAGCTTTCAGTCCATTATAAAGGAAAATCAGGAGAGGAGCCTAAGGCAGGAAGCTGAAGGTAAAAACTGAAGAACAGGCCAGGGAGAAACACTGCTTTATGGCTTCTCTCCAGTCTCCTGTTTAGGTACCTTTCTTATACTGCCTAGGCCTACCTGCTTATGGATGGTACTAAGGTACCACCCAGAGTGGTCTGACTGTCCTGTATCAATTAGCAGTAATAGCCCCACAAACATCCATTTATTCTGTTCAGATAGCCGTGGCTCCCTCTTTCCATATGACTCAAGGTTAAAGGCTAGTTTACAGCTAAAGCTAAACTGTGATGAGAAGCAAGGGACAGAAACCCACTGGAAACACTGGGAGCCCAATGTGGTGATTATCTGCAGTGCCATGTTGCATCCTGGCATATGGGGAGGAGGAAGGTGTGGTATGCAAGCAAGGACTCAGAAGCCCCCAATTCTCATGTCTGTTCTTCCTTCTTATTGCCACTATGATTTTATATATGCTCCATCACTACCTCTCAGTTCAGATTTCTATAAGTGACAGATATCAATTGTCATAGTTACTGGTTCTTATCTAATATTTAAGAAAGCATTAACTTTGTTTAGTTATATTCATCAGGCCTGATTTATTTTTTAGCTTTGTGTGAGAATAACTGTAATCTGCCTAACAAATCCTCCACAGGAACAAAATTATTGTTGAAAAAGAAACAGGAAACTTACTTGATCACATTTATATTGTAGAAAACCTCTTAGGAACAGTGTGGAGGGTGTGTATCATGGATCTGGGTTGAAGGCAGATTAGTATAATGTTGAGATGTGTGCAGTGCGTCTCTCTTCCACCTCTCATCTCCCATCACTTACCAAGCAGCATAATATTATTTTTAAGATGAAAACATTAGAAAATAACTTCCTTCAAAGGGTTTAAGTGTTCAATGAGAAGGATCACCTGCTCTGATCAGAGATATATATCTATCAAATTTCAAGTTGCATAACTATGCCAAAACAAAAGATCCTCACTGAGAGAGGAAATGCATATGAAGAGGGTTCAAAGTTGGGAAATGTCAGTTCCAGATTTGGAGACAGGGATGTGTCTGTGGACCATCTAGAAAGGAAACTGGCCTTGGTAGGAAAGAAAGGGAGCATGGGGACTGAGTAGCAACACAGCTGAGACATAATTTAGAATTAATTTAAAGTTCAGTTTTTTTCATCTAATTTCAAATGCAGTATGTGGACATTACAGCAACATGGACTTTAGAAATGGAACTCTTGAGAATATAGGACTCAGAGTAATTACCCCCAATAAATTCTAGAATAGTAATTTAAAGGAAGAAAGTCTATTTATAAAGGGAATAAAACATGGAAACAATAGTGAATTTTATCTGGCAATTGTACTTTAAGCGGCATCGTGCCGGGCACTGATAATGTTCTATTACTTTGGATGGGACACTTTCAAATACTTCCTAATCCCCTGGTGGCTTTTCAGTTTTACCTATTGAGCTTTTAATATCTTTTTGTATTCTCTGTCTTTATTTTTTTACTTGAAACATCGTATGCTCCTTCTCTTTAACTTCCAAGTTGTTCCCAGTGGGTGCTCAAACAGTTTTAACTCCCTCTTCTGTATGCTGTATTAATAGTATTTAAACCTAGCAGGTCAGGTTTACCACTAACTTTCCCAGAACCATTCATATGTATTCTTTGAATCTTTAAAACTTCCATTGTAGAAAAAGTGCTATATTAGGGACACTTCAGGCAAAGAGTGTTTTGTTACTATTGTTGTTATCTGTCAAGACAAATTACAAGGAATTATTAAAGAGATGATTTTATCCAGGCCGTTATAATTGGGAAGACTCTTATTAATGAAGACCAACTCAGGAAGGGCAGAAGGCCTGTGCTTTTGCACTAATGAAGAAGTCATCTGTGAGTGCTTGTAAACAATGAAGAAGGATAGAGAGGGTGTGCCTGAGTAATATGAGGGCAGTTGGGGTCTTTGTGAGTAATTGTTTCCGGAGCACAAAAGAACAATGAGATTTCTTATTCATGTCTGCTATACAGAAGCTCAGTCTCAGGTAAGAGCAGGTGCTTGCTGTCAGGCTCTGTTTTGTGGATGATGAACGGGTGTCAGTCACTGCTGTACAATCCAGAGGAGGCCAGAAACCTTCTGGATATGGTGAAGAAAGATCTCAGTAATCTCTAGGGAAACCTTGTGGGTAAAATGCCTGCAATATTTTGTAGGTGCAATTTATCTGTGTATTGTCAGTCCCTCCCAAATAGCCACAAAAGACAATATAGATTATAAATGTTCTCTGGTAGCTCAGGCTTATTATTAACTAGCTCTTACAGCTTAAATTAGCCTATTGTGATTAACCTATGTACTACTCCTTGGCTCATGGCTTTCTTTACCTGTCCTCTAGCATTCGTGCTCCCTTTGTGTCTTCTGGCATCTCCACTGACTCTGCCCTTCTTCCACCCAGCATTCTCAATTTGACTGTCCCACCTATGCTTTCTGCCTAGATACCAGTTGGCCAGTTCTTCATTAACCCATGAGAGTAATATGTATTCTTTGTGCACAGAAAGATTATTCCACAGCACTTGCTGAACCACAGTTTGGAGGTGGCAGTTTTGGATGGCTGAAGCTCATAGTGATAAATGGATCCTCAAGAGGAAACCCAGAGTTTGACAGATCTTGGCTGAGGGGATTTAGTTCGTAGTGATACCTTTGTGTGGTGGTGAGGGGGTGACATAATTGGAAAAATTAATTCAGATGGTTGCAACTTGATAGGGGAAAAAAGAAATGAGAATTACTAATAATAATTTGTACAGGGAAATCAACTACAGCATAACTTAGATACAGTCACCCAAACTGCTCTCTCCAAGGAGAGAAAGAAGTCAGTTCAATCTCTACCAGACAAGAGAGTTGCACATCCACTCCTAACCTCCTGCTCTGGTCAGCTGTCTGATGCTGTGTTAAAGGATTGAGGACATTCAACATAAAACATTTTATGGCTCGTGAGTTCAGAGGTTTCAGTTCATGACTACATAGCTTTCCAGCTCTGAGCTTATGGCTGGGGAATGGCATCCAGACAGGAAGTGTGTGGCAGGAGAAGACCGCACTCACTGGACCAAAGAAGAAAGTCAGGAAGGGCACAAGTCCCAATATCTGCTTCTAGTTCTTTACTAGTGACATACTTCTTTTCTATAGACTTTATCTGCTAAAAGTTCCATCCTCCAGCAGTGCTATATGCTGCTGAAAGAAACCTTCAACAAATGAGTCTTTGGGTAATACTTCCAAGAAACTCATATGCAAATTCACAAAGATGTAAAATAATCAAGGCCAGTGAACTCAGCCTGAATCTGACAACCTACAAAGGTGTTCAGGATAAAATACAGTTTTCCATGGAAGCACAAGGTTTCCCTCTAAGACTTTCACAGTACAGATGAAATATACATACATAGGTTTTATTCAGGCAAATCCATCATTAAATTCAGAAACACATGCCAACACTTGGGTCTTTAAGTTATCTAAATGGATGAAAAAGATATTCTAAGGCTGGCAAGAGGAATCAGTGGGAAAAGGCATCTGAAGCTTACCCCGATGACCAGAGTTTAATCCCTGAAACCCACAGAGTAGAGCCAGAGAACTGACTTCCATGGAATATCCTCTGACCTTCAATTGCACAGTGTGGAATTCATGCACCTGACACAAGCACACACATATGCACACAAAACACCAAAATGCAATAAACAGATATTTGGAAAATAGACACAGATAATGGCCTCTCTGAACATTGTTAGGAATCATGTGAAGATTGCCACTTTACACCATCACCACCTTTTGACACCAGTCAAGATTTTTGAAATTGAATGTAGATTCTCCTTTCAAACATCCTGACCACAGTTTCCCTTCCCTCTGCTCCTCCCAGCTAACTGAAACCTACCTAATAGAGACTGAAACTGAGCAGGACTTTGACAATGCTGATGTAGAATTCTATTGAGGAGTTCTACTCAGGACATCACAAGGCGAGCATAGCGTTTAGAGAGGCAGAGTCTCAGTCCCTGGCCTTGGCTGAGACAGAATGCGATTTTAACGAACGGTTCTCATGTCTATTATGCACCTGGAGTTAGACAAAGAACAGTGAGTGGGATTTAGAATGTGCCTGGAAATATGGGTGAGGGAGAAGGTTTTCAGAAACCTGAGCATCCAGAGATCATCCACACCTGGTTGTTATGTGCTGTTTGCTTAGAGCCGTACATCTTTCAGGTCGTCTTTGAAAATTTAGCTATTGTCTGTCAGTCTGATGAAGTTGCCAATTAGCGAGGGAATAGAACACCAGATGGCAGCAGATAAACCAGCTTTGTCATTTGTAAGTCAGGACATCATGTTATTTCAGTGAAAAATGTTTTCCAGTGCTTCACCACCAGCAAGTACTTTATTTTCATCACTTGAAAAATACTTTGGGGTTGTCATTATAGAAAACCTTGTCAGACAGCCAACCATGAATTGGTGTGGTGGTGAGTTAATGCCATATTTTTCCTAGTAGGGAAGAATGAGTGCAAATTGTTCCTGAGAACAGTAGATTTTTATTCTAAGATTTATTCTTACTTACGTGCATGTATATGTCTCGTCTCTGTGTGTGTGTCATGTGCATTTGTGCCTTCAAAGGCAGAAGAAGGCAATGGATCTCCTGGAGCTGGAGATACAGGCAGTTGGAAGCTGTCCAAGATGGGTGCTGGGAACTGAACTCAGGTCCTCTGAAAGAGAGGCAAGAGGCCTTAAGTGCTGAGACATTTCTCGGGCCCATCTCTCTCTCTCTCTCTCTCTCTCTCTCTCTCTCTCTCTCTCTCTCTGTGTGTGTGTGTGTGTATGAAAGATAAAGAGACAGAGAGACAGAAAGAGAGAACATGTGCATGTCATGATGCATGTAAAAGTTGGAGAGCAACCTATGGTAGTTCATTCTTTCCTTCTATCACGTGGGTCCCAGTGGTCAGACTCACGGCTTTATGCTTGGCATTAAGTGTTTTTACCCACTATGTTTTCTCAACAGACCCTAGATTTCAATTTTTCAGGACTACCGACTCTAGGGTTAAATACACAAACATATGATCATGTGTACCATGAACACCTACACGTTTATCATTGTCATTGAGCTCTAGTCTTCACAATGGAAGGATCCCAAAGTGAGTAGCGAGCAATACCGCTTTACTTGTTTATTATTTCAACAAGACCGTGTGTGTGTGTGTGTGTTTTATTGAATATTAATCAAATGAATGCAAATGGTTCCTAAGTACAATAGATTTTTTTACTTTAAGAAAGATTTATCCTTACTTAAGTGCTTCAGTGTATGGATATGTCTCTCACCTGAATATCTATATCTATACATATATAATATTTATATATAGAATATTTGATTTTTTTCCAATACTGTGTGCTAGGACATAAGGTGTACAAGGACAGGCAAGGGTTTTCCTTTATTCAATTTATCATTTAGAGGAGACAGGCAATAAAGAAGTTTTGCGGCTTGAAGTGTTCTTCTGATGTGTTGAATGTTTGATCCTCAGGTGGTGGAGCTATTTTGGGGAGGTGGTGGGAACTTTAGAGAGATGGAGGAAGCTGGTGACTTTTAGAGTTGTATCTTGTTCCTGTTCCTTACCTCTATGATCTTCTACTGAGTAACTATGACCACATGCTGCAACCACCATGCCCTTGCTCTCCACGGGCCCAAGATCAAAGGAGCCAATGAACTAAAATTAATGATCCCTTCCTCAAGGTTGTTTTCTCAGACTTTGTCACAGCAATGGAACTGCTAACATGATGAGTGAATAAATCAGAGAGAATGTAAGCCTACGTGATAATCAAGTGTCGTGTAGGAAAAATAAGCAATGTAATGTAGTACCCAAATTATCCAGAAGAGGGCTATATTCCTATGTAGATCCCCTACAGTACCCAAAGCACCCAGAAGAGGCCTGACTGAAGTGGCAACCCCACAGGTCTCCTGCATGTCAGGCAAATTCTGAGAGATGGAGACAACAAAGGCATTGAGGCAGAATAGTCCAAGCACTATGCACAGAGCTGTAAAGTCGCTGAGACGGAAGCAAAGTCAGAACAAAGGTTGTTGTATCTGGAGTTCATTGAGAAGCTATGTAGAAGAACAGATTTAGATAAGCATGTCAGGGATGACTTCATGTGAGACTATGGTGCCCAGGTAAGGAGTTTCGTTTTTTGAAAGTCTGAAGGAAAGCTCTCACAAACTTCAAAGATCTTTGTGACCAAGGAACCAACTAATAATGGTTGTTGCTACCCCTTCTGAGAAAATTGCACTCCAAGATTTTAAGCTGTGTAGCCTTCAAGACAGTGCTTCAAGTTCCTAAGTG
The DNA here is from genome assembly GCF_018167655.1 of Microtus oregoni. NCBI lineage: Eukaryota > Metazoa > Chordata > Mammalia > Rodentia > Cricetidae > Microtus > Microtus oregoni. The sequence continues at coordinate 8,623,872 of NW_024543069.1, forward strand.
GGTGCCATGCAGGCAAGCTGCTTTAAAATAAGATGCATGTTTGATGGACACAAGCTTCGTTTTCAGGATTACTTAACAGACATCAGTCCCAAGTCACAGGAACCATGACAAATTCACTTGTTTGTCTTCATGATCTCTTGCCACCACTCTGTAGTAAACAACAGACTCAAGGCAAATATACTAGTCAGAACTGAATCGGGGAAATAGCACCAACATGGGTCTATACTGAGTAGGAGGAGGTTTAGGGCAGGGTGGGGTGCCTGAAGCAATTACAAAATATATAGATCTCAGTCGCAAGAGAAGATGGGCATTCTGGGCAGAGGAGTGTTTTCCTTCTCCTAAAAAAGCTTCAGGACTGCTTTTATGTCTTCCAAGAGATTAAGTCAGATTCGCCTAAGGAATCTAGGAAAGTTAGGAACTATTGTTTGCACCTGGAAAACAAATTCTTTGGGATTTAGGCATCTTGAGTCTAGTCAATAAGCATACATACAGAAGATCATCCAATCTAATTCTTTTAGATTCCTAAGCAATTTCAGTAATTTGCTCGTTTTCTTACAAGTATTTCCTTCTTTGTTTTTCTTTTTCTTTTTTAAATTTTTAATTCATTTTATATACAATCCACAGTTCCCCCTTCCCTCCCCTCCTCCTGCTCCCTTTCACCTTCCCCTAATGCACTCTGCCTTCATCCACTCCTCAGGAAGTCAACAAAGCCTGGCACATTCAGTTGGCGCAGGACTAAGCCCTTCTTTCCCTTTGCATGAAGGCTGAGCACGGCATTCCACCATGTGGAATGGGCTCCAAAAAGCCAACTCATGCACCTGGCCCCATTGCCAGGGGTCTTACAAACAGACCAGGCTACAGGCTACACAACTGTTGCACTCATGCAGGGGGTATATTTCTGTCCCATGCGGGCTCTCCCGCTGTCAGTCTCGAGTCTGTGAATGCCCACAATTTCGCAACCAGTCTTGCATCCATTGTTTCATAAAAATGTTGAACACTAAGTTTCTCTACCTTCGCTGATGGTCAACTGTCTGATTTCCACCGCCATATATTTCTAGGGTGCTCTCAGATCCTGTGAGTGTTTTGTTTGTTTGATTGGTTGATTGGTGTTTCGTTTTGCTTCTCTATG